>NC_140995.1:135893282-136517623 GCF_052327205.1 Somniosus microcephalus
GTATGTGAGGGGGAGGGGGTTTTGAGGGGGAGGGGGGTGGTGTGTGGGGGAGTGGAGGGGTGTGTGAGGAGGTGTGGGGGAGAAAGGGTGTGTGGGGGGGAGGGGGTTGTGAGGGATAACGGTGTGAGGGTGGGGGGAAAGGGAGGCGGTGAGGGTGGGGGGGGAGAGGGGTGTCAGTGTGGGGGGGGAGAAGCAGTGTGAGGGTGGGTGGGGGAGAGGGGAGGTGTATTTGGTGCATTTTAAAATCTACAATAAACATGGACATTGCATTTGTTTCATCTACAAAGGAAAGAGTTTATCCAATTTCAAGTCTCAATTCAAGCTGTCATTCTGCTGCAATTCTCCTGTTCTCCCCTCTTACCCCTTCAAAGTGTGCTGTCATCTTTGCTGCTCGTCCCCAAGCTTCTATTTCCCAAAAGTGCTCCTTCTGGCCTGTGCCTTCTTTTCCCCCTCACTCTGCTCCTTGCTTTTCCTCTCCTGGCCGCCAAAGCAACAACCTCAATTCCTCCCCTCTCCTTCCCTCAAAGCATCACTTCCAATTGTCAGCTTGACTTAGTGGTAGCATTGTTGCATCAAAATCACAAGGTTTTAAGTTCTCACTGCACCACTCCTGGCAGCTCCTCTTCCTCCCCTCCTCCAAAGCGATGCTCTCACCTTTTGCCTTCTTGTCCTCCCTCCAAGTTTATGCATCTGATATCTACCCTCTTCCTCCTCCCCCAATGTCACTCTTACCTGAGTCCTGCTGCTGAATACTGGACTTTACTCCAGACAATTCCTGACCAGTATGCAGTGGCTGGAATCACTTACAGAAGCAATAGGAGTTTCATAGGCGCAACCCACTGGGACAAGGGCCCAGACTGCGCGCACATGCCTCTAAAACTAACTGTCCGTGTTAAACATCCATAATGTTCAACAACAGATGTGGCTTGCATCTCTGCAGACTTTCAGGGGAGTGGCAGGATAAAAAAAAAACATAAAAGTTAACTGGATTTACCCTGCCACTTCCTTTCCATCCATACCTTGTTAATGAATTAAAAGAGAGTTCAGGACCAATTTTCATCACCGGTAACGTGTGCAAAATCGGAGTGCAGAACTAATTGCCACATTCCCGGAGGGGAGGGGGAGGGGAGGAGGGGGAGGGGGAGGGGGAGGGGGAGGGGAGGGGGGAGGGGAGGGGGAGGGGGAGGAGGGGGAGGGGGGAGGAAGGGGGGGAGGGAGGGGGAGGGGGAAGGGGGAGGGGGTGGAGGGGGAGGAGAGGGGGAGGGGGGGGAGGAAGGGGAGGGGAGGGGAGGGGGGGAGGAAGGGGAGGGGAGGGGGGAGGAAGGGGAGGGGGAGGGGGAGGAAGGGGAGGGGGAGGGGGAGGGGGGAGGAGGAAGGGGAGGAGGGGATGGGGGGAGGAAGGGGTGGGGGAGGAAGGGGAGGGGGAGGGGGAGGAAGGGGAGGGGGGGAGGGGGGGGGAGAGGGGGAGTCCCCGAGCCCCGCCCCCCGATCTCCCGATCCCCGATCTCCCGATGTCCCGCCCCCCGATCTCCCGATGTCCCGCGCCGCGATCTCCCGATGTGACGCACCCCGATCTCCCGATCCCCGGTCTCCCGATGTCCCGCCCCCGATCTCCCGATGTCCCGCCCCGCGATCTCCCGATGTGCCGCCCCCCGATGTCCCCGCCCCCCCGATCTCCCGTCCCCCGATGTCCCACCCCCGGAGCTCCCGATGTCCTGCCCCCGCGATCTCCCGATGTCCCCCGCCCGAGCCGGCTTCAAGACCAGAGAGACGCCGCCGCGCAACCTACCGCGTGAGGCCCGGCCGGACTCAAGTCGCGCTCCGGGCAGAAGATGACGCGGACGCTGACTCCCGCCCCACCCGCCTTTACTAAGATGGCGGCGGGTAGCGACGCTCGGCTCAGGCCCGCCCCCTCCAGCCTTCACAAAGATCGCGACAGGAGGTGCCTATCTTGGGCGTGGCTGGTCAACAGACGCCCAGGCTTTGAGGCCTGGAAAAACGGTGAAACGTAGGAAAATTATAGAGGTTAGACAAAAGATTTACAAATTAATTAACTTTTTTAAAAACAATTTGTCTTTTAAAAGCAACTTTTTTTTTGCTGGAAATGTAGATTTGAAAAGAAACACACAGAAAGCGGGAAAAAGAAATGAAAAGTTTGGAATCAAGATGGCGGCGACTCATCTCGGTTCAGAACGATAAGGCCCGCCCACACAGGCACCGATTGGTGGACCGTCAGGTCACCGAAGCGTAGGAGTGGTCAATCATCCCGTCACTCGACCGTAGGAGGGCCCGGCCGCACGCGCCAGGAATCCGCCGTACGATTGGTCGACCTCGACGTCACTCGATGCTAATGAGCGGATAATGAGCAGAATGTTCACAGAATCACAGAAACCCCACAGTGCAGATAGAGGCCATTTCGGCCCATCGAGCCTGCACCGACACATATCCCACCCGATCCCCGTAACCCCTACACCAACACATATCCCACCCTATCCCCGTAACCCCACGTATTTAATCCCCCTAACACTAAGGGTCAATTTATCATAGCCAATCAACCTAACCCGCACATCTTTTTGGACTGTGGGAGGAAACCGGAGCACCCGGAGGAAACCCACGCAAACACGGGGAGAATGTGCAAACTCCACACAGACAGTCACCCGAGGCCGGATTCGAACCCGGGTCTGAAAGTTTTTTGGATACCGTGGACGCAATTTTTGTCCGGCCGAAACGTAAATACACTTAGGACGGTTCTGGAATCGTCAGCTTTCTTTCAACATAACGCACGTGTAGGTACGCTCTATAACTTTCGAGTTAATTCAAGACAGACAGACAGACAGACAGACAGCCGGAATGACAGATAATGAAATTGGGGTCTTATGACATCGGTTAGGATTCTGATGCAATTTTCAAATGACAATGGGCGGAGCATGCTCCACCCAATGATACTAGACAGAGAGCGTCCTAACCAATGGTCATTAAACGGACCACTGAAGGCCGCTCTAGTAAGGTAGGTTTTTTATTAGCAATTTTCATGGGGCCAGGAGGTGCATTAATGCCCTTCCTGGCCGCACAATAATCGATCTGCTCGATAATCAATCCTCTACACCCCTTAACTTGCTGTGTCAATTGAATTTTTCAAGACTGAGATTGATAGATTTTTGTTGGGTGAGGGCATCATGGTGCAAAGGTGGATAAATGGAATTGAAGTACAAATCAGCCATGATCTAACTGAACGATGGAACAGGCTCGAGGGGCTGAATGGTCTACTCTTGTTCATTATAAAAGATGTAATAGCAGAACACTTGGAAAACAGTGACAGGATCGGACAAAGTCAACATGGATTTACAAAAGGTAAATCGTGCTTGACTAATCTATTGGAATTTTTTGAGGATGTAACTGGTAAAATAGATAAGGGAGAACCAGTGGATGTGGTGTATTTGGACTTTCAGAAGGCTTTCGATAAGGTCCCGCATAAGAGATTAGCGTGTAAAGTTAAGGCACATGGGATTGGGAGCAAGGTATTGACTTGGATAGAGAACTGGTTGGCAGGCAGAAAGCAAAGAGTTGGAATAAACGGGTCTTTTTCCAAGTGGCAGGCAATGACTAGTGAGGTACTGCAGGGATCGGTCCTAGGACCCCAGCTATTCACAATATATATTAATGATCTAGACGAGGGAACTAGATGTAATATCTCCAAGTTTGCAGATGACACAAAGCTGGGTGTGCGTGTGTGCTGTGAGGAAGATGCCGAGAAATTCCAGTATGATTTGGACAGGTTGAGTGATTGGGCAGAAGCATAGCAGATGCAATATAACGTGGATAAATGCGAGGTTATCCACTTTGGTGTCAAAAACAGGAAGGTAGATTATTATCTGAATGGCAATAGATTGGGAAAAGGGGAAGTGCAACAAGACCTGGGTGTCCTTGTGCACCAGTCGCTGAAGGTAAGCATGCAGGTGCAGCGGGTGGTTAAGAAGGCAAATGCTATGTTGGCCTTCGTAGCAAGAGGGTTCGAGTACAGGAACAAAGATGTCTTGCTGCAGTTGTACAGGGCCTTGGTGAGACCACACCTTGAGTATTGTGTGCAGTTTTGGTCGCCTTATCTGAGGAAGGATGTTCTTGCCATGGAGGGAGTGCAGCGAAGATTCACCAGACTGATACCTGGGATGGCAGGAATGACATATGAGGAGAGATTGGGTCGATTGGGCTTATACTCGCTGGAGTTTAGAAGAATGAGAGGGGATCTCACTGAAACTTATAAAATTCTAACAGGACTAGACAGACTAGATGCAGGAAGGATGTTCCCGAAGGCCGGGGAGTCCAGAACCAGGGGTCACAGTCTAAGGATAAGGGGTAGGCCATTTAGGACAGAGATGAGGAGGAACTTCTTCACCCAGAGAGTGGTGAACCTGTGGAATTCTCTACCACAGAAGGCAGTAGTGGACAATTCATTAAATATATTCAAGAAGGAGTTGGATATATTTCTTAAGGCTAAAGGGATCAAGGGATATGGGGAGAAAGCAGGGACAGGGTACTGAATTTGGATGATCAGCCATGATCTCATTGAATAGCGGAGCAGGCTCGAGGGGCCGAAGGGCCTGTAGTGTCCGTGTGTTGATAAAGACACTGAAGACAGGAGTTGGTTCATAGGTGTTTACTAAGCAAAGTCTGGGGGGGTTCTAACGGATATACACAATATACAGGCTTATATAGCCCGAGTGGCCATTACCGGCATTACAGCACACCTGGGGCTCTTAAAGGCACATACACTACAATTCCTCCCCTTTTAGCTAATCAGTACATCATATTTTAAGTAATTATTAATTACATGTTATAAGAAAAATAATATACACATTGCTGTAGTTAATTAATTATAAGTCAGTCTCTCAGGAGGCTTCCTGACTCGGTCCGGATAACGCCTCGGGGGTGTAGTAGTTTCTGGTGGTGTAGTAGGTTCTTTTGGCAAGGCTGATTCGGCTTGAATGCCAGTGTCGGGTTCATCGGGTTCCAGTATCACCGGATCGGAGGTAGATATGGGTATCTCTACTTCATCGTTAGACGTATAGAGTTGTGGTGTAGGTTGTCCCTTTTCGGATGACTTTATGATTTGGTCAGCATGGTGCCTTATTATGCTTTCTCCGATGTCCACGGTATACATCAGTGGTCCCAGTCGTGTGCAGATAGTTCCAGGCTGCCATTTCTCGGTACGGTAGTCCCAGGCCAAAACTTGTTGACCTATCTGGAAGGTTCTAGTTGGCCTTTCATTCATGCCTTGAAACTGCCGGTTCTCCACGTCCCTTCTGATGTTGGGCTTGACCAAATCCAGCCGGCATCTTAGGTTTCTATTGAAGAACATCATGGCGGGAGTTTGGTTGATAACCATATGTGTTGCATTCCTGTATGCGAATAAGAAGTTATCCACCTTGTGCTGAAGTTTTATGTCTTCATTACCCATGGCCTTTATGGCCTTCTTGAAGGTCTGGACAAACCTTTCAGCCAATCCATTGGCGGCGGGATGGTATGGGGCGGACGTGTAGTGCTTAACCCCATTGTATTTTAAGAACTTTCTGAATTCTTCGGACACAAATTGCGGTCCATTATCAGAACATATCTGTTCCGGCAGCCCATTCCTGGCAAATATGGTCCTTAATACTGTGATGGTTTTTTCCGTGGTGGTGGAGGACATCTTTATTACCTCCGGCCACTTGGATTGTGCATCAACCGCGATTAAGAACATTGAGTCCATAAATGGACCAGCAAAGTCGATGTGCACCCTTTGCCAGGGAGATGAGGGCCACTCCCATGGATGTAGAGGGGCTTGTGGTGGAGCGTTTTGGACCTTCTGGCATCCTAGGTAGCTCTTGGTCATTTCTTCCATGTCTCCATCGATACCTGGCCACCATACAAATGCCCTAGCTAGGTTCTTCATTTTCACTCCACCCAGATGCCCCTCGTGAAGCTCCTTTAGCACTTTATCCTGGAGTTGGGGTGGAATCACCACACTGGATCCACACATCAAGGTTCCTCAGCACACTGACAGCTGTTCTCTTCTTTGCGAGAATGCTGGCAACAGTGGTTCGCCATGTGCTGGCCATCCCTTCACTGTTAAATCGTAGACCCGTGAGAGAGTCGGGTCATTTCTCATCTCCCTTTCAATGGCAGAATTTGTTACTGGTAGACATTCCACTATGGTAGAGTGGAACATCTCTACTGGGTCTACTGTAGGTGCCTCTTCTACCATTGGCAACGATAGGCGCGATAACCCGTCAGCATTCCCATGCTGTTTTGATCCTTTGTATTCTATGTTGTATTGGTGTGCCCCTAGAAAAAGGGACCACCTCTGTAGCCTTTGCGCTGTCATAATGGGAACACCCTTTTTAGGGTTGAATATGGAGATGAGGGGTTGATGGTCAGTCAACAAGGTAAATTTTTGTCCGTGTAGGTAATGGTTGAATTTCTTCACTCCCCATACCAGGCTGAGTGCTTCCCTGTCGATTTGGGCATAGTTACGCTCAGCTGAGTTTAATGAGCGTGACACAAAAGCTATCGGCCGTTCTGAGCCATCAGGGAATTTATGGGATAATACTGCTCCTATGCCGTAAGGGGATGCATCGCACGCCAGTCTGATTGGCAGTGATGGGTTGTAATGAGCCAAAACTTCTTTGGACGTGATTAAGTCTTTGCATTTATGGAAGGCACGTTTACAGTCTTCGCTCCATTTCCAAATCACTCCTGTTTGTAGAAGTTCATTAAGAGGGTGTAGAAGAGTTGATAAGTTCGGTAAAAATTTATGATAGTAATTTATTAATCCCAGGAACGACTTTAATTGTGAAACATTTTCAGGTGCTGAGGCTTTTATGACCACTTCAATTTTTTCAGGTGACTTATGCAACCCTTCCTTATTAATTATGTGGCCACAATATGATATCTGATTTTGGAAAAATTTGCACTTGGGGCGATTTGCTCATAGGCCCCGTTCTTTCAGCCTAGTGAGCACCTGCTCCAAATTGGCAAGGTGCTCGTTGTCGTTTTCTCCTGTTACAAGGATGTCATCTAGGTAGCAGTGAGTCCCCGGAATCCCTTGGAGGACTTGCTCCATAGCTCTTTGCCAGATAGCTGGAGCTGATGCTACTCCAAAAACCAGTCGATTGTACTGGTACAGGCCTTTGTGTGTGTTTATTGTGAGATACTTTTTAGAGGCCTCCTCAACCTCCATCTGTAGATATGCCTGTGCCAAGTCAATTTTGGTGAAACGTTTCCCTCCAGATAGTGAGGCGAAAATATCTTCTATCCTCGGAAGAGGATACTGTACTGTGTGAAGGACCGGGTTTACAGTCACCTTGAAGTCTCCACAGATGCGAATATTTCTCTGTTCTTCAGATTTATCATTATTCAATGCTTTTTCATGACTGGAACGATGGGTGTTGCCCACTCGCTCCAATCTATTTTGGATAATACGCCTGCCTTTTCCAAATTCTCCAGCTCTGCCTCGACTGCCGGACGTATTGCGTATGGCACCGGTCTTGCGTTAAAAAATTTGGGAATTGCTGCATCTTCCACTTTTATTGAGGCGGTGATGCCTTTCAAGGTTCCCAGTTTCTTTTGAAACACTTCTTTGGCGTTGGCCAAGATGTCTTTTAATCGTTCAGGTATGATGTCATCATTGTTTATTTTCTTACTGGTCACCGTCAGTGCCTGAATGGAGTGCCAGTCTAAACGTATCTTTCTGATCCATTCACGTCCCAACAACGGTGGACCACCATCTTGTAGAATGTATAAATACAACTTCTGTATTTCTTTGCCGTTGTATACAACAGGCACCCTTATTTTTCCTTTGGGGTATACTTTCTGCCCCGTATATGTTTTTAAGATAATGGATGTGTCTTTTAGAGGTATATGCGAAACTAGCCTCTCGTAATCCCGTCGATTTATTACGGTTAGAGCTGATCCTGTATCTAGCTCCATTTTAACAGGGAACCCTGCTATCGTGAGGGTAACCCAAATGGTTTGGTAATCATCTTTGGCAAGTACATTATGTAATTTGAGACAGCTTAGTCTCTTGTTTTCGGAGTCGCTATCACTCTTCTGGTCTTCGGAGCTACTGTCCGTCATCATTTGTACCTTCCTGTACTTTCCTTTATTGATTTTTTTTTTCTGTCTGTTGGTTTATTTTGTCCATATCGGCATATCCGTGCAATGTGTCCAATCTTTCCGCATTGCCTGCATGCTTTGTCCTTGAACCAGCAGTCCTTCTGGTTATGGGTGGATCTGCCGCAGCGATAACATCTTTCAAAACCCTGTGTCATTTCATGGGTGCCGAAGTCCTGTGTCTTTTGTTGTATCTCTGCAGCTCCTCTTGCTGCTGCTTCGTATGATACAGCCATACTGAAAGCTTTGTCCAATGTTAAATCTTTTTCAGAAAGCAGCCTTTTTTGTGTTCCTTCACTTAAGAGACCGCAAACGAATTTGTCTCGAAGATAATCTGCTAGTCCTGCCCCGAATTGGCAGTACTTTGATAGCTTTCTTAATTTGGTTTGGTAATCAGCGTTACTTTCATTCTTGTGTTGATTTCTCTTGAAGAATTTGAATCGTTCCGCTATCAGCAGCGGTGTTGGGTTTAAGTGCTCCTGCAGGGTATCAACAATTTCTTTAAAATTCTTGTCCTTTGGTTTGGCTGGAGTGATTAAATTTTGTAACAGCCCGTATGCCTTTGCGCCCATTAGGTTCAGCAGTACTGAAGCTTTTTTTTCATCTTCTATTCCATTTGCAGTGCAATATACCTCTACTCTTTCCACGTATGTGGTCCAATCCTCTATTTTGCTATCAAAAGCATCAATATTGCCAGACTTAGGCATTTCAGAAAAGATATGGCGCTTCCCGTGCTTTTCTTTCTTTTCAGCAGCAAAGGTATGGCGCTTCCCGTGCTTTTCCGCCGCTGCTGCCGATGACAACGCTGTTTCCCGCGGTTTCCGTTCTTTGTTTTTAAATTTTTTTTAATTTGTTTATAGTTAGAGACTCGTTCCCGCCGGACTTTCTCTGCAGGTCTGAACGCTGACCTGCTTGCCGCGCCGGCCGTCTCCCGAGTGCTCCCTCCCAGTCCGTTATTGCTTGCCTCCGATTTCGCTGCCTGTCTCAGCTGTAGAGCCAGCCGCTGGAGCCCCAGCCTGACGTCCAGGAAGGATTAGCGCAGTACCTGCCACCAGCTTGACCAGCTGGTGAAACCACAGCTTCTCTCACTTTCTTGAGTCTTCTGGACGCCCGAGGAATCGATGTCCTTGAGGTGCTGCTGAATTGCAGGTAAGTCCGTTTCCACTTCGTCGCCACTATAGTGTCCGTGTGTTGATAAAGACACTGAAGACAGGAGTTGGTTCATAGGTGTTTACTAAGCAAAGTCTGGGGGGGGGTTATAACGGATATACACAATATACAGGCTTATATAGCCCGAGAGGCCATTATCGGCATTACAGTACACCTGGGGCTCTTAAAGGCACATACACTACAATTCTACTCCTGCTCCTGTGTTCCTATATTCCTATGTATCTGTCTCTGACAAAATCCATTATAAGAGTGGAGTTACCTGTTACACCTATGACAGGGGTTTCCAACGTAATTAACTGTTCTGCTTCAGAACTAATATTATGTAACAGCCTAACTTTATATTTTATGACAATTAGTAACTGTGTACTGTATATAGTAAAGGTTAAAAAAAATGCTTTCATGCAATCTGCAATTTTGGACTCTGGACACGAGGTGTCATTGTAGGTGATCTGTTCCTTTGTGTTAGATCACCATGTCCTTGATGCAGGCCTCTGATACTAATCCACCCAGCCAACTATTCCCTTTCTCTACAAAAGCAGATGCTGGAAATCTGAAATAAAAATAGAAAATGCTGGAAACACTCAGCAGGTCAGGCAGCATCTGTGGAGAGAGAAACAGAGTAAAAATTTCAGGCCAATGAAAGGTCATACTGACAACTATGGGCTTGTTTTGGGCGGAAATTGAAAATTGGCCACATGATTTCTAAATCTGGGGATTATACTTTGAATGCTCAATTTTTTTGGCTCAGTTATACATTGTGTAGCACAAATACATAAAATCTCAAAGTTACAGAAATTAAAATATACACCAAACATAGGTTTAAAGGTATTGTTTCCCTACAGTTGCAGTTTTATTATCTCATTACAAAGCAAGCTCTGTAATTACCTTTGATGGTCAATGTCATTCATGAGCACTTGTCGGAGATGATATTTAATGCTCAAATACAATAACAAAAGAAGCAGAGGGCAAGTGGCAGAATATGAATTTATTTTATTAAATGTATGAAGTTGGACAAAAAAACAAAGATTGAAATAGGAGAGATTCAGTGCTGAAAATAAAATTATTTGGATATAGGACTAGAGGGAATAGTGTCCAAATTCGGAGACAATACTGAAATAGGTGTCATTGGAAATTATTCTGAGGACTAAAGGAAGCTGCAAGGTATATTAATAAGATGGTGCAAAATAAAGGCAGGTGGAATTCATTTTCAGTAAATGTGGGAGGTAGAATCATAGAAATTTATGGCACAGAAAGAGGCCATTTGACCCAGCGTGTCTGTGCCAGCTGAAAAAGGGCTATCCAGCCAAATCCCACTTTCCAGCTTTTGGTATGTAGCCTTGCAGGTTACGGCACTTCAAGTGCATATCCAAGTACTTTTTAAATGTGATGAGGGTTTCTGCCTCTACCACCCTTTTAGGCAGTGAGTTTCAGACACCCTCCACACTCTGGGTGAAAACAGTTCTCCTCCACTCCCCTCTAACCCTTCGACCAATTACTTTAAATCTATGCCCCCTGGTTATTGACCTCTCTGCTAGAGGAAATAGGTCCTTCCTATCCACTCTATCTTAGCCCCTCAATGTTATACACCTCAATCAAGTCTCCCCTCAGCCTCCTCTGTTCCAAAGAAAATTATTTCTGGGTCAAAAACCAGTGATAGTAAACCGGCAGCCAGTTTTTCACCTCCTCCCCACCCCCCACCCCCCACCCCCCGATTTTCTTTTCCATTGACTGTAATTTTTCCGCCCGGCGATAAAAGTTAAAATTACCCCCACGAGGTGGTACTTTTTGGGTAAAAAAAAGTACTTTGAATGGGCGGAAGCTGTGTGATATGCAAGAACCAAGGGATTTGGGAGTTCAGATTCACAAGAGATTAAAAGCAGCACCCAAGTGGGTAAAGCAATTCAAAAGGCTAATGGAATACTGGCTTTTAGGGCAAGAGTTATAGAATATAAAATATAAATGTCAACATGTAAGGGTGAATCTATCTAAAATCTTAATAAGACCATAGTTGGAGTACTGTGTGCAGTTTTGTGCTCTACACTAGGGAAGGTTATTGAAACAGTACAGCAGATTTATTAGGATGCTGCCCAATATAAGGAAATGCAATTATGAATAAAGACTTGAAAAACTGGGGCTGTTTTCATCAGAACAATGGAGATTAAGGGGTAATTTGGTAAAAATGTTTACAATTATGAAGGGATGGGGCAGGGTAGATAGAAACAGATTGGTTTCAGTGATTGAAGGATATAGGATGAGGAAACAAATATAAGATTAAATGTAAGAGATTTAGAACAGAGAGCAGAAGAATTTTTTGTACACAAAAGGGCTTTGAGGCCATGACCACATTTAGTGGTTGAAGCAGAGATTATGTCAACATTTAAGAATCGGTTAGGTAGACAATTGAAGGAAAAGGGAATAAAGAGATATGTGGAAAAGGCAGGCACATGGGATCAGGTCAACTGCTCATGTGGAAGGAGAACACCACCCTGAACTGGTTGGGCTGAGCAGCTTGTTGCAATGTTGTAATTTCTATGTAATTCAGAGCTACATTCAGATGTGCATTGTTTTTTGTATTGTCATCTTTTTTGCAACAGTTTTTTTGAGATTTGGAGGCTGACATGTATGTACCACAGCCATGCACTGGTAAACTTTGGGAGTATCCCTATATGCATTTGGGGTTTCCTGTGCATTGACTTTTATCTACCTGTGTTTAAATTCTTCAGGTTTAGGTAAATACTCTATGGCCGCGATTTTATTTGACGAGGCGGCTTAGAGTCGGTTTGCATGGTGGGCGAGTTCCGGCGCCACTGCCGGTGGGATCAGCTGTGGTTTTCCAATTTAAATTAAATGACCTAGTTAACCTCATTGGGGCGCGCTGGCTGGTCCAATGACTGCAATCGGGTCTGTTAGCCGCCTCGGATGACGTCCTAATTGCAGCTGCTTTTAATGGCCCCATTCAGCCTCAGCCTTTGTGTTCTGAATTCTGATGGTGTGTGCATTTGTGAGAACTACAATGAGTACCTCCAGAGGCAAGGCAGCTCCATGCTTCAATGACTAGTCCCTCCATGCTCTTGTTGAGGCTGTAAGAGGGCACAGGTAGATTCTTTACCCTCCGTTGGCCGGAGGAAACCTCCTCATCAGACCAAGGCAGCCTGGCTGCGCATTGCTGAGGAGGTCAGTGCAAGGTCCGTGTATTCTCGCACATGGATCCAGGGCTGGAAACGGTTTAATGATCTCTTCAATCAATCAACTTTATTGTCATTGTTAGTGCACAAGTGCAGTACAACGAAATGTAGGCTTGCGGCTCCCGAGAGTGTACATTTAGATTAAGACACTTAAACATTCAACATACATTTGGCTTGTAATACATTAACATAAACATAACCATAATAAAGTGCATTGGCAGATGTGCAGGCATTAGAGTTTATTTGTGGAGTTCAGGAGGATGACAGCCCTGGGAAAGAAGCTGTTCCTAAATCTGGTCGTACGGGTGCGAATGCATCTGTAGTGTCTCCCAGATGGCAGGAGGGCGAACAGACTGTGGCTGGGGTGGGTAGGGTCTTTGATGATGGTCCGTGACCTCCGTAAACAGCGTTTCTGGTATATGTGCTCTATGGTCGGTAGCCATGGTCTGCGATCATCAAAAGTGAGTATCCCATCACACTTACTTCAATCTGTTTCCCACAGTGACTACACTCCAAAAGTACTTCATTGGCTGTAAAGTGCTTTGAGTCTGGTGGTCATGAAAGGTGCTATATAAATGCAAGTCTTTCTTTCTTTTCTCTTATCACCAGCACTCTGCTTTGTAAACCTGCTCCTCCACATCTCACCTTGCCCTTACTTCCCTTGCCCCCTTACCTATCCATCTCTCTCTCTCTACTGAATCACTTCACCATCCTGCCTATGCACCCCTCACACTCGCTCTCACTGTTATGCATTGACAACAACTAACAACACACAGGGAGCTAGCTTCCTCTTGGCACCTCACTCCATCTTGGTCTCCCTCAAAGCTTCTATGTTAGGGATTCTTCACATTTACTCCATCACTGTGGTTGAAACTCTGCTTGTGTCCCTCCCTGCAGGAAAAGATAGCCCACAATAAGAGGGAGAGAGCACAGACTGGAGGAGGCACACCAACCCTTGCAACGTTGACAAGTGCTGAGGAGGCTGCACATGAAATTGTCAGAAGTGCGAGGATCTGGAAGTGGATAATGGAGAGACATGCGCACAAGACGAAGCTGGTGACAGAATAGAGTTTCATCCCTCTCACTGACATTTAGTGATTGACTGCAATGGCATATGATGTTCATAGAGATTCGCTTTGTACCATCTGCACAAAGGGATGTGTCTGCTACATCAATATCAGATGTCTAGTTCATGCCTTTACTTTCCCACAGGACCATCAAGCGACCCTCCCCACTGTCCAGGATGAGCAGCCAGACGACTCCTCAGAGGAACCTGAAGCTGCTGAGGGAGCCGCGTCACCAGGACTCAGCGCACCCAACACCAGCGTAGAAACGCACACCTCGGCAGAGCCCTCGTGACTTAGAGTAGTGTTGCCACCTGGTCTATCACAGCTCACAAGTGAGCATCAGCCGGTGGTGGAGACAGCGACAGCAGTGGAGAGTTCTCGTCGGCGGTCGCAGGACTCTCCTAGCTCTGCTCAGCTGCTTGCAAATGCTGTGCCTCTGGGGTCATCCAGAAAGAGAGTGGTTCTGGAACTCCAGGAACAAGTGCAGGAGTCTCTGGAAGGGTTTGCCCCCAGGGTAAGTGCGAGTGTGGAGAAAATGGAGGAGTCCATCTCTAACATCAGCACTGCCTTGGTGGAGGCAATGGTGCATGAACGCACCTCCATGGAAAAGCTGGCAACCGCCATGGAGGAAATAACTCGCCAGAGTCACGAAAACATGGTGAGTGTTCAAAATAGATTGTCATCTCTGGAGGAGATATGGGCAGCTATTGAGCAGAGACACCAGAGCTTCATGGGCGTCCTTGTTATAAGGATTGCCAGTGCAGATACAGGTCCTCATGGCTCCCCCTGATGTGCAGCAAGGTGCTCTCCAGCCACTTGCCAGCACTGAGGTGTGGCTGAGCCACGAGAGGGATGTTGGTGGTAGGCTACAAGGAAGTGTGTGCTCCTCTCCAAGTGCTCACACGACCATGCCACGGCGGAGCCCTCGATCAGAGACCCACTTTGCAGAGCCAACTGAGATGGCCATTTCAGCCCCTGTAAAGCCGCAGGAAGAGCAGACTGCTGCAGAGCCCTCCCAGGCTCCCAAACCCAGAGGATGCCCATCAAAGGCATTTAAGCAGGCGCAGCATCCTAGTCAGCAAGGTGCCTCTACATCTGCTGAAGCCACAGGGGAAGCATCACGTAGAAGCATGCGTAAGAGGAAGATAAAGCACATATAGTCACAAGGGGACTCCCGTAGGTGTTTTGTCAATATTTTTCTGCTTGTACTTGCATTGTGATCCTTTTGTCACCGTTGTAAAGAAAAGTGATGGCAAACAGTTGCAAATGCGCATTGAGGGCTCAGGGCGACTTGCATTTGTAATGCTGATGGTGAAAGTGATAGGAAAGGACCGGTTATAGCAGAGATGATGTATGACATTGGAGGAAGGTTGCCTACAATTAGAGAGCCATATGGTAGCCACCTATGGTTGAAGAGTAAGCTTATGCGAATGTGGCATGGCAGTGTGCATATCCTGCTTGACGGGCAGCAGAGAACTGGAGGGATGCTGCATTGGTCACAACAGGGCCCGCAAGGCGCACCTCCTCCTCCTCCTCCTCCTCTTCTGCTTCCTATTCTTCCTTGTCCTCTTCCTCTTCTTCCGAGGAAGATCTGCGCTGAGCCACGCAGCTGCTGTTCCTCCGATTATGACGTCCAGAATGAAAGGGCATAAATGGTCCCGTTGCTATAGATTACATTTGAGGCAAGAAGCTTGCAAGCGCACTGTCGAAGTGGCCTGAAGTTATTCCAATCAGGTCACACTGCAGATGGGTGTCAGCTTGAACAGTCACAAGGTCAGTAGATATGCATAATCTTATACCAAACCTCCAACAACAAAGTTGTTGCATTTGAATGTCAGCCATGTTTCAGAAGCGCTTTTAAAGTGCTGCACCAATGACTCCAAATCATGTCCTCGAGAAACTCGTCTCCTTGCAGCTGGCCTGTTTCTGACAAGATGGGAAACAGGAGCCAGAAGCACGAAAATGGGAAACCACTATCAAAATAGGATTAGCAAGGCAGTTAACAGGCTGTTAACTGCCTTAACTCCCATCAGTTCCAGTCAGGTCAGTTTGGGAACGGCTGACCCGATACTCACGAAAATCACATGGGGGCAGGATGGAGGCGGGTTGGCAGTCTGAAGTCATTTTTTCCAATTTTCGCTGCCGACCCGCCTCCAAACCCATCTCCTCAGGCCTATTAAAATTGAGCCATATGTCACTACCGGGAGAGAGTATGTATTCCATATCAGGCAAAGAGAAACTCTAACCATATGGCATCTCTGCAGCTTAATTTGGTGATAGGTTTCTGCAGTTAGCTGACCAAAAAAAAATCAAATCTTAAAATAAGAATAAAATTATTGCCTGCCATATAGGACTAGATTGCCTCCTCATTGACTATATGTGGCCAGATTAGCCCAGTACTGTGTCAAATCTCAGCTGTTCAGATTGCTATAGTGAAATAAGTTTGATAGCTTTGATATAACACCATCTGTCAAACTTGTACACTAAGTAGGATCTAAAAGAAAATATTTAGCATAGAATTAAAGGGCATGTTCTTGCATGGGGCTGCCCTCTGCTGACAGACTCAAATATTTATTCTCAAGATTCTACATTTAGGGCATTACACAACAAATAGATTTTGTCCATTTCAATGTTACTGTCATTCCATGTTAGTAGCTGGACTGATTTATAATACATTTGGTAGATTTTTTTTCCTTTTCTTTCTGGTTATTCTTGACGTGGAGCTTGGATTTATACAGTGACATTGGAATGGCTTAGACAGTGCAGTTCCATCCTAGAATAGAACTTTACACACCAGCACTATTATAACCAGAGAAAAACCTTTACACATATTTGTAGATCTCTCATCATGTTACTTATAGGAAGTCCAGACTTAGAATATGTTTTTTGATGTTTACCATGGTGTTGCTGCAGCTGAAGTTACCGAGGAAGGGTGGAGGAACTCCCCATGGCACTTCAGGGCCTAACTCTCCAATGATTAGCACCCGATGGGGTGGCCATTCACCATGGCTCGACCTGGCTCACAGATTCCAGCTGCAGTATCCGAGGTCAGCATCAAAGCACAGCACAAACATGAATTCCCCTCAGAAACACACAGTGGCCTAGATTTTGCGATCAGCGGCGAAGTTATGGCGCTCGCCGCTGACCTCAAAGGAAATTGCCCACAAAGATCTAGCAACCTCTGTGGCATGGATTCCACTTTTCCCGATGTTAATTTCATTCTGGTGCCACCTATAGGGGATCTCCAGCGTCCAGCAACAGTGATGTCATCAAGCAGGCTAAGCAGCCAATCACATTGAAGAATTCTCACAGACAGCAAACCAGGAAGTAAAAAGCACTGATTACCTTTCATTTGTTAATCATTTTACAGAGAGAAAAATAAAGATTGGGACAGGGTAGAAGATGAAATATCATAAACAAACTTTAAAAATAAAATATTTTTTATTATTTTAAAAACCTATGGAATTTTCATCATAATGGAGAAATATGACATTCCACAAATATAAAATTCATTTTTCAGGGCTAGAGAGGTTGTTCAGCAGTAATTATGATATAGTACACCATTCAAACCCTAGTTATACCTCATTCAACAAGACTTAACTTTTTGGGTTTTTTTTTACAGTGAGATTCGAGTGTAAAAAATGGAAGTTCATGTCAATTCAAGTGATTTTAAGATTTCCATCAGCGACAACATAGAAACATAGAAACATAGAAGATAGGAGCAGGAGTAAGCCATTCGGCCCCTCGAGCCTGCTCTGCCATTCAATGAGATCATGGCTGATCATCCAAATTCAATACCCTGTCCCTGCCTTCTCCCCATATCCCTTGATCCCTTTAACCTTAAGAAATATATCCAACTCCTTCTTGAATATATTTAATGAATTGGCCTCCACTGCCTTCTGTGGTAGACAATTCCACAGGTTCACCACTCTCTGGGTGAAGAAATTCCTCCTCATCTCAGTCTTAAATGGCTTACCCCTTATCCTTAGACTCTGACCCCTGGTTCTGGACTCCCCGACACTCGGGAACATCCTTCCTGCATCTAGTCTGTCCAGTCCTGATAGATTTTTATAAGTTTCAATGAGATCCCCTCTCATTCTTCTAAACTCCTGCGAGTATAAGCCCAATCGACCCAATCGCTCCTCATACATCATTCCTGCAATCCCAGGTATCAGTCTGGTGAATCTTCGCTGCACTCCCTCCATGGCAAGAACATCCTTCCTCAGATAAGGTGACCAAAACTGCACACAATACTCAAGATGTGGTCTCACCAAGGCCCTGTACAACTGCAGCAAGACATCCTTGTTCTTGTACTCGAACCCTCTCGCTACGAAGGCCAACATACCATTTGCCTTCTTAACCGTCTGCTGCACCTGCATGCTTACCTTCAGCGACTGGTGCACAAGGACACCCAGGTCTCATTGCACTTCCCCTTCTCCCAATCTATTGCCGTTTAGATAATAATCTGCCTTCCTGTTTTTGCCACCAAAGTGGATAACCTTGCATTTATCCACATTATACTGCATCTGCCATGCTTCTGCCCAATCACCCAACCTGTCCAAATAATCCTGGAGTTTCTTGGCATCCTCCTCACAGCACACACGCCCACCCAGCTTTGTGTTGTCTGCAAACTTGGAGCTATTACATCTAGTTCCCTCATCTAAATCATTTATATATATTGTGAATAGCTGAGGTCCTAGGACCAATCCCTGTGGTACCTCACTAGTCACTGCCTGCCACTCGGAAAAAGAGCCGTTTATTCCAACTCTTTGCTTCCTGTCTGCCAACCAATTCTTTATCCAAGTCAGTAACTTGCCCCCAATCCCATGTGCTTTAAATTTACACGCTAATCTCTTATGCGGGACCTTATCGAAAGCCTTCTGAAAGTCCAAATACACCACATCCACTGGTTCTCCCTTATCTATTCTACCAGTTACATCTTCAAAAAATTCCAGTAGATTAGTCAAGCACGATTTACCTTTTGTAAATCCATGTTGACTTTGTCCGATCCTGTCACTGTTTTCCAGGTGCTCTGCTATTACATCTTTTATAATGGACTCTAGCATTTTCCCCACTACTGATGTCAGGCTTACCGGTCTATAATTCCCCATTTTCTCTCTACCAACTTTTTTGAATAGTGGTGTAGCATTAGCTACTTTTCAATCCATGGGAACTGTTCCAGAGTCTATCGAATTTTGGAAGATGACCAACAATGCATCTATTATTTCTAGGGCCACTTCCTTAAGTACCTTAGGATGTAGATTATCAGGCCCTGGGGATTTATCGGCCTTCAATCCCATCAATTTCCCTAACACCATTTCCCTACAAATACTGATTTCTTTCAGTTCCTCCCTCTCATTAGACCCTATGTTCCCCGAAATCTCTGGGAGGTTATTTGTGTCCTTCTTTGTGAAGACAGAACCAAAGTATGTATTTAATTGGTCTGCCATTTCTTTGTTCCCCATTATAAATTCTCCTGATTCTGACTGCAAGGGAGTTATGCTTGACTTCACCAATCTTTTTCTCTTTACATAAGCTTTTACAGTCAGTTTTTATGTTCCCTGCAAGCTTACTCTCATACTCTATTTTCCCCCTCTTAATTAATCCCTTTGTCCTCCTTTGCTGAATCATAAACTGCTCCCAATCCTCAGGTTTGCTGCTTTTTCTGGCCAATTTATATGTCTTCTCCTTGGATCTTATGCTATCCCTAATTTCCCTTGTTAGCCACAGTTGAGTCACCTTTTTTGTTTTATTGTTATGCCAAACAGGGATGAACAAATTCTGTAGTTCATCC
Source organism: Somniosus microcephalus (assembly GCF_052327205.1). Classification (NCBI taxonomy): domain Eukaryota; kingdom Metazoa; phylum Chordata; class Chondrichthyes; order Squaliformes; family Somniosidae; genus Somniosus; species Somniosus microcephalus. The sequence goes on from NC_140995.1 coordinate 135,912,647, forward strand.
ATGCGATCTTTGAATGTTTGCCATTGCCTATCCACCGTCAACCCTTTGAGTAACATTCCCCAATCAATCCTACCCAACTCGCGCCTCATACCATCATAGTTTCCTTTATTTAAATTCAGGACCCTAGTCTCTGTGTCAACTACTTCACTCTCCATCTTAATGAAGAATTCGATCATATTATGATCGCTCTTACCCAAGGGGCCTCACACAACAAGATTTCTAATTAATCCTTTCTCATTACATAATACCCAGTCTAAGATGGCCTAATCTCTAGTTGATTCCTCGACATATTGGTCCAGGAAACCATCTCGTATACACTCCAGGAATTCCTCCTCCATAGTATTGTTACTAATTTGGTTAGCCCAATCTATATGTACATTAAAGTCACCCATGATAACTGCTGTGCCCTTATTGCATGCACTAGCAAACACTGCCCCTAGGACATCGGTCCCGGTCCTGCCCAGGTGCAAACCGTCCAGTTTGTACTGGTCCCATCTCCCCCAGAACCGGTTCCAATGTCCCAGGAATTTGAATCCCTCCCCCTTGCACCATTCCTCTAGCCACATATTCATCTGAAATATCCTTCTATTTCTACTCTGACTAGCACGTGGCACTGGTAGCAATCCTGAGATTACTACCTTTGAGGTCCTATTTTTTAATTTACCTCTTAACTCCCTATATTCAGCTTTTAGGACCTCATCCCGTTTTTTACCTATATCGTTGGTACCTATATGCACCACGACAACTGGCTGTTCACCCTCCCCTTCCAAAATGTTCTGTAGCCGTTCTGAGACATCCTTGACCCTTGCACCAGGGAGGCAACATGCCATCCTGGAGTCTCGTTTGGGGCCGCTGAAACGCCTATCTATTCCCCGTACAATAGAATCCCCTATTACTATAGCTCTCCCACTCTTTTTCCTCCCGTCCTGTGCAGCAGAACCAACCACAGTGCCAGGAAGTTGGCTGCTGCTGCCTTCCTCTGATAAGCCATCTTCCTCACCAATATCCAAAGAACTTCAACAGCGTACCTTGTGGAGGAGCAGGGAATCACTGACAGCAACTTCTGCATTTGCATGTTTAACTGTGCATATACGGATGCCAGAAGTTGCTGTCAGTTTCACAGAATAATGATGGCTGACAGTTTTGTCGTTATTACAACTGCAAAATCCGGGTCAATAAAAACTCACCTTAAACAATATCATCTGCTCAAGATCTTTGATTAATAGCTTACATCAGGTGAACTACCTACATAACAAATGAAGGAAATTGTTTCTATCAACTGATCTTCAAAATTTTTATTTGTAAATTTTATGCCTGGTCATAGTACTCTTCAGGACAGATTTTACAAAATTGTACTTCCAGTAGGGAGCCTTTATGCTGGAAGTTCATGTTGGGAAATCACAGGCGCAGTTTCCATGATTTTGCATCCATTAATGGTAAGGAAATTATTTGAGCAATTTGATTGGTTAGTTATATGGTGTTTTCTGCTTAGTGAGCAGTACTTTTGAAACATTATTGAAGGATTACTTGCTCAGTTTTCTGCTGCTCACTCATTCTTCATTGGTAGTTACTGGCTGAATCAAAGTGCTTTACATTTATTCATATTTAGTCAAATAAGTCCTCATTTCAGGCAGTAATTAATTTTTGCTCTATGGGTGTAAAATGGGTTAACATTTTACAAGTGTGATGTGTTGGTTGTGCACTAGACACAAAACCTGTAATTATATAGATGGTTAAAAAAGATATGGGGCAATTATTGACTCCTTACCACCCCATATGGGCTCAAAAACAAGCAGTGTCTCAGAAAATAAAACGGCTTTTCCTCCTGCCCAATTACTGTTGCTTTTACAATTGTCTGATTTTCCAAGAGGCATTTATCCTGGCAGATAGAGTTCCCTTCTGAAACAGGCAGCAGCCTCATGAATAAATTCAGATCAGGACCAAGAGACGTTATTCCAAAGCCAACAACATTTTCTGATCTCACCGCCTGATGGACACCACTTCCTGTTTTCACACACCAACCATGGATGGTACAAGTCCTGAAGGAGCCATTTCAAATGCTTTTAGCTGGATGTTCAGCTGCTTTCAGGTAAAGCTATATAGAGCTTTTGGAGACATTTTTCTTGTAGTAACTTGTGGGTTTTTGATGTTTATAAGTATTTGAAAATGCTTGTAGTTGCTACTGTAGGTTCTTTTTTTAAAATTCATTGATGGGATGTGGGCGTCGCTGGCTAGGCCTGCATTTAGTGCCCATCCCTAATTGCCCTTGAGAAGATGGTGGTGAGCCGCCTTCTTGAACCGCTGCAGTCCATATGGTGTAGGTACACCCACAATGCTGTTAGGAAGGGAGTTCCAGGATTTTGGCCCAGCGACAGTGAAGGAACGGCGATACAGGTCCAAGTCAGGATGGTGTGTGGCTTGGAGGGGAACTTGTAGGTGGTGATGTTCCCATGCGTCTGCTGCCCTTGTCCTTCTAAGTGGTAGAGGTCGCGGGTTTGGAAGGTGCTGTTGAAGGAGCTTTGGCGAGTTGCTGCAGTGCATCTTGTAGATGGTACACACTGCAGCCACAGTGCGCCGGTGGTGGAGGGAGTGAATGTTGAAGGTGGTGGATGGAGTGCCAATCAAACGGGTTGCTTTATCCTGAATGGTATCGAGCTTCTTGAGTGTTGTTGGAGCTGCACTCATCCAGGCAAGTGGAGAGTATTCCATCACACTCCTGACTTGTGCCTTGTAGATGGTGGCAAGGCTTTGGGGAGTCAGGAGGTGAGGTACTCGCCGCAGAATTCCCAGCCTCTGGCCTGCTCTTGTAGCCACAGTATTTATATGGCTGGTCCAGTTCAGTTTCTGATCAATGGTAACCCCCAGGATGTTGATAGTGGGGGATTCAGCGATGGTAATGCCATTGAATGTCAAGGGGAGATGGTTAGAGTCTTGCTTGTTGGAGATGGCCATTGCCTGGCACTTGTGTGGTGCGAATGTTACTTGCCACTTGTCAGCCCAAGTCTGAATGTTGTCCAGTTCTTGCTGCATACGGACACGGACTGCGTCAGTATCTGATGAGTCTCGAATGGTGCTGAACAGTGTGCAATCATCAGCGAACATCCCCACTCCTGACCTTATGATGGAGGGAAGGTCATTGATGAAACAGCTGAAGATGGTTGGGCCTAGGACACTGCCCTGAGGAACTCCTGCAGTGATGTCATGTGATTGAGATGAATGACCTCCAACAACCACAGCCAACTTCCTTTGTGCTAGGTATGATTCCAACCAATGGAGAGTTCTCCCCTTGATTCCCATTGACTTCAGTTTTGCTAGGGCTCCTTGATGCCACACTCGATCAAATGCTGCCTTGATGTCAAGGGCAGTCACTCTCACCTCACCTCTTGAGTTCTGAACTGTAAAGGGCCTTGTGGCATTGCTGTTGTTTCTTAATCGGGTTCCTTCTAGTGACTTTGGGAAGAGGAGGATGGAGCAAACAGAGCTACAGCTGCAGAGAGAGCAAATAGAAGGAGGCATGCTCAGAGCAATCCGTACCCTCCCAAAAGAGTTAATAGGGCCAGCATAATGGGCCAGAAATTCGTGACCAAATGCGTGAGTACGGTCTGGGTACTCACGCATCTGGCCGTTGGAAATGCCGGCGTTCAGCATGCACAGCGCATGCGGGGAATGCCGGCATTTCCAGTCCTCGGAACGAAGGGGTTCATAGGCACAGCGCGTGCAACTGCACAGGCAGCGCTTGCGTAGTGAACTTCGTCGATTTCATTCATGGATTCAGTGAGGGTAAGTCCTTACAAGTTACACTTGAAAAAAGCATGTGTAATGTTGTTCCAAGGCTGCGGAGGAAGATATATTTTATCGTGGAGCTTCTGAAAGGCAATATTTTTGTTTGGGAAAGGGAGGGAAGTTATTTTAAGAAATTTTAAGTAAGTTTTAAAGTTTAATTTTTTTTTTTTAAACGGGTTTTCCGAACGGTGGGTAGAAGGAGCAATTGTGGCTGTGTGAATTGAATGTGAAAATGAGTGTTCTAAAATGAGTAATGTAACATTTCCAGCACTTTTAAGAAAGAAACTTTTCATCAGTAATAAGTAATTATGTATGTATGTCCGCATATATTCCTTTACGTATATGTATGTATGTTTTATATTCCTTTACTTATGTGTATGAATGTATGTTTTTAATTATGATTTTCCAATAAGTTACTTTCTCTGAAAGTCATAATTAAATAATACATTCATACACATAAGTAAAGGAATATATACATAACACGCAAAGGAATATATACAGACATACATACTTTCAGAAGCTCCACGATAAGAAATATCTTCCTCCGCAGCCTCTGGAGCAACTGTACCCATGCTTTTTTCATGTGTAAGTTGTAAGGACTTGGCCTCACTGAAAGCATGAATGAAAGCGGCGAATTTTACTGCGCATGCGTTCTGCCTCTGAACCCCTTCGTTCAGAGGACAGGAAATGCCGGTTTTCCCCGCATGCGCTGTGCATGCTGAAAACCGGCATTTCCTCCGGCCAGACGTGTAAGTACCCCGACCGTACTCGCGCATTTGGAAGGGAATTACTGGGCCAACATTTTACATGTCAATAAAATGAAAAATTTAACAATTGCACGATTTGCCCCCTCGCATCTGCGACTGAGGGTCCAAGGAGGTGCATTGCGCAAGAGGTCATCGTCGTACGTATCCTCACACTGTTCCCTTTTGGGAACCGTATGAAGTGGTGGAAGGATTTATGGCCGTGATTAACGCTCATTCCGTGACCGTAACCATCTTTGAACCAGCCATTAGGGTGGTTAGTCCTATGGCGTGAGGGTTTTACGGGCTCCCACAACCCATCTGAGGGGGGGGGGCCACCCACACCCACGGACGCAAGTATCCCGCTGGATGTCCACCCAGAATTTATAGTTGGAGCTCCGACTCCACTTGCCGGGACTGTCTGGAGTGGGGTTCGAAACCCTACTCCTTCTGGCCCAGCGGCAGGGATGCTTACTGCTACGCAAAAGGCCCACTCCGCACAAAAGGTGACACCCATACGTTTCCTGCGCCTTTTCCCTCCCCGTGACTGGAGCCCTATGCTGCCACTTGAAAGACCAAGCTATCATCTGCCCTTTTTGCGGCGCCTTTGACTTCTCATTACCAATGATGAGCAGGCGCTGCGCCTCCACCTCCTTGAGGAGATTGCTGAGGTCATCATCAGTTCAATTGTGAGTTCTTTTAATGCCGTGAATTGTGCTCATTCCAGCCATTTCACGTTGCTAATCGGATTGGGCCTTTGGCATAGCGGTAGGATCCCCGCCGCTGGGCCTAGATCAGGGTAGGGTTTCGAACCCCGCTCCAGACAGTCCCGGCAAGTGGAGTCGGAGCTCCGGCTCTAAATTCTGGGTTGACATCCAGTGGGATATTTGTGTCCATGGGTGTGGGTGGCCCCCCCTCCTTGTATAGCTTGTGGGAGCCCGTAAAACCCTCCCGCCATAGGACTAACTGCCCTAATGGCTGGTTCAAAGATGGTTACGGTCACGGAATGAGCGTTAACCATGGCCATAAATCCTTCCACCACTTCATACAGTTCCCCAAAGGGAACAGTGTGAAGACACGTATGACGACGACATTGCTAAATAAATAAATGGAATTAAAAAAATTCTTTTAGGGCTTTTAAAAGTCTTTAAATTGCTTTAATTCTGTTTAAAACTACTTCAGATTCTTCAAAATAATGTAAACGTCTTTAAAAGTTTATAAAAGTTACCAAAAGCTTCAAAAACCTTCCAAAAACCTATTTAAACTGTTGCTTTGCATGTAAAAATGCTTAGCAGCTTGGCAGAAACATTGGGGGCGTGTCCTGTTAAACTGAGACCTCAAGGGGCGTGTCTCAGTTGCACAGCGCGCTACAGGCTTCGCGCTGGCTGCACTCCTGGGCGGCGTGACGTCAGACGCTGCCCGGGAGTCAACATTTTAAAACAGCAATTCCAGGCGTCCCTGAAGCTCAACGGCCAGTGCGTCGGGTAAGTGCAGATCGGGGGCTTACACGCGCGGCAAGCCCCCGACTCGAATTTCTGGGCCAGTCTGTACCTGCAGTTCTCTGAGGAGCAGCGCTTAAGAAGGCTTCAGTTCTCTAGGGAGACAATGTTAGAGTTGTGTCAGATCATGTAGTTAACTGCCACAGCTAGCACAGCATTGCCTGTTGCAATTGAGGTCACCGCAGCCCTGAGCTTCTTTGCTTTCAGCTACTTCCAGGCTGCCACAGAGGATATCAGTAACATCAGTCAGCCTGCAGTCCATGCTTGTATTAAACAGATGACTGGGACCTTGTTTGTTAGAGCAAACAAATTCATTCCTTTCACGATGGATATCCGGTAGCAGCAGGATAGGTCTCTGAGGTTCACGCAAATTCCAGGATTCCCCCAAGTCAAGGGTGTCATTAACTGCATCCGTCATGCTGCGGGCTCCTTCACGCAACGTGACTGCCTTCATGAATCATAAGGGCTTCCACTCCATTAGTGTGCAGTTGGTGTGTGATGAACAACAGTGCATCATGCAGGGCTGTGTCTGCTTTCCTGGAAGCTGCCATGAGGCTTTTATATTGCGTTAATTGTCCATCCCTCCACTGTTTGTCCCTACACAGTAAGTTAAGGGCTGGCTACTTGGAGACAAGGGCCATCCTTTGCACACTTGGCTAATGACTCCTCTCAGAAACATATGCTGAGCTGTAAAACTCTGCTGTAATCAGATCTAAGTGTCAACTAAAGCCCTTGTTTGAGCAAACCATTGGAATCCTCAAACAATGATTGCTTGGACAGGTCTGATGGCTTTCTGCAATACAACCCAGCAGAAGTGTCCTGAATGATATTGGTTTGCTGTATGCTGCTTAACTTTGCTCTGCAGTGGGGATAACACATGGAGCCACCATTGGATGAGGACCTTCAACATAATGATGGAGAGGACACTGATGACATAGATGGTGGTGAGAATGTCGGAAGGATCCAACAAGTACTGCAGCCAGAGCTGTTCAGCAGCAGTTTATTGAAAAGAACTTCAGTTCAACAATCCATGCTCTCCTGTATTAACAGCCAACATCTATGCCAGTCCTTCCTCGCTAAAAGCAACAGCATCTGCCCAAATACTAACATTGATATTCATATCAACTAACATTGCAGGATACGAACATAGCAACATATGACCAGCTGGTTCAACAAACCTGTCCCATACTGTCATCAAGCAATTTATGCACACCTCCATCTTTCTTATGACCCCCGTCCTCATCAGACAGCCATGCAATCTCCTGGGAGAGGCAAAAACAAGAGTATGATTTAGGATCACAGGTCACACACAGATTACCCAGAGGGTTTTAGGAGTTGCAAGGCATTTTATTAAAGAGCTACAGTTTAAGCATAATCAGACACTACATGTGATTGAAATAGATACAGTAGACATACAACCTGTGACAGATGAGGGCGCTCTATAGCCTCGGAGCAGAACGAAACGACCTGATGGATGGTGAGGCAGTACGGTGGTCCCGGATTGGGTGGATTCCTGCAGTCTGCGGCAGCGGTCACTTCCATTGGGTTGTCCCTCGAGCTGTTGGAGGTGTTAGGCCATCAGCCAGTATTGATCCACCTCAGAGGTTAAACTTGACCAAAGTGTTAGGCCATAGCCAGCATGCATCCACCTCGGACAAGCCTTCACCCCTAACTGCCTATTTTCCTCTCTCGATCGCCTATTTTTATTCCTTATTTCGATGGGCTGGTAGATACCTGGTGTCAATCATTTTTACCCATCCCATTGTCCAATTATAAGGGAGAGGTACCTCTGACGGCAACCAGCCCCCCACCCCACCCCACCCCCCAGCCTCATGAGGTAATTTTCCTCCTTATCTCTGTTCTAAAGGTCATGTTGCCCTCTCGTAGACAGCTTGTTTATCCTACGGCTCCTTGCTGCATCCCTTATCAGGCCTAGCTATGCCCACTCGAAGGCCTGTTTTTGTGTTCTGACCTTGTAATTCAGCTCTCTGTACAACTCTTTTTCTGACATGACTGGAATCCTTCTGTGTCACCAACCTAGGCAAGCTGCTGAGCTAGGGAACCTGTAACAGACTATTATTTCTTCCAATCCACGATTTCTTACTCAAGTGAGAAAAAGCCCTTGGTCAATTTAGGGGGCAAGAACACTGAGAAATTCCTCTCTTACCCCCGAAAGCAATCAATTTCCAGGAGACCACAGAGTTACACCCGCAATACCCCATCTACCTTTTATACAAAGTGATGTTGGTCACACTCAAGAACTTGTCCATCTCCCTTTTGAATATTTGCAGCGAGCCAGCAACTTGTTGCATAGGATGATGACTTGCTGTGAAAATTAATAGCTTGTGAGTTCTAACCTAGTTCTATGTTTATATAAATTATACTCATGTTCCCTGCTCCTCCCCAGTCTATAGAACTCAAATAGGCTGTTCACATGGACCAAATCTACTCCTTTCTTCAAAGTCCTCAATAAAATCTCCTCAAAATCTATATTTTACTGGAGTAAAAAGCCCCAGTTCGCTAAGCCTATCCTGGTAACTAAGGGTCTTGAAACTAAGTATTAATCGAGTGACCTTCTTCTGTACCTTTTCCAGGCCTCGAAATCACTTACCGTGTGATGAGACCAAAACTAGACACTGTATTCTAAATGAAGCCTAACTCTTACCTATCCCATCATAGCCAGAGGATATGGGATCAGCAGCTCAGCAGGTGGCAAGGAAACAGAATTTGTGGTGGGGTCTGAAGACGATGGCTTTGGTCGTTCCAATGTTTAATTGGAGGAAATTGTGGCTCATCTAGGAATGGATGTCGGACAAGCAGTCTGCCATCACAGAGGTCGTGGAGAAGTCGAGAAAACTGGTAGTTCGGTAGAGATGTGTGTCGTCAGCATATATGTGGAACCTGATGACATGTCTTCAGGAGGGGTGCCATGTAGATAAGAAACAGGAGGGAGCCAAGGATAGATCCTTGGGAGACTCCAGAAATGACGAAGCAGGGGGAGGAAGAGAATCCATTACAGGAGATTCTCTGCCTACGATTGGATAGGTAAGCATGGAACCAAGTGAGTGCAGTCCCACCCAGCTCCACAATGGAGGGAAGGCGTTGGAGGAGAATGATGTGGTCAGCCATATCAAAGGCTGCAGACAGCTCAAGAAGAACATGGAGAGATTGTGCACCATGGTCACCGTCACAGAGGATGTCATTTTTTCCTCGTTTAGAGCCTTTTCAGTACTGTGGCAGGGATGGAAACTAGATTGGAGAGGTTCAGTTTGCTGGAAAGATGGATTTGGATTCATGAGGCTGCAACATGTTCAAGGGTTTTGGAGAGGAAAGGGAGGTTGGAGGTGGGGCAGTAGTTTGCAAGAACAATGGGGTCAAGAGTGTTTTTTGAAGGGGGGTGATGATGGCAGATTTGAAAGGGAGGATGAAATTACCTGAGGAGAGGGAACTATTTAAATCTCTGATGTTGGGCACCACATGTCTGCCTATTATATCGGTGGTATCCTCTTCTATAGGGATTAGTATTTGATCGTGTTTAAATCTCTAGCTCCTCCCTATATTTCTAACCTCCTCCAGCCATACAACACCATTCCCCAAGTTATTTGTTCCTCTGACTCTGGCCTTTTGTGCATCCTCTGACCTTTGACCCACCATTGGTGGCTGTGCCTTCACCCACCTAGGCTGCATGCCCTGGAATTCCCTCCCTAAACCTCGATGCCTCTTTTTTAGAGTGCTGTAAAACCCATTTCTTTGACCAAGCTTTTAGTCACCTCTCTGCATGAATGAAGGTTTCAGCAGCAGATGTGTTGAGGCAGGGATGGAGGTGGGCAATTTTATGGAGCTGGAGATAGCTGGAAAAGATACGGGGTTGGAAATTCAGCACAGGGTCGAATAGGATGCTGACATTGTGAACAGTCTGGTTCTGTTTGAGACAGTGGCTGGGAAGGAGGGTGGAAACTGTAACAATGGTACAGAGTTTGTGGCATCAGTGAAGCATGGGGCTCTGCGTCCTACAACAGACCTGCAGATGGGATTCATGACATTCATGAGTTTCATCATGGCAGTATGAAACAAGTTCAATGGGCCAGCTGGTCTTTTACCCATCCTTTGGTTACATGCGTTGATATGACATTTCCACCATTGTACTTCCTGGTTTTCAGCAAAAAGTCTTTTGATAATGTCTGGCCCTGTAAACTGCTGCAGACCTTTAAATCTTGCAGCAGCACACTATTTTCTGCTCCCCCTCCCCCAAGCATCAAGGCGAGGCATTTTCACCGCCATTACTCTTATTATTCAAAATAAACTGACCCCAATGAGGTCAGGACAAGTGATGTCATGTGGGCGAAAATCTGATCTGCCACATTTCCTGCAGAGTTCGCACACACATGGAAAATCTAGGCTGTTGTGTCTCCAGTTGTTGTCAGTGAGTTTGCAAGATTGCCTGTACAAAAATTTACTTGCGTGCACGTTATGAAATTGGAACCAGATTTGTTTCACTGTTTTTGATTAATGCGTTTATGTTATCCATTGAAGTAAAATGCAAGGCATGAGAGGTTGATATTTAGCAGGGCATTGAAATGTTTCTGTCTATGTCTGTGCCAAACCTATCAGGCATTACTGTCATTCACTGTATGTACTCTTTTGAACTACATTTTTCTGTAATAGATCAATTGATGAAGAGTTTTCTAATTTGTAATGACTAAAAATGAAGCCATGTTAAAAATATTCAAAATCCTCAACACAGCACATTCATACATCAGCAGGCAATGATACATAATCTGCAACAAATGGCAATTGTATATATTTCTCTCATTAAGTAAAGAGGTGATTGCACTCTGGGCACGGAAACCTGCATAATTTCATGGAGAAGTTACCCACATCGTTTTTGAAAATGAAATAACATCCGTGTCTTTGTCATGTTTCAGGATTTTTTTGAACAATTTTCCACAGAAAGGATTTGGAAAAAAGTCATGGTTAATTTTGGATTTTAAAAACAAAGTACATTTCCACAAGTTTAAAAAGGGAGGCCACAGGCTGCAGACATTTGCCTGACATTGACACCATTACTCAGAACAGTCGGAAGCAATAGGGGTGTAGGAACTGGGGTTCCTAGCCGAAGAATTGAGGTCGACTCAGAAAGTCAAAAACAATAACATTTAATGAACAAACGAAGCTGTACAGGAAACTGTAGGATACAATGCAAATAGGTCTGGTCTGCTTGAAAGCCTCTCTGGAAAACTGCTAGAAGGTTCCGAGCTCAACTGCTAGCAGGTTCCGAGCTCAACTGCTAGCAGGTTCCGAGCTCAACTGCTAGAAGGTTCCGAGCTCTACTGCTAGAAGCTTCCGAGCTCTGACGTCATGACATCATCACGTTCTTCCCGCCGTTGAGTGATCACGTGACGGACGACATGACGTCATCACGCGGAGTACAGGAAAGAAGCCCTAGTACAGTTAACAGATACTTTAAAGGTGCAGTGCCCAGCTGTACTACACTGCTGTAAAAGGAATTCTATACAATTGTCCGTAATCCTCTGGTGGTTCCGCCACAGGGGAGTCATTATCTCCTCCCGGGGCATCCAACAATCATTTGCATAATGTGGGGATGGAATGCTGTTGAGTTTTATATGAAGCTAATTTCAGAGAGAAGGGGCGGGGTAGCAGGCTTGATTAACAGCTCTTCTGGCCTACCCCTGGACAGAGGGAGAGGCCAAGAAGCAAGCTCCAACTTCCTGTGGGAACAGGAAAGAGGTGAACAAGACCCACGTGGGGGCCGTCAGGCTTTGTTAAAGAGTGCCAGTCCAGCAGCAAATGTTATGAGGAAGATGCAATCCAGGGGAGAGGAGCTAGGAAATTAACATAATTCAAGCAAGACAACCCACAGAAGTAGGATAATGTAGCATGTTTGCTATTTTTAGACCATTGCAGAACATTACGTTTTACCAATTGAATTAAGTGAATCTGATCATAACTGTTACTCTAGATATTCACATATTCACCTTACTATAGAATAAAGTAGCTTCATGATTCATACCCAGCTTTGCCTCCAGTAGTAGTAACTCCATTTACTTTAGGAGAGACTGAAGTAGCATTCACACAAAAGGCATGAGTATCTGTTCCAGATCACCAGGGGATAATATTATTTTGTCCCTGGGTTACATTATCGTATGAGTAGAAATAAGGCAGGGTGAGTCAACTCCCTTAAAAGTAAGGTGCTCAGGCTGCTTATGGGAGTGACAGACACCACTGAACCTGAGAAGGTAGCTATGGCAGTCTTGAATTTGTAACAGTCATTCTATCCCACTTGTCCTATGTATGTGAACATACAATAGAAATAAATATAGTTAGATTTTAATCTTTAATCAGCAAAATAATATGTTCCCATTTCAGAAGAAAAATGAGCTCTCCTGATGGCTGAGCGAGTTTTTGCAGTGGGTAGCTGAGACATTCAGATCAAAAGGTCTCAGGTTTGATCTTCAGTCTGTGCTGAATTAATTAAATGTGTGCGTGGATGCGAGGCAGGATCAGGCATGGCTGTTATGTCGTTTCATGCTGAAACTGTCAGTTGACATTCAATGTTGAGACTTGCACATGAATAATGGTCATGAGAAGAAGGTACCAAAGAGAATTAGACTAGCAAGGCACCAATGCCTAGAGGAGGGGAGGGGAGGGGAGGGGAGGGGAGGGAAGATGAAGAGAAAGGAAATTAACAAAGGGGAAAAAGAACATACATAGTATAAGAACATAAGAAATAGGAGCAGGAGTAGGCCTTTCGGCCCTTCGAGCCTGTTCCGTCATTCAATGAGATCGTGGCTGATCTTCTGCCTCAATTCCATTCACCGGCCCTCTCGCCATATCCCTTGATGCCCTTACTAGTCAGAAATCTATCAACTTCTGTTTTGAATATACCTAATGACTGAGCCTCCACAGCCCTCTGGGGTAGAGAATTCCAAAGAATTACCACCCTCTATGTGAAGAAATTTCTTCTCATCTCAGTCCTGAATGGCCTACCCTTTATCCTGAGGCTGTGGCCCCCGGTTCTAGACTCCCCAGCCAAGGGAAACAGTCTCCCAGCATCCACCCTATCAAGCCCTGTAATAATTTTGTATGCTTCAATGAGATCCCCTCTCATTCTTCTGAATTCAAGAGAATACAGGCCTAGTTTACTCAATCTCTTCTCATACAACAGTCCCGCCATCCCAGGAATCAATCTCGTAAACTTTCGTTGCACTCCCTCTATGGCAAGTATATCCTTCCTTAGGTAAGGAGACCAAAATTGTACACAGTATCCAGGTGTGGTCTCACCAAGGCCCTATATAATTGAAGTAAGACTTCTTTACTCATGTACTCAAATCCTCTTGTAATGAAGGCCAGCATACCATTTGCCTTCCTAATGGCTTGCTACACCTGCACATTCACTTTCTGTGACTCATGTACAAGGACACCCAGGTCCCTTTGAGCATCTGCATTCCACAATCTTTCACCTTTTAGGAAATACTCTGCCTTTCTGTTTTTTCTACCAAAGTGGATAACTTCACATTTATCCACATTATATTCCATCTGCCATGTTCTCACCCACTCACTGAGCCTGTCGAGATCTCCTTGAAGCCCCTTCACATCCTCTCCGCAACAGACACTGCCACCTAGCTTTGTGTCATCAGCAACTTTGGAAATGTTACATTTAGTCCCCTCATCGAAATCATTGATATAGATTGTGAATAGCTGGGGCCCAAGCACCGATCCTTGCAGTACCCCACTAGTCACAGCCTGCCATCCTGAAAAAGACTCGTTTATCCCTACTCTTTGTTTTCTGTCTGTTAACCAATTCTCAATCCATGCTAGTATATTTAGGACCTTATCGAAGGCCATCTGAAAATCCAAATACACCCCATCTACCAGTTCCCCTTTGTCTACTCCACTAGTTACATCCTCAAAGAACTCCAATAGGTTTGTCAAACAGGATTTCCCTTTCATAAATCCATGTTGACTCTGCCCAATCTTACTATTAGTTTCTAAGTGCCCAGTTATTGCATCCTTTATAATAGATTCCAGCATTTTCTCAACTACTGATGTGAAGCTAACAGGTCTGCAGTTCCCCGTTTTCTCTCTCCCTCCTTTCTTAAATAGCGGGGTTACATTTGCTATCCTCCAATCTGCAGGAACCGTTCCAGAATCTATAGAATTTTGGAAGGTGACAACCAATGCGTCCACTATCCCAATGGCCACCTCTCAAAACCCTAGGATGTAGGTCATCCGGTCCTTGGGATTTATCGACTTTTAGTCCCATTAATTTTGCTAGTACTGTTTTTTTTTACTAATAATAATTTCTTTAAGTTCCTCATTCTTGCCACGCCTTTGGTTTTCTCGCATTTCTGGGAGGTTTTTTGTGTTTTCCTCTGTGAAGATAGAAACAAAGTAATTATTTAATTTCTCTGCATTTCCTCATTCCCCATTATAAATTCTCCCATCTCTGACTGTAAAGGACCTACATTTACCTTCGCTAGTCTTTTCCTTTTCACATACGATCAAAGCTTTTACAATCCGTTTTTATATTTTTTGCTAAGGTATAGAATGGGATAAGGTTATTTGACCCACCAAGCCGACTCCATCCACAGACCATGTACATTAATTAATCTCCTAATGAATAGTTCTGCATAAATACTCCATGATTTCCTTAAAGATAATCAAGCAAAACACTACCATACTCTCTGGGCTAGACAATGCTGCCCCAGTGGACTGTCTTAAACTGAAGGCATTGTGCCAACTCCCAGGGAAGTGAGCATTCACTTGCATGATGCCATATTGGTCTTTGCAAACAAGCTCCACATTGAGAATCACTTCCTGTTGTCATAGATAATGGCATTGTGTAAGGGAACATGTATGGCCATGTAGGTGCAAACTAGGGCTTCTTGGATTGTCAGGAATCCTGCCACTCTGTAAAATTACACTCGTCTGTCACAGTGCTACTGATTGTCCATGGGTAAAGTGATGAAAGATGAAATTGCTTGTTCAAGCAAACAATGCACCCACAGCTTGCTTAACGCTTCTATGCACAGCTGATTGGCTAACATAACTGATGTCCTAAGTCACAGCCTCAAATGTAGCATAAACGTTAAGGGCGATTTTGACGATAATAGCCACTGAGAGTACTGGGTGTCATGCCCCTCTGGTGCTATCTAGCCAGCCTGACATCTCTCTGTTGGTCCTTCTCTTCTTTTTCCAAAAGGCAGTTCCTAATGGGAGACCCATTGAGGCCTCTCTGAAAAGGCAGGTGGGGGTGGGGAATGGCAGTCCCATAGCAAATGACACAAATTCAGATGTTACAGTAGTTGCATAAATAAAAACATAAACAATAGAATACAAAGAAGTTCAGAAATAAGCTTGGAACTGAGGCTATAAAACCTGATGCTGGTCTCTTTACATTCTGTAATAAAACCAGAAAATGGTGGAAACACTCAGCAGGGCAGGCAGCATCTCTGGAGAGAGAAACAGAGTAATTTTAACTTAACATGCAGTCAGTTGGAATGCTGATCATGAACATCAAATAACTGATTTTTCTTAAATTAAGAAAAGATTGCGAGGAGACAGGATCTTAATCTTTGAAATGATTAAGTTTATATAGGACACATGTAAAAATAATGTCTAGAAATGAAAATAATTTTTTGTTTCTCTCCAGAGTACTCAAAGCATTGAATTAAATGCAACAGAAGTAGTTACTCCTATATATTGATTAGCTTATTTGAAAAATAGTAGAAAAGTATCTGGTGAAGGATGAGTTAAACATTATTAGGATAAGATAGTCAAAGATTATCAGATGTTATTGCTTGGACCATGGAATGCTCTCTGTGGAAAGCAAATGGTCGAATAATGTAGCTTGTAAAGTTTGACTGCTCTAATCTGGAGTTTTGTGTGATCGAGAAGAAATTCCACAGAGCTTTATATTCTTAGAAGCTTTACCTGTGATTAATCACCTCAGTCTGAAGAATAAATACATTTGTTTACGTCCATAATAAAGCTAAGTATAGTTTGTAGAAGGAATCAGCCTGATAAGCAAAATGAGCTTTACTTATTTCATATTTTCTTAAATATTTGATGGTGTCCATCTAAAAAATTTGATTTATTACATTTTAACATTTTAAAAATTATTTAACATAAATAGAATCAGATCATAACACATTCTTTCCTTTTAAATCTGGAAATTAATTTTGGTACTCCAGTTAAAAAAGGTGGTTATCAGGAATTCACATTAATTCAAAAAGTTCCTTATCCTAAGATACACACAATATAGCACAATGGTAGTAACTTATAAAATACTCAAAGCAAGCTTTATTTGACAGCTGAATTATACATTTGAAACAAAGGATAAAAAGATACAAGTCATCTTGGGTCATTGTGATGCACTGCAGCTAAAGAAAGAAATCTGTTTATAAAGGAATAGTTTGCTCTTGCCAGGAATTTAGTGCTTTAAACATATTTGACTTAAGACTTTTGGCAGTGCTAAAGCTTGGTCCAAGTGTGACTTATAGCTCAAGTGATGTAAAGGTTCACTTACTTAAGTAATGGGATCCCTCCCTTGGTAATTGGCTCTGTTAGTGTTTTTTATCCATTAAGGATAAGTGTTTACCACTGAAGTGGGCCCATATAGGAAAATATGACCAGGCACCATGAGAGCATGCTATCACGACAAGCCTGTTATTTTCTGCCTGGCATTAATTCATTGTAAAAAATATTGACAATTGGAATATATGGCCCACTGTTCCTTAAATTGGTTTTATTTGGAATCTGAGCAAAAATGTATTCATTTCTTAGGAATGTACAGCTGAAAGTCCTCAGTTAATTTATGTGTCTGTTCTAAGCCTAATTTTATTCTAGGTACCAAGCTTAATAAGAAGCAGAAGTGGTTCTGTATAAAAGAATGGCATTTCCATATAGATTAACTTTGAAGGAAATTTTGAAAAAAATCTGTGGCCCTGAACGGCTGAGTCTTGTGATCTGCCATTGAATGTGTGGCAGCAGGGAACATCTGGCCCATCCAAAGACCCTGACATTGAAGGTGTGGTAGGAGGGAACATCTGGCCCGTCCAAAGGCCCTGACACTGAAAGTGTGGTAGGAGGGAACGTCTGGCCCGTCCAAAGGCCCTGACACTGAAAGTGTGGCAGGAGGGAACATCTGGCCCATCCAAAGGCCCTGACACTGAAAGTGTGGCAGCAGGGAACATTTAGCCCTTCCAATGGCCCTGACAATGACCCTGCCAGAAATCACAGGGCCAGCTCATTTTAATATTGATGGGTGGGACAAAGGTGCGAGTCCCACCTCAATTGATGAGATGGGCCTGGGAGGCCCGGAAAATGTATTGGGGAGTCAAGTACTTGTGTGTGCGCAGCTACAGCTTTGAAAATTGTACTGCTCTTACAGTAAAACTAGCATGCAGGAAGGTGAAGACACTGCTGCAACAAAAGCAAGCAGCAAACCTTTCAAAGAGTGGTATAAATATTCTGAAACGAGGCACGTGAATGCAATAGTGAGAGTGCGCGACAAGAGACCAGCCAATACAGAAGCCAAGACCAGGGTGAATGGCCCCAGAAGATCCTTCCTCAATATATATATGGAGTTATGAGTCAGGAGGCCTCTGTCCTGTGGGAAATGTTCTGATGTTCCTGAAGCTGCTACTCCCTGTGCTTTGTAGAGAAACCCTCTCTGATAGTGCTACATAGGATTCTGCCACTATTCCTGCCATCTGCCGCACATCATCAGAGTTATAATGTGGCTGGAGCACCTGTGCATGAGAGTTGTACCCGGAACACCAGCAAATAGACTAATCTTGCTTTATCAGCCCATTTGTCTGTTTGTCTCGACTGTCTCTGCAGTTACATGCTGAATGCTTTGGATGGCGCCATATAAATGCTAATCGCAATAAAAAGATACTGCATTAAAACTTGAATCTTAATTCTTGAGTTATTGAAAGACTGATGAATGAGATGTTTTCAGATTTGCTTTAGGATAATATGCTCCCACCTTCACCCTCAATGTTTTACACTTGCCTCAGCAAGAAAAATAGGAGTATAAGTCACATGCGAGATCTTCTTGTGACCCCCAATTGCACTAAGTCTAAGTGCTATGTGATCCCTGCAAGAGGGCATTTTACACTGCTTTGAGTCCATACTGACTACAGTATAACTCCAATCAAATGCAAAACTCCATGTCAAAAGTTTTCAGGTGTTTCACTGGATGGGGTAGGGTTTGACTTTGTGCGATAGTGTAAAACGGATGATAGCAAGTCGATCCAAATAAAAATCGGGAGAGATGTAAAACGGGCTGCTGGTTTGCTATCAATCGTTTTACACTATCGCACAAAGTCAAAATCTACCCCAAAGTCAGTGAACCTTTAAAATTTTAAATGGCATGCTTTTGATGTTAGGCTTCAGATGATCTCACTTTTGACCTACCATTAAAAATGAGCAGCTCATGGAGCAGAGTTTTGCACACACATCTGCAGAGCTCTGTTTTCACTACACCTATGTGTTGACCAGAATGAGGTCAGCAATGCACTATAATTAGGTTCTGCTGGCAAATACTGCTCTCTGGTCAATAGTTCCAAATAACTGCAGCCTTAATGTTAAGTAACTGAACAAACTACTGAACAAGGAATACACCAATGCATCAAATTTTTGGTTTCTTTAGCAAAAGGAATGTGAGTTAGCAACAATTTGTATTTATATAGCAACTTTAGCATATATGGTGTCCCTAAAATGAAAAAAGAGGAACAGACGGCAGCTGTGGGAGCGAGGCTAGGAGAGGTGACTGAAGGCTAAGTTAAAAAGATGGTTTTGAGAAGGTCTTTAAAGGAGGACAGGAAAGTTGGGATTGAGCAACCCGAGCCCAATCCGATGCCATTCCCGCCCGTTTAAAATTTAACAAAGACAAATCAAGCCCTCGATGAGGCTCCTGGAAAAGGCAGGCAGGGGTCTAATTAACATTCAAAAGTTGCTGCAACTTAAATTTAACAGTAAGTGAAGGAAGGCCCGTGCTGTGGCATTGCCGGCAGCAGATCCAAGGTGGGAGGTGCCGGCTGGCCAAGGTGAGTGTTAAAGATCTGCTGCTTTTAGCACTCCTTGTGGGCCAGGAGGAGCAGGAACGCTCCCCTCAGGTCTCACATGGAAGCCTTCAGCCTCCGCCAGCCTGGGTCGCGACCCCGATGTCCTTTGTCTCCCACCCCCTGCAGTCTGCAGTAGGTTATTTAAATGAGGCCCTGCCGTTAAGATCGGAAGGGCGTCCATGTCCCTGGCCTTGCCTGGTTTTCCTCACAATTTTAGAATAAAACACTAAACAAGGAACAAACTCATTGTAAAAGCTATTGCAACAATAAATGCAGTGTCCGCTGCAGTGAGAAACAGAATCCCAGTGAGAAATGTGAAAGTGTTACAGCTAAACTCATGGAGGGGTCTACGTCTGGCTTTCTCAGCAATGCAGCCTGCCTAAAACACTTTCCAGTGTCATAATCAGAATCAGAATCAACTTTATTGTCATTGTTAGTGCACAAGTGCAGTACAACGAAATGTAGGCTTGCGGCTCCCGAGAGTGTACATTTAGATTAAGACATTTAAACATTCAGCATTCATTTGTCTTGTAATACATTAACATAAACATAACCATAATAAAGTGCATTGGCAGATGTGCAGGCTTTAGAGTTTATTTGTGGAGTTCAGTAGGATGACAGCCCTGGGAAAGAAGCTGTTCCTAAATCTGGTCGTACGGGTGCGAATGCATCTGTAGCGTCTCCCAGATGGCAGGAGGGTGAACAGACTGTGGCTGGGTGGGTAGGTTCTTTGATGATGGTCCGTGACCTCCGTAAACAGCATTTCTGGTATATGTGCTCTATGGTCAGTAGCCGGGTGCCGGTAATGCGTTGGGCAGTTTTGACTACCCGCTGCAGGGCTTTCCGGTCATAGTAGCTACAGCTGCCATACCATACTGTGATACAGTTCGTCAGGATGCTCTCTATTGTGCAGCGGTAAAAGTTAGAGAGGATCAGGGGTGACAGGTTACATCCCTTCAGCCTCCTTAGGAAATATAGGCGCTGTTGGGCCTTCTTCACCAGAGAGGAGGTATTGAGGGACCAGGAGAGGTCTTCCGTGATGTGGACTCCGAGGAACTTAAAGCTGTCCACCCTTTCCACCACAGCCCCATGGATGTGGATGGGGGTGTGACTTCCGCCTTTAGACTTCCTGAAGTCCACAATGATTTCTTTGGTTTTCTTGATGTTAAGGGCCAGGTTGTTATCGGCGCAGCACTTCACGAGATGCTGGACCTCCTCCCTGTAGGCTGACTCATCGTTGTTGGTGATCTGGCCTACTACCATGGTATCATCCGCAAACTTGATGATGGTGTTGGAACCATGAACAGCCACACAGTCGTGGGTGAAGAGGGAGTAGAGGAGGGGGCTCAGCACACATCCTTGTGGGGCCCCCGTGTTCAGGGTCGGGGGGGGAGGTGTGGTTACCTAATTTGACAGACTGGGGTCTGTTTGTTAGGAATTCCAGGGTCCAGTTGCAGAGGGAAGTGTTCAGGCCAAGAGTTTGGAGTTTGGTGGCCAGCTTGTTGGGGACGATAGTGTTGAATGCTGAGCTGTAGTCTATGAACAGCATTCTGATGTAGGTCTCTTTACCATCTAAGTGATTCAGTGCAGAGTGTAGAGCAGTTGTGATTGCATCCTCCGTTGATCTGTTTGCACTTCCACTGGAGTTGCAGTGGAAGTGTGCGGGAAGGGCTGTGGATTTTCTGTGGATGCAGTCAATATATCCCTATGTAGAATGTACCAATGATCAAGGCTGGATCCATACTATGCAAGCATGTCTCTTCATTTAACATTCATAAATGGGGAGTGTTAAACGTGTCACTGGTTTTAAGTGATGTTGAGTGTTTCCTGACTTGTTGGCATAGCAGCCATTAAGTACTGTTGATTATCTTACTTTGTATTTCTCCAGGCTGCTGAGTCATATAAATCAAGTTACCATCAACAATACGAACAAAGACAAATGATTTTGCAGCAGACCAACATTTCACTTGATTTAACCCAGGCAAGGTTTTCCAAGAGTTGTTTTTCTGTGGCATCACTGCCAGACTTCTGCTTACAACAAAAGCTACCACAGAGTCCTTCTCACTTTCAATTTAGGGAAATAATGAGTAATTGGTCAATGTTATCCTCTGTTGATGTCCCAACCATGTTTTACTCAGTTAAATGCTATGCCTCAGTTTTGTTAGAAGTACATATTACATCACAGCAACATGGGTTGTTTGCAGCTTTTTCAGTGTAGGGGAGATGATTCACAATCTGTGGGATAGGATTGGCCCAGAAATTTGGGTCTCCACGGGTGAGTACGCACAGGGTACTCACCCGTAGGCCGAATGGAAGTGCCGGTTTTCTGCATGCACTGCGCATGCGCGGGAAACCGCACTTCCGATCCTCTGAATGAAGGGGTTTAGAGGTCGAACGCTCGCGCAGGGGAGGCTGCGCGTGCGCTTTGAACTTAGGTTTTTTTTGCAGGTTTTCCCGGGAGGGTAAGCCTGCAGGATTTACACATTTAAAAAGCAGGTGTAAGGCCTGCTTTTTGCAAGGTAAGTGGTCAATTAATTAAAATTAAAACACTTTTTCCACAGGTTTATTATTTTTAAATACTTTAAAGCAAGGTAAGTTTATTTTTAGCCCCGTTAGAATATAAAATTATTTTTTTCAAAAATTTAAATTATTGTTTAAAATAGTTATTTAATGTAATTTATAGTTTATTTAAAAAGTGTGATTTAAAAAAAAAATTATTTGAAGGTTTACTGCTATTTTGGGGCCCGTAGTATTTATAAGTTTTGGCAGGTCTTCCTGTCAATCTTATGAATGGGCTTTTCCCTCCTCCGATTGGCTGCCCATGGCTCACGTGATCCCAGGGGACGCATCGCACTAACTATGCCCCTGGGATACGCAAGCACAGCGCGCCGGCAGCTGGGCGAGGCCCCGGAGCGGAATTCCACGGGGCCCTACAGCTCAATTGCCGGCGCGCAAGGTAAGTGCAGGTCGGGGGCTTACACCCGCGGGAAGCCCCCGACCTATTATAGCTTTGAAAATGGATCAAGTACAGGGGCTCATACTACTGAAAGTAATCTATGCAGGTTGTCATTTGAATATCATTTTTATTTTTTATAGATGTTAAATATTACTGCTGTTGCTAATGCTCAATGACTGAGAATTAAAAGAAAAACGTAGCTGAGACCTTTTCTGCTAAAATACGAGAACCATTGAAAGCACAGAAGGTTTACATCTGTTGCAACAGCAACTTTCTTAACAGTACACATCTCTCCATTTGTGACAACAGCTGAGGCCTTTTCATGTAGTACAAACTTGTAGAACACTTCTTGGCATACGGTGATGTCTTTTTCTACATAGTTGTTGAAAGGTAAAAATATAAACATCAAACTAATAGTTCATTTATAGTCACAAATTGAATCGAATCAGTGGGGGAAAAAACAGGTAATATGGCTCCAGTTCAATTATAAGCATCACTATTGAGTTGACTTAGAATAAACAAAACCTGTTTTTTGTTGGGTTGTAGTTTTTCTGATTTGAGTGCGTGTGGGCATTTTTCACTACAGATAGATGCTGGCGAGTCCCATAGCAGAATTCTTACCACCAGTAAAGTACATCTGCCACAAACCCACCTGCCTTTGATTCAACATAAATTATTTTGTTTCCCATTTCTGGATATTATTTTATACCATTACTCAGACTTATCCTCTTCACATATTAAAATCCTTTCTAAAATGAAATGCATTTTTAAGTGTATAACGGGACCTAGTGTGGATGGCTATAGCATCTACAAACATGCTACATATTCACACACATGCAGGGCTAGAAATTGGATAAGGCCTGAAAATGGGTGCAGGCATCGTGATGCGCGATTAGCCTGTGCCCGTTGAGTCTGATGCAGGTAGCATGCAAACTTCATGCTGCCTGCTAATTAAAATGATTGCAGCGATAACGATGTGCTAAATGTGCTGTTCAGTAGCTTAGCACCTCAGCAAGGGACCCAAGTTTGTGCGAGGCTAGCACCAATTAAAGCTAGCCTGCACTTCTTAAAGGGGAGGTGCATTCTGGCTTCAGCAGGTGGTGGAAGTGGCTGGGAAATAGACTGAGGAGCAAAAAAACTGAGTGATGGCACAACATGGCAGAAAGAGAGCTCCCAGATGTTCAGATGCAGCACTGGAGGCCTTGGTGTGGGTGGTGGACAGGAGAAGAGAGGTCCTTAATCCACGGGGGCCAGGAGGCTTGCCAGACAAACAGTGAGAAGGCATTGGGACTAGATAGCCGATGCGGTCAATGACAGCAGTGTAGCCCCGAGGACCTGGATGCAGTGCCGCAAGAAGTTTAATGACCTCACACGAGTGGTCAATGTCAGTGAATTCATCTTCAAATGCTACATCCTTACAACTGAACCGCTAGGCTTACACACTGCTCTATTCACCACCCCCCTTCACTCACCTACCAACAATCTCTATCAATCACGCCTCATATATCTAACACTCATAGCTTCACCTCACCCTCACACACTTAGCACTGCTGCAAGCCTCACACTCACATCTCACAGCTTGCACACACTGCCAGCTATTCAACCATGACAGCTACATCAAACAGGTTGCATGACACTCACTGATACACTTCCCTCTTTCTTGCAGGAGAAGGTGGCGCATAAAAGGAGGCAGCAGGGACCACCTGAAGGGGTGCAGGTGTGCCTGCATAACCTTACCCCGATGGAGGAGATGTGCTGGCCATTATTGGAAGGGACATTGCTGAGCCCGTGGCCAGCGGCAGGGCTGAATCAATTTGAAGATGATTGTATCCTCATACCTAATCCTTCTTCTCACATCCCACTTCCACCTCATCCCACAATCTCTTCTGATTTACAAGCTGCAGATGGTGTAAGCATGCACTTCTTGCTTTCCCCCTCTTCCCTCACCACAACCTTACCCTTGTACCTTTCTCCTTTCAGATAGCCAAGAACCGAAACCTGTCCAGGCACTGGTGGAGGAGCACGATATGCAAGAGGAGGAACACAGTGATGCAGAACACACAGCACCGTCACTCGATTTCACACTCCTGGACAGCAGCTCAGATACTGACACCCCACGTACTTTAGAAGATAAGTTAGACGCGGGATCTGCATGTGGTGAGATACCAGGCACAACTGGCCTGCAGCCAGGGCAGGGGGAAAGGGTACCGCAGGTGCCAGCTCACCGGAGGGCGAGGTCACACACAAGTTCTGCCGCACAGGACTCAGATGAGGACATTCGATGGGGTGGTCTATAGAACAAAGCTGATGGGTATGCACAAAGAAATACTTGGTGCATTGGCAAGCCTGCCAGAAAACCTGAATGCAATGTCAATGAGCATGGAGGAATCCAGCACTAACCTTGCACAGGGCATTGCTCAGAGCTTGGAGCCCATCCTTTCCAGTATGGAAGGGGTGAGCAGATCCATTAGTGCATTTGTGGACCCAACCATAATGCAGCGTCTGATAGCGGGTGTCTTAGCTTCCATTGCAGCTCAAGCAGAAGCCACCCAATGCCTGAGTGCTGCAGTGTAAGCTTAGACTTAAGTCATGCAAGCTCAGCTTGCTGCCACACAAGTGCAGACTGCTGCCATCATGGCTGGGTTTTCTAGTGTTGAAAGGGGCTTACAGGGTGTCACAGCAGTCCACCAATGTGTCCTCCGGCAGATTACTAGGTTTGCTGAGGTGCCGCCCGGGGGAGTGGCAGTGGCTCCGTGAAGGATGAACCTGCTGTCCTCTCTCAGGATGACAGCAGTCATCCTCCCACTACTGCCACATCGCCAGTGCCCTTGCTGTTGCTGGTCAGCCAGCCAGCCCAGACTGCCACCACCCACGATGAGCTGTTGCAATCCGAAGCTGGACCTACTAGGCCAAGAGCTGCTCGATGCCATCCTGCAAGGCCATCTGCATTCTCCCCCACTGAAAGTTAGCAGCCTTCCACCAGCCATGCTGCAGTCACTGGGGTAGCCTTGCATAGGAGCACCAGGACAGGCAAAGACACACGGAAGACAGGCACTAAGGGAATGCATAAGGGTGATTAACATAGAAACATAGAAACATAGAAGATAGGAGCAGGAGTAGGCCATTCGGCCCTTCGAGCCCGCTCCGCCATTCAACGAGATCATGGCTGATCTGATCTTGGCCTCAACTCCACTTTTCTGCCTGTTCTCCATAACCCTTGACTCCCCTGTAGTTCAAAAATCTGTCTATCTCAGCCTTGAATATATTCACTGATTCCACCTCCACAGCTCTCTGGGGTAGAGAATTCCAAAGATTTACCACCCTCTGAGAGAAAAAAATCCTTCTCATCTGCTCATCTACTGTCTTACCTTTTAATCTATTTTCCCAGTTCACTTTAGCCAACTTTGTCTTCATACCCTTGTAATTGCCTTTATTTAAGTTTCAGACCCAAGTTTCTCACCCTCAAACTGAATGTGAAATTCTATCATGTTATGATCACTCTTCCCTAGAGGCTCTTCTAGCACCTTGTCCTGCTCTGTGTCGCCTCTGCTCATTCTCCCTGTCATGCTGCAGACCAAGGGGGATACAAACTACAGCACCCATGTCTGGAAGCAACTAGTCTGGGCAGACCCCTTGGAAGTCAGTACCAAGTCCTCGAGCGTGTGCCACTCCACTCCTTGTAGACTTTAGGCCATGTTAAAGAAGTCTAGAAAGCACCAAACACTTGTACAAACTCAGCAACAGCTAATAAAAATCAATGAGCAACTAACCTGTAAGTAGGTGATGATCCCTTTAAATAGGGTCCTTCCTGCTGCAGAATGCAAGTTCAGCTGTGCGAAGTTAAGAGAGGGGGTTAGTTCCAGCATTGAGGTCGAATATGGCAACACTGGTGTCAAATCAGTGTTACACGCTGATTGATATCACAATCTGCCTACACTGGATATTTACGGCACACGCTCCCAGCACCAACGCTAACGCCCTCACCAAAATGGTGTCTGGTGCGGCCCACACCAGAAGTGTGCACGCGTTCCTTGGACGTCATTTTGGACACAAAATGGCACCCATAGTGCTGAAAAACTGGGCTCTACAGAGCCGAATTTCACGTGGTTTCATGAGCTAGACACGGTGCCTCTACATGTTTCAACCTGAATTATAGATCTGAACATAAACAACAACTGCCATTTAAGTAATAAAATGTTCCACTCGATGGAGGAGAGACAGATTGAGTGGTAGAAGAAGAATTAGAAGAAGTGACTGAAAGCATGGACTAAAAGTTAGATTTTGAGGAGGGTTTTAAAGATGGGGAGAAAAGCAAGCCAATGAAGAGGTTTTGGGAGCGATTTCTAGAAGATAGGATCAGGGCAGCTGAAAGCTCGGTCACCGAATGAAGAATGTTCAAAAGTTGGAAGACAATCAGAGGGTGATAGGGCATGAGCTGGGATGTAGGTCTGGAGGTGATTGCAATGGAATGGTGGAGTAAGGCTATGGGGGAGTTTGTAAATGAGGATGAGATGTCTGAATTTGGGGATGGCAGGGTTGATGGGTTAGTGAGACTTGGTACAAGAATGGATGTAGGCGGCAGGGGTTTGGACAAATTGATGTTTGTGTAGGGAGGAGCTTGGGAGATCAGTGATGAGGGCATTCAGGAAATCATAGCTTGAAATAAAGGTGCAGAGAGGGAGTGAAGGTGGAAGTGTGTGATTTCAATGTTCGGTAAACTGATGGTATTGGATCAGCTTCCCATTATATTCCCCACCTAATCCATTGAAGTCAATGGAAAGGAAAATTGGACACGGTGTATAATGAACAGCTGATCCATGACCAACAATTTTCCACCCCTGCCGAAGTTGAGAATTATGCCCATATAGTATAAAGTTCAGCTCTGGGTCAAACAGGACACTGAGTTTGTGAACCATCTGATTCAACCTGAGTGAACAGCCATAGAGAAAAAGGCAGTTGGGATTAATGATACAGGCCGGAATTTTCCAGGGTGTCAGCGGGCAGGATCGGTGGTGAGTTGGGTGGGAAAGTGCTTTTTTTGACAGCGGGTCGGGAACCCGCCACAACGCGCCTTTCCCAATGTCGGGTCTGTTAGCGCTGAGCAGACCCGACAGGCAGCGGCGGGTGACCCAATTAAACTAATTATAATGTACTTACCAGACCCTTAACAAGCTTTTTTACCTCACTTTTTAACTTTAACTTCACGGCCATGGGAACCACGCTGTTCAGTGACCACATCTGTCAACCTGAGGCGGGAGTTCAGTGGCCATTGCTCTAGCTGATTACTTGACAGCTTCAAATGTACAGTAAAAGCTCCCACCTGACAGATCATCACTTTCCTCAGCCACAAGCTGTTTCTCACTGCATTTCCAGCACAGATTCAGTATGCTGCAAGTCTTTCCACAAGTCTCCATCCAGTCTCACCTCATTGCCTCTCTCACCATTGACAGATCACTTCTGTCATCTGTACTTTACCTGCCATCTATTCCATCAGCATGGGTGCCGTTTATACTGTCTCACCTTGGTCCTTAGAACCCGACCACAATGAGTCCCAACACCAGCAGCACCAGGCACACCAGCAGCACTAACAACAACAACAACCTTCTCCACAATCACTTGATGCTGCACAGGACAGAGGGCATTAACACATGAGCACATTGCTGCCCAGGAGGCCAGGGATGGCCTCATTATGGCCAGATTTACTTAACTTTATGCTGTACACCGTGGCTGCCACATGATGCGCCAGGTTGGCACCACCCCATACCAACACCATAAAACATTCCTACAATGCCCAAGCCATTCCTTTCACACTCATCACCATTGTGGGGGGTACCGTTATGTCTCACCATTCACTGAAACCTACTAAACCACTTCCAAAGGTGCACACAAATCTGTCCAAGACCAGAAAGTGTTGAAAATAAAAATTTCAATGTTTGACAGCACATTACTAGAAACTTTACATAAACATTGGTTAAAACACCCAAGTGGCTACCCTTGTGTATTAGTTGGTGTTAGTTGGTATGATTGCACTAGGATGAGGGTGAGCGTGAGGGGTGGCTAGTGAGATGGGGATGTGATAATGTAGATATAGAAGGATGGGTGGGGGTGCAAGGTAAGTTGGTTTGAGTAAGGATGTGCAGGAGTACGATAGGGAAAGCAGAGTGATGGGGAAGTGATAAGAGGCACAGCAGGCTGAGGTTGAGTGTGGCTTTGTACTAATGTTTCGTGATCTAATGAGATCATTGAAACATTTGTGCAACTGCACCCAGGTTCTCCTGATGACATCCCTGCTTGTGTCCTCCTGTGCAATGTGCAACCAGGCTATGTTGGTCTCCTGGGGAGGGCTCTTCTGCCCATGGGAAGGAAAGAAGACGTCCCTGTGTGCTGTGACTCCCTCCATAAGCATATGGAGGGAGTCATGGGAGAACCTGGGTGCAGCCCTGCACTTCTGTGCAGTCATTGTCAGTGTTTGCAGCACCTCAATGCTGTAGAACAATGACAGCACAAATGTCAAAAGAAAGTTGGCCATGGACCCTTTAAGGAAACCGGCTGATGACGCGTCATGAATGACGTCACCAGACCCGCTTCCTCTAATTAGACCAGGAAACATACTGGATGGGCTTAACAAGCCCTATCAACGTAAATTAATTTTAGACAGCGGGATGGAGCCAGCAGCGGGGCCGCGACCCGCCAATGACATCGCCCGCCCCAGACCCACCGAGGTAAAGAAAATACCGGCCTCAGAGCTTTTGGCAGGAGCTGAATAAACAAGGTATACGTGATGAACTATTGAGACTCCAAATACACTAACCCAGAAATTCGGGTCGGAGGCTTCCCGCGGGTGCAAGCCCCCGACCTGCACTTACATAGCGCGCCGGCCGTTGTGCTGTGGGCCCGCGTGGGATTCCGATCCTGGGCCTGCTCCAGCTGCCGGCGCGCAGTGCTTGCATATCCCAGGGGCGCAGTTAGTTCGAAGCGTCCCCTGGGATCACGCGGGCCATGGAGAGCCAATCGTAGCAGGGAATCTCTATTCATAGATTTGACAGGAAGACCTGTCAAATCTATGAATTGAAATCGGCCCCAAAACCTAACTAAAACTTCAAATACATTTTTATAAAAAATCACATTTTTAAAATAACTAAATTACATTAAAGAACTATTTTAAACAATAATATAAATTTTTGAAAAAATTAATTACAGTTTTTAACGGGGCTAAAAATAAACTTACCTTTCTTTAAAGTATTTAAAAATAATAAACCTGTGGAAAAAATGTTTTAATTTTACTTAATTCACCACTTACCTTGCTAAAAGCAGGCCTGGCAACTGCTTTTTAAATGCGTAGCTGCTGGAGACTTACCCTCCTGGAGAAACTTGTAAAAAAACGGAAGTTCCAGGCGTACGCGCTGCCTCTCCAGCATCGCGTTCGACCTGTGAACCCCTTCTTTCAAGGGAACGGAAGTTCCGGTTTCCCGCGCATGCGCAGTGCATGCACAAAACCGGCACTTTTGTTGGCCCTACGCGTGAGTACACAGCGCGTACTCACCCGTGGGGACCCGAATTTCTGGCCCAATGAGTGCTACCCAGATATAGGAGACAAATTTTCTGACTATCACAATGGCAGCTGGCCTTTGGCAGAGCAGGGCTTCTGCCTGTATCTCGGACACTAGCCCATTTTCCAGCGTCAGAATCATTTAAATATTTCAGGTGAACAACAGAGTTGTTTGTGTTGCCACTGGGGCATCTGCCTCAGGTGGACTAGTGATTCTGGCTGAACATTTTAAAACACTTTAAAAAGTGACTTAGTTTGAAGTATGCCAATTTTTCAAATATAATTGATTACTCTGTGAGCAATTGCATTTAGGAAACTGGTCATTTAAACTTTAATTCCTCCCCCACCACTGACCACCCCAGCCCAAGGCCCTTAGCAATGCTGAAAGCCAGCGGCACACAGATGTATGATATATTCCCATCATTTGGCTCATTATATTACATCAACTTGTATTTCAGCAGAAGTATCTTATGCCTGTTGTCACTTCCAGCAGAAAGTGACCAAAGTATTGCTGGGGCTGGCGAGCTGGCAGGAGAGCTCCCTACCCGATGTTCTCCCCACTCGCCCAAGTTGCACTGATTTCCTATTGAGGAAATTTGGGGCCAGAGTATGTAGTTAACTCTCTAACCATCTCCAGTCCTACAACTCCTCCCCCGAACTCTCCGTTCCTCTGTCTCTGGCCTCTTATGATGCAACACTCCCTCCCTTTGCTGCACCATTGGTGACCCTGCCTTCAGCTGCCTAGGAATTTCCTCCCTAAATCTCTCTGCTTCTCAATCGCCCTCTCCTCATTCACGACCCTCTTTACAACCCACCTTTTTGACCAAGCTTTTGGTCACCCCTCCTAAAATTTCCTTCTTTAGCTTGGCATCAATGTGTTTGGATTATGAAGTGCCTTGCGATATTTTTGTACATTAAAGGCACAATATAAATGCACATTGTTTTTATCGCTGTTATTCTTGCTATTTGAATATCCTGCTTGTGTCTACATTATTTATTTCTTCAGCATTTTAAAAGTGCATCATCTCTCCTCTCAATGAAAACAAGTTTGTTTCTGTGAATCTCTTTTCATTACTTAAAGCTCCAAGTCCATGAATCAGCCTTGTTGCTCTTCTCTGAACCTTCTCCAATTTATCAATTTCCTTTTGTAGGTCGGGTGCCTAAAATCTCAAACAATATTCCCAATGTGGCCTCAGCAATGATCTGTTCAAGGCTAGAATAACTTGTTTCACCTTATAATCAAATGTCCTTGAGATGCATCCCATTACAGGATTAATCTTGCTGACAACAGCCTCACATTGACTGGATACTTACCAATGACATTAGATTACATGTAACGTGTTCTTGATTTATAATCAAATGCCCTTGAGATACATCCCAGAACATGATATATCTAGCTGATAACTACATTTTATTAACTGGATATTTTCAGTGAACGATCCATAATCACACCCAAATATTTTTTAATTTTCTACCTTTTCTAATGGGCATCTCTTCATTGCTTACACGTAATTCATTATTCTTGTTTCGGCTTATATAATCTTCCACTTATTTGCCGGCAACATTAACATTCACTTGTTTTTCCTTAGCCCATTTAGTTAATTGGTTAAGGCCTCTGGATGTCATCAATCCCTCTTATACTAATTAGATGGACACATAACTTGATGTTATCAGCAGATCTTATTTTCAAAAGGACTCTCCACATATCATTGATGAATAGCGCAAACAACAAGGAGCCCAAAACAATTTCCTGCATTCATCCCCAGCCAGAGTTTATTTCCATTTATTATCACCCTCAACTGCTGAGCCAGTTTTAAGTCCAATTAACTAATTGGCAGTTATTCTATGGATTTTAGTCTTTTGTAATAAGTCTCACATGAGAAACTTTATGAAATGCTTTCTGAAAATCTAAGAAGATATCACTCGTCAACCAATTTAGTTACTTTCTTAGGAGTACGCACTGGTTGCCTAAAAAAGGACCCCACCAATTTAGCAGTGGAATGAATGCCTGCTACACTGGCATGCTTTGTGCCCATTTTGCACCTGAGAAACCGACACAATGCATACCAATTTCTACCCGAAAGTGGGATTTTCAGAAACAATTTTTTTGCTTTAACTTGTAAAGTATCAATTTGGGTAATTTTTTAATGCTTTGGGAGTCATTTACAAATATTAATAAGATTTTAGTTGCCCATGGGTGGTATATTTTTTCCCTTGGTTAATATAAAGTTCAAAGAGAGCGGTAGAAATGGTGCAAAAAGATCTGAAAGGATCAAATATCTATTTAGATGATCATGGATATTCACATGCTAATGCTTCATGGGGTTAACTTCAGTTTAATTTACACAAGGTTTGGTGCGGCTGAATGTTAAGTTCAGACTAGCTCTGGCTCACAGCAACCTTTTAAGCTGTACAAGTCTATGCCATTCTTTCAAGAAGTTTTATTATAATTTTAAATGACATATAAATTACATAAAAGTGCATAGGAAATTGTGTAGTTTCTAGAAATTTATTATATTGAATGCACTATGACATAAAACAAGCATTTTGTATGAGTATTTATGATTTTCATTACCGGTATAATTCTTGCAGAAGTTAAGCAATGGAAAATATGATGTGTTACAAATTGGAAAGGAAACTTCGTGCTGAAGGAATTAATAAACAATACACAACCGGTAATACTGTCAAGTCTTTTGCAATAAGCAGGATTTTCCAAAATTAATCAAAATTATTCTCATGAGGATTCAGTTATTCAGTGTTGATATTTGATCTGTAAAATTGTTAGAAGTAAATTGTTCTTCAGCAACTTGGTTTTAACTTGGATATTAGGTTCAAAATCAGACAACAGCAATAAAGAAAGCAATGTACAATATTGCTTGCAAAGACTTTCTTAAGTTGTGGCTGCTTTCTTTTAATACTGATTCTGTAGCTGTGACACTGACCTCCTTTAAGAGTTTACTGTGGTGCAACACATTTTAATCCCAATTTATCTTTAATCTCTGTGTACATCATAGTGCTGCACTTGAAAATACTTAGAGATTTGTCTTCATTAAAGCTTTTATGTTGACCTATATCAACCATTACTTGGCATAATTGACTAGACAAAAGTACTATTAATTGGAGATGGATTTATTATAATAATTTTTTTCGACATCAAAGGACTTCAAAAAACAACTCTGAATTCAAATAATTAGTAAAAAAACTTTGAAAGTCTGAGTGACTGTAAGGCCAATTCAGGGTCAAAACATGGTTCAAAAAACATTTAAAAGTAATCCACAGTTTGTATAAAAAATAAACAAAGTCCAAACATGAAGATTAGATCCCTTCTATCACTGTGAAATTTTGCTAAGCATGTTACGTTGCTGGGTAACAAGTATACAAAAACAGGAGTCAAGGATTATTATTCTGAACCTAATCTAGTTACAATTCTCAACCACTTTATGCATATATCTTAACTGCAACTCAAACCTCAAGCATTAAAATTGAAATATTATATATATTTATTGTACTTCTAACTTGTGGTACATTAAGTATGTTTTTGGAGTAATCTGGTAGAGAATGTTGCAATCCTAATGTTAATGAATCTGTTTCTGTGCTGAATCTGTGTATATAACTAAATAAATACGTACGCTGTACATGACATATGGGGGTTTCTTTCTTTACTCATGGTTCACTGTAATTCAAAGTTTTTCTTGTTCAGTATAATTATTTTAGGCTATGCTGGAACCTTTGTCAACTACAGTAAGATTCAGTAGATTTGATTTGACACTTTTTCCTATGCAATACTGTTTATGTGGCTGAAATGCAATACAGTAATGTAGCAAAAAAATATAGAAATTTACAAACAGTTTAGCATGGTTGTTAGGAAATTGCTCTTGATGATTTAGAGGGTATAGATCAAATAAATTTCCATGTGGATCAGCAGTACTAATAGCACAAAAGTTATTTTTTACATTTTCAGTGTTGCTATGGGCTTTCCCCGTGGTACTCAGCTTCCTCAGCACAGATCTGAATGTGATACCTTCAACACTGCAACGTACCAGAAGCTTCATTTTACACACATTTATACATTAAAATTTCATTTTTATCAGCACAGCACGCAGAGCACATAGTTCATATCAGCATATAAAACCCCCCACAAAATAGGAACCTGACAATTTTCTTTTTGTGTGCTTTCAACAACTCAGCACTCACTACATTTGCTTACAGCGAATTTGATAAATAAACAACTGTTTCATTCAGCGCCCTCATTATTTTTAACGTGTTATCAAACGCTGTGGGTCTCTTGTGGCTCTGGACAGTGAACACTTCTACCTCATTTTACATATTTCTTTCACAATTTGAAGTTCTCTTGTCCTTGTTTTTTTCCCCCAATGAGAACAAGTTGATACCTTCCTTATAGCTCAATCATTTATAACAGTAATCTATTTCTAGTGCCCTTTTTTTAAACCATTTACTATGCTTCATTTTCAAAGATACAGTGACCGAACCTAAGTACAATACTCCAAATGTAGATTTGGTAGTTTTATTTTGGCCCACTTATGGGGCACTGCTAGCATTTTTATGGGGAGGGGCCCAGTACCCCTTTCCCCAGAGCGGGCAGCTTCCGTCACAACTACCGGCCTCCCCTAACTGGTGGTAGCTTGAGATGCACCCCTAGTGGCATGGGCACCAACTTTTGATATTTTAAAGACAGAACCTCCCTGAATCCAAATACTCTGATGAGGTCAGCTCTAGAGGTTCATAGCTTGTGCACCCCAGCTATTTTAAGGGAAAGTATATTGGTTCGTATAGCAATGGTCATACATGCCAATCTAGAAAACTAGCAAACTTTGATCAGCAACTTCAAACAAAACTGTCAACTCAAAACAGCCCTGCATATAGGGTCGCTGAGAGCAGGCATTCATAAAATGAACCCTCAAGCGCCTTTGAAATCTATTCCAAACTGTATTAACCTACATGTTATATACAAGTGATGTCCAGGTTTCCTTTTTATGCCAGTAGCAGTTATGAATTTAGGTCTTTTTCAATAAACTGAGATTCTATTGTAGCATCTGATTTGAACTGGTGTGAGGATGAGTTTTATTTAACAATATATTGCAGGAATTAGCATCCCCTACATTAATTGGATTAAAATTGGGTAGCGCCACATTTGGGGTGCTAACTCTGGAAAAATTGGCACCCCCGCACCGTAGCTTCAGTGGTTGCGTCCCAAGAGGGAAGCAGGGCGCCACTGGAAACGCCCCGCATCCCTCTTGGGGCGCTGCGAGTCAATATTGTGGCGCTACATGCCATGGTATTGCAGGCCTTCTTCCCCTTCTTAAAGGGGAGGGGCCTTACGCTGCACGAACCGGGGCCCAGCTGGGCTCCCGGGAATCGGGCGTGCCGGCAGAACAGCCCGGTACTCAAGAGAAGTGCCGGGCTCTAGGAGCGCAGCTGGCACTCCACAGGGGGGGGGTGCGGTTCAGGAGGCCGGGGACGGGAGCACAGGCAGGTGCTTGCAGGCGGCCAGCAACAAAAATGGCCGCCCCGCACCTCGCCTTTAAATTGCGCCTCCCCGGCTGCAGGTAGGCCCCCCTGACCCTGTTGGACATAGCGTCCGCTGGTAAGTCAGGGGGCGCTCCCGAAGATCGCGGCCGGGGCGCGAGCGGGGCGCTGCGCACAGCAATGATGTCATTGCCGGCAGCGCAGCGCCGCGGGGTGCTACCAGTTAACCCCGCCGCTGACCTCCCACTGAATTTTGCGGGAGGCATGGGCATCGCCGTGCCCGGGTGCTAGTTGCTTTGCGCCCCATTACTAATGGGAGGCGCAAAGCAACCAAATTTTTCCCCATTATATTATCATAATCTTCAAGGGTCCAGGGCAGAACCTCCAAGTGGGCCCAATTATCAGTCAGAAGACTAGTACGTCTTGTTTCACCAAGCATACCACCACCCAGGCTGGGATCAAGGAAGCCAACCCCTTCTGATGCAGGTCGCTGACCCAAACAAGGTCCCACAGAAACTGTGGAGAAACCCAGCATAGACAGATCTCGGCCTAATTGCTACCCCTTCTTCCACAATCTTGCTAATTTTCAGTGGGCTTTCAACCCCACTGATGAAGTTGCACATTTCTAATACCTTTGCACTGTTTATTCTTGCTGCAGTATTTTTCACAAATAAAGATCTCTTATCATTGGCCATCTATTGCAACACATTGAAATTTGTGATAATGATAAAGCAGGTTAACAATCCTTTCAGGCAAGGTGAAAATGTCTGTGTGCTACAAATTATCATAACACATTCAAAGAAAAACAGATATATAGAGCACTATACCAGTGTGCATCATAATAAAAATAAAATTGTGTATTTGAACTCACTGGCATTTTCCCATTCATTGTACAATTGCAATTACCATGACCGCATTAATTTTTACTGCAATAAAATATTCACTGAATATTAGCACAAAACAATTTTTGTGTTGATTGGGTAATTTTATGAGGTTAACAGCAGTCTTGTGTACTACTAACAGCAATGTAATTTTTAAAAAAAACTTAAATTCCTGTAAGATGACAATGCTTAGATATTTTAAGGCACAAGTTAGTCTCTGAAAGAGATATTAAGCCATTCTGTTGAATACCTTTGTCTTTAATTTACCTCAAATAATTCCTCCACCAGAAAGTTGCCCAAAGTCATGAATTAATTTTGGAAGGTTTGGTATACATGGACTATCTATACTGTGCCACAGAGTCATGGGATGCTGACTTCCATCCAACATTCTCCATACATTGTACTTCTGATTTCATTGCTGTAGAATCCAAGCATTTTCCACGGGATGGGAGGGAAAATCTGGAGTAACAGTTAACCAGGACAGGTGACGTTTTCCCTTTCTAGTGTAGCAGTGGCAATCGCCCCTCTCAGTTGTGGAGGCTGTGCAGCAGGAGGATCTACAAGAAAGGTGATGAGAGGGAAACGTTATAAAAATGAAGCGTCAAGTTGAAGAAGTTTGGTTCGAATGTTGTAATATCAGGTATGCATAGTAAAATATTGTTTGCGTACAAGAAATCTGATGAATGCTGACATCAGATCTGAGGGAGATTGTTACAGGCTCCAGAAGCAAACTGAAAAGAAATAACCAAATACGTACTCCAATGAAACACAAATATTTTCTTTCCTGCTCAAATCATGGTCATGTCATTTGGGAGCACTTCTTACACCAGTTTGTAATCTCCAATCTGTGTTTAACATGGTGGCAAAGTTTTAACATTTTTGGACCAAATATATTAATTAATGGCAACTATCATGGGTGATACTCACACAGCAATTTCAGATTTATGTGGTTTACTTATCTCGGGTAATAGGTCACAATTGAACCAGTCCTGAACTTAATGCCAGTGGTGGAAAGTCTGTGATGGAAGTCATTTTCCATTTTGGAGCTGACATAGCAGTGGGAGATAACTGTAAACATCTGCACTGGGCTGTCTCACAAATCTAAACCCGGACGATGGGAGCACTAAAGGAATTGGAGAACTGCTGTTGAAATACCAAGAATAAGCCCTTCATTCTTTGTAGTCTAATGGATGGTCCAGGTGACAAAATACTCTGGATTAGAATTGCTCAGGCAGAAGAATGTGTGCAAAACTATCATTGCTATACTCTACTGATGGTTTCAATTTATCTGTATTGTGGAGGTGTAGCTACAAAAGTTCTTTTGTTTCTGCTATGGTATGTAGGTCTGACTTAAGACCTAGGCTGGAATTTTCCAGGGTGGTAGTGGGCGGGAATGGAGGCGGGTCGAGTGGGAACTTTGGCAGCCTCCTCACTTCCCTGCTGCGACTGCTTAGACACTTTTGGCGGTCGTCCTCTGGGTTTTGGAGCCTTTGATGGGCCTGCCAATGTCTGCTCCTCCTGCGACTGTGCGGGGGCAGACTCGGCCATCGTGATCCCAGGAGGCATCTGGGGCTCTGACTAAGGGGGGGAGAAGGGGGAGCACTTTGAGAGGAGCTCCAAATTCCATGTCCCCTCTCACTATCATCCCTCTCAGGGCCAACCACACTTCCCTTCTAGCAAGGAGCTGGAGAGCACCTTGCTGCACATCAGTGGGGCCATGCATGTCTGCACTGACATCCCTCCTAGAGAGGAGGTCTATGAGCCTCTGCCATCTATTCTCCATAGATACCCATCTGTTGTCCATAGATAGCCATCTATCCTCCACAGATAGCCATCTATTCTGCATAGATAGCATGTGCTCCTCTGAGTGGTGCATTAGCTGCTCCATACAGATGGCCATCCTATCCATAGAAGAGCCTACAGTCGCCATTACCTGCTACACAGTGGTACTCATTTTGGAGATGCACTCCTCCATTCACTCAACACTTGCAGTCATTGCACTCGCAAAACCTGTCAGAGCCCCCTGCAAGTGCTCCTGCAGCTGCAGGATCGCCCTCTTTCTGGATGGCTCCCGAGGGTCAGTGTCTGCATGCAGCTGAGCAGAGCTGGGAGCTGTATTGATTTCTTTGTGGGTTCAATGACGAGACATTTATGAAAGAGAATGGCCTAGAAAGTCAGTGCCCTTAGCGCCGATTTTGCGGCGCTAGAGGGCCTAGCGCTGCAATTGGCGCTGGCGCCTAAATTGCCTGGGGCCCTTCCGCCGCGGTAGACTGGTAGCGCTGCGCCGGCACCGATGACGTCATCGGTGTGCGCAGCGTCCCGGTTGCCATGCCGACGGGCCCCAGCGCCGAAATTCAGTTGCGGCCGCCTCGCCCGTGGCAGCCGCAACTAAGACTCTGGCAACAGAGTCCAACATGTTTTTGCGCCGGCGCATTAAAGGCCCCGCGGCGGCCGGCCGCTTTCCCGCCGGCCGCCTGGCCGCAGCTCCCTCCCCGGACTTCCCCCCCCCCCCGGAACAGAAGCAAGCCCGGCACTTGTCCGAGGTGCCGGGCTCATTTTTAAAAAGATTTTCGCGGGCCGCGGCCGGGTGCAGGCAGCTCCTCCTTAAGGGAAGGAGGAGGCCTGCACTTCCCGAACCTGCCGCACCGCAGCGGGCGCCGCAGCGCCGGAATAGCGCCGAAATTCAGCGCGTTGCGCCAGTTTTCAGGCGCAAACAGCTCTCAGCAGCGCCGGCAGCCATTTGGGCGCAGAACTATTGAATTTTGGGCCCGACCAGCGCGACTTAGCTCCGGCACTAACTTCCGGCGCTAAAGCCCTGGCTGCGCCAAAACTCAATTTCTAGGCCAATGTCTTTTAATCTGAAGTCTGTTCAACTCTTTATATAGCATTACAGGAGACACCATGCTAGTGATCCATCTAAAGCGAAAGCAAAGCTAAACTAAACTGCTTGTCTCTCACATGCCCTCTGCTGGTCAGGCATAAGTAATCAATCAGGCAAACATGCTGGTAAGGCATCATAATCAAACAGGCAAATACCATCACTATTTGCTGATATCATTACATCTCCCTTTCTTAAAACAAAAGTATTTTACTTTTATCTAACAACATGTTTTCTTTGTATTAATCTGCATTTTAACTGTAACACTTAATGAACTTACATTATCATTTTCATTATCAAGGTTTTTTAACCTTGCTTTGTGTGTTCACATGAAATATGTAAATACACTAGAACTTGAAGAAAGAATAAGATAACATTACTTCCTTCTATAACAATAGTCCTTAAATTTGCTCAATGAGTCTCTCAGGAGCCTTCATGTGTCTTGAGGATTTTCTGATTGATTGTCCTTGAATCTGAGTTGTTGCCTCAGATGATGATTTCTCAGCTGTGTGATCAGGTTGTTCAACAGTATCAGTCTTTTGACTTGCTGTTTGATCAGGTTGTTCAACAGTATCAGTCTTTTGACCTGCTGTGGCATAGTGGTTAGCACTGTTGCCTCACAGCGCCAGGGACCCGGGTTCGAATCCCGCCCCGGGCGACTGTCTGTGTGGAGTTTGCACATTCTCCCCGTGTTTGCGTGGGTTTTCTCCGGGTGCTCCGGTTTCCTCCCACAGTCCAAAGATGTGCGGGTTAGGTTGATTGGCTATGATAAATTGACCCTTAGTGTTAGGGGGATTAAATACGTGGGGTTACGGGGATAGGGAGGGATATGTGTTGGTGTAGGGGTTACAGGGATCGGGTGGGATATGTGTCGGTGCAGGCTCGATGGGCCGAAATGGCCTCTATCTGCACTGTGGGGTTTCTGTGATTCTGTGAAAATACGGAAAAGACGGAAATATGGCAAATACAAGAAAACACAGTCGATAAAATATGGCAGTGGCTTGCTGTAGAACAGAACACAAGGCAAACCACAGGTGCAGTTAGTTAGTTAGCTAACA
Source organism: Somniosus microcephalus (assembly GCF_052327205.1). NCBI lineage: Eukaryota > Metazoa > Chordata > Chondrichthyes > Squaliformes > Somniosidae > Somniosus > Somniosus microcephalus. Next base: position 135,952,575 of record NC_140995.1, read on the forward strand.
ATCATTATACAAAACAAAACCAATAGTACAATACATTCTTATGTCCCGTTATCACTCATTACATCTTACAAGAAAACACAGAATATTAAACTCGTTCGCAACGTAACCCCCAAGGACTCAACAACAATTTTAGCAAGTGTTAACACCAGCACATGGTGGGACAATCTGCAAGCATCCCCGTGGTATCGAGTGATTTGGGAAACAATATCACTTTAAAACTATGTCTGGGTTGCACTTAATACTGTTTTAGTTGTACTTTACACAGAATAAGTTCATTTCAAAAGTCATATTCACCCCAGCTCTCTCAGAGCAATCTCTCATGCTGGATGTAGAAAATGGAAGCTGTGTAGAAAGGGGAGGTTCCTTTGGCATCACATGGTCCTACCCATAACCCTTTTCTCCTTGTTCAAATTACTAAAGGGGAAAATGAACCATGCCATCTAGTGGACTTAAATATTCACTGCATTTTCCCCACTTGGCTACTTTATGCATGCTATTAACATACTTTACTGTACCTTTCTCAATTGTAAGTACTATCTGAAATTCTTCTGATGAGTTGGTAAATCTCTGTAGATCTATCTGGCTTTTACCTCTTTCTGCTGAGCAGTATCCTTTTTCTACACAGCTCAGTATGATTGGCTGATTTAGTCATGTGACTATCTTGGGAGTCACTACTAACCAGAAGTTGAACTGGACCAGCCATATTAGCACTGTGGTTACAAAAGCAAGGTAGAGATTAGGTACTCTGTGACAAGTGGCTCACCTCCTGACCACTCAAAGGGATAGATTTTGATTTTGTGCAGTAGTCGGCAGCCTGTTTTACATCTCTCCCGATTGTAAATAAAAATCATGAATGAAGTAAAACAGGCTGCTGATTCACTGTCACCCATTTTACATTATCGCACAAGATCAAAATCTACGCCAATGGCTCTCTACCATCTACAAGGCTCAAGTTAGGAGTCTGATGGAATACTTACTACTCGGCTGATGGGTGCAGTCGCAACAACATTCAAGAAAGTCAACACCATCCAGACAGAACAGTTTTCCACAGTTCCTACCACTGGACTCAATATCAAATCAAAATCAAATCAAATCAACTTTTATTGTCATTGTTAGTGCACAAGTGCAGTACAACGAAATGTAGGCTTGCGGCTCCCGAGAGTGTACATTTAGATTAAGACATTTAAACATTCAACATACATTTGGCTTGTAATAGATTAACATAAACATAACCATAATAAAGTGCATTGGCAGATGTGCAGGCTTTAGAGTTTATTTGTGGAGTTCAGTAGGATGACAGCCCTGGGAAAGAAGCTGTTCCTAAATCTGGTCGTACGGGTGCGAATGCACTTGTAGCGTCTCCCAGATGGCAGGAGGGCGAACAGACTGTGGCTGGGGTGGGTAGGGTCTTTGATGATGGACCGTGACCTCCGTAGACAGCGTTTCTGGTATATGTGCTCTATGGTCGGTAGCCGGGTGCCGGTAATGCGTTGGGCAGTTTTGACTACCCGCTGCAGGGCTTTCCGGTCATAGTAGCTACAGCTGCCATACCATACTGTGATACAGTTTGTCAGGATGCTCTCTATTGTGCAGCGGTAAAAGTTAGAGAGGATCAGGGGTGACAGGTTACATCCCTTCAGCCTCCTTAGGAAATATAGGCGCTGCTGGGCCTTCTTCACCAGAGAGGAGGTATTGAGGGACCAGGCGAGGTCTTCCGTGATGTGGACTCCGAGGAACTTAAAGCTGTCCACCCTTTCCACCACAGCCCCATTGATGTGGATGGGGGTGTGACTTCCGCCTTTAGACTTCCTGAAGTCCACAATGATTTCTTTGGTTTTCTTGATGTTAAGGGCCAGGTTGTTATCGGCACACCACTTCACGAGATGCTGGACCTCCTCCCTGTAGGCTGACTCATCGTTGTTGGTGATCTGGCCTACTACCGTGGTATCATTCGCAAACTTGATGATGGTGTTGGAACCATGAACAGCCACACAGTTGTGGGTGAAGAGGGAGTAGAGGAGGGGGCTCAGCACACATCCTTGTGGGGCCCCCGTGTTCAGGGTCAGGGGGGGGGAGGTGTGGTTACCTTATTTGACAGACTGGGGTCTGTTTGTTAGGAAGTCCAGGGTCCAGTTGCAGAGGGAAGTGTTCAGGCCAAGAGTTTGCAGTTTGGTGGCCAGCTTGTTGGGGACGATAGTGTTGAATGCTGAGCTGTAGTCTATGAACAGCATTCTGATGTAGGTCTCCTTACCATCTAAGTGATTCAGTGCCGAGTGTAGAGCAGTTGTGATTGCATCCTCCGTTGATCTGTTTGCACGATAGGCAAACTGGTGTTGGTCAAGAGAGGCGGGAACACTGGCTTTGATGTGAGCCAAGACCAGTCTCGAAACACTTCATTATGATGGGTGTGAGTGCGACAGGTCGATAGTCGTTCAGGCAAAATCAATACCCACCGGCCCCGGTTTTCGGGCAGCTGTCGGGCGGCTTTTCATGCGGCCGTGGTCCGAAAATCGCGGAAAAAGCGGGTCGGGACCCCCCCAGCCTGATTCCCCGCCCCGTCCGACTTTCGGACCGCCGTTTCCACGCGCCCCGCTTCAGTCCCGCCCGCCGCTGGCGGGACTGCTCGTCAGAGCACTAATCACCAATGATCACCTTGTTAAGGACGATTTTCCCGTGCCGTTGCGACTTTGGGGCTTTCCCCACCTGAACCCCGCCTGCGGAGAACCCCGCCGATGAGAGCTGGCGTGAAAACAGCTGGCTTGCTTGCATGCAGCAGCAGGTCGCTGAGGGCTGAAGAGATTTAAAGAGGCAGCATTTGCAGGCCGCAGGACCTTGTTGACCAAGGCTTGGGGGAACTATTTGAAGCCTTAGGAGCAGCTGCAGAAAGTTGGAGCCTCACACACTTCTTCAGCGTGAGCTCCTGGGAAGCCCCTCTCACCACCCTAACTCAGGACCTCCTCAACCGAGGCATCTGCTAGAAGCATGGGAGGCCTTTGGCACCTTCCCTTCCTGGCATTAGAGGATCTCCAACAGCAGAGGTGGCAGCAGCAGAACCAGGAACAGCAGGATGATTACCAGGAGCACCAGGCTGCTGCTCACGCCAGAAGGGGCCAGCGCTTGGAAGTGGCTTGAGAGCACCTTGCTGCGCTTTAGGGGGCCAGTGGGACCCGTTTCTGCACTGGCAGTCCTACTCAGGAGGACTTCCATGAAGATCTGGTTTCTCTGTTCAACAGATGGCCAACGCTCCTGAAGAGATGTCATTCTCTTATGAGCACTCACCATGTTTTCCGTATGCTGGCGAATTATCTCCTCCATGGAGGTTACCAACCTTTCCATGGTGCTGCGTTCATGCACCAATGACTCCACAAAGGCTCTGCTCATGATCGCTATGGACTCCTCCATTCGCTCCACACTCGCAGCGACCCTGGAGACAAAACCTGCCAGAGACTCCTGCATCTGTGCATGGAGATCCATCACCTCTTCTCTTGCGGATGGACCCAGAGGCAGAGGGTCGAGATGCAGCGCAGCTGAGCTGAGCTGGCAGAGCCCTGTGCCCTCCGACGAGGACTCTCCACTGCTGTCCCTGTCTCCAGAATCTGCTGAGGCTCACTTGTCAGCTGTGAAACACCAGGTGACAACACTACTCTATGTCCCAAAGGTCCCCCCGAGGTGTGAGTGTCTGCGCTGGTGCTGGGTGCGCTTACTTCTGCTGACGCTGCGCCCTCAGATGTTGGAGCTTCCTCTGAGGAGTCTGGCTGCACAGCCTCTTCCTCCTCCACAGTGAGGACGGGGGCTCTGGATGGTACTGTGGGGGAGTAAAGGAAGGAGTTACAGATGTAATGCCAAGGTTCCTCTGGTGACTCCCAGCGAGTTGGCATCTGCTGACACCTGCATCCATGCAGCATTGGTCTCAGTGGGAGGCCTCTTCCTCCCTGACCTAGGGAAGAGGACCTCCCTGTGGGCCTTAACCCCATCCAATAATGCCTGCAGTGAAGTCTCATCGAATTTGAAGGCAGCTCGGGGTCTGGCACTGTCCACAGCTGCTGCAGGCTCCTCTGCCATCCTGTATGGTTCATTTGGAAGCCTTCAGAGGATGCAGTGCTTGCCATGGACCTTGAAGGCACCACGAATGATGACATCATACTGTGGGGATTTCTGACTCGATTTAGACAATTAGCAAGGCTTCCCACATGCTGGGAATTAATTGGCCAATTGAGGGAAAATTGCGTGGGGCTGGCTGACACTTTTTTACGTGTGTCAGAAGCCCCACATTCGGGGAAATCCGACCATTCCCCACACAAGCCGAAAATCGGGGCCACCCTCTCCACCACTGATGTACTGTGGCTGCAGTATATACTATCTACAGGATGCACTGCAGCAACTATTTCAACAGCACCTCACTCCCCTCCCCTCTACCGTGGTCTCTACCGCCAAGAAAGATAAAGAGCAGCCATGTCGTGAGAATACCATCACCTCCAAGTTCCCCTCCAAATCACACACTATCCTGACTTGGACATATAGAGCTGTTCTTTCATTGTCACTGGGTCATTATCCTGGATTTCCCTACCTTACACCATTGTGGGAGCACCAGCATCACAAAGACAGCAGCAATTTAAGCAGAAGGCTAAACACCTTCTCATGGCAACTGGGGACAATAAATGCCAATATCACTCATATCCTGAGATCAAATGTAAAAAATATCCCACATACTCATAGCCAGAGGTGTCTAATTGAACCACAGAACTGATCACTGCTTTTTTTTCTTATTAACTAATGAAGTTACTATATAGGTTACTTCTTTCTCCTTCATTCTAAAAGTTTCACTTTAACTACAAGCTCTTATCCGATACCTCAGCAGTGCATTTGGAGAGTCAGAAGTGGAGATTTTAACTTCCATGTGGCTGCCTGGTGGAACACGTGGGCCTCCCACTTGACCGGATAGTTGTGCCTCATTGACGTACATCTAGCGAGCTGCATGCTCCCACTGCAGCCTGAAAAGCAGGCAGCCTGGGCGCCGACCCAGCCGACTGAAAGGTAGGCCCAGGAGGAATGCCAATCATGGAGGTGGGTCCCCGAAGCAGCCCACATTATTCTTGTGGAGCCCGGAGGAGCTTCCGTGCTCAACCTGGCCCCGCAAAAATAATTTTAGCACTTTACTCTCCCAGTCTCTTCCTCTTACCCGCCAGGTTTAACTGAGTGGAGAATTGCCCTTATTGGCTTTTGATAAATAAAAAATAAGAACATCAGCTTCAAATTTGATTCCAAAGTTAGATTTATGTTCCACCCAGTAGGGAATTACAATTGCATATATGTCACAGGATCTCAATTGGCATGGATTTGTGAGTCACCTGCCTAAATCAGGTGGGTGCCTTGGCTGCCCCTGAAAACTCTGGAGACAATATGACGGTAGGCGGGAAGCAAATGGCAATGGAGCAGTAAGACTACTGCTGCGATTTTAACTCTACTACCACTTCATTTTCGCTGGGAGTTAAAATCGCCACTTAAAGATAAAATAGTCGATTCTGCACTTTCACTGGGGAGCAATACTCACAGTAAGTGCATGGTGAAAATCACAGGTGGCGATTTCCCATCATGCACTCGCTGCCAACAAGGCTCACCACTAAGAGCATGGGGTCGGTTTATAATATTAACCACATTCCCATCACCCACCAGTTTTGTTATAACCTCAAAGATTCCTGCAGGTTTGTTAGGCATTACCAGCCTTTCGTTAACTCCCACCAGCATGGAAATATTTGCCCAATGTTTCTTGGAACAGTATGATCTTTAACTTACACTGTAAATTATGTTGTTTCGTGCCCCGATCTCCCTGGACCTACTCCAAAATTTCCTGGAAAAGTAATTTGAATATGCTGCAATCAATGGCAAGTGCAGGCACTTCATTGCCCTACAATGTGCACACAATATACACTAAACCTAACACACAATGCTGAAGAAGAAGTTTTTTGATGGGCTTTAGTTAAGAATTTAAAAAATCAAAAAAAAGCAGAGATTTTACTTTAATCAGTTATTTTGAACTCATGAATTCAAATACATTCACCAGCCCCATAATTTTTCAGTCAAAGTGGCTGCAGTGGGAAAACTGGCTTAAATCCAGGAAATAAGTAATCGCCATTGACTTGACTGGGAGTGGAGCTATGATAATCAATTTTGCATGTTTTCAGCAAAGGTATTGGCGGAGCTGCATAGAAGTTCCAGGAAATGATGGTGCAGCGTGAATAATTGCATGCCATTATTATGCCACTTATGCTCACTTATGCCATAATTTCCTGGGACTTTTACAGAGTAAAGTGAACCCAGGTCTCCAGGAAATTCTGTGCTAATGTCTTCATTCTAATTAAATGCACTTAATTTGCTTTATAATAGACTTCAATATTTTCCAACTATTGATAGATCTATAATTCCCAGGGTATGACCCTTTTAAAATTTTGAAATACCATAAGCTATTTACAGTCTTTTGCTACAACTGCTGTATTCAATAAACTATGAAGAATTTTTGCCAAAGCTCCATCCCTGCCTCTAACCTAATTTTTCTAAGTACAGTTGGATCTATTCCATCTGGTTCTGTGCTTTATGAATATTGAAGCCATCCAATTTTTAATGACCCTTTCATTACTAGTCTTTATTTTCTCCATGAGAATTGAGAAAATAACTTTTGCTCCAATGCCCAGAAGAATATTAGCAGCTCTTCCACAGTGAAATTATTATATTTCCATCTTATCCAGAATTATCTTGTTATGTTCATTAATAAATAAACATTCTTATTATGAACACAGCTAGCTTTTGCCAGTTACTTTATTGAGCACATGTGGACTAGGTACTGTATCTGTAGGGGCTTCCATCTTGACTGCTGCCTTGTGGGTAGCCTAGTGCCTCATGGGTAATGTAGTCTTAATATATATACAGCTGGGTAGTGTAGTCTTATATACAGCTCTACACAGCTTTACGGCTCCACCTAGTGTCCACTATAGAATGACATGTTATTGATCATTACGTCCCCCTTTCTTTGAGGTTTAACAAAATCAATATCAATCAACTTTCAAGAAAACAATAAAGATAATATCAGTAACACTTTTGTTAGTGCTCTATAAACATAAACATTTTCAAAACAGTCAACACATTTTCAAAGCTTTACATTGTACTCAAAGATTAAGTCTATCAGGCTCTTTTACTTCACGTGTGGATCTTCTCAACACGGGTAAGTCTGATGTGTCTTCATGAGATTGTTCTGGCGGTGATTGTTCTGGCAGTTGCGGCATTGTCATCAATCTGGTCTTGAATAGTCTCTTGTGTTTTTAGGAGGGAACGGCGGTTCCTCCTGAGAATCTGTCCTTCCTCAGTTCTAACAGTGTATGACCTTGGTCCTACTTCCTCAAGAACTGTAGCTTTCCTGTTCCACGCATCTGGATCCTCAATCCTGACAACATCATCCTTTGTCAATGGTTTTAGAGTTTTGGATGACTTGTCATAGTATGATTTCTGTTTCAGCTTTAACAGTTGAAGTCTCTGTCTCAGTTCTTCACTTTGCTGTTCTTTTGCACAGCAGGGTAGCATGGTGCGCAACTTGCGACCCATTAGTAGTTCAGCAGGTGAAGAACCACAGTCTAAAGGTGAGGCTTGGTAGCTCAGCAGGGCGAGATAAGGATCAGACTTGCTTTCTGTCGCTTTCTTCAGTAGCTGCTTGAGAACTTGAACACCTTTCTCTGCCTTACCATTTGACTGAGCATACAAAGGACTGGATGTGATGTGCTGAAAGTCATAATGTGCTGCAAACTGTTGCCACTCCTTACAGTTGAAGCACGGACCATTGTCGCTAACGGCAATCCTGGGAATTCCATGTCTGGCGAAGATGGATTTCACATGCATTATGACACTGCTTGCTGTGGTGCTTGAGAGCAGCGCCATCTCAGGATAGTTAGAATAGTAGTCAATCACTATTAGATAGTCTTTATCATTTAAATGAAAAAGGCCCATACCAACCTTTTGCCGTGCTGCTGTTGGTATGTCAGCTACTATCATTGGTTCCTTTGCTTGTTTGTTTTGGTGTTTCTGACATGTCTCACATTTGCCTATCATGTTTTCAATGTCCTTATTTATGCCAGGCCAATAAACAGTGTCTCTTGCTCTCCTTTTGCATTTTTCAATTCCGAGGTGTCCCTCATGAATCCTTTTGAGCATGTCTTGACGTAGAGCCTGTGGAATGACTATTCTGTTCTGTTTTAGTAATAGTCCACTTGCGACACTCAATTCTGACCTTATGTGAAAATATTTTGGACAGGAACCTTTTGGCCAACCATGATGAATGTTCTCTATTACTGTTTGTAATACTGTATCTTTTACTGTTTCTTCTGCTATTTGCTTTGATTTTGTGTCTGACACGGGCAGCGCAGCAGTGACCATACTCACATGAACATCCACGTCTTCTTCAGTAGAGCTCACATGACTCATTGTGGGTGCTCGGGATAGTGCATCTGCTAACACTATGTATTTGCCTGGTGTGTAGATCAGTTCAAAGTCATATCTTTGCAGCTTCATCATGAGTCGTTGAATCCTTGGAGACATCTCATTCAGGTTTTTTTTAATGATGGCAACCAGAGGGCTGTGGTCTGTCTCAACTGTGAAGGTGGGAAGTCCATATATGTAGCCATGAAACTTTTCTAGTCCAACTACCAAGCCTAGACATTCCTTTTCAATCTGGGCGTATCGACACTCAGTATCAGTCATAGACCTGGAGGCATAGGCAACAGGCTTCCAATCTTCACCCTCTGCTTGTAGCAAGACCGCACCTAGGCCATCTTTTGATGCATCCGTTGACACTTTGATTCTTTTGGTTGGGTCAAAGAAGGTGAGTACAGGTGTGGTTGTCAGCACTGTTTTGAGGTTTATCCACCCTTGTTCATGTCTTTCTGTCCATGCGAACTCATTTGTTTTATGTAGCAGGTCTCACAGACAGGCTGTCTTGGCTGACAAGTTAGGAATGAACTTTCCAATGAAGTTTATCATCCCCATGATGCGTAGCACTCCTTTTTTGTCAGTGGGTCGGGGCATTTTGAGTATGGCGTTTACTTTTTCCATATCTGGCTCTATTCCTTTACCAGATAGATTATCTCCTAGGAAAGTGACTTCCTGGATGCCAAACTGACACTTGGCTTTGTTGAGCTTCAGTCCATTCCGGCGTATGCTCTGTAGCACTTTAGTCAGTCTCTCATTGTGCTCTTTCAGTGTGGAGCCCCAGATGATGATGTCATCAACATAGACCCGAACTCCTTCCAGACCTTCAATTATGTGTTCCATCACTATATGAAAGATTTCAGATGCAGATATTATCCCGAAAGGCATTCTGAGGAAACAATACCTGCCAAATGATGTGTTGAAGGTACAGTATTTGGTGCTCTCTTCATCCAGTTTTAGTTGCCAAAATCCTTGTGAGGCATCGAGCTTTGTAAAGTATCTGGCACCTGACATTTCACTGGTGATTTCTTCTCACTTGGGAATCTGGTAGTGTTCACGTTTTATGTTTGCATTTAAGTCCTTTGGATCCATGCATATTCTTAGATCATTGTTCTTTTTCTTTACACATACCATGGAGTTAACCCAGTCTGTTGGCTCTTCGACTTTCCTGATGACTCCTAGTGTGGTCATTCTGTCCAGTTCATTCTTGAGCCGGTCACGCAGGGGTGCTGGAACTCTTCGTGGAGCATGTACCACTGGCTGAGCATCCTGCTTTAGCTGGATCTTGTAAGTGAATGGTAGAACTCCAAATCCTTTGAACACATCCTGGAAATTATTCACTACAGAATCCACCGAGTCATCTGGTCTGCTTATGGCACAGTTTATACGGTAGACTCTTTTTACCAGTTCTAAGTCCTCACAAGCTTTGTCACCCAGTAGTGAATCAAGCCTTTCAGCCACAACAGAAAACATGAGATGATGCACTTTGTCTTTGACTGTCACTTTAAGTCTGCATACACCTAAGCTATCTATTTTCTGTCCATTATAGTCCTTCATTAGTACTGACTTTTTCTGTATTTTGGGCTTTTCTTTCATATTGTTAATGTCACTCATACTGATTAAGTTTGCTTTTGCCCCAGTGTCTAGTTTCAAGGTAACTAATGCTCCATTTACCTGCAGTGGGATCATCCATTTGTCCTCTTTTACTGCATTAACTTTATGTTCAGCATTGTCCATTTCTGAGGGCTGCACATTTTCTGTATCCTTTTTGATATTGTCACATGATACCATTCCTACAAAAAATGTCTCACTTAAATCAGTGTCCTCAATTACATTAACTCGTTGCCCTTTCTTAGTTTGTACTTTTGAAAAGCATTGTTTGGCAAAGTGATTCTTTCCATTACACTTTGTGCACATTTTTCCAAACGCTGGGCATTGTCTTAACTGGTGTTTGTAACCACAGCGTTTACAATTAAAAATGTCATCCTCTGATTGCTTTCATTTCTGTTCTGCCCATGTTTCTTCCCCTTATAGGACACAGCACCGACAGCAGCATTATCACTCATTACAATCGCATCATTATTGATTTCACTGAAAGTCTTCGCGTGCTTTCGAGCTAGCTCGCTGGCTTGGCATATTTTCACCGCATTTTCCAAATTTAGTTCGGTTTCTCTCAACAGACGTTCCCTGACTTTTTTATCATGAATACCAAACACAATCTGGTCACGAATCATGGATGCTTTGAGCTCAGAGAAATTACATGTCTGTGCTTTCAGTTTCAGATCAGTTATAAAGCTATCAAAAGTCTCATTTTGCTGCTGTGTCCGAGAACAGAAGATGTATCTTTCATAGGTCTCATTCTTTTTGGGAGAGCAATGTGCATCAAATTTTTTTAGCACATCTTCTAATTTTTCTCTGTTCTCCACTGGATTAAATACAAATGTATTAAATACCTCTATCGCTTGTGGGCCTGCAATCGTAAGCAGCAACGCTAGCTTCCTTGTGTCTGGCTTCGTACCGAATCCGATGGCTGCAATGTAGAGTTCGAAGTGCTGTTTAAAAGTCTGCCAATTGTAGTCGATTTTTTTCTGTGAGTTTCAAACGCTCTGGTGGCTTCAAATTCACCATGCCGCTTTTCACAATTTTCAGCAGATCTTCACCACCCTGGTACCATGTTATGTTCATTAATAAATAGACATTCTTATTATGAACACAGCTAGCTTTTGCTAGTTACTTTATTGAGCACATGTGGACTAGGTACTGTATCTGTAGAGGCTTCCATCTTGACTGCTGCCTTGTGGGTAGCCTATTGCCTCATGGGTAATGTAGTCTTAATATATATACAGCTGGGTAGTGTAGTCTTATGTACAGCTCTACACAGCTCTACGGCTCCACCTAGTGTCCACTATAGAATGACATGTTATTGATCATTACAATCTCACTTCCTCATCTTCACTAGTTCCTTAAACCTATACCTATCACAAATATACTAAATATTATTTTTATTCCTTCTAATGTTTTTCTCATTGCTTTTCATACTTTTCTCCCCTCTCCTATCTGCCAATTGTTCACCTTCCCCTCCTCTGCTTTAATTAACAATGGAAAATGCTGGAAACATTCGGCAGGTCAGGCAGCATCTGTAGAGAGAGAAACAAAGTTAACATTTCAGGTCGATGACCTTTCATCAGAACTGGGGGATGTTAGAGAATAACAACTTTTAAGCAAGTACAGAGCCAGGAAAAAGTGGGTGTGGCATTGGGGGGGGGTGGGGGGGAGAGAGGAAAGAACAAAGGGAAAGGCCTATGATAAGGTGGAGGGCAGGAGTGATTAAATGACAAAAGGGATGATGGTACAAGGCAAAGCGGGATGGTAATGGGACAAGTAAGGAAACAAAAGATGGGTTCAGAGGAGGTGTACATTGTTGCAGCAGAATAACACAGGGGGAGGCAAGCATAGAAAATCTGGCAAATAGAAGGCTCCCATGGCCCAGGAATGTGGCGGAGAAAAGTAGGTAGACCCAGGAGTGTGAACCACCCTGCCTGCCGTGAAAAGGGTTCCCCACCCCTTGCACCAACGCACAACTCCTCCACTCCCAGTGGCTCTGGTGGAGCCATCCTCCATTAGCAGCACTAGCTGTCTGAGAAAATGGGAGCAGTGGTTAAGAGCTGTTGATCCTTTCTTGGGTGTATCTCCACTTGTTGCCCTCTGCTAGATTGGCCAAGTGGTCAATCTTCATGTTTAAGCCTAAACAGTGAGTGTTGGCAGCTATCTTAAAGCTGAGCCCAATTTTAACCCTACCTGACATCCACCCACATATACAATCACGTACATGCCTATGTCACTGTTTCACGTTAAACATCAACATTTTGGGGGCCTTACAAGTGTATCAACATCTGCTGATAAAAATAAAAATCAGCAGAGACCAGGCACCTCACTCTTCAGTCTCACTCCTAGCTGATTCCTACCAAATATTAGATCAGATTAGCAGGCAACATTAAATTGAACCCTAAAACATTTTATCAACATCTCACTCTTTCTTAGGCAGTCCCTCGGAGCCGAGGATGACTTGCTTCCACATTAAAAATGAGTTCGCAGGTGACTGATGAGTCCAATGCGGGACCTACAGTCTCTGTCACAGGTGGGGCAGATGGTGGTTGAAGGGACGGGTGGGTGGGGTGCTTGGGTTGACATGCGCTCCTTGCGCTGCCTGCGCTTGGCTTCCGCTTGCTCCCGGCGAAGAGACTCGAGGTGTTCGCCGCCTTCGCGGATGCTTCCCCTCCACTTTGTGCGGTCTTGGGCCAGGGATTCCCAGGTGTCGGTGGGGATGTTACACTTTTTCAAGGAGGCTTTGAGGGTATCAACATACAAAGTGTAAGAGGTTAGCTAGGGAAAAAATTTAGCCTGTTAATGACCCAAAGGAAAATCTTCATGTAGAGGGCAGAGGACACAGCTAAAGTATTAAATGAGTATTTGCATCTGTCTACATAAAGGAAGTGGATAATGTGAAGGTTACACTGAAATAGGAGAGGGAAATTATGGACAGGATAGTAATAGATAGAGAAGACATACAAAAAAGATTAGCATTACTGAAAGCTGGTAATTCACCTGGTCTGGATGGTTGCTAAAAGAAGCAAAGGTAGAAATGACATTGGCCACAATCTTTCAATCCTCATTGGACACAGGCAAGTGCCGGAGCACTAGAGGATTGCTAATGTTATATCCCTATTCAAGAAAGGGGAGAGGGATAAACCTGGAAATTACAGGCCAATTAGTCTAACATTGGCGATGGGGAAGTTATTGGAAATCATTATCAGGGACAAAATAAACTTTCATTTGGAAAGGCATGGGTTAATCAAGGAGAATGAGCATGGATTTGTTAAAGGCAAATCATGTCTGACTAACTTGATTGAATTCTTTGATAAGGTAACAGATAAGTTTGATCTAGGCAGTGTAGTAGATGTTGTACATATGGACTTTCAGAAGGCATTCGACAAAGTGCCACACATGAGGCTTGTTAAGAGGATGGAAACCCATAAAATGAAGAGGTAAGTGGTGGTATGGGTACAGAATTGGCACAGTGACAGGAAGCAGAGGGTGGTGGTGAATGGTTGTTTTTCACACTGGGAGGTGGTTTGTAGTGGTGTTCCCCAAGGGTCAGTTTTGGGTCCATTACTCTTTTTAATTTTTATAAACAACCTAGACTTGAGCTGTAGGCAGCAACAACAACAAGGACAGAGGGGTCAAGGTTTTTTTTGAGGAGAGGGGTGATGACGGCAAATTTGAAGGAGAGGGGGACAGTACCTGAGGAGAAAGAGCCGTTAACAGTATCAGCTAACATGGGAGCCTGAAAAGGAAGTTGGGTGGTCAGCATTTTAGTAGGAATAGGGTTGAGGGAGCAGGAAGTGGGTCTCATGGACAAGCAGCATTATAAATCTTTCAGAATATGCAAATATTACACCCTGTTCAAAAAAGGGGAGAGGGATAAACCCAACCACTCTAGGCCAGTCAGCCCAACATGGAAAACTTTTAGGGGGAAAAATTCAGTATCGCCCTGTTTGGGGCGCCATTATTGGCCGTGCGCAAAGTTTAGCGCCTGGCGCTAATTATCGTCTCCAACGGCAAACTTTGCTTTTATCTCCCCTGGAGGTGATTGGAGCGCTAAATCAGGTGCTTCACACCTGTCTTAAGGCGCAAAGGCCGAGGAGCGAGGCGCTACCTCAGAGCGCTGGCGAAGCAAGGAAGGGCAAATCAAAATGAACCTGCAAAGTGCTGCTCTGTACTCAAAACTCCTGATGTAATAAAAAGTCTCACACATCAAAGAACTTTAAAGTAAGCTTTAAGCAACTTATAATTATACTATATACAAGAGCAGTCTTCACCATGCCTCCAGGAGAAGCCCTTTTACATACTGAGCAGTTCAGTATTTATACTAGTCCAAACACAGGAAGTGACGTATGCACAGGAAGTGAGGTATGCACAGAGTTCACAGTTCACAGTTCACAGTTCACAGGAAATGATGTGCACATAACTTCAACCGGAAGTTATTTATTATTATTACATTCTTCCCTCCTGCGAGATTAGAAGGCTGTGGTCTTCCTTTTATTCCGCAGCCGCCGAATGAGGATGAGTCGCACCCGTTTGGGTTCCCGTCGTAGAGGGTCACTGGTCCGCTTACATGCTGTTGGCCATTGGTCAGAGTCTGTGTGGCCTGGATTACCCTGTGAAGGGTCGGGGAGATCATGGCTTCGTGTACGAGCCCCAATAGGTGCAGAGTCGATCTGTCTCTGTTCAGAGGGAGGTGCAGAGCTGGTCTGTGGCGGATCAGTACTTTGGTGCGCGGTACTGGGAGGGTCGCAACTTTGAGTACGGGGTTCTACCGGCACCAAGCTAGTTGGTGTCAGATCAGGATCCTGGAGAGGGGTACCCGGTAGGTTCCAAGAGGCTCCTGGTAAAATACCATCACTCGATGTCCCACTAGGTCCTGGTGGGCAGGGAGCCAGATCCCGTAATGATACGGTAGATTCTCGGCCGTCGGGATATCGTATGTATGCATAGGTGGGGTTGGCATCGGTTAGTTCGACCTCGTCTACGAGAGGGTCATTTTTAGACGTCCGAGCGTATCTTCGGCGTAGTACAGGTCCAGGAGTAGTTAGCCATGACGGGAGGGATGTCCCATAAGATGAGCGACGCTGGAATCCAAAGAACCGCTCATGAGGTATAGTATTTGTGGCTGTAGAAAGAAGGGACCGTATAGAGTGCAAGGCATCCGGAAGCACTGCTTCCCATTGCTGGTTTGGTAGGCCCCGAGATCTTAAAGCAAGATGTACGGAATTCCAGATGATACCATTATACCTCTCTACCTGCCCATTTCCGATGGGATGATATGGCGTCGTTTTGCTTGTAGCAATTCCCTGTTCTGAGAGGTAGTCCTTGAGTTCCCTTGGCATAAAGGATGGACCCTGATCCGAGTGAATGTAAGCCGCCATGCCACAGAGAGAAAATACGTGCTCAAGGCAGCAGATTACTGTGGACGCCAGCATATTGGAGCAGGGGAAGGCAAACGGAAAACGTGAATATTCATCAGTCATGGTGAGCAAATATGTGTTCCAAGTTGAAGAGGGCACTGGGCCCTTAAAATCGATGCTAAGTCGTTGCATCGGTTGGGTTGCGTGCATGAGCATACCATCTGAGGGGCGGAAGAACTGAGGTTTTAATTCTGCACAAAGCCGGCATTCTGAGCACATTTTCTTTACATCTCCAGTAGAAAAAGGGAGATTCCATGATAGTACGAAATGTAGCATGCGCGTAACGCCAGGATGACACAATCCATTATGGACATCTATGAGATGTAGAGGACGACATAGTGGAGCAGAATGCTCGTGTGAGGGTATCCGGGGCCACATTCTCCTTGCCAGGTCGATAGTGAATGGTGTAACCAAAAGAGGCCAGTTCCATCCTCCAAAGCTGTATTTTATTATTCTTAATTTTGGTTCGTTTTCGATTATCGAGCATGAAGGCGACTGATCGCTGGTCCGTGATTAATGTAAAGTGCTGGCGAGCTAGGAAATGGTTCCACTTCCGTACCGCCTCTATGATGGCTGTGGCTTCCTTCTCAACCGGAGGATAATGTAGCTTGGCACCTTGTAAGGTCCTGGACATAAATGCTACAGGACGACCTTCCTGATTTAGAGTAGCCGAGATCGCCACCTCCGAGGCATCACATTCGACTATGAAAGGGAGATTCTCATCGATGGAGTGAAGAGCCGCTTTCTCCAACTGTTTTTTGAGAAGGTTAAAGGCTGCAACAGCCGCTGTTTCCAATGGAAATGATCTAGCATGCAGCAAGGGTTGGATTTTGTCTGAAAAATGAGGAATCCATTCAGTATAGTATGCAGACAGACCGAGAGCCCGACGTAAAGAAGCCGGATTCTTAGGTGACGGGAGCTCTTGGAGCGGGCGAAGTCTTTCTGGGTCTGGCTTAATGATACCATTGCCTACGCAGTAGCCAAGGATGTTGATGGTCGGTTGCGACTCAACAGATTTAGATTCATTCAAAGTTAAGTTACGGTGATGGAGAGCATCCCGAAATTTTTGGAGGTTGGCGTCGTGTTCCTGTTGATCGTGACCTGCAATAGTAATATTATCAAGATAGGGAAAAGTGTCCCTTATGTTTTCCTGCTTAACCAGGCCATCCATTGCCCGTTGGAAGACAGCCACTCCATTAGTAACCCCGAATGGGAGGCGACGAAATTGGTACAGCTGTCCATTAGCCTCAAAGGCCATGTACTGCTTATCTGAGACCTTCAAGGGTACCTGATGATGGACACTTTTTAAATCGTAAGTTGAGAACACTTTGTATTCGGCCAGTTTATTAACCATATCATCAATGCGTGGCAATGGGTAGGCGTCCAAGTCCAGTATATTGATTGATGGTTTGCGAATAATCAATGCATAGTCGTTGTTTGTGAGGTTTTAGAAGGTTCTTGACGATGACGATTTGAGCCCGCCAGGGCGACGAACATGGTTCGATGATATCCTCTGCTAAAAGTCGAGAGATTTCAGCCTCAATAAAAGATTGATCTTCCTGACTAAAGCGCCGCGATTTCGTTATTATTGGTTTGCATCGAGGAGGAATACTGGCAAATAATGAGGGTTCATCAAGTGAAGCTGCTGATACTGCACAAAACGGTAATTTAGACAGTATATTAGAAATAGTAAGTCCAGGTTTGGATCCGCCGAACTCAATGGTGAGTTTCTTATGCTGTTTTTGAAAATCCAGCCCTAAGATGAGATCACTACATAAGTCCTTGAGCACCGAAAGTCGGGTGGAGGGATACATGCGACCATTAAGTGTCATATCAATAATACAAAAGCCGGAGATTCTGGTATTAAGTGATGACTGAGCCATCGCAATTGCCTGGTCCGATGGGAAGATATGTAGTTTCAATTTTGCAACAATCTGTTCTCTAATGAAACTATCAGTACTTCCTGAGTCAATTAAGGCATCTAAGG
The DNA here is from genome assembly GCF_052327205.1 of Somniosus microcephalus. Classification (NCBI taxonomy): domain Eukaryota; kingdom Metazoa; phylum Chordata; class Chondrichthyes; order Squaliformes; family Somniosidae; genus Somniosus; species Somniosus microcephalus. The sequence goes on from NC_140995.1 coordinate 135,970,056, forward strand.
TATGCCCATTAATTGAAACTTTTGTAGCTGCATGAAACAGGTTCTGTGGGCAAGCAGCTGTAATTGGTGTGGTTGCACAGAGAGTGGCTGAAACTCTAGGTGTGCTTCTTCGGGAGAGAGCTCGAGAGGAAGCTTGATAGGTCCTAGCCGGAGCATCTTGATAGGCCCTAATTGGGGCAGTTCGGTAGGCCTTAGCTGGATAGGCCCTCGTAGAGGCTCTTGATTGGCAAACTTTTGCAAAGTGTCCCTTTTTATCGCAATGACTGCAGATCGCATTGCGAGCAGGGCAGAATTTCCTAGGGTGAAAAGAATCTCCACAAAAGAAGCATTCCTTCCTAGATTGCCAAGAGGCTGCTAAAGTGAGGTCATCCTCCTCTTCTTCATCAGAATTATCATCAGGATTAGATTCCTCCATGATAGGGTTCACCTGAGGCCACTTGAATCGTCTGGTTGCAGTTACAGCAGCAGATCGAGATCTGGGCAGCTGATGGAGGTCTGCATTTTTCTTTGCCAAATCCAGAGAACAAGCCAGGTCAAAAGCCTTTTGTAGCTCAAGTGTTTTACTTTCTAGTAGACGCTGGCGTATAAATGGAGAGGCAATCCCGCAGATGAAAGCAACACGAATCATTTCTTCGCGGTACAGCTCAGCCGAGGCGGCCTGAAAGTTACAATCTACGCTGAGCCTGAGAAGTTCTTGAAGGAATTCATTAATCGATTCCCCTGGCCCTTGTCAGGCTGTGGCCAGTAGATGTCTAGCATAGACCTCATTTGCGGTCTTGGCATATAGTTTTTTAAGTGCCCGGATCACCTCATCGTAATTATCCCATTCATCAACATATTCAAACACTGTTGGGGTCACATAGTTGATAAGTATCCTCAGTTTAGTAGAAGCATTCGCTTTACATTTTCATCAAGAAAATTCTCAAAAGTACGGTACCAATGCTTCCATACCCTGCCAGCTGCTGGTGCGTTTGGGTCCAAGTCCAGACGAGTAGGTTTAAGGATGTTTTCCATGATGGGTGGTTCCCTGGATCCTTAACTCCGAGTTTGTCCGAAGGTCTAGTATTTGTGAGTGTAAATACTAAGTTGCTTAAATTGATGTAATAAAAAGTCTCACACATCAAGGAACTTTAAAGTAAGCTTTAAGCAACTTATAATTATATTATATACAAGAGCGGTCTTCACCATGCCTCTAGGAGAAGCCCTTTTACATACTGAGCAGTTCAGTATTTATACTAGTCCAAACACAGGAAGTGAGGTATGCACAGAGTTCACAGTTCACAGTTCACAGGAAATGATGTGCACACAACTTCAACCGGAAGTTATTTATTATTATCACAACTCCTTCACACAGCATTGAATCTCTCCAGAAGTCTCTCTCTCTCTCTCTCTCAGAATGCGTGGTGCAAAAATGTCTCCGACAAAAAAAGGCAGGAAGCGGTCACCTTTAAATAGCGCTCCTCCAGTCCCTTTCTGACAGCAAAATGCTCCCCTCAACCTGTCGCTGCTAGCGGCAGGCGGTAAGGTAGGGGGCAGCACTCAATATCCGGTCTGGGTCGCTAACAGGGCGTTGCGCACTCGACCGAATTCATGATCTGCCGGCGCAGGAGATCGTGGCGGTAGTGTTTAGCGCCGCCGCAAAATGTCTAGTTAATTTCGCGAGCGGTGCAAACATTGCCACGCCCGGGTGCTAGTTGCTTTGCGCCCCAATTAGCACCCTCTTAAGGCGCTAATGGGAGGCGCAAACAACTGAATTTTCCCCCCAAAGAGTCCATGTAGGGAATTTTAATAGGGAGGCGGGTTGGGAGCAGGGGACTAGAAAGCGGTCGAGAAACCTGGGAGAATGGGTTTCCCGCAGGCCCTGCCGAAGTTAACGGCAAGGTTGGATTTGCATTTCAAATCTCTGTTTCTCACCCAGAGCCAGCAAGATTGAGAGGCTGGCTGGATGCGGGCAGGTAGTCGTGCAGCACTAGACCGTAGAGAGGAGGAAGGGAGGTATCAGGTGGGGGCCGGGGGGGGTTGTTGACAGCTGCAGCGTCAGGGCCCGGGGGTAGTCATGGGCTACAGCATTGGGTGCCGGGGGGTGACCAGGGCTGCAGCATTGAGGGTCGGGGGTGGTCTGGGGCCTCAGCATCGGGGGGGGAGGGGGGGGAAGGAAAGATCAGGGCTGCACCATCGGTGGAGGGGGTGGGGGGAGGATCGGGGGAGGGAAGAATTGTGGCTGGAGGATCAGGGCGGGGAAGGATCCGGGCGGAGGAATGGCCAGGCCTCGGGGGGTGAAATCAAAGGCCTCATGGGGGGATCTGAGGCCTCATGGCGGGGGACTGGAGGTCTCAGGGGTGGGGGGGGTTCTCCGATCGGGGGGGGGATGGGTGGGGCAGGAGGTAAGTGTAAAGTGTTAAAAATGAAAATCCCGACCTTAACGCGCCTCCAACCCACCCACTTCCAGTTTTAATGGTAGCGGGATAGGGGGGCTGGCAGTCAATCCGCTGCTAGCTGTCGGGTCATCTATTTAAGTATTATAATGAGACTGGAAGCCTCTGATTGAACCTTCATTTTGAATTTAGCTTTAGCTGGTTGGGTTTTGCACACCTCATGAAACTCGCCAGCTAATGCAAGGCAGGGACTGCTGGATCTAGGAGGAAAGTGCCTTTATACTTACCTTCTGAATCCAGGGTCTCTGATTAACCCACCCCTGCGATCATAGACCTCTGCATGAGGTCTCAGGTCACCCTCTGATTGCCCCCACCCGGCCTCTACCCCCCAGGCCTCTGCCCCCGGTCTTCGATTTCCCCCCCACCCCAAGAGGCCTCCCCCTGTAACTCCTCCGTCGTCGCCCCCCCCTTGCTGCTCCTCCAGCCTCCGGTCCCTTCAGACCCCCAATGTGCTGTTCCTGGCCCCCGATCCTCACCCACAATGTTGCTCCCGGCCCCTGACCCTCACCCGACCTCCCCCCCCTCCACCCCCACCACGCGCTGGGTCCCAGCCGGCCTGCGATTGTGATGGTCTGGATACCCCCTGCTCCTCCAGCCAGCCAGCGATGTTCTGGACCCCAACCTCCCTGCCGTCCCATGCTGTAAATAGAGTCCATCTACGAGGAGGGTACCACTAAAGCAATTGGTTCAAGACAAACTAAAAGTGCGTGCATAATTAAAATATGATTCTGTCTCGGTTATCAACGTAGCACAGGATGACTGCCTTTTCTGACTGCTGAAAGCTTACAATGCAGCAAGATTAAAGTGTAAGACGGTACAAGAGCAGTGGTCTACATTCAAGGAGATATTTCACATCTTTCAAGATAAATATATTCCACTGAGGAAAAAGGGGAGTAAAAGAAAAGACAGCCATCCGTGGCTTAGTAAAGTAATAAAGGATAGTATTCGACTGAAAACAAGGGCATATAAATTAGCCAAATCTAGTGGGAGGATAGAAGATTGGAAAGCATTTAAAAGCCAGCAAACAATAACTAAAAGATTAATTAAGAAAGGGAAGATAGATTATGAAAGTAAACTAGCAAAAAATATAAAAACAGATAGCAAGAGTTTCTACAGCTATATAAAAAGAAAAAGGGTGGCTAAAGTGAACGTTGGTCCCTTAGAGGATGGGACCGGGAAACTAGTGGTGGGGAACATGGAGATGGCAAAGACGCTTAACAAATATTTTGTATCAGTCTTTACAGTAGAGGACACTAAAAATATTATCCCAACACTGGACAAACAGGGGGCAATGAGGGAGGGGGGGAGGAGCTAAACACGATTAAAATCACTAAGGAGATGGTACTCAGTAAAATAATGGGACTTAAGGTGGATAAATCCCCTGGACCTGATGGCCTACATCCTAGGGTCTTGAGAGAAGTGGCGGTAGGGATTGTGGATGCATTGGTGATCATTTTCCAGAACTCCCTGGACTCAGGAAAGGTCCCAGCAGATTGGAAAACTGCTAATGTAACACCCTTATTTAAGAAGGGAAGTAGACAAAAAGCTGGAAACTATAGACCAGTTAGCCTAACATCTGTGGTTGGCAAAATGTTGGAGTCCATTATTAAGGAAACAGTATCAGAGCATTTGGATAAACATAATTTAATAGGACAGAGTCAGCATGGTTTTACGAAGGGGAAGTCATGCTTGACAAATTTGCTCGAATTCTTTGAGGATGTAACATATAGGGTGGATAAAGGGGAACCAGTGGATGTACTGTATTTGGACTTCCAAAAGGCATTTGACAAGGTTCCACACAAAAGATTACTGATCAAGATAAAAAATCACAGGATTGGGGGTTATATACTGGCATGGGTGGAAGATTGGCTATCTAACAGAAAACAAAGAGTTGGGATAAATGGTTCGTTCTCGGGCTGGCAATCAGTAACTAGTGGTGTCCCACAGGGATCAGTGCTGGGACCCCAACTCTTTACAATCTATATTAACGATTTGGAGGAAGGGACCGAGTGCAACATATCCAAGTTTGCCGACGATACAAAGATGGGAGGGAAAGCAGTGAGTGAGGAGGACATAAAAAACCTGCAAAAGGACATAGACAGGCTAAGTGAGTGGGCAGAGATTTGGCAGATGCAATATAATGTTGGAAAGTGTGAGGTTATGCACTTTGGCAGAAAAAATCAAAGAGCAAGTTATTATCTAAATGGAGAGAAACTGCAAAGTGCTACAGTACAAAGGGATCTGGGGGTCCTGGTACATGAAACGCAAAAAGTTAGTATGCAGGTGATCAGGAAGGCCAATGGAATCTTGGCTTTTATTGCAAGGGGGATGGAGTATAAAAACAGGGAAGTCTTGCTGCAGTTATACAGGGTATTGGTGAGGCCACACCTGGAATACTGCGTGCAGTTTTGGTTTCCATATTTAAGAAAAGATATACTTGCTCTCGAGGCGGTTCAGAGAAGGTTCACTCGGTTGATTCCAGAGATGAGGGGGTTGACGTATAAGAAAAGGTTGAATAGGTTGGGACTCTACTCATTGGAGTTCAGAAGAATGAGAGGCGATCTTATCGAAACATATAAGATTGTGAGGGGGCTTGATTGGGTGGATGCGGTGAGGATGTTTCCACTGATGGGTGAGACTAGAACTAGGGGGCATAATCTTAGAATAAGGGGCTGCCCTTTCAAAACTGAGATGAGGAGAAACTTCTTCACTCAGAGGGTAGTAAACCTATGGAATTTGCTACCCCAGAGAGCTGTGGAAGCTGCAACATTAAATAAATTTAAAATGGAGATAGACATTGTCCTAGCAGATAAGGGAATTAGGGGTTACGGGGAGAGGGCAGGGAAGTGGACGTGAGTCTAGATTCAGATCAGCCATGATCCTATTGAATGGCGGAGCAGGTCCGAGGGGCTGTATGGCCTACCCCTGCTCCTATTTCTTATGTTCTTATTTCTTATGTTCTTATGACATATTGATCAGAGTTTGTGTCGTCTTTCCATTCTCCACTCACTGACTAAGTAAATAATCACAGCGTTATTGTTTGACTTTCAACATTTTAGCAGATCTTCACGCTGGTCATGCCTCACTCGTATTGCTGGGAATAACCTGATTCTCTCCTTTTCTACAGACCATATTCGTCAATTCACAGGAAGCAGATGTCTGGTTTGTTGTGTCCGTGTGTTGATAGAGACACTGAAGACAGGAGTTGGTTTGATAGGTGTTTACTAAACAAAGTCTGGAGGGGAACTAACGGATACAACACAATACTCAGGCTTATATAGCCGAGTGGCCATTACCGGCATTACAGTACACATGGGGCTCTTAAAGGCACATACACTACAATTCCTCCCCTTTTAGCTAACCAGTACATAATATTTTAAGTAATCATTAATTACATGTTACAAGAAAAATAATCTACACATTGCTGCAATTAATCAATTATAAGTCAGTCTCTCTGGAGGCCTCCTGACTCGGTCCGGATAACGCCTCGGTGGTGTAGTAGTTTCTGGTGGTGTAGTAGGTTCTTTTGGCAAGGCTGATTCGGCTTGAATGCCAGTGTCGGGTTCATCGGGTTCCAGTATCACCGGATCAGAGGTAGATACTATGGGTATCTTTACTTCATCATTAGGCGTATAGAGTTGTGGTGTAGGTTGTCCCTTTTCGGATGACTCTATGATTTGGTCAGCATGGCGCCTTATTATGCTTTCTCCAATGTCCACGGTATACATCAGCGGTCCTAGTCATGTGCAGATAGTTCCAGGCTGCCATTTCTCGGTACGGTAGTCCCGGGCCAAAACTTGTTGACCTATCTGGAAGGTTCTAGTTGGCCTTTCATTCATGCCTTGAAATTGCCGGTTCTCCACGTCCCTTCTGATGTTTGGCTTGATCAAATCCAGCCGGCATCTTAGGCTTCTATTGAAGAACATCATGGCGGGAGTTTGGTTTGTAACCATATGTGTTGCATTCCTGTATGCAAACAAGAAGTTATCCACCTTATGCTGAAGTTTTATGTCTTCATTACCCATGGCCTTTATGGCCTTCTTGAAGGTCTGGACAAACCTTTCAGCCAATCCATTGGTGGCGGGATGGTATGGGGCGGACGTGTAGTGCTTAACCCCATTGTTTTTAAGAACTTCCTGAATTCTTCAGACACAAATTGCGGTCCATTATCTGAACAGATCTGTTCAGGCAGCCCATTCCTGGCAAATATGGTCCTTAATACTGTGATGGTTTTTTCCGTGGTGGTGGAGGACATCTTTATTACCTCCGGCCACTTGGAGTGTGCATCAACCGCGATTAAGAACATTGAGTCCATAAATGGACCAGCAAAGTCGATGTGTACCCTTTGCCATGGCGATGAGGGCCACTCCCATGGATGTAGAGGGGCTTGTGGTGGAGCGTTTTGGACCTTCTGGCATCCTAGGCAGCTCTTGGTCATTTCTTCGCTGTCTCCATCGATACCTGGCCACCATACAAACGCCCTGGCTAGGTCCTTCATTTTCACTCCACCCAGATGCCCCTCGTGAAGCTCCTTTAGAACTTTATCCTGGAGTTTGGGTGGAATCACCACTCTGGATCCACACATCAAGGTTCCTCGGCACACTGACAGCTGTTCTCTTCTTTGCGAGAATGCTGGCAACAGTGGTTCGCCATGTGCTGGCCATCCCTTCACTGTTAAATCGTAGACTCATGAGAGAGTCGGGTCATTTCTAGTTTCCCTTTCAATGGCAGAATTTGTTACTGGTAGACATTTGACTATGGTAGAGTGGAAAATCTCCACTGGGTCTACGGTAGGTGCCTCTTCTACCGTTGGCAACGGTAGGCGTGATAAACCGTCAGCATTCCCATGCTGTTTTGATCCTTTGTATTCTATGTTATATTGGTGTGACCCTAGAAAAAGGGACCACCTCTGTAGCCTTTGCGCTGTCATAATGGGAACACCCTTTTTAGGGTTGAATATGGAGATGAGGGGTTGATGGTCAGTCAACAAGGTAAATTTTTGTCCATGTAGGTAATGGTTGAATTTCTTCACTCCCCATGCCAGGCTGAGTGCTTCCCTGTCGATCTGGGCATAGTTACGCTGAGCTGAGTTCAATGAGCGTGACGCAAAAGCTATCGGCCGTTCCGAGCCATCAGGGAATTTATGCGATAATACCGCTCCTACGCCGTAAGGGGATGCATCGCACGCCAGTCTGATTGGCAGTGATGGTTGTAATGAGCCAAAACTTCTTTGGACGTGATTAAGTCTTTGCATTTATGGAAGGCACGTTTACAGTCTTCGCTCCATTTCCAAATTACTCCTGTTTGTAGCAGTTCATTAAGAGGGTGCAGAAGAGTTGATAAGTTTGGTAAAAATTTATGATAGTAATTTATTAATCCCGGGAACGACCTTAATTGTGAAACATTTTCAGGTGCTGGGGCTTTTATGACCGCTTCAATTTTTTCAGGTGACTTATGCAACCCTTCCTTATTAATAATGTGGCCACAATATGATATTTGATTCTGGAAAAATTCGCACTTGGGGCGATTTGCTTGTAGGCCCCGTTCTCTCAGCCTAGTGAGCACCTGCTCCAAATTGGCAAGGTGCTCGTTGTCATTTTCTCCTGTTACAAGGATGTCGTCTAGGTAGCATTGAGTCCCCGGAATCCCTTGGAGGACTTGCTCCATAGCTCTTTGCCAGATAGCTGGAGCGGATGCTACTCCGAAAACCAGTCGATTGTACTGGTACAGGCCTTTGTGTGTATTTATCGTGAGATACTTTTTAGAGGTCTCTTCAACCTCCATCTGTAGATATGCCTGTGCCAAGTCAATTTTGGTGAAACGTTTCCCTCCGGATAGTGAGGCGAAAATACCTTCTATCCTCGGAAGAGGATACTGTACCGTGTGAAGGACCGGGTTCACAGTCACCTTGAAGTCTCCACAGATGTGAATTTTTCTCTGTTCTTCAGATTTATCATTCTTCAATGCTTTCTTCATGACTGGGACGATGGGTGTTGCCCACTCACTCCAATCTATTTTGGATAATACACCTGCCTTTTCCAAATTCTCCAGCTCTGCCTCGACTGCTGCACGAATTGCGTATGGCACCGGTCTTGCCTTAAAAAACTTGGGAATTGCCGCATCTTCCACTTTTATTGAGGCGGTGATGCCTTTCAAGGTTCCTAGTTTCTCTTGAAACACTTCTTTGGCGTTGGCCAAGATGCATTTTAATCGTTCAGGTATGGCGTCATCATCATTTTTTCCTTACTGGTCACCGTCAGTGCCTGAATGGAGTGCCAGTCTAAACGTATTTTCCTGATCCATTCACGTCCCAACAGCGGTGGACCACCATCTTGTAGAACGTATAAATACAACTTTTGTACTTCCTTGCCGTTGTATACAACAGGCACCCTTATTTTTCCCTTGGGGTATACTTTCTGCCCCGTATATGTTTTCAAGATAATGGATGTGTCTTTTAAAGGTATATGCGGAAATAGCCGCTCGTAATCCCGTTGATTTATGACGGTCAGAGCTGTTCCTGTACCTAGCTCCATTTTAACTGGGGACCCTGCTATTGTGAGGGTAACCCAAATGGACTGGTAATCTTCTTCGGCAATTACATTATGTAATTTGAGACAGCTTAGTCTCTTGTTTTCGGAGTCGCTATCGCTCTTCTGGTCTTCGGAGCTACTGTCCGTCATCATTTGTACCTTTCTGTACTTTTCTTTATTGATTTTTTTTTCCTGTCCTTGGATTTTTTTTGTCCAGATCGGCATACCCGTGCAATGTGTCCAATCTTTCCGCATTGCCTGCATGCTTTGTCCTTGAACCAGCAGTCCCTCTGGTCATGGGTGGATCTGCCGCAGCGATAACATCTCTCGAAACCCTGTGTCATTTCATGGGTGCCGAAGTCCTGTGTCTTTTGTTGTATCTCTGCAGCTCCTCTTGCGGCTGCTTCGTATGATACAGCCATACTGAAAGCCTTGTCCAGTGTTAAATCTTTCTCAGAAAGCAGCCTTTTCTGTGTTCCTTCACTTAGGAGACCGCAGACGAATTTGTCTCGAAGATAATCTGCTAGTCCTTCCCCGAATTGGCAGTGCTTTGATAGCTTTCTTAATTCGGTGAGGTAATCAGCGTTACTTTCATTCTTGTGTTGATTCCTCTTGAAGAATTTGAATCGTTCTGCTATCAGCAGCAGTGTTGGGTTTAAGTGCTCCTGTAGGGTATCAACAATTTCTTTAAAATTCTTGTCCTTTGGTTTGGCTGGAGTGATTAAGTTTCGTAACAGCCCGTATGTCTTTCCGCCCATTAGATTTAGAAGTACTGATGCTTTTTTTATCATTTTCTATTCCATTTGCGGTGCAATATACCTCCACTCTTTCCACATATGTGGTCCAATCCTCTATATCATTATCAAAAGCATCAATATTGCCAGCCTTAGGCATCCTGGAAAAAAAATGGCGCTTCCCCGCCGCTGCTGCCGATGACAACGCTGTTTTCCGCGGGTTTAAAAAAAAGTGATTTACAGGCGGAGACTCGTTCCCGCTGGACTCTCTCTGCTAGGTCTGAACGCCGACCTGTTTGCAGCGCCGGCCATCTCCCGAGTGCTCCCTCCCCGTCTGTTACTGCTTGCCTCCGCCTTCGCTGCTTGGCCTTGCTGCAGAACCAGCCGCTGGAGCCCCAGCCCGACGCCCAGGAAGGATTATTGCAGTACCTGCCACCAGCTCGGCTAGCTGGTGAAACCACAGCTTTTTCTTTTTATTGCTTCGACTTTGGACGTCAGAGGAATAGATGTCCTTGAGGTGCTGCCGAATTACAGGTAAGTCCGTTTCCAATTCGTCGCCACTGTTGTGTCCGTGTGTTAATAGAGACACTGAAGACAGGAGTTGGTTTCACAGGTGTTTACTGAACAAAGTCTGGAGGGGAACTAACTGATACAACACAATATACAGGCTTATATAGCCTGAGTGGCCATTACCGTCATTACAGTACACAGGGGGCTCTTAAAGGCAAATACACTATAACCAGGGATAAGGGACTTCAGTTATGTAGGGGCTGGTGTTGCTGCCTGGCGCGTGCGCCCAGTCAGTTATGCCTCTGACTGTTTTGTGAGCGGTTCGAATCACTCCCACGCCCCTGGGTTCTAGACACTGGACTTAGGTACAAGGCGGCGGTACAGAGAAGACTCGAATAGACAGGTGGTTGGATGCAAACAGAACCAAGATTGTATTGAAGAGAAAAAAACTTACTTAATACAATCTCATGGAAAAGAATTACTAGTGTACACTTCTACAGGCAAAAATTACAAGAGAATCACAATAATACTTATACTTATGCAGGGAATGGGGAACACACGGCACATCGAGGGAAAACAACTACTTTAACAGTCCCCTTATCCACCCCCTATACCTAACTATATTAAGCTATGAGGGGTCAGAACTTCATGCTCACCAATCAAAAGGTTTGTTAGACTCAAAACAGCGGTTGGGTTCGGGGTTCGCTCTTGGTGCTCTTTGGAGCTTGTCGTCGTCACGTGGTCTCCAGGCACTGCAAGGGCATTGTCCGGGTTCACGTACCCAAAAGTTAAAGTCTCTGTTTGGGTACTTTACCTTGCAGGGATGGTTCTTCGTCGACAGCGGCTAGTTTGAGTTGATGTGCAGATATTCGAAGGTCGGCCGAGGCTGAAGGCCCAATGATTCGAAACCTCCCCTCGTTTGGTCTTCTCCAGCTGGTCTGCCCCTCGGTGGTTTTCCCTTCTCCCCTCGTCGCGCCCCGCCTCGCCTGGCCTGAATCTGTCCATGTCCGCCCGACCCAGTGTCGGGGCAGTTCCAGATGGAGTGAGGAAAGGGCACGGGCAAAGGCCAGGGGGTAAGCGCGGGACGGGGAAAGGGTGGCAGCCACGAGGGCGAGGGGCCAAGGAGCAGCACCAGCACACCAACCAACGGATGCACCAACCTCCTCCGACCCACAACTCACCAAACCTCCGGACCACGAACCTACTCAATGCTACCCGGGGCCTTCAATTATACCTTAGTCGAAAACCCTTATCTGCCTGCCAAATCAGGTTAGTTCTTTGTCTTAATCTTGGCGGGCTATTTTAAATAATGGTAGCAATCCATATTAACTGGTTTTGGATGGCCGGTAATCGCATCTACCGGCCCGATAATTGACTTGTATTGTCCTGAAAGTTCCTTGATCGGCCTTGTCCGGCCTCGATGGCTTGGTTAATCTGTTTCCGATAATATATGCAGACTGCTAGATGGCCTTAACTATAGGCCTAAACTGAATTTAGATTTTGTCTCCAATTCGGTCTAATGCATAATTCAGTGTCCTGTCTGGTTCCAAAATACAAAGTTTCTCTTCGCAGAAAGCCTGCAGCCTTAGATTCGATTTCTCCCAAGCTGTCTGCGTTGCAGAATCCATTTTGGAATCCCACAGGCTTTCTGCCACGAGGCACGGACGCCATCTTGGGTACCCTTTTTAACTTAAAATGTCCACGCAGGGTCCCGTTTATTAATAACAGCCTTCGGGGAAATGCAGAAATTTTGTGAATCTTACATTCCGCCCTGTGATACTAAAACTTGCTTGAAGTATCATACATTTAAAATGAGCACAAATTTTCTGACTCTCCATAGTCAACCTTCCCCTCTAATTACCTATCTAATATACCCATGACACATGCACTTCCCATTCCGCGAAAATGTAGTGTACATCAGCATACAGAGAGTAAAATTACAGACTTTATACACTCATCCAAGCATGGAGGGGGTCCAACACTCCTGCACCACTTGGCACACATATTTCTATTAAACCGCGTCACAAAAGAAAACAACAAAAGAAAAACCTTTAATTAAAATAACAAACACAAAGAAACAACAATTCTTTAATCAAAATACAGGGAAAAACTTAAGCCGGCGTATCTCCCTCCATCTTTACATAATGTTCTTTCCAAATCCTCTGGTTTCGGAATTCTGACCATCGACCTTTTCCCTTACACTGAACACAAACTAAATACAACACTATCCATAACTGGCAAACCACGAGAATGTGGGAAGCCAGTCTAATCCACGAAGGGACCTCTACATTACTGAAAATGTTCAACCAGGGTGGAGTCACAATATCCAATATCTTCGTCCCTATCTCTACTGTTTTCTGTTCGAGTGTATAAAAATGTTTCTGCGAAACTATAACGGCTTTGAGCATTCTGGTCAGATGTTCAGGGAGAGGGGGAATTTCGTAGCCAAAGTGCGCTACGTACTTCTGCAAATCCATAAAATTCTCCTTCACAGTGAGGTGAACAGTGGAGGGTTCAGGAATGGCGACAATTCGCTCCTGGGCCACTTGAACTTCTGCCTTGGGTTTGAAACAGAAACTGCTGTCACTAATCGGACACCAGCTATGTTGTCAATGCTGGTAGTGGGACGCGCCGGGGGTGACACAATATGTCCCACCCCCTATATATGCTACCTGCAGATAAACATGGCCTTGTGCCATTGCCTCCATGATACAATTTATAGGCTTCGCGTCAGCAACTCTGAACCCACACTGCGGTTTTGAAAAGGCATTCAAGTGCTGGGGACACAGGATTATGTGCGCTCCCCGGCTCCGGCACCCTGAGAGGTCAGTACCTGTCATAGCGTGCTCCCACTTAATGACGTAAGGCGGGACCACTGTGAAATGAATGTGTGCACCCCCTTGAATGACTCCAATGTTCCCAACCCTGTATACCGGTGCGGGTCGGGCTGTCCTACCCGTGACCGGCATCCTAACTACTAGTCCCATGATTGTGTGGTTGGACCGCCCACAATCCACAGGGACTGGATAAGCTTTGGAGGCTAGCCGGAGTTGGCACGGGCTCAATGCATTCTCAAAAGGGTGGAGGGCTGCGAGGTGCTTGTTGCTAATCCAGGAGGGGACCAACCCTTGTTTTAAATCCTCCAGATTACTGCGGCCCTTGCCCAGTAACCACGCCCCGTATAACACGCACACCTCATTCTGCGCAGCTTGGTCAGAAGCATTTCTGCCCTCCCTTATGAGAGCATTTACCGTCTTTGCGTGCTTTTCCAACTCGGCTATGATCTCCTTTAAATGGACCGTCATGGCCTGGTCCTCATGCAGCTCCGAGCCCACTACCTTGTTCTCATCCAGTAATATCCTTTTTAACTGTGATTTTAAACCGTTTATCTGGGTGTGCAGCTCTATGTCATCCAAGCTGTTGATGACAGAGGACCCAGTATTAAATGCAGTAAAAACATCATTCCATACTCCCCTTCTTTGTCTCCCTGCATTACCCAGAAATTCTTGGTGTGTGGTGTAGAGTTCGGTCTTGTCCATGTGGGCAAAATCAAACTCGTAAAACTTCTTGAACATGTCCTTTAATAGGGCCTGGTATAACTGTTCTGTTTCTTTGGGGCAGCACTCTGGTAAATGTACCTCCGTGAGATTTAAAATCACGGAGGCCACCGCGTAGTGTACCCTCTGATACAGCATCTGATCGTGGGGACTAGTACCAACCCATTCCCTGGTCCCTTGGTGGTGGTGGGGCAATCTTCCCTGGATAACCTCGCCGCTTGTGCCGTGAGCAGGGGCTTACGGGGGCGGGTTACCAGCTCAGTGGCGTTGACTGGGATCTGGTAATACGGGACCGCACACACCTTCCGGCTGGCATTCCACCTTATTCCTTCCCTGGTGTTGTGCCGCTGTCAGTGGAACATAATGGATATGCCTGTGGGGCAGACCGTCTGTGACCCCCACATACAGATGTAAATCCCTTGATCCAGTTCCCACCACTTGTCCCAACACACGCTCAGTCTTCCATGAGTCCCGGTGATTGTCCGATGGGTGTTGTTTCCCAACCGCTCCCATTCGACTTCGGGGTTCCTCATGTCCTTGCTCAACTTCCTGAGCCACCACCATCTATCCAGTGGAATGTGTCCTTTACACGTCAAACATATTCGCTTTCCAACGGTGACGCTGAACCTCGTAGTAACGACTCGTACCCGGGTCACAGGAGGGAGGCTTCCCCGTACGTGAATCCGGTTTGGCTGGAGTACTGAGACGAATTGGACCCCAACCATCCTGGCCACCTTCCCTCGTGGAAGTAGACAGCGGTCTCCTCTGCATCCCGTTCACCGCTCCCATCGGTCGCCAGGGGTGCCTTGTCTCCCGAACACCCTTAGATGTGAGAGTCCTAGACATCGCCCCTCCTCTCTGCATTCATCCCGATCAGGGCGAATAGGATCACGATCCATTCCATCCCGAAAATCTTTCTGCAAAAAGATGTAAAAACATGCAGCCAGGTCCCAAAGAGATTCTCTGGCTTGGTGAGAATGGTCGGGTCCCGCGACCTCAACCCAAATATACACTCTTAATAGACTACTTACATAAAACTACCCATCACCTTATTTAACTTAAATTATAAACACCCAAACCTAAGCTAAATAATTACACTTTACTTAAAACTTAAACTTAAACCAAAACTATGTACGTCCGCCGCCCGTCTCCGGACGGCCAGGCTAATCCCTGGTCGGACTGTGGTTCGCCGCTACCCCCGGCGTGACCACACAGTCCTGCACTGTTGGTCCCCCGCAGCCCATGTCTGCTGGCTGAGGACCTCTGTCTTTGGACCTCTCCCTGGCTTGCGGGGCGGCCCTTGGTAACTGGAGGGCTGGTGACCATGGCTTTCTCGGCTGGGGCGTCCGTGGGGACCTTCTGGGGGCTTTGGCGGGTGGGGCTGTCTTGGCCGCTGGGCCTCTTACCCGAACCGCTGCTCCCCCAGGCTTGACCCCTCCCGAACCTGGGCTGAGGGCAGGTAACTTTTCACAGCCTGCTGCTGCGAGCTGAGAGTCTCCGCCCCCGGGTCCCATGGCTGGGTCTGGGGTGGGGTTTCCGACCTCAGGTTCCTCCCTCTCTACACCTGGGTTAGGGGCGGGGTTTTCGCCCTCAGGTCCCTCCCTCTTGTCTGGGTCCCAGAAGAGTGGGGGAGTGTCCCAACCGATGGGTGGGATGGTCCCACCCTTCAAACAAGCCACAGCGCCTGCCTGAGCAGTCTGTGAACTTGCTCCTGCTGCGGGCTGAGGATCTTTACCCTCAGACCTTTTCCTAACTGGCTCTTTTCCCCTTTCAGGCTGAAACAGCTTAAACTGGTTGATATAACCAGCGGCCTGTTTTAAAACCTGTGCTGAAGGCTCGCCCGCTGCCCCGAGCGGACCTTCTGGGGGCTTCCTTTTCTCTTTCCTCACCGGGGCGATCTTACAGACGGGATCTTGGGCCCGGACCCGCTTTAGGTCCGGGGCCAAAACTACCCCCCGTGTGCCTCCCTTGTCCTGGACTGCGGCTTCCGGACCTGCCCTATAGGGGTCCCGGGACTCTCCTTCCCCAGCCTTATCTATGGCCCTTTCTCCCGCGCGCATGGTCAGACCGAGGAATTTCACCTCCTGCTGGCCGATCTGCGCTTTCTTGGGATTTACCTTGAAACCCTTCTGTCCTAACAGCTCCAGCAGTTCGGCCAATAGTGGGCCATGCTCCTCTTTCGAATCAGTGAACAGGAGCAGGTCATCCACACATTGTACCAACTGTCCGGGCTGACTAAAATCCTTCAAACTGTCTGCCCTGCACTGATGGAAAATGCTGGGGCTGTTGTGGAAGCCCTGTGGAAAACAGTTCCACGTGTACTGTTGCCCTTTAAACGTAAAGGTAAACTTGTACTGATCCTCCCTCCTTACAGGGATGGACCAAAACCCATTTGAAATATCCAGCACCGTGAAAGTGGTCGCGGATGCTGGAATGCTCCCGATGAGGGCGGCAACTGCTGCTACTGTGGGTGCGCAGGCTGGGATGTTACTATTTAGCACCCGATAGTCCACCGTGGCCCTCCAGGAATTGTCCGGCTTTCTGACCGGTCATAACGGAGAATTCACGTGGGTCGCTATCGGTCTCAGAACTCCCTGCTGCACTAACGAGGACATGGCTGCTTCCATGTCCGGTTCTGCTTCACTGGGGAAGTTATACTGTTTCTGTGGTCGGGCCATGGGGTCCCCGTCTACGCTGACCTGAAACCCTGCGACCCTCCCGCAGTCGTGTTTGGAGTGGCAAATATGGCCAGGTGGGCCTGCACAAATGCCTGGAACTCTGGTGGGGTGTTGCTGACCATGAGCCCGAGGTTGCAATCCTCTTTGGGCTTCATGGTGCAGAGGGTCCCCTTCCCTTCCTTACCCGGGATTACTACGATCTCACCGTTCTTTACTTTTCCTGCCCCCCAAAGGCAGTGATTCCTCAAGTCCACTAGGATCCCGTGACCCACGATAAAGTCGGCCCCCAGGACCCCTCTTCCCCTCCTCCATGTCCCATTTCATCAGGACACACGTCCACTTGGAGCGGATCGGTCATATCTGAATGGCGAGCGGGATGGAGACTGAGCCGGCCTGTTCCCTACCCGTGAACCCCGATAGACTGTATGGGACCCCGCTAGAGAGAAGTGAGGTGCTGGGATTAGCTGAGTAGATCACGGTGTGCGATGCCCCCGTGTCCAACAGATAGGTCCCTGTCACCTTTTCCACCTCCCTCTCCAAAAGTGGTCTCCTCCACTCATCATCTCGGAGCGAATACAGATAAACAGGCTGCGCTGGCTCTAGTCATGGTTGTGTGTTGGATGGGGCTGACGGGGTGAGAGGTGGCGGCTGCTACTCTCCCCTGGCCAGTCAGTAAGGACCTCATGGCGTCCAAAAGTGACTCGACCTCTGCGGAAGGGGTCCCTACCCCCGCCTTTTGGGCTGGGGCTGTGGGATATTTTCCCTTGTTATCCTTCCAAGGGTTCTTACACTCCTTCCGCTAGTGACCATCCTTCCCACACCTGTAACAATTGGTCTTTGTGTGTTGGGGGGTTACTCCCTTACTGGTGCCATTCCTTTCTATTCTGCACTCCTGGTTTTACCTCATGCACCTTCCCCTTGGGTGGGTGTGCATCGGTTGCCCTGCTGTTTTTGTAGGCTAGGGTTAGCTGCCTATTTACCGTGAGCTCAGTGGTCTGGGGATCTTTGGGGTCGAACCAGGCTTCTGCCTTGGCCCGGACCTGTGGCAAGCTGTTCGCCACCAGGCACCGGAGCCAATGTGTCAGGGAATTCCCGTTCAGGAACGTCCGGCCTGGCACCCCCGGGCAAGCTTTCCGGTACACCGGCCACAGCCGGTCCGCAAAAGCCTGCGGGGTTTCCCCAGAAAGCTGGATCGTCTTCTCCACGTGGGAGAAGGGACTTCCCTCATCCATTCCCATGGCCTCTAGAGCTGCATCTCTAAGCTCCTCGTACATGCTCTGCCCCCTTTTACACTCGTCAGAGAGGGATTGGAGGAGATTACTCTCCAGGGAGAATAGCAGCATTTTGGCCTTCTCAGCGTCATTGCAGTTGTTGACGCTGGCGGTCTGCTCTATTTCCCTGAAGTGGATCGAGGGGTCTCCCTTGGCGGAAAGCTTCAGGATATGGTTGACCATAACCCTGAGCTGTTGGGTGTCGAAGGGTAATACGAACTGGTTTTGGAGGGGTCCCTCATTGTCGCCAATGGCGGGTGGGCCGAACCTCTGATGCCGCGCTGGGCACATCGGTCCTGGCTCCGGCCTCTGGGCGGGTGTTACTCTACCTCCGCCTCCACCTCTGGCTCCATTTCGGGTTCCACCACCGGTTCCACCCCCCCTTGCTGCCAAACCTCGCTGAAAGTTGGCGCGACGGGTGGTGGCCGTGAGGTCTCCTCCCTCTCAACTGGGTCGTCCCTTGGCACCACCGGTGACGTTGGAACTGTCCTCCCCTCCTTTCCCATAAAATCTGCCTGGCCTGCCTTTGGGCTTATGAGGCATACCATGCCTTTTGCCTTCCGGAGTGCCCGGCTCAGATTTCCTATCCTCTCTTTACAGGGGCCGTGGTCTGCCTCCTCAAACCCCTGTTCATTTGCTAGCTTATAAACAGCTTTTACCTCCTGCACTCTCTCTTCCTGTTCCCTGATCTGCCTTGCCAAGCGGGCGTTTTTCTCCCGCAACCTTAACTCATTTCCCTTGGCCTCGGTGACTTGGCACCGTAGGTATTCCAACTGGGCCTTGTGTTCTCCTATTAAATGTACTCTCTATTGGTTCTAGCCTGAAAAGCTACCAATAACTTTTCCCCTGCGAGAGCCTTATCCCGGATCTCCAGGGCTGACTCCCTTAACTCGACTGCCTGTGCTGCAATGAGCCCGTCCAAGAGCTGGACCTGCTTTTTAAAGCACATCAGCCAAACTGCCTTTTCTAAGGACTTCTTGTGTTCCTTTCCCTCTGTCCACTTAGCTGCTGCATCTATCGGATGCCCAGCCCTTAGCAGAATGGTGATCCACTTCTTAGTGATATTCACCTTGCTAAACACATAATCAGAAATCCTTTCCTCCATCACAGTTCGCTCATCCGAACCACTGTCTACTGTATCGCAACCTTGTTGCCAGTGTCCTGCCGCAGTCCCCATTTCTGTAGGGGGTGTGTGGCGGGTGCTGGTGTTGCTGCCTGGTGCATGCGTGCCCCCAGTCAGTTATGCCCCTGACTGTTTTGTGAGCGGTTCGAATCGCTCCCACGCCCCTGGGTTCTAGACACTGGACTTAGGTACAAGGCGGCGGTACAGAGAAGACTCGAATAGACAGGTGGTTGGATGCAAACAGAATCAAGATTTTATTGAAGAGAAAAAAACTTACTTAATACAATCTCATGGAAAAGAATTACTAGTGTGTACTTCTACAGGCAAAAATTACAAGAGAATCACAATAATGCTTATACTTATGCAGGGAATGGGGAACACATTGAGGGAAAACAACTATCTTAACAATCCCCTTATCCTTATCCCACCCCCTATACCTAACTAGATTAAGCTATGAGGGGTCAGAACTTCATGCTCACCAATCAAAAGGTTTGTTAGACTCAAAACAGCGGTTGGGTTCGGGGTTCGCTCTTGGTGCTCTCTGGAGCTTGTCGTCATCACGTGGTCTCCAGGCACTGCAAGGGCGTTGTCCGGGTTCGTATACCCAAAAGTTAAAGTCTCTGTTTGGGTACTTTACCTTGCAGGGATGGTTCTTCATTGACAGCGGCCAGTTTGAGTTGGTGTGTAGATATTCGAAGGTCAGCCGAGGCTGAAGGCCCGATGATTCGAAATCTCCCCTCGTTTGGTCTTCTCCAGCCGGTCTGCCCCTCGGTGGTTTTCCCTTCTCCCCTCGTCGCGTCCCGCCTCGCCTGGCCTGAATCTGTCCGTGTCTGCCCGACCCGGTGTCAGGGCAGTTCCAGATGGAGTGAGAAAAGGGCACAGGCAAAGGCCAGGGGGTAAGTGCGGGACGGGGAAAGAGCGGCAGCCACGAGGGCGAGGGGCCGAGGAGCAGCACCAGCACACCAACCAACAGACGCACCAACCTCCTCCGACCCACAACTCACCAACCCTCTGGACCACGAACGTACTCAATGCTACCCGGGGCCTTCAATTATACCTTCGTCGAAAACCCTTATCTGCCCGCCAAATCAGGTTAGTTCTTTGTCTTAATCTTGGCGGGCTATTTTAAATAATGGTAGCAATCCATATTAACTGGTTTTGGATGGCCGGTAATTGCATCTACCGGCCCGATAATTGACTTGTATTGTCCTGAAAGTTCCTTGATGGGCCTTGTCTGGCCTCGATGGCTCGGTTAATCTGTTTCCGATAATATAGGCAGACTTCTGGATGGCCTTAACTATAGGCCTAAACTGAATTTAGATTTTGTCTCCAATTCGGTCTAATGCATAATTCAGTGCCCTGTCTGGTTCCAAAGTTTCTCTTCGCAGAAAGCCTGCAGCCTTAGTTTCGATTTCTCCCAAGCTGTCTGCGTTGCAGAATCCATTTTGGAATCCCACAGGCTTTCTGCCATGAGGCACGGACGCCATCTTGGGTACCCTATTTAACTTAAAATGTCCATGCAGGGTCTCGTTTATTAACAACAGCCTTCGGGGAAGTGCAGAAATTTTGCGAATCTTACAGTTATGAGGAGAGGTTGGAAAGGTTAGCACTGTTCTCCTTGGAACAGAGAAGGTTAAGGATCATAGAGTCATAACGGCACAGAAGGAGGCCATTTGGCCCATCGAGTCCGTGCCTGCTCTCTGTAGAGCAATCCAGTCAGTCCCATTCTCCCGCTCTATCCCTGTAGCCCTGCAAGTTTATTTCCCTCAAGTGCCTATCCAGTCTCCCCTTGAAAACATTGAGGCCTAGAAATTGAGTTTGCGCTGCGCCAGGGCTTTAGCGCCGGAAGTTAGCGCCGGCGCTAAGTCCCTTTGCGTGCGCCAAAAATTCAGTAGCGCCGCGCCCAAACGGCTGCCGGCGCTACTGAAGGGTTTTAGCGCCTGAAAACTGGCGCAATGCGCCGCATTGCGGCGCTATTCCGGCGCTGCGGCGCCCGCTGCGGTGCGGCAGGCTCGGGAAGTGCAGGCCTCCTCCTTCCGTTAAGGAGGAGCTGCCTGCACCCGGCCGCGGCCCGCGCAAATGTCCTCAAAAATGAGCCCGGCACCTCGGACAAGTGCCGGGCTTGCATCTGTTCCGCGCGGGGGGGGGGAGAAGTCCGGGGAGGGAGCTGCGGGCAGGCGGCCGGCGGGAAAGCGGCCGGCCGCCACGCCTCCTTAAAGCGCCGGCGCAGACTCCGGCAGCACTTGTTTGCCGGAGTCTTAGTTGCGGCTGCCACTGGCGAGGCGGCCGCAACTGAATTTCGGTTTGGGGCCGGGTTACCACGGCAACCGGGACGCTGCGCACACCGATGACGTCATCGGTGCCGGCGCAGCGCTACCGGTCTACCGCCGCGGAAGGGCCCCAGGCAATTTAGGAACCGGCGCCAATTGCAGCGCTAGGCCCTCTAGCGCCGCAAAATCGGTGCTAAGGGCACTGAATTTCTAGGCCTGAGTGTCTTCGCTTCCACCACTTCCGTCGGCAGCGAATTCCGGGTCATCACCACTCGCTGCGTTAAAAAGTTTTTCCTCACATCCCCCCTGTATCTCTTGCCCAAAACCTTAAAGAGGTGACCTCATAGAGGTTTTCAAGATGATGAGACTAAATAGAAAAAAAATCTATTCCCTCTGGTGAGTGGGTCAATAACCAGAGGTCATAGATACAAAATCATTGGCAAAAGATCTAGAAGGGAGCTGAGGAGAATATTTTGCACTCAGAGAGTTGTCGGGATCTGGAACGCTCTACCTGAAAAGGTGGTGGAAGCTGATTCTATAAACAATTTTAAACGAAAGTTGGACAGGTACTTGTGGATGAGGAACTTTCAGGGTTACAGACAAAATGTGGAGGTGGGACTAAGCATGACAGCTCTTTCAAAGGGCCAGCACAAGCACAATGGGCCGAGTGGCCTCCTTCTATGCTGTAGGTTTATATGATTCTATCATCTGAATCCATATCCTATCAGTGCTCTTCCGACTACTTAGTGAAAGGGATTCCAGCACCTTCATACTTTAGGAGGAAATTCTCACCAGAGGAGCATGCAAAAACTGAAACCCCTTTCATTAAACAGTAAGAATATTACATAGAAATACGTAGACCTTACATAAGAACATAAGAAATAGTAGCAGGAGTAGGCCACTCGGCCCCTCGAGCCCGCCCCGCCACCCAACGAGACCATGGCCGATCTTCCGCCCCAACTCCATTCACCGGCCCCATCACCACATCCCTTGATGCCCCTACTAGTCAGAAATCTATCGACTTCTGTTTTGAATATACCCAATGACTGAGCCTCTGGGATAGGGAATTCCAAAGATCCACCACCCTCTGTGTGAAGAAATGTCTTCTCCTCTCAGTCCTGAATGGCCTACCCTTTATCTTGAGGCTGAGGCCCCTGGTTCTAGACTCCTCAGCCAAGGGAAACATTCTCCCAGCATCCATCCTATCGAGCCATGTAATAATTTTGTACGCTTCAATGAGATCCCCTCTCATTCTTCTGAATTCAAGAGAATGCAGGTCTAGTTTACTCAATCTCTTCTCATACGACAGTCCTGCCGCCCCAGGAATCAATCTCGTGAACCTTCCTTGCACTCCCTCTATGGCAAGTATATCCTTCCTTAGGTAAGGAGACCAAAATTGTACACAGTATCCAGGTGTGGTCTCACCAAGGCCCTATATAATTGGAGTAAGACTTCTTTACTCCTGTACTCAAATCCTCTTGTAATGAAGGCCAGCATACCATTTGCCTTCCTAATGGCTTGCTGCACCTGCACATTCACTTTCAGTGACTCATGTACAAGGACACCCAGGTCCCTTTGAGCATCTGCATTCCCCAATCTTTCACCATTTAGGAAATACTCTGCCTTTCTGTTTTTCTACCAAAGTGGATAACTTCACATTTATCCACATTATATTCCATCTGCCATGTTCTCGCCCACTCACTGAGCCTGTCGAGATCCCCTTGAAGCCTCTTCACATCCTCTTCGCAACTGACACTGCCACCTAGTTTTGTATCATAAGCAAATTTGGAAATGTTACATTTACTCCCCTCATCGAAATCATTGATATAGATTGTGAATAGCTGGGGCCCAAGCACCGGTCCGTGCGGTACCCCACTAGTCACAGCCTGACATCCTGAAGAATACCCGTTTTGAGTTTATCATATAAAAAGAGACAACCATTTATGTCTTTAGAGGTTAATCCATGTGAGTCTACACAGTGAGTGCCAGCAGGGCTTTGCACCAATCTTTCAGAATGGTCAAAAAGATAGAGAGTGTGGACCATGGAACCATTATGGTGTTAGACCCCTTAAATATGAAAATTATGGCCCTAATGCCATAAGAACATAAGAAATAGGAGCAGGAGTAGGCCATATGGCCCCTCATGCCTGCTTCGCCATTCAATAAGATCGTGGCTGATCCTTTACCTCAACTCCACTTTCCCGCTCGATCCCCATATCCCTTGATTCCCCATGAGTCCAGAAATCTATCCACCTCAGCCCCGAATATACTCAACAACTGAGCATCCACAGTCCTTTGGGGTAGCGAATTCCAAAGATTTACAACCCTCTGAGTGAAGAAATTCCTCCTCATCTCTGTCTTAAATGGCCGACCCCTTATCCTGAGACTATGCTCCAACGCCATTCACAAGTCCTCAGATAATGAAGCAGTCCATGCCCGCATGCAACAAGACCTGGATGACATTCAAGCTTGGGCTGATAAGTGGCAAATAACATTCACGCCACACAAGTGCCAGGCAATGATTATCCCCAACAAGTGAGAGTCTAACCACCTCCCTTTGACATTCAACGGCATTACAACATGGAAGCAGGCCATTTGCCCTAACCAATCCATGTAGGGGTTTTGCCTCTGTTGTTTATGGGAGAGGGTTCTAGTCCATCCATTAGTAGCAGCAATCAGGTAGGAGCAGGAATGAGGATAGGAAAGGGGATCTGAAAGGGAGAGGGAAGCTGGAAACTGATTGGTAATGAATGGGAGAGGGCAGGAGGAAAGGCCCATCAAAAGCACATGGAAAGGGGAAATGGTTGGCATAGAAGGGAAAAAGGAATGGGTAATGGATGGCATTGTCTGAGAGGGATGTAAAGAGAAGTTGGGAGTGGTGTTTTTCAGGGCAAGATGAGAAAAGCTAGAAGCAGCACTTCAGGGTGGGTGAGGGAGAGTGCTAGCACTAAGTGAGTGGGAAAGGAAAAATGCTAGTATGAACCAGGGGTAGAATGAGAGCAGGAGCTTGAACTTGGTTGGAAGGCAGGAAAAGTGCCAGGTTGAATTGAAAGAGTAAAAGGAAATGAGTGTTAGCATTAACTGGGAGTATTGGAGGAGGAGGAGAGAGTGAATTTGTGAACTGGGTCTAGAAGGGGTAGAATTGGTGTGGGTGGATGAGGGAGAGTTACTGTTGAGATAAATTTGGGGAAGAGATGGGTTGGTTGGTCTGTTGAAAATCCAAATGTCATTATGTCTTCCTTTTTTTGAGATTAAAAATCTATTGATTGTGAAGTATAAGGGGTAGAAATGCTTGTGAGGCTGAAATAATTGCCCTCCTGAAGCAGGGGAAGAATGCTTGTGAAGCCTCCAGGTACCACCCGATCTCCTTACTTTGCACTTGTTATAACGTGCTCGATGGTTACTGCTCCTCAGACTAGCCCCTATCATCGAGCCAACCATCCCTAAGGAGCAAGCGGGCTTCTGGAGTGGCCATAACTGCTGCGACCAAGTGGTAGCTTTAACAACGCACATCGAAGCAGGTTTCCAGCGCCAGCTCAAGACCACCGTAGCACTTGTGGACTTGTCAGCGGTGTATGACACAGCATGGAAGCATGGACTGCTTTTCAAGCTCTCCACCATTTTACCCTGCAGAACAACGATCCATCTTCTTAACTCCATGCTTAGCAACCGACGCTTACGTGTGTACACTGGCACTCAGAAGAACAATGGATTCCCACAGGGTTCTGTCCTGGCCCCATGTTATTCAATGTTTACACCAGTGACCTGCCCGAAACAGAGCCCCGCAAGTTCATATACGCTGATGACATTGCCCTGGCCACACAAAACATGAATCTTTCCATCACCGAGGAGACCCTGACCAGAGGATGGATGCCTACTTCCGCCAATGGTGACTTTGACCAAACCCACAAAAGACTGTCACCGCGAAATTCCACTTCAACACCCATCAAGCAAACCAAGCTTTGAAAGTCTCCTTTTGCGGTACAGAGGTAAACCATGCCAAAAAGCCCTCCTAATTAGGAGTCATGCTCGATTGCACCCAGTCGTATAGACAGCATCTCCAGAACCTTGGGAAGAAACAAAAGAGTAAGGTCAACTTGATCCAGAAACTTGGAAGTAGACGTTCAAACCCTCCGTACGGCAGCACTCGTCCTGGTGTGCTCTCCGGCATGGCTATCAAGTCCACATGTCAAATCTGTTGATGACCTGCTGAATTCTACCATGAGAATTATCACTGGTATGCTTTTATTGACACCAACTCCTTGGCTGCCCATGCTTGCAAACATCACACTACCACACCTACTCTGCTTTCTTACACCATTTCAAATTTTGGGGAACTAAAATTTCCCACTTTATTTTTTCTCTCATTCCCTGATGCACTTTTAATTTATTTAAATAATTCCCTATCAGTTCCCCCTTTTGCCAAAAAGTGCCGTACAACAATTTCCAGCTATTGTATTAATTTCCTTCCCTCAATGTCTCAGATTTACATCCAAATAGACTCATCAAAGTCAAGTCTGCTGTTTTGATCATTTGCACACCCTAACTTACCAACAATATTATTTTTCCCTCATACTGTATTAATAGTCTGTCCATTCTAATCATTAGAAACTCAACTACATTAAATAGTTTTAGCCAAGTCTTTTAAGCCAATAAATTCATAATATTCATATTCTCAATACTTTGGCTCCTTTTTGCTGATGATAGTATATATATCAATTTTAACTTTTCCTTTCCTTAATTATTATTCCAACCTCGTTGTCATCTTATCATTCTCCATTGAATTATTTTCCTTTATTTTTATTCCCATTTAGTTTAAGCATTTCCCAATTGCATTACACAAATACAGGCCTAATTTTCTAACGTCCTGCTTTAGATGTAAACACATTGGCCTAGAAATTCGGTGGGCTGCGCCACCAGTTAGCGCCCAAAGAGGGCACTTAGTGGGTTTAGCGCCACTGGCCACGCCTCCCGTGAAATTTAGCGGGGCGCTAATGGCGGCGCTAGCTGTTAGCGCTGCGCCGCCACCGATGACGTCATCAGTGTGCGCAGTGCCCCGCTACCGCCCCGATCATGAAATTTGGTAGCGCCCCCTGCTGTAACACCGGTCGCAATTTGCAACCGGTTCAGGGGGGCCTACCTGCGGCGGTAGAGGTGCTGAGGTGCGGGGCGGCCATTTTTTTTGCTGGTCGCCTGCCAGCAACTCTTCGCACAGCTGTCCCCGGCCTCCTGAGCCCCCCCACCGCCCCTGCGTTGTGCCGGCTGTCTCCCAAGAGTCCAGCACTTCTCCTCGGTGCCGGGCTCTTTTGCCGGCACTTGCGATCTTAGATCGCGCTGCAGCAGGCCCCCCCCCTTTAAGAAAGGGAGGAAGGCCTGCAGTACCGCAGCGCGCCGTGCCGCAGCGTGTGGCGCTGCAGCACGTTGTGCTGCGAACTTCAGTTGCAGCGCCCCAAGAGGGATGCGGGGCACCACTGAATTTCTAGGCCATTAAATGTAGAACATCTCCAAATTCCATTATGATTTTCAACACACTTCATTACGTCTTTATACAATCTTTCCCATCATCAGTTAAAGCTTATTACCCTACTCAGCTTTACCTAGTATGTCAGCCCTGGAAACAGTCCAGATCCATTACTTTTAGTCTTATACCTTGAAATTTTTAACCATTTATTTACATTTCCTTTTTAGGATTTTGGATTGCTTGTTGTCTCTATATGGACAACTGTCACAGGCTCCTCTTAACCATCTTTAATTTACAGGCTACCCAAACCATTATGTCACTCATCTTAGCCCCCAGTAAACACAAATTTCCCAACTTACCTCATCCTCTTTATATAACTCTCTTTCCAGAGATCTAATTATGGAATTCCTTGTGACAGTTGCTTGCCTTATACGTTCCTGTGATATCTCTTTGCGAAGAATTTTTCCCTCTATGTACTGCTAATAATTCTTCCTCTTTTGTTTCTCATTTACCATTAAATTATGTCTTTCTTCAATTTCAACATTTTCCAAGGCTCTAAATCTATTTGTCATTTCTGCTGTTTTAAAAACCTCTTTACATTTCCAATTTACAACAATTTGTTTCCTCCCCCACCCCCATTATACTGAACAACTTTCCAAAAATGTTCAATTTGCTCAATACATGATTGACTATCCTCCCTGGTATATTAGATTGCTAAATTATCTTCAGTTATCCTTACTTACTTTGTAACTTTTCTAAAATACTCCAATAAATATTACTGTTTACCATTGACACATCTATTTGCCGACAGCTTAGACACACAAAACATAATTCACTCTCTACAGATTCTCTCAATCATCATTCAATGATTTTGCACATACTCTCTACTTGCGCAAATAATTCCCAAAAGGGTACTTAACTCACTTATTTTGCAAATTACAAAAACGTTCGCTGTTTGGCACACACAAAAACAAGGAACAATCTTTTTGCAATCAATCTTTCAAGAATAAAAATGACTTTCCCTACAAGACAGAAAAATCTTCAAACAGATAACCCACGGCAAACAATCTCTTCTAAATAGGAAAAGCCCTGAAACAATCTACTGCAGATAGAGGAACCCCTGCAAACATTCTCCTTCAAACAGAGGGCTAGGTTTTCATCCTCACTGTTGAAATCAATGGAAATAAAATTGGGCAGGTTTTGTAAAGGGCAGGTAATCCATTTTGCCAGATTACCACCCAGGAGGTGAAGACAAAAATCTACCACAGAATTTCCTGCAAATAACTTCCTGCAGATATAGAAACCTCTGAAAACAACCACGTGCAGAAAGAGAAACCTACAGAAAAACTCAACTACATGGAAAACAGAATAAAGAAGGGAGGATTTACCTGCCCCCTAGATTACCTGGGTGCTTGGCAGGAGCATCATTGGGATTTCCTGTCCTAGACCATTTATATGGGCAGGGGCAGTGTGGCCATAAGGGAAATCGAGAGATTTCCTGAATGCCCCGTCAATGTTTCCATAGCACTATATTATCAGCGCCCCCTTTTCTGGGAATCCTGAAGGCTGGAATTTTCTGGTGTCCACGTGGGCACAATTGGAGGCGGGTTGGGAGGGAAATTTGAAATAACTTGGAGCGGGTTGGGAACCCGCCGTCATCCCGCCCCCACGTGCCTTTCCCTCGGGCGTGTTTGCCAGTGCGGCAGCGACCCGAATGGCAGAGGCAGCCGAGCTAATTCAGATGATTATGAGGTACTTGTCAGACCCTTAAACCTCTTTTTAACCCTAACTTTCATATTTCCCTGGATGACCATGGCAATCACACAGCTCGGGAACCATGTCTGTGAACCTGAGGCAGAAGTTGAGTGGCCATTGATCCAGCTCATTAGTGCACAGCATGAAAAGTACAATAAAAACTCCCACCTGACACCTGGTTACTTTGCTAAGGCAGATGCTGTTGCTGAGTGCATTGTCAGCACAGATTTAGCTTTCTAGAGGTTGCAAGTCTTTTCAGCAAAATCGGGATCCACTGTTACCTCATTGGTAGAACCTATCACACCATTGACAGATTGCTTCTGTCATCTGTACTTGACCTGCCATCTATTACATCAGCATGAGTGCCGTTTATACTGTCTCACCTTGGTCCTCAGAATCGGACCACGATGAGCCCCAACACCAGCAGCACCAGGCACACCAGTAGTACCAACAACAACACCACCTTCTCCTCAACCATCTGATGCTGCACAGGACAGAGGGCATCAACGCAGGGCTGCACTGCGCTGGAGGCAATGCCCCCAGGGCTGGGTATACAGGCAGAGGATGAGTTTCCTCAACATGACTGAGCAGCAGTGCCAAAGGAGGCTCAGGATATCACGCCAGGTCATTGCAGACATTTGCAGATTGCTGAAGCAAGACCTGCAACCCAGAGGAGCAGGTGGACACACCTTACCAGTGGCTGTCAAAGTCACCAACGCCCTCAACTTCTTCGCCTCAGGCTCCTTTGAGGGATCTGCAGCAGACATTTGCAGCATCTCGCAGTCGGCCGCCCACAGATGCATCACACAGATCACCGATGCCCTGCTTGACAAGTCAGCCAATTATATCGACTTTGCCACTGATGAAGCCAGTGTTACTGAGCGGGCGCTCGGATTCGCTGCTCTGGCTGGCTTCCCATGGGTGTAGGGCGTCATCGACTGCACACATGTGGCCATCAGGGCACCTCATCATCATCCAGGAGTCTTTGTCAACCGCAAGGGCGTCCACTCCCTCAATGTGCAGCTGGTTTGCAACCATAGGAAGATTATTATGCATGCATGTGCCAAATTCCTTGGCAGCTGCTATGAATCTTTGGTCCTGCGCTCGTCCACCCTCCCTCAGCTCTTCTGTCCACGAAACAGACTTTCCAGCTGGTTGCTTGGAGACAAGGGCTAGCCACTCATGACACGCTTGAGGAGGCCAAGTACTGAGGCCGAGGAGAGATATAATGAAAGCCACATTTCCACCAGATGTGTCATGCAGCAGACAATAGCTATGCTGAAAATGCACTTCAGATGCCTTGACAGATCTGGAGGAGCCCTGCAGTACGCACCAGCCAGGGTCTCCAGAAATATTGTGGTCTGCTCCGCCTTGCACAACATAGTGCAGCAGCAAGGATTAGTGCTGCATGAGGAGCAAGGCACTGAGCGCACAGCCTCTTCAGAGGAGGAGGAGCAGGAGGACCATCAACTGGAAGACGAGGAGAAGGAGGAGCTGGAGGAACCTGCGGTCCTGATCACACCAGCACCCGAGCAAATTGCTGCCCGGGAGGCCAGGGATGGCCTTATCATGGCCACATTTAGTTAATTTCAGGCATTACACTCATGTGGCTGCCACATGCTGCGCCAGGCTTCCAACACCCCACAGCAACACCATGAAGCATCCCTACAATGACCAGCCCATTTCTTTCACACTGACCACCATTGCTGGAGGTAACGTTATGTTTCACCATTCACTCCAACTCACTAAACCACTTCCAAAGTTGCAGACAGAATTGGCCATGACTGGAAAGTGGTGAAAATAATAATTTTTACCTGTGACATCAGATTAACGGATACTTCACACAGTTATTAAAACACCCAAGTGACTAACCTTATGCATTTACTTGCATGTCATCTTTCTCTTACGTGTGCTTCTACGAATTACTACCCCGTGACTTCAGCAGAGGTAGAGGCAGCCTGCTCACTTTCCTGTTGCAACTGCATAGACACTTTTGGCAGATGTCCTCTGGGTCTTGGAGCCTGTGACGGCCCCGCCAAAGTCTGCTCATCCTGCAACTGTGCAGGGGCAGACTCGGCCATCGTGATCCCAGGAGACAGGTGGGAATCTGACTGAGGGAGAGGCAATGGGGGAGAAGTTTGAGCACTTTGAGAGGAGCCCACACTTCCATGTCTCCTCTCACCATCATCCCTCTTATGGGTCACCCGCGCTTCCCTGCTAGCAAGGAGCTGGAGTGCACCTTGCTGCACATCAGTGGGGCCATGAGGACCCAAGTCTACATTGACATCCCTCCTAGAGTGGAGGTCTATGAGCGTCTGCCATTTATTCTCCATAGATAGCCCTCTATTCTCCATAGATACCGTGTGTTCCTGTGAGTGGCGCATTAGCTGCTCCATGCAGGTGGCCATCCTTTCCATGGAACAGCATACTGTTGCCATGGCCTACAGCAGAGTGGTGCTCATGTTGGAGATGGACTCCGCCATTCTCTGCACATTTACAGATTGCGGTTGCAAAACCTGTCAAAGCCTCCTGCGCTTCTTGCTGCGCCTCCAGGATTGCCCTCTTTCTGGATGGCCCCCGAAGCTCTGCACCTGCATATAGCTAAGCAGAGCTGGGAGTGCCCTGCGCCCTCCGGCGAGGAGTCTCCACTGCTGTCCCCCTCTCCACCATTTCCTCTTGTTCACTTGTGATTTGTAACATACCAGGGGACAACACTACTCTATCTCACGTGGGACCCACTGAGGGGTGCATATCTGCACTGGTGCTGGGTGCACTTATGTCTGGTGATGCTGTGCCCTCAGAGGCTGGAGGCTTCTCTAAGGAGTCATCTTCCTCTTCCTCCTGGACAGTGGGGGGCAGGGGGTTCTTGATGGACCCGTGGCAGAGTAAAGAGATGATTTAGAAATGTCATATCAAGAATGGGTAAGGATACCATTATTCACATGATGAACATTCACTGGCTGCTGACATCAGGTGTAATTCTGTCACCAGGTTGCTGAGATGTCCCCCCTCCAGCTGCTCTGTGACTCCTGACACTTCGAGGGCAACCTCCTCTGCTGCAGTTAAAGTGTTCAATGATGGCGGGCCACCTCTGGTTCTCTTCCTCTCCCTCTTATTGTGGGCTCTCTTCTACTGCAAGGAGGGAAAGAGAAGGTTGAGTGAGCGTGATGGAATGAGTGTAAGGAATGGATGGGTTACATCTTTAGGGGGAGACTATGATGGAGTGGAGTGCTAATGGCAAATGGCCTCCTTGTGTGTTGTTAGTTGGTATGATTACATTAGGATGAGGGTCAGCGTGAGGGGTGGTTAATCAGATGGGGCTGTGATAATGTAGATAGAGAGCGAGGGATGGGTGGACGTGCAAGGTATGTTGGTGTGAGTAAGGATGTGCAGGAGTAGGGTTGGGAAGGCAGAGTGATGGGGATGTGATGAGAGGCACAGCAGGATGAAGTTGCGTGTGGCTTTGCACTCACCTTTCCTGATCTCACGAGGTCATTGAAATGTTTCTGGTACTGCACCCAGGTCCTCCTGACAACATCTCTGCTGTTGACCCCTCTGCTCTTTGGAGCCAGGCTCCTTTGGTCTGCTGGGGAGGTCTCTTCCACCCATTGTAAGGGAAGAGGAGCTCCCTGTGTGCTCTCACACCCTCCACAAGCACATGGAGGTAGTCATCTGAGATCCTGTGTGCAGCCCTCTGCCTCTGTGCAGTCATGTTTCCAAGGCTGGAATTTTGCCGATGCTCAGAAAGCAGGTTCGGAGGCGGGTCCGCTATCAAAATCAAAAAGATTGACAGCGGGCCGGTATCCCGCTCTGAACCCGCCTCCTTGTGAGTTTCCCTAGTGCCGGCTCTGCCTGTGCCCTGCAGACCCGGCACTAAGCGATGGGTCAGGCAATTCAGACA
The DNA here is from genome assembly GCF_052327205.1 of Somniosus microcephalus. NCBI lineage: Eukaryota > Metazoa > Chordata > Chondrichthyes > Squaliformes > Somniosidae > Somniosus > Somniosus microcephalus. The sequence goes on from NC_140995.1 coordinate 136,002,281, forward strand.
GTTAAGACAGTGTTTAAAGAAATTTAATCAGCATTTTACCAGGTACAAACCATTTTCCCAAGTTTTCCACGAGGTTCATGTCGCTCGGGGATCACGCCAGTTAAGTGTGTCGGGTTTTAAAGAACTCTCCATTTCTGTGAATAAGTGACAGCTGTAAAAGTGGTATAAAAGCTACCATTTCACAGCTGGTCAATTTCCAATCTTAGAGGCTGGAGCCTTCAGGATTTGGAATACACTTTTCAGCTTTATGGAGGTTTGAAGTGTTTGGAGTAAACTCTCTATCCAGTGGCACCTCCTTGGAGCAACCTCTCTCACCAGTGACAGATCGCTTCTGTCATCTTAACTTCAGCTGCCAGCTATTCCATCAGCATTGGTGCCCTTGAACAAACCTCACCTTGGTCCTCAGAATCCCTCCACAATCAGCCCCAACACCAACATCACCAGGCACACCAGCATCAACAACAACAGCACCAACCTTCTCCGCTATCACCTAATGCTGCACAGGACACAGGGCATCAGCACCCAACCACATTGCTGCCCGGGAGGCCAGGGATGGCCTCACCATGGCCAGATTTACTTCACTTGACGTTGTACACTCTGGCTGACACATAATGCGCCAGGTAGGCACCACCCGACACCAACACCATAAAGCATCCCTATAATGTCCCAGCCATTCCTTTCACACTCATTACCATTGGGGGGGGGGGGCTACCGTTATGTCTCACCATTCATTGCAACTCACTAAGACACTTCCAAAGGTGTCCACAGATCTGCCTAAGAAGGCAAATAGTTGAAAATAAAGATTTCAATGTTTGACAATACATTAACAGAAACTTTACATGAACATTTGTAGGGGGTGGTTGTGGGGTGGCGCGTACGCCCAGTCAGTTATGCCTCTGGCTGTTTATGAGCGGTTCGAATCGCTCCCACGCCCCTGGGTTCTAGACACCAGACTTAGGTACAAGGCGGCAATCCAGAAAAGACTCGAGTAGACAAGGTGTTTGGATGTAAGCAAAACCAAGATTTTATTGAAAGAGAAATAACACAATCTTATGAAAAGTTACCAGTATGAAATTTACAGGCAAATACAAAATAACTACACTTATACAGGGAATGGGGAACACACGGCACATCGAGGGAAAACAAACTATCTTAACAATCCCCTTATCCTTATCCCACCCCCTATACCTAACTAGATTAAGCTATGAGGGGTCAGAATTCATGCTCACCAATCAAAAGTAAAAGCCAACTGTTCGAGTTTTGAAGTCTGGTCTCTGGTCCTTCTAGGTACCCCGTCACCATGTGCTCTTCAAGGGCGCGGTGCTGGGTCTGCAACTGCGACACACCTTTTTCCCTCCGCTACCATTGTCGTCTCATCTCGATGGGTTCTCCTCTTCTTCTCCCTTGGGCGGTTGTCAGCGGTAATGTTATATTTATTGAAGTCATCAGTCGTTACCGTTTAGATTTTACTAGCCGTGCATCAAACGCCTGTATATTCATTGTGGCGTAGACACCTGCGTTATCGCAATGTTCAAAAAGGTGTTTGTCTTCACCGTCCTCACGGACTTTCTTCCCTGAGCTTCAGCTTATAACTAGGCGCTCGGTTTACTTATCGATACGTTTTTCGTTGCCCTGCTCTGCCCTTATTGAGTTTTTTATCGTCTTCTTCGTCTCCACTCGTCTCGTCCCGTTGGACTACTATACAAGTCCTGAGCTGCCTGCTCAACTTCGTCTCACCCCCTTTCTGCGGCCTGGGCGTCCTGGATGGCTATGGACTTGGGCCTCGTTCCCCTTCCTAGCAGTTGGTATGGTGTCACTGGCTACTGAAAATCTGCTCCAGGGAGAGGGAGCCCGCCACGAGGCCAGGGCACGAGTACGAGCGGCAGCCCGAGAGGCCGGAGCCACGAGAGCAGAGTCAAGGGCAAGAGCAAGAGTCAAGAGAGAGATTGCTACCCAGGGCCTGCAGTTATACTCCTTAAGAAAACCCTTATCTGCGCGCCAAATCAGGTTAGCACATTGTCCCAATCTTGGCGGGCTAGTTTAGATAATTGTAGCAAACTAAGCGAACTGTTTTTTAGATGGCCGGTAATCACACCTACTGGCCTTATTCCTGATTTGCTTTTGTTATTAATGCATTTTAATCGGCCTGTCCAGCCTTGATGGTTTCCTTAAGCTGTTTCCGATTATTTATGCAAACAACTTGATGGCCTCAAGTATAGGCCTAACTGGTTTTGGTCTGTCTACGATTTGGCTTAATGCATATTCAGAGTTCTGTCTGCTTTCCAAAATACAAAGTCCTTCTTCACAGAAACTGCAGCTTTGGTTTCGATTTCTCCAAAGCTGCTTGTGCCACAGAGTCCAATGCTTTTAAAAAATCTTGCAGGCTTTTGGCCACGAGGTGCGGACGCCATCTTTGGGTACCCCTTTTAAAATGTCCATGCAGGGTCCCTTTTATTAATAATAACATTTGGGGAAATGTAGAAATTTTCTGAATCTTACACTCCCCCCTGTGATACTAAAATGCGTAGACGGCAGGTCCCTCCATGCCTCGTTCGCTGCTCCCGGCAGTCGCCACTGGAGCCTTTTCTCCCGAGCACCCGTAGATGTGGGAGTCTTCCACATCACCTCGCCTTCCAGCGCTCATCCCAATCAGGGCGAATAGGATCACGATCCCCTTCATCCTGAAAGTCTTTCTGCAAAAGATACAAAAACATGCAGCCAGGCCCCCAAGAGATTCTCTGGCTTGGTGAAGCATGGTCGGGTCCCGCAACCTCGACCCAAATGTATACACTCTTAGCAGATTACTACTTAATTGAAACTACCCATCACCTTATTTAACTTAAGCTAAAACACCCAAACTTAAGCTAAATACTTAAAACTGCTAAATACCTAACTTAACAATTTCCAAAACTTAAACTAGAACTATATACATCCGCCACCCGTCTCCGGGTGGCCAGGCTAATCCCTGGTCGGACCGCGGCTCGCCGCTACACCGGCGTGAGCGCATCGTCCTTCACTGTTGGTCCCTCGCAGCCTGTGGCTGCTGGCTGAGGACCTTTGTCCTTGGACCCTTCCCTGGCTCGAGGGGCGGCCCTTGGTAACTGGAGGGCTGGTGACCATGGCTTTCTCGGCTGGGGCATCCGGGGGGACCTTCTGGGGGCCTTGACGGGTGGGGCTTTCTTGGCTAATGGGCCTTTAACTCGAACCACTGCTCCCTCGGGCTTAACCTCTCCCGAACCCGGGCTAGGGGCAGGTAACTTTTCGCAGTTTGCTGCTGCGAGCTGAGAGTCTCCGCCCCCAGGTCCTATGACTGGGTCCGGGGCGGGGTTTTTGACCTCAGGTTCCTCCCTATCCATACCTGGGTTAGGGGCGGGGTTTTCGCTCTCAGGTCCCTCCCCCTCGTCTGGATCCCAGAAGAGTGGGGGAGTGTCCCAATCGATGGACGGGGTGGCCCCTCCCTTCAAGCAAGCCACAGCGCCGGCCTGTGCAGTCTGTGAACTCACTCCTGCTGCAGGCTGAGGATCTTTATCCTCACCCCTTTTCCCAACTGGCTGTTTCCCCTTTCGGGTGTAAACAGCTTACACTGGTTGATATGAAACCATTGTGTACGCCGGGGCATCTTCACGGCGTATACCATGGGGCTGGCTTTATCTACAACTAGCTGAAGTGCCCGGCGGTGCCGAGGCTTTTTCGAGGGCATGTTGTTGTTGGAAGAGAGAGAGAGAGAGAGCGACTGGGGGGGGCGGGGAAAAGAGAGAGAGAGAGCGTGACTGGAGGGGAAGAGAGAGAGCAACTGGGGGGTAGAGAGAGAGCGACTGGGGGGAAGAGAGAGAGCGACAGGGGGGAAGAGAGAGAGCGGGTGGGGGGAAGAGAGCGGGGGGGAAGGGAGGGCGGGGGGGGAAGGGGCGGGGGGGAAGGGGCGGGGGGGAAGGGGGGGAAGGGAGGGGGGGAAGGGAAGGGAGGGGGGAAAGGGAGGGGGGAAAGGGAGGGGGGAAAGGGAGGGGGGGAAAGGGAGGGGGGAAAGGGGCGGGGGGGAAGGGAGGGGGGGAAGGGAGGGGGGGAAGGGGCGGGGGGAAGGGGCGGGGTGGGGGGAAGGGAGGGGGGAAGGGGCAGGGGGGAGAAGGGGGGGAAGGGGGGGCGGGAAGGGGAAGGGGGTGGGGGTGAAGGGGGGGCGGGGGGAAGGGGGGGCGGCGGGGGGGAAGGGGGGGCGGGAAGGGGAAGGGGGGTTGGGAAGGGGGGGAAGGGGGGGCGGGTGCGGGGGGGGAAGGGGGGGCGGAAGGGGGGGGTGGAGGGGGAAAGGGGCGGGGGGGGCCCAGGCCGAGAGCCCCGCTCTCCGAGCCCCGCCCCCCCAGGCCGAGAGCCCTGCTCTCCGAGCCCCGCCCCCCCCCGGCCGAGCCCGATTGCGGCTCTGAGAGACGGCCGGCGGCCGAGCCCCGCCCCCCCCGGCCGAGCCCGATTGCGGCTCTGAGAGACGGCCGGCGGCCGAGCCCCACCACCCCCCCGCCCGAGCCGAGCACGGAACAGAGACGCCGCGTCTCACCTGCTCCTGCTGCGCGCGCACCCTGCCCCTCGTGGCTGACGCCGTTGCCCCGGGTAACGTGACGCGTGGGGGGGGGGTGAGGAGCTTAGCAGAAGCCCTAGCTCGGGCCTGGCTGGGCAAGAAAGGCCCAGGCTTTCAGGGCCTAACAAAAAAACGGGGAAAGGTAGCAAAAAGAATGTTGAGGTTAGAAAAAATATTTACAAATGAATGAAGTTTTTTTTAAAACAATTTAATAAATTCAATTTTATTTTGCTGGAAATGTATATTTGAAAAGAAAGACGCAGAAAGCAGGAAAAAGAACGGAAGCAAGATGGCGGCGACTCACCTCGGTTCAGAACGATAAGGCCCGCCCACACATGCACCGATTGGTCGACCGTCAGGTCACCAAAGCGTAGGATTGGTCAATCGTCCCGTCACTCGACCGTAGGAGGGCCCGGCCACACGCGGCAGCAAGCCGCCGTACGATTGGTCGACCTCGAGGTCACTCTGTCGCTAATGAGCGGATAATGAGATGCTAATGAGCGGAATGTTGAAGGTTTTTGGGATACCGCAGGCACGATTTTAGCCCGGCCGAAACGTAAATACGCTTAAAACCGTCTCGGAAGTGTAAGCTTTCTTTGGAGGTAACGCGCGCGTAGGTACGCCCTGTAACTTTCGAGCGCATAGCCCGCCAGACGCACAGGCGATGACAGACAGAAAGACAGAATGACAGATAGACAGAATGACAGAAGTACCAATTTATATATATAATACTGTAGGGCCTCATGTATATTGGTTCCAAACTCCCTACTTGGGCATAGATTCTCACCATGACCTGATCTCCTACCTCCCACTCAGGGTGCTTTCTTGGTTCGAGCAGAAATCGGTTACTCCGATGCTGCCTTCCCATGTTCCCAGCCGCCTGCTCGTGGACCTGCTTCAGGTGTTCAAAGAGGTTTCGGGCGAACCTGTCCCGGTTGACCTCCCTGAGTTGTCCCTCCGTGAGCACCGGGGCTAGTACATGGGTGGGGGTCCGCATAACCCTGCCAGTCATTAGCTCGTACGGGGAGTACCCCGTGCTTTTAGACTGGCTGGCCCGGATCCCCATCAAAACCAACGGTAGGACTTTGGCCCATTTACGGGGCGAGTCCACCGTCTCCTTCCTTAACCTTCCCTTTAGGGTCCAAATCATACGTTCCACAATCCCTGATGACTGCGGGTTGTGGGCCACGTGCCATTTCCCTTCAATGCCTAACAGCATAAGGGTGTTCTGCATCACCTGTCCGGTGAAGTGACTCCCTTGGTCGGACTCCACAAACTGTGGTTGTCCCCACCGCGAGAACACTTCCCGGACCAGGATCCTGGCAGTACCCAGAGCTGTGGCTGCTCTGCAGGGAAAGGCCTCTACCCATTTGGTAAACACGTCCACCAGGACTAGGCAGTACTTGTAGCCTCCCTGGGCGGTGGGCAGGGGCCCAATGTAGTCGACTTGTATCGACTGCCATGGTCCCTCTACCCTCCTGACGTATCCCATAGGTACCTTCCTTTAGTGGGGGTCAGGGTTGTTCGCAGCGCACACAAGACAGCCTGCACAGAACTCGCGGACATCGTCCCTGAGTCCCGGCCACCATCCCGCCTGTTACACCCACTGCCAGGTGGTCTCAGGTCCGGGGTGTCCAGCTCCTGGACCCTCATGGGCCAGTTGAAGGAATTCCCTCCGGTGCTGCTGCGGCACAACCCACTGTTCCCCCCGGAACAACATACCCTCTTTAACGGAGAGAGTCGCGGTGCCGTATGGACCTTCTATTCCCTTTCCCTCAGCAACTGCGCTGAGGACTGCTTTTAGGACGGGGTCTTGGGCTTGGACCGTCTTAAGGTCCGGGGCTAATGCTACCCCTTCACTCCCTTGGGTCCCGTCCCTACCTCTGACCGCCGCCATGGGTCTGGACCCAAATGGGTCCCAGAAAGTGCCTGTGCGGGCACCCTCCTTGGCGAGCAAGTCAGCCTGCTGGTTGCCTTGGCCGCGGGGTTCTCAGAGTCATAGAGTCATAGAGTTTTACAGCACAGAAAGAGGCCCTTCGGCCCATCGTGTCTGCGCCGCCCATCCACCCCTGTCCAGTCTAATCCCATTTTCCAGCATTTGGTCCATAGCCTTGTATGCAATGGCATTTCAAGTGCTCATCCAAATGCTTCTTGAATGTTGTGAGGGTTCCTGCCTCTACCACCCTTTTAGGCATTGAGTTCCACATTCCTACCACCCTCTGGGTGAAAAAGTTCCTCCTCAAATCCCCTCTAAATCTCCTGCCCCTTACCCTGAATCTATGCCCCCTTGTTATTGACCCCCCTACTAAGGGGAAAAGTTCCTCTTTGTCTACCCTATCTATGCCCCTCATCATTTTGTACACCTCAATCAGGTCCCCCCTCAGCCTTCTTTGCTCCAACAAAACAACCCCAGCCTGTTTAGTCTTTCTTCATAGCTGAGGCGCTCCATCCCAGGTAACATCCTGGTGAATCTTCTCTGCACCCTCTCCAAAGCAATCACATCCTTCCTATAGTGAGGCGACCAGAACAGCACACAGTACTCCAGCTGTGGCCTCACCAGCGTTTTGTACAGCTCCATCATAACCTCCCTGCTCTTATATTCTATGCCTCGGCTAATGAAGGCAAGTATCCCATATGCCTTTTTAACCACCTTATCTACTTGTTCCGCTGCCTTCAGAGATCTATGTACATGTACACCGAGGTCCCTCTGACCCTCTGTACTTCCTAGGGTCCTACCACTCATTGGTTCTGTGGCGGAATGGGCCTTCACCTTGTGAATGAAAACCTCCCCTTCCTCCTCCACTGCTGCCAGGATCTTTTCCAGCATAGGTTTTACTGTGAGGGGTCTCCCGTCAGCGGAGGTGTATCCGCGGCGGGACCAGATGGCCAGGTACTCCGTACACGAATTGCATGTGAACATGCTGTCCGAGCAAATCGTGTAGGGGGTGGGGAAGATTTTGGGTTGTGTAACAACGTACACCACCGTGGACAGTTCAGCCTGCTGGGCACTCATGGTTCTGGGGAGCTTAATCGCCAGGGCAATGTTTGCCGCTAGATCGTAAACTCCACACCCCGTGGGACGCTCGCCAGCAGATACCGTGCTGGAACCGTCTACATAGATCTCGCAGCCTGTGGGATGTATCCCGGCCCGGAAACTTATGTTTACTTCCCAAACCCCTTCAATGGAACACTGGTGGACTGTTCCAGGATATACCAGGTTGGCTGCGAGCTTTGGCTCACAGAGACCCTTCACCTTCAGATCCATCTGTGAGAGGAGCAAGTTCCAGCGAGCAATGGGGGCACTGCTCACTGTTCCATCCTTGATCCTCCCGTCCAGAAGCATCTGGGTGGGTGTGTGATGGGTGAGGAGGGTGATGGGAGAGGTGCCTGTGAAGATCAATGATCTTTTCACAGCCCAATGTGTGGTCAAAAGGTGCCGCTCACAGTTGGAATAGCTCCTTTCCACATCAGTGAGTATCCTGGAGGAGTAGACCACCGGCCGCATCCGGCCGTGCCGCTCTTGGAGCAGCACAGCACTCAGGCTGTCCCCGCTGGCTGCTACCTCCAGGAAAAACTCTTTCCCCCATCTATGGCTCGTAGAGCTGGTGCAGTCTGCAAGTCTTCCTTGAGCCTGACAAATGCTGCCTGGCAACCCTCATCCCAAAGCCATTCCACTCCCTTGTGTAGGAGTCGGAGCAGAGGGGCTGCGGTGGCCGAATAGTCCTCAATGAAATCTCTACAGTACCCGGTTAGCCCCAGAAACGACCTCACACCCATTACTGTGTTAGGGACCGGTAGTTCTTGTACCGCCTCCCTCCTAGCCTTACCTATGGCCTTTTCTCCGGCGCGCACGGTCAGACCAAGGAATTTCACCTCCGGCCGGCCGATCTGCGCTTTCTTGGGATTTACTTTGAAACCCTTCTACCCTAACAGCTCCAGCAGTTCGGCCAATAGCAGGACATGCTCCTCTTTCGAATCAGTGAACAGGAGCAGGTCATCCACATATTGGACCAACTGTCTGGGCTGGCAAAAATCCTTCAAACTGTTGGCCATGCACTGATGGAAAATGCTGGGGCTGTTGTGGAAGCCCTGAGGCAAATAGTTCCACGTGTACTGTTGCCCTTTAAACGTAAAGGCAAACTTGTACTGATCCTCCCTCCTTACAGGGATGGACCAAATCCCATTTGAAATATCCAGCACCGTGAAAGTGGTCGCGGATGCTGGAATACTCCCGATGAGGTCGGCAACTGCTGCTACTGTGGGTGCGCAGGCTGGGATGTTATTATTGAGCACCCGATAGTCCACCGTGGCCCTCCAGGAATTGTCTGGCTTTCTGACCGTCCATAACGGAGAATTCACGTGGGTAGCTAGCGGTCTCAGCACTCTCTGCTGCACTAACGAGGACATGGCTGCTTCCATGTCCGGCTCTGCTTTCCTGGGGAAGTTATACTGTTTCTGTGGTCGGGCCATGGGGTCCCCGTCTACGCTAACCTCAAACCCTGTGACCCTCCCGCAGTCGTGTTTGTGAGTGGCAAATGTGGCCAGGTGGGCCTGCACAAATGCCTGGAACTCCTGTGGGGTGTTGCTGACCATGAGTCCGAGGTTATAATCCGCTTTGGGCTTCATGGTGCAGAGGGTCCCCTTCCCTTCCTTTCCCGGGATTACTACCACCTCTCCGTTCTTTACTTTACCTGCCCCCCAAAGACAGTGATTCCTCAAATCCACTAGGATCCCGTGGCCTATGATAAAGTCGGCTCCCAAGATCCCTCTTCCACCCTCCACATCCCATTTCATCAGGACGCACTGTAATGATATCAGCAAATAGAGATGGTATTTGCCTGTTCGATTATGATGCCTTAGCAGCATGATTGCAGGTATTGATTGCTTGTGCCTGACCAGCAGAGGTCATGTGACCGAGACAAGCAAGGCAGTCTAGTTTAGTTTCAGTTTTGTTCTAGATGCATCACTAGCTTAATGTCTCCTGTAATGCTGTTAACTTTGAGTTGAATATACTTTAGATTAAAAGACATTGGCCTAGAAATTCAGTTGCGTGCGCCAGCTGTTAGCGCCTTAGGAGGAGTAGATCTCGAGCGCTAGGCACTTAGCGGCCGGGCGCAGGGCGATCTGCGCCTACGCCCAACTTCAGTAGACATTTAGCGCCGGCGCAAAGTGTTTGCGCGCGCTCAGCTGCGCGCGCAGCTTATGACGTCATTTCGTCGTGCAACGCCCTTTGTGCACCCCAAACCGGAACTTCAGTCGCGCCCGCCCAATGTGGGCGTGGCGGTGCTAAGAACTGTGAAGTGAAACGCAGCAGAGGCCCTGCGGGCCTCGGGGAGCGCTAATTAAAGGGCACTTACACTGAACTATAAAGGCCAGCCATTTTGCTGCAATGACTTTTGTGCAACGGATTTCTGGACAGAGACCAAGGAAGAGACCTTACTGATTTGGCCCAACATAGGAGAGGTATTTTTGGCTTCTGGACTGAGCTTGGAAATTTGCCTCATTGTGATTTCATTGTTTGCAAGTATATTATGGGGGCTGCATGGGGTTCCAACCCTCAGTCCCAGCATTATGTGCGAAGGGCTCGCAGACGCTGTGTGAGAGGTCAGCCATGCCTAGACGCAGAGGGGGCATCAGGCGTCGGCAACGTAGGCCTTACCCACTCAGGGAATACCGCCAGCAGGTGTCCTATCTCACCATGACTGCTGCGCAGTGTGTTAAGAGGCTGCGCTTCAGAAGGGAGGTGGTTGCAGAGATCTGCCAGCTGCTTCACAGAGATCTGCGTCCACAGCTGATGTGCAGGACGTCTCTGTCGGTGGAAGTGAAGGTCACGGTGGCTCTGAACTTATATGCAAGCGGCTCCTTCCAAGCCGCTGCTGGGGACATAGCTCACATATCCCAGTTCGCCGTGCATCGCTGCATCCGGCAGATCACTGATGCCCTTTTCACAAGGAGACACCAATTCATCTCCTTCCCCATGACCCTGGAGAGGCAGGAGCAGCGTGCAGTCGGATTTGCGAGGATCGCGGACTTCCCCATGGTGCAGGGCGCCATTGACTGCACGCATGTGGCTTTGCGGGCACCTATCGACAATGCCGAGGATTACCGCAACCGGAAGGGCTACCATTCCCTCAATGTACAGCTGGTGTGTGACAACAGGCAGTGCATCCTAGCTGTCAATGCCCGCTTTCCAGGCAGCAGCCACGATGCATTTATCCTGCGCCAGACTACTGTGGCTGACATGTTCCAGGCACAGCCTCCCCCAAGAGGATGGCTTATCGGGGACAAAGGCTATCCTTTGTGTACATGACTCATGACCCCGCTCCGCGCGCCCAGGACCCCTGCTGAGGAGGCATACAATGAAAGCCATCAAGCCACAAGGAACATCATAGAGCAAACGATTGGCATCCTCAAGCAACGGTTCCGCTGCCTGGATCGCTCCGGCGGATCTCTGCAGTATTCGCCAGATAGAGTCTCCCAGTTCGTCGTCGTTTGCTGCATGCTGCACAACCTGGCTATCCGCAGGACTCAGGCACTGCCACCTCACGTTGGACCACCACCTCAGGAGGAGGAGCAGGAGGTCCATGAGGAGGAGGAGGAGGAGGAGGAGGAGTACCAGCCCAGGAGGGAGCCACAAGGTCCAAGGGCCATCCGTCGGCGGCTTATTGAACAACACTTCTAGGCCCCCTGTCAGGGAATGGCTTGTGGCAATGAAGGGACATGAATGCAGCCGCTCCGCAAGCCCTCAGCCGGTTAACGCAACAACCACTTCAAACATCAAACATGGACAAACTGAATAAAGAAAAAGCTTTATTGAACAAACTCAGGGCCCTTCCCACATGAAAGCCAAAAACAGACAACACCCCCAAAAAACAGTCAAACACATGACTCACTCCCACAACCTGGGGAGGAATAACAAAACTTTTCCATCCAAATGGCTATCATCCTCGGCCTTACCAAAACAACCCCCCCCATAGACAACACGACCACCCCCATATAAAAAAACATTTGGCAACACACTCTACTTTGTGTGCCGAGAGGGCGAGTCCTTGTCCAGCCTTTTCCGGCCCCTGGCCGACCTGCTGCTCCACCTCAACCTGGGCCCTGTGGGTGCTGCAAGGCTGGGGGAAGGCTCCTGAGGGGTACATTGCGTGACGGCAGATGCCCTTGGGGGTCGGCCTAGGCGAGCTCTGGCCCTCGAGGGGCCGGCTGCTGACTGCTGTAGCTATGGCTGGGTAGCATCAGTCTCTCCAGCAGCTCGTGGCAGCTTCACTGGGGGAGTGGCAGTGGCGGCTGCAGCAATGGGGGCAAGCTGGCTGATGCCAGGCGCTCGCTGCTCGCCTGAGACACTGGCACTCGGCCGGGCTGGCACTGCAGCAAGCGCAGCAATCTGCTGAAGGCCAGACCGCTGTGCTGCTGCAGCGCGGCGGGTGCCCTGGCGATGCCTGCATGACACAGCGAGTGTGGCAGCAGTGAGTGCCCGTACTGCCCTGGTCTGTGCCCGCATCAGACCAGCCAGTGACTGCACGGCACCACTGATCAACTGGCCACTCGCTGCCTGTGCTGCCCTGAAGTCGTCCCGATTCGCGTCCTGTGCTGCCCTGAATTCGGCCCGACTCGCGTCCTGTGCTGCCCTCAATTCAGCCCGACTCGCGTCCTGTGCTGCCCCGAATTGTTCAAGACCCCTGGCCTGTGCTGCCCCAAGTTGTTCGAAACCCCTGGCCTGTGAGGCCCCGAAACCGGACACACTATAAGCCAGGGACTCGATGGCCTCAGGCAACCGTGCCACAACCCCCATGAACTCGGTGTGCCGGCGATCCGAGTCCGCGGACATTTGATCGAGGAGGCGCACCTCCTGGGCGAGGACCGTCTCCGGACTGGAGGCCGGACTCTCCCTCTGGGGAGAAGGCTGCCGAGCTGGCCGACCCTTCCCGCGTGGCTGGACGCCACTGGGCCCAGCAACTACACTCCCCTGCAACACTTCCCCCCTCTGGGGAGAAGGCAGCCGAGCTGCCCGACCGTTCCCGGGTGGCTGGACGCCACTGGGCACAGGAGCTACACTCCCCTGCAACACTTCCCCCCTCTGGGGAGAAGGCAGCTGAGCTGCCCAACCCTTCCCGCGTGGCTGGACGTCACTGGGCACAGGAGCTACACTCCCCTGCAACACTTCCCCCCTCTGGGGAGAAGGCCGCCGAGCTGCCCGACCTTTCCCGCGTGGCTCGACGCCACTGGGCACAGGAGCTACACCCCCCTGCAACACTTCCCCCTGGCTCTCCTCCAGGGAAGACGTGTCCCCTCCATTGCCATCCCCTGGCGCGGATGAGGGTTCCCCCGATGGGCCGCCTTCCTCTTGCTCCTCCTCGTCCTCCTCTTCCGAGGGACTGTCACTGGCAGCTTCAGGGACCTCCTCCTCACCAGCTGAAAGCAGGAAGGCACAAGAGTAGCTTTAGAGTGAGGACAGGGCGTCAGCGAGGGAGGCATGAGTGGTGGCATTCAGCGCATTGGTCGGACAGTGGCAAAGGATGTAGATCTGAAGCGCAAGGGGAACGAGAGAGGTCCAAAAGGTCATGTCCTTACCATTGGGGCCCAGCACAGGGTCGGCATCTCCACATGCAACGGGGCCAATCAGCCGGCCACCCATGAGTCGACCCACGCGCTCCTCCAGGTCACTGAGCTGCTGGAACTGGGGACGGCCTCCCCCGGTGACAGTCCGGCTCCTCAGATTCTGGGCCAGCTTGGCCTGCAAGAGAAAGGACGGCCTCTAAGTACAGTGTGGTGCCCTGTTGTTGTGTGCACTGCCTCCCATGGTCGAATAGCTTGGCCAGTGTGGTGCCCTGTTGCTGTATGCACTGCCTCCCATGGTCGAATAGCTTGGCCAGTGTGGTGCCCGGTTGCTGTATGCACTGCCTCCCATGGTCGAATAGCTTGGCCAGTGTGGTGCCCTGTTGCTGTATGCACTGCCTCCCATGGTCGAATAGCTTGGCCAGTGTGGTGCCCTGTTGCTGTATGCACTGCCTCCCATGGTCGAATAGCTTGGCCAGTGTGGTGCCCTGTTACTGTATGCACTGCCTCCCATGGTCGAATAGCTTGGCCAGTGTGTAAAGTGCAGAAAGTGCAATTGATGTTCATGCCAGTGCCATAGCTGCTGGATGAGGGCTGGCCATTAGGGCTTTGAGGTCCCTTTGCCCATAATGTGAGGTGCACATGCAAGGATGAGGAGGACACTGGAAAGGGTACTCACCCTGACAATCTGAGTGAGGTCGTTAAACTTTTTCCGGCATTGGACACCAGTCCTGGGGACATCGCAGGTGGCTGTGACCCTCTGGGCGATATCCCTCCAGGCTCTCCTGTACACCCTGGTGGCAGGCTTCTTGCCACTGTCCGGGAACAAGATATGGCGTCTCCTCTCCAAAGCCCTAACCAGCACCTTTAAATCATGGGCAGAGAAGCGCTGCGCTCGCTCACGGGCCCTCTGCATCCTTCCTGGCGCTATTTCTCTCCAGCAGCAGTGTTTAGGCCTAGCTGGAGGGCTGCAGTATCCAGGGCGTGGCAGCAGGCCAAGTCGACCCTTCCCCCTTTAAGAGCTGGCCGGCGCCAGGGTGTCTGCTGTCAATCAAGAAATGACCGCACCTGCGCTGCGCCCGGCCTCGGCGGTATCAGTCTGCACCGCCGGCTTAGCGCCTAAAGATAGCCGTGCATCGCCAGTTTTAGCGCTCGAGCAAACTCCTTGGCCAAAGCTACTGAATATCGGCGAAGTGGCCTCCACTTTGCGCCGGGCGCAAACTTTAGCGGCCGCCTGACTTTACCGCCCCAAAAGTGGCTATACTGAATTTCTAGGCCATTCTCCTTCATAAATGTCTCGTCATTGAACCCACAAAGAAATCAATACATGGTGTCAGAAGTGGCTGAAAGAGATGAAAAAAAAAAATCAGAAGTTAAATCAGCTCTCCACAGATTTGCAAGCCAAAAGAGAACATCGTTGCTTACCATTAGAGAATAGCTAACGAAGTGAAAAAATGGATGGTTTACACCCACCGGCGACGCTTCAGTTGTCAGGTAATGTGGCTGAAAATTGGAGAAGGTTCAAACAACGTGTGGGGTTGTATTTATCAGCAATCGGAGCTGACGAGAAAAGTAATGAAAGGAAATCGTCACTGTTCTTACATGTCGTGGGTGATGAAGCACTGGAGGTGTATAATAACTTCACATTCGCTGCTAATGGAGACAAAATGAAGCTAGATAAAATAATGGAACGGTTTGAGGCCTACTGCACACCTAAACGTAACGTGACGTTTGAGAGGCATAGATTTTTCACATGTGTACAGAAAACGGGTGAGACTATTGATCAGTATGTGACTGAACTGACAAACAGAAGCAAATCGTGTGAATTTGGGGGACTGACAGACTCGCTGATAAAAGACAGACTGGTGTGTGGTATTCCAGATAATGGTCTAAAGGAAAGACTGCTAAGAGAGCAAGATCTAGACCTGGGAAAAGCCATAGCACTGTGTAGGGCTACAGAGACTGTGAAGTTGCAGGCAAAGGAGCTGTTCAGTGACAATAGCTGCAAAGTGGATGCAGTGAGAAAGAACGGATACAAACCGGTTAACAAAACGAGCGCCAATGTGAAAAAAGAGGCGTGGCCAGCGAACGAAAATGAAAGGGACAATCGAAAGTCATGTAGTCGATGCGGTACACAGCATCCACCAAGAAAGTGTCCAGCATATGGTAAAACATGCAATAGTTGCAACAAGAACAACCATTATGCCCGTTGCTGTAAGAACCAAGCGCAACAAAGCAAGGTCCATACAGTAGATGAAAGCGAGATAGAGGAGTTCAATGTAGATGTTGTGTCTGAAAACAAAAAAGAAGAAAGAGACTGGATGTTGACACTAAAAGTGAATGACATACATATTCCATTTAAATTGGATACTGGAGCACAAGTTAATGTGATATCAGAGACTGATTTTAAAAGTGAAAGTGACAGGATACTCAGGTACTGATATACCAGTGAAAGGAAGATGCATTGTCAAAGTAACACACAAGGACAGAGAGCACACGCTAGCATTAATCGTGGTGCCAAAGGATGTGCAAGCCATACTAGGTTTAAAAGCCTGTGAGAGACTGAACCTGGTAAAGAGAGTCCTCGTTGTGGAAAGCGAAGGAGAGACAGTCTATGATGAACTCATGAAAGAGTACAAAGACCTATTTAAGGGTCTAGGCTGCATTCCAGGAGAACACACGATCAGAATAGATAAAAGTATGACACCGGTCATACATCCATGCAGAAAAGTTCCGTTTGCTCTTCAAAAGCAACTGAAGGCAGAGTTGGACAGGATGGAAAGCCTGAACGTGATTCGGAAGATAGATGAGCCAACTGAATGGGTGAGTTCCCTCGTTGTAGTGGACAAAAAGAATGGAAAGCTCAGAATTTGCCTGGATCCAAGAGATCTAAACAGAGCAATAAAGAGAGAGCACTTCAAGCTTCCTACACGTGAGGAAATCATGGCACAGTTTGCAAATGCAAAGTATTTCAGCAAATTAGATGCATCATCAGGATTTTGGCAGATGAAATTGGACGAAGCAAGTTCAAGACTGTGCACGTTCAACAGTCCATTTGGCAGATACAGATTCCTAAGGTTACCATTTGGCATTGCTTCAGCTCCTGAAGTGTATCACAAAACTATCCATATGATCTATGAGCACCTGGAGGGAGTTGATACATCAATGGATGACATCATAGTATGGGGAACCACGAGAACTGAGCATGACGAGAGACTGAAAAAAGTGCTGGAAGCAACAAGGAAAACAAACCTGAAGCTGAATAGAGAGAAATGCCAGCTCGGGGTGACAGAACTGACATTCGTGGGAGATATCCTTAGCAGTGAGGGCATCAGACCAGATCCCAGAAAGGTGTCCGCCATTGAGAATATGCCAAAGCCACAATGCAAAAAGGACGTGCAGAGGTTTAATGGAATGATCAACTACATGGGGAAATTCATATCCAACCTCTCAGAAAAGATGGCGCCACTGAGAAGACTAACTGAAAAGAACATAGAATGGGAATGGAATCATGAGCATGAGAAGTCATGGAGCGATCTAAAGAAACTGCTCACAGAGGAACCAGTTCTGAGGTTTTATGACCCAGCGAGACCCATCAAGATATCATCAGATGCATCACAGAGTGGGCTCGGTGCCGTTCTTCTGCAACAATATGACTACTGGCAACCTATTGCATATGCATCGCGCTCAATGACAGACGCGGAGACGCGATATGCTCAAATAGAAAAGGAGCTGCTCAGCATCACATACGCCTGTGAAAGATTTCACCAGTTTGTGGCAGGACAAGCAATCAGTGTAGAGACTGACCATAAGCCCTTGATTGCATTGTTCCAAAAGCCACTAAATAGCTGTCCGCTTAGAATACAAAGAATGATGATCAGGCTGCAACGCTATGCACTGAATGTTGCATACACACCGGGTAAACTGATGTATACAGCAGACACGTTGTCCAGAGCTGTAGATCCAAGTGAGCCCGCAAACACCACAATGGATGAAAAAGTGAACGCCTACGTGGACATGATCACAAGTGCACTGTCCATAGCAGATGCAAAAATGGAGCTCATAAAGACTGAGGCCAACAAAGATGAAACAATGAGACGACTGAGGAAAAGCATCTTGGATGGATGGCCCAACATGAAGCAAGACTGCTCACCTGACATAGCAGAGTACTGGAACTGCAGGGCGGAACTATCAGTGGTCGAAGACATCATCTACAAAGGAAGTAAAGTAGTTATCCCAAAGAGTCTGAGAAAAGAGATGTTAAAAAAGATCCATGGAGGACATCTGGGAATCGAAAAGTGTAAGAAAAGAGCACGAGAGGTGATGTACTGGCCACGAATCAACCAAGATGTGACAAATGAGGTGTCAAACTGCACAATATGCCTGAAATATCGAGCAAGCAATCCGGTAGAACCACTAAAGCCACACCCAGCACCAGACAGACCTTACCAGAAGGTAGGCGCTGACCTATTCGTATGTCAAGGGAAGGACTATCTTGTAGTCACAGACCATTACTCCCTGTATCCAGAGGTTTGTAGACTGCACACCACCACTGCAGATGCTGTGATAACATGTATGAAAGCCATATTCTCCAGACATGGCGTGGCAAGCGAGGTCTTCACAGACAACGGACCTCAGTTTTACAATGCAAGTTTCCGACACTTTGCCAAAGAGTGGGACTTTGTCCACACAACGTCAAGTCCTCACTTTCCACAGTCCAATGGTCTAGTGGAAAAATCGGTCCAGACAGTGAAAAGACTGATGTACAAGGCAAAAGACAGTGGAACTGACTTCTACCAGAGCATGCTTGTATACCGCACAACGCCGCTCGAGTGTGGTATGTCACCAGCCCAACTCCTTATGGGACGTCAACTAAGGTCAAACCTACCCATCCCGGAGAACCTCCTGAAAACAAAAGAGGGGGAGAAAGTGAGGAAGTTCAAAGAACAACAGAAAGAAAAGCAAAAGTACTACTATGACAGAGGAACACAAAACCTACCTGAACTCCACACTGGTGACCAAGTAAGGTTCAAAGACAAAACAAACACATGGACTCAGAAGGGAACTGTCCTGAGTGAAGTTCAACCAAGATCATACACCATTCAGACAGATGAGGGTGCTGTTCTGAGAAGAAATCGTCGAGATCTTCTCATGGGACCAGCCACAGCAGGTCAAGAGACTGATACTGTTGAACAACCTGATCACACAGCTGAGAACCAATCATCTGAGGCAACAACTCAGATTCAAGGACAATCAATCAGAAAATCCTCAAGACACGTGAAGCCTCCTGAGAGACTCATTGAGCAAATTTAAGGATTATTGTTATAGAAGGAAGTAATGTTATCTTATTCTTTCTTCAAGTTCTAGTGTATTGACATATTTCATGTGAACACACAAAGCAAGGTTAAAAAACCTTGATCATGATAATGATAATGTAAGTTCATTAAGTGTTACAGTTAAAATGCAGATTAATACAAAGAAAACATGTTGTAAGTTAAAAGTAAAATACTTTTGTTTTAAGGAAAGGAGATGTAATGATATCAGCAAATAGAGCTGGTATTTGCCTGTTCGATTATGATGCCTTAGCAGCATGATTGCAGGTATTGATTGCTTGTGCCTGACCAGCAGAGGTCATGTGACCGAGACAAGCAAGGCAGTCTAGTTTAGTTTCAGTTTCGTTCTAGATGCACCACTAGCTTAATGTCTCCTGTAATGCTGTTAACTTTGAGTTGAATATACTTTAGATTAAAAGACATTCTCTTTCATAAATGTCTCGTCATTGAACCCACAAAGAAATCAATACACACACGTCCACTTGGAGCGGAGCGGTCCAATCCGAATGGTGAGCGGGATGGAAAACGAGCCGGCCTGTTCCCTACCCGTGAACCCCGATAGACTGTATGGGGCCCCGCTGGAGAGAGGTGAGGTGATGGGGTTAGCTGAGTAGACCACGGTGCATGATGCCCCCATGTCTAACAGATAGGTCCTTGTCACCTTCTCCACCTCCATCTCCAAAAGGGGTCTTTTCCACTCAACATATCGGAGCGAACACAGATAAACAGGCTGCATTGGCTCTAGTCACGGCCGTGGGTTGGATGGGGCGGATGGGGTGAGAGCACCAGTGGTGGCTGCTACTCTCCCCTGGCCAGTCAGTAAGGACCTCATGGCGTCCAAAAGTGACTCGACCTCTGCGGAAGGGGTCCCTGCCCCCGCCTTTTGGGCTGGGGCTGTGGGATGCTTTCCCTTGTTATCTTTCCAAGGGTCTTTGCACTCCTTCTGCTAGTGACCATCCTTCCCACACCCGTAACAATTGGTCTTGGTGTTAGGGGGGTTACTCCCTTCCTGGTGCTACACTTTCCTACCCGGTCCGGGTTTTACCTCATGCACCTTTCCCTTGGGTGGGTGTGCATCGGCTCCCCTACCGTTTTTGTAAGCCAGAGTGAGCTGACTAATTACCGTAGGTTCGGTGGTCTGGGGATTTTGGCCTTCTCCACGTCATCGCACTCGTTGACACTGGTGGTTTGCTCTACTTCCCTGAAGTGGATCGAGGGGTCTCCCTTTTCAGGGAGCCTCGGGAGATGGCTGATCATCGCCCTAAGCTGTTGGGTGTTAAAGGGTAATATGAACTGGTTTTGGAGGGGTCCCTCAATGTCGCCATTGGCGGGTGGGCCGAACCTCCGACGCTATGCTGGGCACATCGGTCCCGGCTCTGACCTCTCTGGTGGGGGTTGCTCTACCTCCGCCTCCACCTCTGGCTCCACTCCGGGCTCCACCCCGGTTTCCACCCCCCCTTGCTGCCAAACCTCGCTGAAACTTGGCGCTACGGGTGATGGTCGTGAGGTCTCCTGTCTCTCAACTGGGCCATCCCTAGACACTACAGGTGACGTTGGAACTGTCCTCCCCTCGTTCCCCATAAAATCTGCCTGGCCTGCCTTTGGGCTTATGAGGCACACCATGCCTTTTGCCTTCCGGAGGGCCCGGCTCAGATTTTCTATCCTCTCTTTACAGGGGCCGTGGTCTGCCTCCTCAAACCCCTGTTAGCTCGCTAGCTTATATGCTGCCTTTACCTCCTGTACTTTCTCTTCCTGTTCCCTAATCTGCCTTGCAAAGCGGGCGTTTTTCTTCTGCAACCTTAACTCATTTCCCTTGGCCTCGGTGAATTGGCACCGTAGGTATTCCAACTGGGCCTTGTGTTCTCCCACTAAATGCACTCTCTCCTGATTCAGAGCCTGCAAAGCAATGAATAACTTTTCCCCTGCAAGAGCCTTATCCTGGATCTCCAGGGCTGACTCCCTTAACTTGACTGCCTGTGCTGCAACGAGCCTGTCCAAAAGCTGGACCTGCTTTTTAAAACACATCAGCCAAACTGCCTTCTCTAAGGATTTCTTGTGTTCCTTTCCCTCTGTCCACTCAGCTGCTGCATCTACCGGACGCCCAGCCTTTAACAGAGTGGAGATCCACTTCTTGGTGATATTCACCTTGCTAAACACATAGTCAGAAATCCTTTCCTCCATCATGGTTCGCTCATCCGAACCATTGTCTACTGTATCGCAACCCTGTTGCCGATGTCCTGCCGCGGTCGCCATTATGTAGGGGGTCATTGTGGGGTGGCACATACGCCCAGTCAGTTATGCCTCTGGCTGTTTATGAGCAGTCCGAATCGCTCCCACGACCCTGGGTTCTAGACACCGGACTTAGGTACAAGGTGGCGATACAGAAAAGACTCGAGTAGACAGGTGGTTGGATGTAAAAAAAACAAGATTTTATTGAAAGAGAAATAACACAATCTTATGAAAAGTTACCAGTATGAAATTTACAGGCAAATACAAAATAACTACACTTATACAGGGAATGGGGAACACACGGCACATCGAGGGAAAACAAACTATCTTAACCATCCCCTTATCCTTATCCCACCCCCTATACCTAACTAGATTAAGCTATGAGGGGTCAGAATTCATGCTCACCAATCAAAAATAAAAGCCAACTGTTCGAGTTTTGAAGTCCTTCTAGGTACCCCGTCGCCACGTGGTCTTCAAGGGCGCGGTGCTGGGTCTGCAACTGCGACACACCTTTTTCCCTCCGCTACCGTTGTCATCTCGTCTCGATGGGCACTCCTCTTCTACTCCCTCGGGCTGTCATCGGCGGTAACATTATATTTATTGAACAGTCATCAGTCGTTACCGTTTAGATTTTACTAGCCGTGCATCAAACGCCTGTATATTTGTTGTGGCGTAGACACCTGTGTTATCACAATGTTCAACAAGGTGTTTGTCTTCACCGTCCTCACGGACTTTCTTCCCCGAGCGTCAGCTTATAACTAGGCACTCGGTTTACTTATCGATACGTTTTTCATTGCCCTGCTCTGCCCTTAGAGTTTTTTATCGTCTTCTTCGTCTCCACTCGTCTCGTCTCGTTGGACTACTATACAAGTCCTGGGCTACCTGCTCAACTTCGTCTCACCCCCTTTCTGCGCCTGGGCGTCCTGGATGGCTATGGACTTGGGCCTCGTTCCCCTTCCTAGCAGTTGGCATGGTGTCACTGATAACTGAAAATCTGCTCCAGGGAGAGAGAGCCCGCCACGAGGCTAGGGCACGAGTGCGAGCGGCAGCCCGAGCGGCCGGAGCCATGAGAGCAGAGTCAAGGGCAAGAGCAAGAGTCAAGAGAGAAATTGCTACCCGGGGCCTGCAGTTATACTCCTTAAGAAAACCCTTATCTGCACGCCAAATCAGGTTAGCTCATTGTCCCAATCTTGGCGGGCTAGTTTAGATAATTGTAGCAATCTAAGCTAACTTTTTTAGATGGCCGGTAATCACACCTACTGGCCTTATTCCTGATTTGCTTTTGTTTTAATGCATTTTAATCAGCCTGTCCAGCCTCGATGGCTTCCTTAAGCTGTTTCCGATTATTTATGCCAACAAGTTGATGGCCTCAAGTATAGGCCTAACTGGTTTTGGTCTGTCTATGATTTGGCTTAATGCATATTCAGAGTTCTGTCTGCTTTCCAAAATACAAAGGGGTCGATTTTCCTGGAGCCGTCAGGCAGGGTTTCAGGCGTGTGGGGGGGGGAAAATCCTGAATTTGGGGGTCCCAACACCATCCCGCCCCATGCAAGTTTCAGGGGTGGCGGGTACCCGCCCAGCACTGGGACCCACCGAAACCAGGCGGGAAGGGATTAGTGTCAATTAACTGCCTGTTAACAGGTAGTTAACAGGCAGTTTCTAGCCTAATCCCTATTTTGAGGGGTTTCGTGTGGGTTTCCCGACGGCTCCAAACCACGCCAGGTTAGAGCAGGCGGGTCGTCGGTTTGAAGGAGTTGGAGGGGTCGCGATGTCGGTGCTCAGGTGAGTGATGGGTGCATGAGTGCAAAGGCAAGTGTGTTTGGTGTGTCTAAAGTGTGTAAAGAACTTTTACTTACCTGTACTTACCTTCACAGCCTTTCTTCCTGTAGCCGTCGGGAGCCCACCACTCAGCCGGCACTTAAAGCTGAACGGCTGTGATCTGTGAAAAGTGACAGCCTTCAGCTTTGAGTGCTGCTGAGAGTTCTAACTGAGTCTGTGCAGAAGGACTCAGCTTAGAACTCAGACTGTCAGTGTTTCACAGCTTCAAACAGCTGTGAAACACTGATATTTCAGCTGTCAAGAACTCTTGACAGATGAAATTGCATTCTGTGACATCACCTGTTGCCGGGTGGCCCTTAATTGGCCTGCTGAGCCCGCTGGACGTACTCAACAAGGTCAATCAAGGGAAAATCGCGCGGATTGGCCGGACGTCGAAGTAGGCGGGTCTAAAACCCGAAAGTTGTAGTCCCGCCTTCTTCCCAACAGCTTCAGGAAAATCAACCCCAAAGTCTTTCTTCACAGAAACTGCAGCATTGGTTTCGATTTCTCCAAAGCTGCTTGTGCGACAGAGTTCAATGCTTTTAAAAAATCTTGCAGGCTTTTGGCCATGAGGTGCGGACGCCATCTTTGGGTACCCTTTTTAAAATGTCCATGCAGGGTCCCTTTTATTAATAATAACTGTAGTGGCGCTTCTTAGTTTCCAAACAGGCAGCCACTGAGCTGTGGGGCTGTTAACAACGAGTAGACGCGTGTCGAAATAAAACGTTCCCAAACGTAGCTTTGTCTTTTAAACTGTTTACTATAACACTTTACGAACAGAATTACAAAGCAAACACGTATAAACGAACACGGTCAAAAACTGTATTGCTCCAAACCTCACAACTTCTGCCTCCTTCAGCCACGTGGAGTTTAAACTGTAAAATGGCTGCATACCATGTGTGGCTTAGGGACTGTACCATTGTGGCAAGAATGAAGGGGGTGTCTTGGACTATACTACTGGAGCAAGAAAATAGGGGGTTTCTTAATACAATAAGTCAATCAGGTAAATTAACTGTATTACGCTATTTAACCAATATTTTAAAGTATTTTCTTAAGCTTTTATGGCTCTTACATTCCGGCCCCTAATTGACTGGGCACATGAAGCGTATCAATTACTCAAACATTAAGAGTCATAAACTAATGAGTTCAACATATTTACAATATAAGTGTCCACTTTTTTCGTTCAGGAACTTTCCACGCTGCTTCTTGTAGCAGGCAGAGCTTTGTGATCGGTCTTTCCAGGGTACTGGTCTTGGTTTGCAAACAAACGCGACGAACGACGCCTCTGGAGTCTGGCATGGTCTTAATTATTTTTCCCATCAACCAAGAATTTCTAGGGGCTGAATCATCCACGATTAAGACAATGTCTCCGACAATGAAGTTCCTCTTTATTTTGGACCATTTTTGACGCTCCTGTAGCAGAGGTAAGTATTCTCTTGTCCATCTGGTCCAGAAAAGGTCTGACATATACTGAACTTGCCTCCACTTCCGACGGGCATACAGATCTTCCTTTTTGAAGACTCCCGGGGGCATGGCTGGCTGTGTTTTCAACAACAACAGGTGGTTCGGAGTCAGAGCTTCGAGGTCATTGGGATCATCTGATGTCTTGGTTATCGGTCGGTCATTAATGATGGCTTCGACCTCGCACAGAACGGTTTGGAGTCCCTCGTCGTCGAGCGCTTGCTGCTTCAGTACAGAACTGAGTAATTTTCTTACGGTGCGTATCTGTCTTTCCCAGACACCTCCATGGTGGGATGCAGCCGGAGGATTGAAGATCCACTTAATTCCTGTTTGCATCATGGCTTCCTGTATTTTAAGCCGATTCCAACCTTCAATAGCTTCCCGTAGTTCTCTCTCCGCTCCGACGAAATTAGTGCCATTATCAGAACGCATAATGGACACCTGACCTCTTCTACAGACAAAGCGCCGCAAGGCGTTAATACAGGAATCAGTGTCAAGCGTGTGTGCCACCTCAATATGAACTGCTCTGATGGTCAAACAAGTGAAAAGCACACCATATCTCTTGACAAGGCTCCGTCCTCGCTTTACCTTGAAAGGCCCGAAATAGTCCACCCCTACGTTTGTAAATGGGGGCTTGTCTGGTAACAAACGGTCTTCAGGCAGGTCTGCCATTTTCTGCTCCCCAGCTCTAGCGTGTAACCGTCTGCAAACAATGCATTCAGAGAGTATTTTTCTTATTACAGAATTAGCTCCTGGAATCCAGTATCTTTGTCTTAGCTTCGCAAGCACGTGATTCCTCCCACTGTGTCCAATACTCTGGTGTATATGCTGAAGAATGAGAGTAGCAACCCGGAGGTCCTTAGAAAGGATAGCAGGATGCTTGGCCTCCTCTGGCATAGCAGATTTGTTTAGTCTCCCTCCCACCCTCAGTACTCCATCTTGCAGTGTAGGGTCCAGCTTGTAGATATGACTACCTTTCTTGATTGGAGTATTTCGCTGTAAAGCTTCGATTTCTTCTGGGTATCTTTGTCTTTGACTGAAGCAAACTATCTCCATCTCAGCCTTGGCCAAATCCTCCACGGTCAATGAATTCTTACCCAATGTGGTCTTGTGCTGATGCATATACTGCTGTAGAAGCATTCTCTGCTTATCGGGGTTACTTTCAGACTGACTGATAGTGGCTCGGTACTCTTTTCTCTTACCGCTCAGGTGTAGCAGCAACTCTTTCAACCTTAGAAACCATGCAACTGCTTTCCTCAACTGGTGCCATCCTGAGAAATGGTTAACAAGCTTGTTCACTGTGTCAAAGTTCTCTTTCGTAGTTATGAGATTTACTGTGACTGATCTCTTGACTTCGACGTCGTCTTCAGCAATCTGACTTGGCATATCTGGTCTTTCTGGCCATGATCTCTCTGTTTCCAGCAGATAACTTGGGCCTTGTATCCAAGTTTCACTCCTCATGAAGTTTTCAGCCCTCAATCCCCGTGAGGCTTGATCTGCTGGGTTTAATGAGGTGTTTACATACCTCCATTGAGATGGTTGTGTAGCTTCTCTAATGGATGAGATTCTGTTTGCTACGAAGGTCTTGAAGCGTATCTTCTCATTCTCTATATACTTCAGCACCGTCGTGCTATCCGTCCAGAAGACAGATTCTTCTAGTGGGAGCTGTAACTCTTTCCGCATCGCCTGGTCAACTTTAACTGCAACAACCGCTGCCGTCAACTCCAGTCTCGGGATGGTGACCTGCTTCAGCGGAGCCACCCTGGATTTCCCCATGAGGAAGGCACAATGTTTCTGGCCCTGTTGATTTGTCAGCAAGAGGTAAGTAGCCGTGCCATAGCCGTCCTCACTGGCGTCCGAGAAATGATGTAGTTGAGCCGTCTTTGTAACTCCAAAACTCACGGGCTTGATGCATCTACTGACGTTGAAGCTAGAAAGTTGTTGCAAATCTGTCAACCATCTGTGCCATCTCTGAGCTCGACCTTCTGGGATATCTTCATCCCATCCTCTCTTGTCTCTACACAGCTCTCATAGCATCAGCTTCACCGGCAGAATGAGTGGTGCCAGGAATCCAAGAGGGTCGTAGATGGAACTGACCACGGAGAGAATCCCTCGTCTTGTGGATGGTCTTTCGTTCACCATTATCCTGAAGTTGAACGTGTCTGACTCAATGCACCATTGTACACCAAGAGCTCTCTCGATAGGAAGGACATCCTGGCTCAGGTCCAGATCTTTGACTTCAGTGGCTCTTTCCTTTTCTGGGATAGAAGCTAGAACTGCTCTGCTGTTGCTTATCCACTTAGTCAGATGGAATCCTCCATTCGAACACAGAGTTCTAAGGTCTCTTGACAGTGCGATGGCATCGTCTTCTGTTGACACGGACTTCAGACAGTCATCGACATAAAAGTTTCTGAAGATTGTCTCCACAGCCTCTGATGGTGCTTTGCCTTTGCCATCTTCTGCAGTTTTTCTGAGAGCGTAGCTTGCACAGCTGGGAGATGATGTGGCTCCGAACAAGTGTACGGCCATTCTACATTCCACCATCGCTTGGCTAACATCGCCATCTGGCCACCAAAGGAAACGCAGAAGATCAGCATCTTCATCAGGGATTCTGACTTGGTAGAACATTGATTCTATGTCTGCCATCATGGCAACGAGCTCTTGTCTAAACCTAGTCAAGATGCCAATGAGGGTATTAGTAAGATCAGGACCTTGAAGCAGCTGGTCATTCAGTGAAGTTCCTCTGAATGAGGCGGCGCAGTCAAACACTACACGGATCTTTTTCTTCTTTGGGTGATACACACCGTGATGAGGAATGTACCAGACCCTTCCATCGTCTCTGTTCAACTGTTCCTCGGGCACTTTTACAGCATAGCCTTTCGCTATGATGTTTCTCATGAAGCCTTTGTAGTCTTCGTGAAAGTCGGGGTTCTTGTTCAGCTTTCTATTTAGACTGATGGCGTGTTGCTCTGCTATGCAGCGATTGTTCGGCATCTTCGCGGTCTGTCTTCTCAGTGGCAAACCAATGTGATAGTGGCCATCAATGAACTGTGTAGACCTTGTCATCAAATCCATGAACTGATGGTCTTCTTGTGACATCTCTGTCTTTTCCTCACAGCTGCGTTCTGAAAAGTCTGCGTTGAACTGCTGTATCAACAGCTCTTCAATGCTTGCGATAGAGATGCGATTAACTGTGACATTTTGTCGTTCCTCCTTGTTCGACTTGTTGCCATCATCTCTCCTTACCGGTCCATTGACTACCCATCCAAGGGCTGTCCTGATGGCGTAGGTTCCGTCATCCTTGCTGTTTATCACCTGCCATGGCTCCATAGTTTTGTAGGCATTGGTTCCAATTAATAGGCCAATTTCTGCTTCAATGTATGGGAGACGCACTTTTTCTAGGTAAGGCCATCTATCCACATCCTTCTGCAGGGCTAAGTTTCCTATTCTAACAGGAATCTCCCTCTGTGTGAAAACATTAGGCAGGTCTATGAAGTCCTTCTCTTCAAGTCCACACACTTCTAAGTCTGACAGGATATAACTTTGCATTGACTTCTCATGACCCATGGTGCGTAATAGGATTTCTGTTCTTCTGCCTCTAACGTTCAGCTGTCGCATGAGTGATT
This sequence comes from Somniosus microcephalus, assembly GCF_052327205.1. NCBI lineage: Eukaryota > Metazoa > Chordata > Chondrichthyes > Squaliformes > Somniosidae > Somniosus > Somniosus microcephalus. Next base: position 136,029,871 of record NC_140995.1, read on the forward strand.
CTGTGCAGAACGTTGCTGAACTACCTGGATCCATGAAGGCGTAAGTCTCCACAAGCTTCTCGCTCCTCTTAGACTTGATCTTTACTGGTACGATGGCAAGAATACAATCACTGTCACCGGCCCCAGTGAGTCCACAAGTCTCTGGTTCTAGCGACGCCAGAGCACTTGAAACAACCTTCTCGTCGGTATTGTTTTCTTCACTCTTCTTAGAGACTTGTTCTTCTTTATGGATATGCAGCAGACTGGGATGTTTCCGAGTGCACTCTCTGCATGTTGTTCTTTGCTTACAGTTTCTACTCAGGTGCCCCTGAGAGAGACATCCAAAACATAGGCCGTTGTACTTCAGGAATTCGATTCTGTCCTTATGTGGCTGTGCTTTGATGTCGCTGCAGAAATCCAATGTATGATTCTTCTGGCAGAATAAGCATGGCTTCTGAAAGGCATTAGCAGGCGTCACTGTGCTGCTCTTTTTGGGAGATGAGTTCTGGGGCCTTTCTTCCTTGGCCTGAGTGACGATAGTTGCAAAGCTGCTTCCCCTGGAACCACCTTTCCTGAGAGTCTTTGATTCAACAGGCTTGGCTTTCACTCTTCCATCGGTGGTCGGGCTGGCGTCCTGGATGTTTCCAAACAATGGGCCCCTAGCAATTTTAGCCTGTTTGTCTATGAAATTCACTAAGTCTGCAAACCTGGCTCTACTTTTCCGTCTCTCCATTATCTCAAAGGCTGTTCTTCTCCATTGTTCTCTCATCCTGTAAGGAAGCTTAGAGATGATGATTCTCATAGTCATAGGATTGTCCATCTCTTCCATGAATTCAACATCCTCCATGGTGTTGCGACATCCTATGAGGAAAAGAACATATGCGTTCAATGCCTCTCCGTCCTCCGATCTGATCTGTGGCCACTTGGTAGCCTTTTCAATATATGCAGTGGCTATCTTCAGCTCGTTACCATAGTGCTCCTGCAGCAACTTCCTGGCTTCTATGTATCCCCGGTCCGGTCTCATGTGTTCACAGCTTCTGACCAGGTCTTGTGGTTTACCACTGGTGTACTGTCCCAGGTAGTACAACTTATCACTGCTGCTCTCTGTTTTGGAGTCAATGGCTTGTTCAAAGGATCTGATGAAGGGCTTATACTTGAGTGGGTCGCCTTGGAACACTGGTATGTCTCTTTGAGGGAGTCGAAACAGATTCTGTTGTTTTACAAGCATCTCTGTAATTTCGTTCTGACGTTGCATCACTCGGTATAGGCTTCTCCCTGTGTCTTCAGGCCTCTGGTGGTCATCAGCAGGGTCTAGTCTAGACCGTCTGACGTCTGGGGTAGCATCACGTGCTCCTGTTAGTGGAGAGGCCACTCTTCCACGCTGTAATGCCAGGGGATTGCCTTCGGACTCTCTTGTAACTCTTGAAGGTGCCCTGGATCCAACTCTATGTGACAACATTGACTGGCAGTATTCGCTCCCGCCGTCCCGTGAGCCTTCATAATCTTCATACGCACTCAACCTGGCGTCTGAGACCCCGATAGCTGTTTTTATCTCCAGCTGTTCTTTCTTTGCCTGCACCTGGGCCTGTTGGGCCTGCAGTTGGGCCTGTTGGGCCTGCACTTGGGCCTGCAGTTGGGCCTGTTGGGCCTGTTGGGCCTGCAGTTGGGCCTCTTGGACCTGCAGTTGGGCCTCTTCCCGTTCAAGAGCTTGCTTCTCCGCTAAAGATGCTGCGCGCACCATCAACGCCGCCCGTTCAACCTCCTCTCTCATGCGTCGCGACGAGCTTGTGGTAGAAGCGACTGACCTGCGTCCAGAAACAGAGCTACCTTCTTTTCGATTTTTGCTCGGTCTGGCGGAAGTCTCTGAAATGCTATCGTCTGGTCCGACTTCATCGTCAACTTTATCTTTCTCTGCTGTATCAGCATCTTGATGAATCTTTAACATCCACTGTTCTGTGGCCTTGATATAGTCCTTAATGCTGGTTGATTTAAGATCAAACCAGTTGTGCTGATCAGCATTTCCCTCTTCTTCAGACAGAAGTGCTAATACATCTTCATTGAGTACATTAAATTCTTCATGCAGCTTGGAGAAATCGTAATACATTATGTCTTCAGCTTTCTTAATATTAGCATTATCTTCCATGAGACGATCAATTATCTTCATTTTTCCAGTTATCTGAGCTAATTTAGCCTTCCTTGCACCTATGCTTCTATGTAACATCTCTTCCATTGCCTTTGGGGGGAGCTTTATTTCCCTCTTTTGGCCAGCAATCCTTCTGGCTGGGGGAAGCTCCTGGCTCCGTAAGGCCTCGGCCATTTTACCCGCAGCTCTTATTTAGCTTCTCAATAGAATGAACAAAGCAAGTAACAGTCACTGTACCTTCGCTTTCTTATATTGTCGTCTGGCTCCGTGACCATTCATGTATACGTTCGCCGACGATTCCGTCCTTTCCTTCTTAGGGAGCAAGTTTTTGACTAATGTAGTGGCGCTTCTTAGTTTCCAAACAGGCAGCCACTGAGCTGTGGGGCTGTTAACAACGAGTAGACGCGTGTCGAAATAAAACGTTCCCAAACGTAGCTTTGTCTTTTAAACTGTTTACTATAACACTTTACGAACAGAATTACAAAGCAAACACGTATAAACGAACACGGTCAAAAACTGTATTGCTCCAAACCTCACAACTTCTGCCTCCTTCAGCCACGTGGAGTTTAAACTGTAAAATGGCTGCATACCATGTGTGGCTTAGGGACTGTACCATTGTGGCAAGAATGAAGGGGGTGTCTTGGACTATACTACTGGAGCAAGAAAATAGGGGGTTTCTTAATACAATAAGTCAATCAGGTAAATTAACTGTATTATGCTATTTAACCAATATTTTAAAGTATTTTCTTAAGCTTTTATGGCTCTTACAATAACCTTTGGGGAAATGTAGAAATTTTGCGAATCTTACACATTGGCAAAACACCCAAGTGCCTACCCTTGTGTGTTGTTAGTTGGTATAATTGGACAAGGATGAGGGTGAGTCTGATGGGTGGTTAGTGAGATGGGGATGTGATAATGTAGATAGAAAGGGATGGGTGGAGATGCAAGGTAAGTTGGTGTGAGAAAGGATGTGCAGGAGTAGGGTAGGGAAGTTAGAGTGATGGGGATAGGTTGAGTGGCACAGCAGGATGAGGTTGAGTGTGGCTCGGCAGTAACATTTCGTGATTTACTCAGATCATTGAAAGGTTTGTGCCACTGCGGCCAGGTCCTCCTGATGACATCCATGCTTGTGTCCTCCTGTGCAATGAGCAACCAGGCTGCGTTGGTGTCCTGGGGACGTGTCTTCAGCCCATTGAAAGGGAAGAGAAGCTCCCTGAGTGCTGTGGAGGGAGTAATGGGAGAGCCTGGGTGCAGCCATGCACCTTTGTGCAGTGCTTGTCAGTGTTTGCAGCACCTCAATGCTGCAGAACACTGACAGCAAACTGTCAAAATGATTGTGGACATGGCCCCTTTAAGGAAACTGGCTGATGACACGTCATCAAATGACATCATCAGACCAGCTTCCTATTAATTGGCTGTGAACCTCGCAGTGCGGACTTAACAAGCCCCATGAACGGAAAATCTTGTTGGAGGCCAGGATCGACACTGATGCGGGGTCCCCATACACCGTGGAAGCCGCCTGGCCCGGACCCGTCGAGGTTGGAAAAATCCAGCCCCAAGTGTTTGGAACACTCAAAAGCTCCAGTGCAGTGCCTAGATAAACCTTCAAATGCAATGTGGCCATGGCTCCTTTAAATATCCTGGCTGAAAATGCATCATGGATGACATCATCAGACCCGCACCATTTAATAGGGCCGGGTAACGTGCAGGGCTGCCTTAATTGCTGCCATTAACGGAAAGTTGATCTCAGGAGTGGAATGGAATGAGGAGCGGGGTTGCGACCTACCACGGTGACCGCTCACACCTGTCCCACCCAGGTACAGAAAATTCCAGCCAAAGAATCCCGTGCCCATTTGGGGAGAGCCAGTCCTCCCCTGGCAGAGGGCACCTATGCATGAACTTGCCACATGGGCATTGAGATGATGAGCAATGAAACTCTCAAATCCGCATAGGATGAGGGGACACACCCAGTCATATCAATTCCTGTTGACACAGATTAGATTCTGAGTAACTCTGCAAACTGCACACGTTCAGATTGCATAAATGTGAATGAAAGCTCCCTCAACTGTTTCTGAGTCTTTAAAGTAAAAACTAACGATTTTAAGCAAGCCCCCCCTCCCACCCGCCCCCCTGCCCCCACCGGCATAAACGTGGTTGTAGTGGCCCAAAAATGGATATGGATCAGTTACCGCCCTGTTTATGCTAGCTCTTTGGATGCCACCATCTTGGGAGGGGCCTTATGAGTACCTGGCTGTTTGTGCTAGTCGGCCCTTTTAATATGAAAGGTCATCGACCAGAAACGTTGGGGTCAATTTTCTGGCCGCCGTCGGGCGGCTTTTCATGCGGCCGGGGGCCGAAAATCGGCGAAAAAGTGGGTTGGGACCTCCCCCCCGCCTGATTCCCCGCCCCGTCCGACTTTCGGACCGCCGTTTCCCCGTGACCCGCTTCAGTGCCGGCCGCCGCTGGCGGGACTGGTCGTCGGCACACTAATTACCAATTATCAGCTTGTTGAGGTAGTTATTCTGGGGCTGTTGCAACTTTGGGGCTTTCCCCACATCCAACGCGCCTGCGGGGAACCCCGCTGCTGAGACCTGGTGTGAAGCTTGCCGGCTTGCTTGCTGTCAGCTGCAGGTCAATCGGAGAAGCTGCGATTTAAAGGGACAGCACTTGTATGTTGAAGGACCTTGTTGTTGCAGGTTTGGGGCTACTTCTTCAAGGCTTAGGCACAGCTGTGGAAGGTTGGAGCCTCACACACTTCTCCAATGCGATCTCCTGGGAAGCCCCTCTCACCACCCTCACTCAGTGCTTCCTCAGCGGAGGTATCTACCAGAAGCATGGGACGCCTTTTTTTCCTTCCCTTCTTGCCATTAGAGGATCTCCAGCAGCAGAGGCGGCAGCCGCAGAACCAGGAACAGCAGGATGAGCACCAGGAGCACCAGGCTACTGCTCACTCACCTGAAGCTGCACAGGCCAGAAGGGGCCAGCGTTTGGAAGTGGCTTGAGAGCACCTTGCTGCGCTTTAGAGGGCCATGGGGACCCGTTTCTGCACTGGCAGTCCTACTCAGAAGGACTTCCATGAAGATCTGGTTTCTCTGTTCAACAGATGGCCAACGCTCCTCAAGAGATGTCATTCTCTTATGAGTACTCACCATGTTTTCCGTACCCTGGCGAGTTATCTCCTCCATGGAGGTTGCCAACCTTTCCATGGTGATGCGTTCATGCGCCAATGACTCCACAAAGGCTCTGCTGATGTTCGCTATGGACTCCTCCATTCGCTACACATTCGCAGCAACCCTGGAGACAAAACCTGCCAGAGACTCCTGCATCTGTGCATGGAGATCCATCACCTCTTCTCTTGCGGATGGACCCAGAGGCAGAGGGTCGACATGCAGCGCAGCTGAGCTGAGCTGGCAGAGTCCTGTGCCCTCTGACGAGGACTCTCCACTGCTGTCCCTGTCTCCAGAATCTGCTGAGGCTCACTTGTGAGCTGTGAAACACCAGGTGACAACACTACTCTATGTCCCGAAGGTCCCCCCGAGGTGTGAGTGTCTGCGCTGGTGCTGGGTGCGCTTACTTCTGCTGACGCTGCGCCCTCAGAGGTTGGAGCTTCCTCTGAGGAGTCTGGCTGCACAGCCTCTTCCTCCTCCACAGTGAGGACGGGGGCTCTGGATGGTACTATGGGGGAGTAAAGGAAGGAGTTAGAGATGTAATGCCAAGGTTCTTCTGGTGACTCCCAGCGAGTTGGCATCTGCTGACACCTGCATCCATGCAACATTGGTCTCAGTGGGAGGCCTCTTCCTCCCTGACCTAGGGAAGAGGACCTCCCTGTGGGCCCTAACCACATCCAATAATGCCTGCAGTGAAGCCTTGTCGAATTTGGAGGCAGCTCGGGGTCTGGCACTGCCCACAGCTGCTGCAGGCTCCTCTGCCATCCTGCATGGTTCGTTTGGAAGCCTTCAGAGGATGCAGTGCTTGCTATGGACCTTGAAAGCATCATGAATGATGACATCATACTGTGGGGATTTCTGACTCGAATTGGACAATTAGCAAGGCTTCCCACATGCTGGGAATTAATTGGCCACTTGAGGGAAAATTGCGTGGAGCTGGCTGACACTTTTTTACGTGTGTCAGAAACCCCACATTCGGGAAAACCTGACCATTTCCCCCACAAGCCGAAAATCGGGGCCGTTAACTTTGTTTCTCTCTACAGATGCTGCCTGACCTGCTGCGTATTTCCAGCATTTTCTGTTTTTATTTCAGATTTCCAGCATCCACAGCATTTTGCTTTTGATATAGAATTCCTTACTGCTTTTTATCTTCAGTTGCTGTTGGTTTACTCAACCCCTGAACTTGTGGGTCAAGTGACTAGAATGACTTGGTTGCATCCCTGGTAGGGCCTTGTGCCAGGAAAAGGGGATGGGAACATGGATGCAGTCACAGGTCTAAGAAGCCTGCAACTGCGGGCCTTGCCACCAGCCTCAGGTCCTTCTGACTGTTGTTCAAGATCAACAGCCAGAAAACACCGAGGCCCAAAGACTGTTTACCCTGGAAATAAAAGTTCAGAGTTACCTTGTGGGTCTTCTTCACCTTGTTTTAGACCTTTTGATCTGAGGAGGCCAAGGTGCAAGGCACACTGTCAGCTGCCTGAGGTGTCACTGTAAATGGGTTCCCCTAGAATGCAAAGACATGAAATTGAGTTAGAAGGGCCAGAAATACCCCATCTACTTCATTGCCATTGGAACAGTGGGCCTGTAGCCATTTCAGGCACAGGCTCTGCTCCACCCATTTGTGGAAACTACAGAGATCCCAGGGTGGGGAGACCGCGATTAATAGGTTTACACTGCCTTTGCTTCTCTGTAGTGCCTGGCAAATGAGCAATGCCAAGATGCTATTGAGAGCAATATCAGGGCCAATTGTCTCTTTTATATTAAAAAGAAAATTGTATAAATTAGATCAAAATTTACATCTGAATTTCTGGATGTTTTCTTTGAATTTCAGATATTTCAACAATGTTGGATTTGGACAGCATTTGATCAAGAGTTCAACTCTGATAGGTAAAAGGAAAACATCTTTTTGTCAGAAAAAACATTATATTACAGCAGGTTTAATTATTCTTGGAATCATTTCATATTAGGATGTTTTGGACCGAGCGTAAGATTTCCATGTAACACATCTGTGGGGCATTGGGTTTACAGTTTTATAGGAAATGCAACACACAATGAAATTGACACTGTCTGCTATATGCCCTGGAATATGCAAGTTAATTTCTTAAAATATTATTCAGAAAAAAATTATCATATAGGAATCGGACCAAAGCATTTCACAGAATAAATATTAAAGCTTGTAGGAAAGCTAGAACATGTATTTATTACCTATAGCAAGCATATGGTATTACTACTGGTTTCCTAGCACCTAATAAGCTAAAGCATTCAGCAAAGTTACCAAATGTGAATGTCTTGATAGTTAATATGCTGGATAATGCAATGCATGCTTTTAAACATTGGTTCAACAAAATGCCTTTAGCATAACCTAAGCACTAACCCTTTCCACTGCCAGAGACACTAATTGACCATATTATGATCGGCTGCGAAAAAGTGCTTTGCAGGTTCTTCCTAAGGAATACAGTAGAATTGTTACAAAACAACTTGTGCCACGATTTGCAAAAATAAATCCCTTGAACTGTACAGCACATTAAACGACTGGTCCACTTAACGTTCAAGGTTTTCACAGAGACAGCATCAAATACATCACGGAGTTAATATTAAACACAGTGCTGGGTAGTTGTTCTAATTTGAACCTTCTAGAAACTTCCTTGCACGAAGTTAAAAACAAATAGTAAATCTGCTGCTTGCATGTGACAGGCTAAAACCAAGATCAACTCACACCTTTCAGAACATTATTATTATTAGATTAGATTGAAAACATTTCTGTATTTAATCCACAGAAGTTGTGTATTGATTACATTTCAGCACAGTTTCCAGAAAAATCAGAATGCTGAATCCAAGTTTTTTTAACAATAGCTTTATATTCACTAACCCAAATCATTAAATGCTGCTCATTCTAGCAATAATGTGAAGGATGAGAGGACTAATGTTTCTCAAAGAATTTGTTAAATGAATGGTCTATCATGGTGACCAAAACTGAAGTCTTTCATTCTATAGTTGCTTGATCAAAAACATTAAAATAACATTATTTTTAAGGTACAAACTGGAAATGGTTAGTCTTAATTGTCCAGTCTACAAGTATTAACAAAGACTGTAATATTATAGGTGACTACAAAGATATTGGGGTCAATATTCTGGCAGCTGTCGGGCGGCTTTTCATGCGGCCGGGGGCTGAAAATCGCCGAAAAAGCGGGTTGGGACCCCCCCGGACTGATTCCCCGCCCCGTCTGACTTTCGGACCGCCGTTTCTGCGCGACCCGCTTCAGTCCCGGCCGCCGCTGGCGGGACTGGTCATCGGCCCACTAATGACCAATAATTACCTTGTTGAAGTAGATTTTCCAGGGCCATTGCGACTTTGGGGCTTTCCCCACATCAAACACGCCTACGGGGAACCCCGCTGCTGAGACCTGGTGTGAAGCTTGCCGGCTTGCTTGCTGTCAGCTGCAGGTCAATCGGAGAAGTTTCTATTTAAAGGGACAGCACTTGTATGTTGAAGGACCTTGTTGTTGCAGGTTTGGGGCTACTTCTTCAAGGCTTAGGCACAGCTGTGGAAGGTTGGAGCCTCACACACTTCTCCAATGTGATCTCCTGGGAAGCCCCTCTAACCACCCTCACTCAGCGCTTCCTTAGCGGAGGCATCTACCAGAAGCATGGGATGCCTTTTTTTCCTTCCCTTCTTGCCATTAGAGGATCTCCAGCAGCAGAGGCGGCAGCAGCAGAACCAGGAACAGCAGGATCAGCAACAGGAGCACCAGGCTGCTGCTCACTCACCCGAAGCTGCACAGGCCAGAAGGGGCCAGCGCTTGGAAGTGGCTTGAGAGCACCTTGCTGCGCTTTAGGGGGCCATGGGGACCCATTTCTGCACTGGCAGTCCTACTCAGAAGGACTTCCATGAAGATCTGGTTTCTCTGTTCAATAGATGGCCAACGCTCCTCAAGAGATGTCATTCTCTTATGAGCACTCACCATGTTTTCCGTACCCTGGCGAGTTATCTCCTCCATGGAAACATAGAAACATAGAAGATAGGAGCAGGAGTAGGCCATTCGGCCCTTCGAGCCTGCTCCGCCATTCAATGTGATCATGGCTGATCATCCAAATTCAGTACCCTGTCCCTGCCTTTTCCCCATATCCCTTGATCCCTTTAACCTCAAGAAATATATCCAACTCTTTCTTGAATATATTTAATGAACTAGCCTCCACCGCCCTCTGTGGCAGAGAATTCCACAGGTTCACCACTCTCTGGGTGAAGAAATTCCTCCTCATTTCAGTCCTAAATGGCTTACCCCTTATCCTTAGACTATGACCCCTGGTTCTGGACTCCCCGGCCATCAGAAACATCCTTCCTGCATCTAGTCTGTCCAGACCTGACAGAATTTTATAGGTTTCGATGAGATCCCCTCTCAATCTTCTAAACTCCAGTGAGTATAAGCCCAATTGACACAATCTCTCCTCATACGTCATTCCTGCCATCCCAGGTATCAGCCTGGTGAATCTTCGCTGCACTCCCTCCATGGCAAGAACGTCCTTCCTCAGGTAAGGTGACCAAAACTGCACACAATACTCAAGGTGCGGTCTCACCAAGGCCCTGTACAACTGTAGCAAGACATCCTTGTTCCTGTACTCGAACCCTCTTGCTACGAAGGCCAACATACCATTTGCCTTCTTAACCGCCTGCTGCACCTGCATGCTTACCTTCAGCGACTGGTGCACAAGGACACCCAGGTCTCTTTGCACTTCCCCTTCTCCCAATCTATTGCCATTCAAATAATAATCTGCCTTCCTGTTTTTGCCACCAAAGTGGATAACCTCACATTTATCCACATTATAGTGCATTTGCCATGTTTCTGCCCAATCACCCAGCCTGTCCAAATCGTACTGGAGTTTCCTGACATCCTCCTCGCAGCTTTCCCTCCCGCCCAGCTTTGTGGTTGCCAACCTTTCCATGGTGATGCGTTCATGCGCCAATGACTCCACAAAGGCTCTGCTCATGGTCGCTATGGACTCCTCCATTCGCTCCACACTCGCAGTGACCCTGGAGACAAAACTTGCCAGAGACTCCTGCATCTGTGCATGGAGATCCATCACCTCTTCTCTTGCGGATGGACCCAGATGCAGAGGGTCGACATGCAGCGCAGCTGAGCTGAGCTGGCAGAGTCCTGCGCCCTCCAACGAGGACTCTCCACTGCTGTCCCTGTCTCCAGAATCTGCTGAGGCTCACTTGTGAGCTGTGAAACACCAGCTGACAACACTACTCTATGTCCCGAAGGTCCCCCCGAGGTGTGAGTGTCTGTGCTGGTGCTGGCTGCGCTTACTTCTGCTGACGCTGCACCCTCAGAGGTTGGAGCTTCCTCTGAGGAGTCTGGCTGCACAGCCTCTTCCTCCTCCACAGTGAGGACGGGGGCTCTAGATGGTACCGTGGGGGAGTAAAGGAAGGAGTTAGAGATGTAATGCCAAGGTTCTTCTGGTGACTCCCAGCGAGTTGGCATCTGCTGACACCTGCATCCATGCAGCATTGGTCTCAGTGGGAGGCCTCTTCCTCCCTGACCTAGGGAAGAGGACCTCCCTGTGGGCCCTAACCCCATCCAATAATACCTGCAGCGAAGCCTCATCGAATTTGAAGGCAGCTCGGAGTCTGGCACTGCCCACAGCTGCTGCAGGCTCCTCTGCCATCCTGTATGGTTCGTTTGGAAGCCTTCAGAGGATGCAATGCTTGCTATGGACCTTGAAAGCACCACGAATGATGACATCATACTGTGGGGATTTCTGACTCGAATTGGACAATTAGCAAGGCTTCCCACATGCTGGGAATTAATTGGCCACTTGAGGGAAAATTGCGTGGAGCTGGCTGACACTTTTTTATGTGTGTCAGAAACCCCACATTCGGGGAAACCCGACCATTTCCCACACAAGCCGAAAATCGGGGCCATTATTTCAATCCACAGCCTAGAATTTGATGGCTGAAACGAAAGGTTAAGCATTAATGCCCTTTAAGATAAAAATATTGTAAAATTATTTTTTCAGATTGCAAACAAATAAAATTAACTTTAAATAGAGGGGTACATTTGGATTTCATCAATGTCTACATATGTCTAATGTCTCATGCAATATCATGCACCTTTGAACTTTCAAATCGGCGGCCGGGACTGAAGCGGGGCGCGTGGAAACGGCGGTCCGAAAGTCGGACGGGGCGGGGATTCAGGTGGGGGGGGGGTCCCGACCAGCTTTTGCGCCGATTTTCGGCCCCCGGCCGCATGAAAAGCCGCCCGACGGCGGCCAGACAATCGGGGCCATCAGTTTAAAGGAGAACATTACTATAAAGGGAGATACAGTCCATGTGAAATACTTACCCTCATACGTATGCCACAGTTTTCATGTTTAATATGGTTTAAATTCCAACTAGTGCCAAGAAGACTGACATCAACTGGAGGTGAGATCAGTAGTATCTTTCTGTATTTTTAACACAACAGGAACTATTAAAAAGACAAAAATGTCACCTAATTGAACTGCAAAAGAATCGATTACACAATCACTAACGTGGAGAACCCCCGCCTGACTTCTTCCAAGCATGCCTGCTTTTCTTCCACTTGGAGAGCCCTTCAAGTAGGGATTATTCTATAATAGAGGTAGAAATCTATTAGTCTCAAACACTGCCACATGCAGAGCACTCCGCTCTCCTTCAACAGGAAGCTGAAATGTAGTTGAAGGTACAGTTAAAATACTCATAAAAGTAAATTATTTTTGACTGAATAAATGTAAATCATACAGGGGATTGATTCATTGTGAAACATGTATGTATTTGTTATATTAAGTTTCTGTGTTTTTTCAGCAAGGTAGTAGTTAATGGACTGAAGTTGGCAGACACAGGGTGGAAAAAGATTTGTACAATTTTGCACAGTCTGATTTCTTCACCTACTCAAAAATCATTTTACAAGGTTACAGTGGCATTTATTGATTTTCCATTCTCGGCTGGCCTAACACAGCTGAGGTTTGTTTCACAATTACCATATTAAGAAATCAAACGCTGAATCTAAATTGTAGACAACTTACAAGAAATGGTGAGATCTTTTGAGAATTTTAAAATCCACAGTTTGCCTGCAGATATTTTGGTCTTCTTTCCCCAAATGCTTTCCAACAATATTGAGTTGGATGATGGTAATGAAATACAATTGAATATGTCAGAAAAATTCTGCACCTATGACTTTATGCCCTTTATTCCATAGTTTTCACTCTTCACTATACAAACATATATGGGTCATTCTGTTTAAATAACTAAGTGCTTAAGGATTTGTCTAAGAGATTTGTGTTTGAATATATGTTCACGTTCATTGTCTGTAATTTAGAATTATGCAGATAAGTATGCATTTTTCATTTTCAGTTAGATATATGGTAAAACTCACTTAGCTCAATTCCAATCTGCTATGGATAATACTAATTATAAGGAGTAAATTTTCATATTAAAATAAATACAGTACAAATGTTCACCAACGAGAACCTCAGTTACATGTTCTATGGTCAGTGTAAATTTTAATTTGTACCAGTGTGGTATCTCTCCATATAGATACCAATATTTTTCTGTTTAAAGAGAAAGTGTATTCCACTGAGTTATTACATAATCATACTGATGTGCCATCAATAACTCAAGGACAAGAAGTTAAAGGATTCAACTGAAGGCTTTTAATCGCTAAGAACATTGCACGTCATTCCACATCGGATTCGTCTGGCAGAATGACTCATACAGCTCTTGAGACCTTTATATGACAAAAGACAGGGGCGGAGCCAATACACACAATGGGGAAAAGGGGGCGGTACACACAATACAATGCAGGTAAAACACAGGGGCTGATGAAGACATATATTTCATCACACATACATTATAATTGGAGGTAACTGGACAATTATTGGTGTTGTTCAGTTGCTCCTTGCTACCATGCTTAATGCTTTAGAACTAAACTTCAAGAGTAACCTTCGAGGAGATATTTGTTGCTGAAATTCCTGGTTTGTTGAGGGCACTGCGGCAATATAAGTCAAATGGGAGACCCGGAATTTCAAGTGGGTGGCACCTGGTTCTCGGCGCCTTTTTGCAATGTCAATAAATTCCAACGGAGGTAGGAATTCTTGCACCTCCCCTATACTGATGTCTGAAGAGGAGCCGGGACTAGAGGCATGACATCACCCACCAGAAGTCCCTCAAGGTCCGCAAAGAGCGACCTGCTCCTCAGTCTCAATTTGACAAGGAGTATCTCCACAGCCGTATTGGCCTGCTCCACTACTTATAAACATTTCTGCACTGGAAGCTTCCCTGTTTCAGTAATTGTTTCAATCTTGATGCCAGTCCCTTTAAGTTGGAATTTCCCAACCCCCAATGGGAAAACTACCAATCAGAAATGTTCCCACACCTGGGCCGCGATTTTGCCAGCCGTGGCAAGTCCGGTGCAGCCGGAGCAGACAGCGACCTCAAACTCCACTCCCATCTTCATCCCGCCTCCTCCAAGTGATTTTGCCCTGATTGGGCTTGTTAAGCCTACCCTGCTAGGTTCCCAGCCAATTAAAAGGAAGTGGGTCTGGTGACTTCATTTGATGACGGGTCATCAGCCGGTTTCCTTAGAGGGGTCATGTCCACATTCATTTTGACAGTTGTGCTGTCAGTGTCCTACAGCATTGAGGTGCTGCAAACACAGACTAACATTGCACAAAGGTGCACCCAGGCTCTCCCGAGGGAATCACAGCACGCAGGGAGGTTCTCTTCCCTTCCAATGGGCAGTAGAGATCACCCCAGGACACCAACTTAGCCTGGTTACACATTGCACAGGAGGACACAAGCAGGGATGTGGTCAGGAGGACCAGGCTGCAGTGGCGCAAACCTTTCAATGATCACAGTAGATCACAAAACATTACTGCAAAGCCACAATCAACCTCATCCTGCTATGGCACTCAACACATCCCCATCACTCTGCCTTCCCTACCCTACTCCTGCACATCCTTACTCACACCAACTTACCTTGCACCTCCACCCATCCCTCTCTATCTATATTATCACTTCCCCATCTCACTAGCCACCCCTCACACTCACCCTCATCCTAGTCCAATCATACCAACTAACGACACACAAGGGTAGGATTTTGGGTGTTTTAGCCAATGTACGTGTAAACTTTCTGTTACTGTGTTGTCAAGCATTGAAATCCTTATTGTCACCACCTTGCCTTCTTGGACAGATTTGTGTGCACCTTTGAAAGTGTCTTAGTGAGTTCCAGTGAATGGTGAGACATAACGGTAACCCGCCCCCCTCCCAATGGTGATGAGTGTGAAAGGAATGGCTGGGACATTGTAGGGATGCTTTATGGTGCTGGTGTGGGGTGGTGCCAACCTGGTGCATCATGTGGCAGCCAAGGTCTACAGTGTTAAGTGAAGCAAATCTGGACATGGTGATGCCATCGCTGGTGTCCCGGGCAGCAATGTGCATGGATGATGATGCCCTGTGTCCTGTGCAACATCAGTTGATTGCGGAGAGGGTTGCTGTGAATGTTTGTGCTGCTGGTGTGTCCGGTGATGCTGGTGTTGGGGCTGATCGTGTTGGGATTCTGAGGACCAAAATTAGATTTTTTCAAGAGCACCGTTGCTGATGGAATAGATGGCAGGTGAGGTTGAGATGACAGAAGTAATCTGTCAATGTTGAGATAGGTTGTTCCAAGGAGGTGACAGTGGATAAAGGGATTACTCCAAACACTTCAAAAGTGCATAAATCTCAAAAGTGAGTTCCAAATCATTAATGCTCCAGCTTCTAAGATTGGGAGGTGAACAGCTGTGAAATCATAGGTTTTATACCACTTTTGCAGCTTTCACCTATTTACAAGAATCCAGTCATTGAGAACCCAATATACTTACCTGACGTGATAGCCGCTCTCCAGGAACCTCGTTGAAAACCTGGTAAAATAGTAAGTACATGGGAAAATGGTTCTTAACTACCTTTTAATAAGCTTTTAACTATCTAAATTGGCTGACCCGCCGCTTGATGTCGGGTCTGTTCAGGGATGACAAACCCAACACTTGGGAAACTGACAAGGAGGCGGGTTTAAAGCGGGATACTGACCCGCTGTCAATCTTTGTGATTTTGACAGCAGTCCTGCCTCCAAACCCGCACTCTGAGCGCCGGCAGTATTGAGCCCTTGGAGTTATTCTGTCTCATTTAAGTTAGGTCGACACCAGAAATTCATGCAAGATCTGCACTATGTAGGGCAGGGCAGGTGGCAGCATGCACCACTTGACGTACTGTCAGACTTACACCATTTACAATATCTATCATAGTGATACACAAACATAGAAAAATATAGCACAGTGCCAATTTCTTTCAAGCCTTAATTAGAAATACGGATATCATACAACTCTGGAAATCATGTACAGTCTGCAAAGTGCAGGAAACTCTTTCAACAAATAAATATCCATTTGTACGCATTAATAAAACCAAGAATAATGCACATGCAAAAAGAATGACAAGGAAATACATTACAAAATTAAGATTTGATGTGAGATATTTAAATTAAATTAAAGAGAAGTCTTGTGGTAACCTCCTTATAACAGAGGTTCATATTACTTAACATTAAACTCGTCTACTGACTATAATGAAGCTTCATCCAGGCCCAGGAAAGCATTTATTATAATGAGAGGTTCAAAATAACTGTGTCTAAAATAATGAGCTTCAATTACATATAGAAGGAAATTAATGAATGAACCTTTTTCATAAGTAAAGCAAATAATATGAAAGGCTTGGCAATGTTAGTCTCAATCAAATCTCCCAAAAAAACAAGGGTCAATAGGCATATGCAAGGGAAACATAATTTTGCTGCCACCACTATGATCTTTAGCCCCCAAATCTTATTCCAATGGATATGTAATGGAAGATTTTAATCTCAAATGCCAAAAGCAATAAATGTGATATCCCTTATTTGAATGGTTCTTGAATGTTTATCGGGAGCAATGTTTATATTCCTTCTACTGATTTTGCTGTCCTTTAAGGATCATAGGAATCATAGGAACATAGGAACATGAGTAGGCCATTCAGCCACTCGAGCCTGTTCTGCCATTCAATTAGATCATGACTGGTCTGTATCTTAACTCCATCGACTCGCCTTGGTTCCATAACCCTTAATACCCTTACCTAACAAAAATCTATTAATCTCAGTATTGAAATTTTCAATTGACCTAGCCTCAACAGCTTTTTTGGGGAAAGAGCTCCAGATTTCCACTATGAAGAAGTACTTCCTGACATCACACCTGAACAGCCTAGCTCTAATTTTAAGGTTATGCCCCCTACTACCAGACTTCCCCAATAAGGGCCATTAATAATCATAGCAGTATCTATGCAGGTGTTCCTTACTGTTGAAATAAATACATTCTTTAGTTTCAGTTGCAACAAAATTAATAAATTCAGAAGCATGAGCTTGAAAGTGCCAAGAGCAGAACCCCTGTTGCTCTTAAATGCACGTACAGCATTTTGCAAGCCATAAACATTTAATACAAGCAGATTCATCCCAGCCCAATTACTTCAAACTTGTTTTTATGTTAATTTGTTGCCACACATGTTTTCAGTAATAACAGCATCCTATTGTGGGCAGAGATTTTTTTTGTTGAAAGGGCAGATGCCTGGAAATATTAATTGTATTCTTTTAATTGCTCTTCCTATAGGGAAATTTTGTGATGACACTGTCAGTCTATCTAAATGGCAAACAGTCACTTCAAATCATTTAAAACAAAATGGATTTGCACCACATAGTCCAACTTCACTGTGACCTAGGCTGTCTTCAGAAATGCATGAAAAATTAATTAGATAATCACTGGGTGAATCACTGAGAATGAGGACCTGCACATGGAAGAGGGGGAGTGCAGTTCATTCACGGAAGTGAGAAAAACCTCAGCTGAGAAACCTAGGACTTTTTTTTTCAAAAATCACTTCCAATGGAACCAGGAGGAGCAGGAGTAATTACCGACTCCACAGGAAATGTGATCGCACCACCTTCCCCCAACCCCTAGCAGCACTGTGGGAGTATCTTCACCACATGGACGGCAGCGGTTCAAGAAGGCAGCTCGCCACCACCTTCTCCAGGGCAATTAGGGATGGGCATTAAATGCTGGACTTGCCAGCAACGCCCACATCCCATAAAAAACCCGGGAGTGCACTCCAACCCTCCTCCCGGGATTTAGCTGAGGGCAGCTGCTGCCGAGGCAGATGGCCCGAGTTGGTTTCTCCCATGGGGAGAGCTCCCTATGGAGGTGCAACCAGCATCTGCAGTTTGCCCCGAGTATGCAAGTGAGGCTCGAGGAACCATTTCTATTGGTCCTTGGGCCTCTTGATTCGGCCACACACTACCTCCGCATCGCCGGGCCTGGGGCTGGAACAGGGCCCAGACTCATTTCTACTCCCACATCTATGTGGGCCCTTTTTATTCTTATTTGCACATTTCAAAGCTGAATAACTCTGAGTTCAGCATGAGATTTTCCTGTTCTTTATGCAGTATTGATCCTTTATTTTTATAGTTTTTTTCTTGAAAGTGTTTTGTATAAATTTAATCACTTCATTGACTGAGAAACACTTTGGTTGTGAAAGGTACTAAATAAATGCCAGTACATTGTCATTCTTTAATGGCAGCTTTGAACTTGACTGTATCCATCATTGGGATACTGCAGTTTTCAGCAATTAGGCATTTTCAATAAAATGTAAAACAACTATGTAGATTTTTGTATTTGAGTGGGGGACTAATTCAAAGAATGCTGAAATTCTAATTCAAACCCATTCTTGCCTTTTTAGCAATATGTTTTTATTGTGCTGGTACCAAGGGACCGCTGGCATTCACTGTTGTAGGTCTGTACTTAGGCTCCGAGCAATGGTCAGTGTTTAACTCTCAGCAACTAGTGTAGTCCGCTGAAGCCTGCAACCATTAGTTTGGCGTCTTTCCAGACCATTTACTGGTTTAAACAGCAGTCCAATGGCTTTCTGGCAAGCTTTGGGATTCATGGCTGTTTACTAACAAAGCTCCTTCTTCAGCTCGTTATGCGAAGGGTCACCAAATGTGCTAAAACACAAAGATCCAATCCATAATGAGCAGTCAGTTTTGACCAGAGGCTTATATTTCCCACAGTCAATCTTAACACCCAATTTGTCTTTTATGTGGCGCAGCCTTTCTCCTACTGACTCGTATCTCTACAACACCTCTTGCTTCTCAAGAGAACGACCCATAAAAGCTCAAATAAGCTTTGCATTTTATCTATAATCTTAGAAATACTAATGGGGCCTCTAAAATAAGAATAACTTTTGTGTGAACACTAGCTTCCAGGGTTTCCAGTTCCTGCATATCTCAAACATTGAGCTAATAGTCACCAAGAGTGTTTGCATTTTTTGTTCACATTTTCATAATGATTTGTGAAAGTGCAGCCCATACTTTACCAATATTCCTACATAGTGCACATTGACCGTATTATTCACATATGGCTCAGAATTCCATTTTCTAAGAATATGCTGGTGCTGTTTTATTCATGCTATTGATGATGTGCCACCAAATATCTATATAAAAATTTCATTTAATTATATTTCTGGCATGCTGGAATTGTGTTTGTTGGTTTAAGAAATAATTTCTAATATGAAGTATAAATGCTGCATTGAAGAAAGAAGCATTGTGTAATAGTGATGGTCATCTCAGGCACGCTGCCTTCCACTAAATAAAATTGCTTCACTGTCTTCTGGGCAGCGTACTAATTCAGCCTCTAGCTCCTTCTTTGTGAAGCACTGCAAAACAAATGTGAAGCAGAACAGGGGAAAGGAGATAAATATGGAATATTTTCCTCAAGTTGCAAAATAGGTTCAGATTATGAAATGCACCACAAATATGGTTTTGTGCTGATTAAAAGGTAATAAATAAAACCATCAGCTGCATTTTATCTATTATTTGTAGTGAAATGTTATTGTTTAATGGCAAAGGAAGAAGCAGAAGTTTTCTTTCCATATTTTGGCAGCCAATGTCAGTCTCAAGTTCCCCCTGCTCTATCTCAACAAACATGCCATAATGCTGTTCTCAGAAAACCAACCTCACTGCACCAGAGTGAGCCTTTTAAAATTTCCCTGGACAATTATGTTTGTGGAATCTCTGAGATTGCCCAATTTGTCACTAGATTATGAATACTTTGTACTGTGGACAAGTTGCCCGCCATAACTTTGGCAGAAGACCCGCGGAAACACTGGGAAAATGGCATTCGCTTCGCGAAAATGGCATCTTGCTGTCTGCCTCACCATTGAAATGCATTGAATGGCGCGAAGTTGCTGTATTTGCACAGTAGATACGAACTAAACTCACCACAGAAAGTTAAGACTCATCCATTCCAATCCAAGTACCCTTTAAACAATGTGATAAGTGTTAATTACTGCCAAACAACCTCTCTGGCACTGAAAATTAACTATTACAAGCATGGAGCCTCATTCCTTCAGGTTTTAATTGTTGTTGGACATTTATAAAAATGTAACATTTTAAATGTTAAAATGTTTTTTTTACTTTTCTTTCTCTTTTTTTCTCTCTTAATCCAATTGCTTTTTAACCTCTCTTTATTTCTCCTTCTGTGTCTGATTTGACGTTAAATTCACCCACTCTAATTTATACTTCCTTCTCAGTCCTTGCACTGTTCATTTCACAATCCTTCAATCGGATTGGTTAAGGAGATGCACAGATCTCTCAGGTCCCAGGTGCCCAGTTTCCCTCGCTGTGATTTTATCAGTTCGCACTTTCAGTAACTTGCCACGTCATCCACATCACCATCTCAGAGTCCCCTAAGGACAAGTCTAACTAACGGCAGATGCCATTAGACGCTCCGTTACAGCAATACTTGGCACAATATGTGCTTGAAATTTCCCAACATTTCTCAAACTCTTCTGGATAATTTCGTTACTAAAATATTTTGGAAGTATATTCTTAAAAATCTGGATAAAACTTCAAATCTGGCCGTTGGGCATGAGTCTCTAAATCTCGCCTATTTTGATTAAATATGGATGCGGCCTGTATATTTGGAGATTCAAAAATAAGTTTTTAAAATGGATAGTGAAAGTCATATGCTATGTCATCCTAAATGTTCCAAATAGGTAAACACTAGAGAGAATCAGGCTGCACATAAAATAAGATGCTGTCTTAAAACTCCAAATTGAGAATGCATTGAAGAGGAAGCCCTATTTTAGCTTACTATCATTTTTATCAATGTGTAGAAATATAGGAACATTGGAATAAAAATAGGCCATTTAGCCCCTCAAGCCTGATCCACCAGATCATGGCTGATCTGTGACCTAGCTCCATATACCCGCCTTTGGCCCATATCCCAAATAACAAAAATCAATCAATCTCAGATATAAAATTAACAATTGGCGTTTGCGGAAGAGAGTTCCAAAATTCTACCATCCTTTGCGTGTAGAAGTGTTTCCTAACTTTACTCCTGAAAGGTCTGGCTCTAATTTTTAGACTATGCCCCCTAGTCCTAGACTCCCCAACCAGCGGAAATAGTTTCTCTCCATCTACCCTATCTGTTCCCCTTAATACCTTGGAAAATTCAATCAAATCACCCCTTAAACTTTTAAATTCCAGGAAATACAACCCTAGTTTGTGTAATCTCTCCTTGTAATTTATCCCTTGTAGTCCAGGTATCATTCTGGTAAACCTACGCTGCACTCTCTCCAAGGCCAATATATCCTTCCTAAGGTGTGGTTCCCAGACTGCTCACAGTATCCAGGTGTGGTCTAACGAGGGCTTTGTATAACTTTAGCATAACTTCTACCCCCTTGTATTCTAATCCTCTCGATATAAAGGCTAGAATTCCATTAGCCTTTTTGATTATTTTCTGTACCTGTTCATGACATTTTAATGATCTATGTACATGGACCCCCAAGTCTCTTTGGACCTCCACTGTTTTTAGCTTTTCACCATTTAGAAAGTACCCTGTTCTATCCTTTTTGGGTCCAAAGTGGATGATCTCACCTTTGCCTACATTGAAATCCATTTGCCACAGTTTTTCCCATTTGCTTAATCTATTATTATCTCTTTGTAATTTTGTGCTTCCATCTACACTGCCTACAATGCCACCTATTTTTGTGTAATCGGCAAACTTGGATATGTGGCTTTCTATTCCATAATCTAAGTCATTAATAAATACAGTGAATAGTTGAGGCCACAACACAGATCCTTGTGGGACACCACTAGTCACATCCTGCCAATTAGAGTAACGGCCCATTATCTCTGTCTCCTGCCGCTCAGCCAATTTTCTAACCAGGTCAATAACTTGCCTTCTATTCCACGAGCTTCAACTTTAGCTAACAGTTTCTTGTAAGGGACTTTATCAAATGCCTTCTGGAAGTCAATATAACTAACATCCAGACACATTCCCCTGTCCACTACTTTAGTCACTTCTTCAAAAAATTCAATCAGGTTCGTCAGGCATGACCTACCTTTCACAAATCCATGCTGGCTCTCTCAGATCAACTGTATATATATCTCCAGTGAAAATCACAGCATCTGTAGCAGTTTACCTTCCCCTTACAAACATTGTGGGAAGATTAATCTGTCAACATTTGGAAACCAAAGGCTCCATTTGGATAAACTTTTACAATTAATACTGATTGGCACATTGGCCTGTAAATACTGTAGCAATATTTTTAGACAGCAGTTATATAGGTGCTAATCTTGTTAATTAAACTAATTTTCCAAAGGATGATTAAATATATTTGGCAAGAGAAGGATTTCTTTTTTAATGTCACTTCTTAAAATTGTTATTAATTTCTTAATGAGACTTGTTAGCCTTTTACATTTTTTCCCTGTTCTTGTATAATTGAGAAGAATTATTCTAGAGGAAGAGAGATGAAGGCTTACCTTTCTAAAGATCTCTGACAGTTTTAAATCTGGACCCTTCTGTCAGATGTAAATAATTTTTCTTTAATACAAAACAGGAAAAATACTTCTCAATACAGCATTGAAGACGATGGAACTGTCAATTACTTTGATGGCAGGTATTCTTGATACTGACTCCACCTTAGGCACCATGATAACTAAAACGCTCCTGTCCTTTCCATTGTGCTCAATACAATTTCCAAGTCCTGAGAATAACAAACGGTCTTTTTGGGACATATTTATTTATACCATAAACTCTCAGCAGCTTTGTGTATAAAAGGAGCTGTGGACGTCTCTATCTAAATGGCTTAGTTTATTTTTAAATCTTGCTTTCTTTATTGTGCCATTTTCCTCTCAGTTGATGAACCTTAAATCATGTAGGTTCTAATGTACACCTGTACCTATCATCAGTCAGGAGAGGCATCAGGAGCAAAGGTCAACTCCCATAAAGCTGTTGTTTTGCTTAAAAGAAATTCCTAAACGGTCAAACCCTTTACAAAATATTATATAAATACCATTGCCCACTTTGCAAATGTTAAAGCTGGGAAACAGAGAAAAGGACTAGCCAAAATTGCATTCATGACTCTATTAACAAGAAATTTCAAAGTTAACAACATATCAGTTATATATTTTATAAATGTTTGAGTAAACTCATAGTTATAATATGCTAAATTATACAAATATCTCGCAAGGTATATGTGCCTAGAAATTCAGTAAGGCCCCGCCAGGTCTTTAGCGCCCGAAATTTAGCGCTCGCCCGGATTCCCGTAGCGCCCGCCTGAAATTCAGTTGCGGCGCCGCAAGACGGAGGCGGGCGCTATTGCAGGGTTTGGCCGCCTCGCTTGGGGCGATGAAAGTCAATTGCAGGCGTCCAGCTGCCGCTGCGGCACCCGATGCGGAGCGGCAGGCTGGGGTACTGCAGGCCTCCTCCTTCTCTTAAGGAGGAGCTGCCTGCAGCCGTGAGATCGCCGCTGGATTCCCCCGACAAATGAGCCCGGCACCACGGAGAAGTGCCGGGCTCGCGGGAGTCAGACACCAATGCCGTGGGGGGGTGGTGCAGGAGTCCGGGGAGGGAGGTGCGGCCAGGCGGCTGCCGGGAAAGCGGCCGACCGCCCGTCCACCTTTATGCGCCGGCCTCTCGAAGCTGCAAGGCACCGTTTTTCAAACGCTGTTTGCGGCCGCCACGGGCGAGGCGGCCGCAACTGAATTTGGCGGTTGGCACGGAATCGCATTGGAGCCGGGGCACTGCGCACACCGATGACGTCATCGGTGCCGGCGCAGCGCTACCGGCTAACGCCGATGTTAGGGACCAACTGAATTTCGGGCGCTAAAAAACTTCCGGCGCAAACCACTCTTTAGCCAATAAGTGGGCGCAAACGCGACTGAATTTCTAGGCCACAATATCCAGTTCCAAAGACAGACAACCAAGATTTTGGCTTCTTTTAGCTGTGTTTTAACTGTCACAGTCCCACAGATGTAACCTGTTGATGACCAATTGACTGAAATTATGATTAAAATACAACCTACACTTTTTATAATTTCATAATGTAATAGAGAATATTCAGTCTCATTCCACATTAATTAGGAGAAAAACTCCTCCATTGCCTCTTAACAAAAGTGAAATTCAAAAACCATTTAAAGTTTTCTTTTTTTAAAATTTGTTTATGGGATCAGGGCGTCGCTGGCAATGCCAGCATTTATTGCCCATCCCTAGTTGCCCTTGAGAGGGTGGTGGTGAGCCGTCTTCTTGAACCGCTGCAGTCCGTGTGGTGATGGTGCTCCCACAGTGCTGTTAGGGAGGGAGTTCCAGGATTTTGACCCAGCACCGATGAACGATCGGCGATGTACTTCTAAGTCAGGATGCTGTGTAACTTGGAGGGGCACTTGGAGGTGGTGATGTTCCCATGCGCCTGCTGCCCTTGTCCTTCTAGGTGGAAGAGGTCGTGGGTTTGAGAGGTGCTGCCGAAGAAGCCTTGGCAAGTTGCTGCAGTACATCTTGTAGATGGTACACTGCAGCCATGGTACGCCGGTGGTGGAGGGAGTGAATGTTTAAGGTGGTGGATGGGGTGCCAATCAAGCAGGCTGCTTTGTCCTGGATGGTGTCGAGCTTCTTGAGTGTTGTTGGAGCTGCACTCATCCAGGCAAGTGGAGAGTATTCCATCACACTCCTTAGTGACATCATCAGTAGACATGGGGTCAGCTTTCACATGTATGCTGACAACATTCAGCTCTACTTCTCCACTTCTCTCTCAACTCCCTTGCTGCCTCTGCGCTGTCAGACTGCTTGTCTGACATCCAGTCTTGGATGAGTTACAACTTCCTCCAGCTAAACAGTGGGAAGACCAAAACCATTGTCTTTGATTCCCCACCACAAGCTCCATCCCCTCCCCTGACACCATCTCAGGCAAGCTCAACATCCTATTCAATCCCAAACTGGGTTTCTCACCCTATATTCATCAAAGTCACAAATGACATCCTTTGTGACTGTGACAAAGGTAAACTATCCTTCCTCATCCTTCTTGACTTGTCTGCAGCCTTTAACACGGTTGATCACTCCATCCTTCTCCAATGCCTCTCCATCGTCATCCAGCTGGGTGAGACTGCACTCGCCTGGTTCTATTCTTATCTATCTAATCATAACCAGAGAATCACCTGCAACAGCTTCTCTTCCCGCTCCTGCATCGTTACCTCTGGTGTCCCCCAAGGATCTATCCTTGGCCCCCTCCTATTTCTCATCTACATGTTGCCCCTTGGCGACATCATCCGAAAACACAGCGTCAGTTTCCACATGTACGCTGATGACACCCAGCTCTACCTCACCACTACTTCTCTCGACCCCTCCACGGTCTGTAAATTGTCAGACTGCTTGTCCGACATACAGTTCTGGATGACCAAAAATTTTCTCCAATTAAATATTGGGAAAACCGAAGCCATTTTTTTCAGTCCCTGCCGCAAACTCCGTTCCCTAGCCATTGACTCCATCCCTCTCCCTAACATCTGTCTGAGGCTGAACTACACTGTTCGCAACCTTGGTGTCATATTTGACCCTGAAATGAGCTTCCGACCACATATCCGCAGCATAACAAAGACTGCCTATTTCCACCTCCATAACATCGCCCGTCTCCGCCCTTGCCTCAGCTCATCCGCTGCTGAAACCCTCATCCATGCCTTTGTTACCTCTAGACTTGACTATTCCAAAACACTCCTGGCCGGCCTCCCACATTCCACCCTACGTAAACTTGAGGTCATCCAAAACTCGGCTGCCCGTGACCTGACTCGCACCAAGTCCCATTCACCCATTACCCCTGTGCTCACTGACCTACATTGGCTCCTGGTTAAGTAGCGCCTCGATTTCAAAGTTCTCATCCTTGTTTTCAAATCCCTCCATGGCCTTGCCCTTCCTATCTCTGTAATCTCCTTCAGCCCCGAGATATCTGTGCTCCTCTAATTCTGCCCTCTTGAAGATCCCTGATTATAATCGTTCAACCATTGGTGGCCATGCCTTCTGTTGCCTAGGCCCTAAGCTCTGGAATTCCGTGCCTAAGCCTGTTTGCCTCGCTACCTCTCTTTCCTCCTTTCGCTACCTCTCTTTCCTCCTTTAAGATGCTACTTAAAACCTACCTCTTTGACCAAGCTTTTGGTCGCCTGCCCTAATTTATCCTTATGTGGATCGGTGTCAAACTTTTTGTCTTAAAATACTCCTGTGCATGCCTTGGGATGTTTTACTATGTTAAAGGTGCTATATAAATACAAGTTGTTGTTGTTGTTGTTGTATATTCTCTCCATGACACAGAGTGCCTCCCTTCACCTTCGTAACATCACTCACTTCCACCCTTCAGCTCATCTGATACTGAAGCCCTCATGCATAACTTTGTCACCTCCAGACTCAATTACTCCCACACTCTCTTGGCCAGTCTCACATCCTGCACCCTCTGTAAATTTCAGCTCATCCAAATCTCTGCTGCTTGTGTACTATCCTGCACCAAGTTCACACTTGCCCATCTCCCCTGTCCTCGGTGACCTCTTTGGTTTCTGGTCCCAAAATGCCTCAACATTTAAAATTCTCATCTTTGTGTTTACATCCCTTCATGACCTCACGCTTACCTATCTCTGTGACTTCCTCCAGTGTTACTGTCCCCGCCTGAAATCAATGTACTCCCAGTTCAGGTACAACAACGCTTCCAATACTAAGTTCCAACAATGTGCTGGACTCAAAGTGAGATGACAGAGGTATTCTAGTCCCCAGCATCACTCACTCTTCATTCCTCATACTAATTGTCAGCAACAGCTTGCATTTATATATCAACCTTTCAGGTATGTCAATGCTTTATAGAAGAGAAGTAGTCCACCAGTAGAGCTAGGAAAGATAAATGAAAGCTAGGTGAAAAGGAAGAAGCTTCTAAAATGCGGAGAGAAGTAGAAAGGTAGAGGGTTTTAGGGAGCGAGTTCCAGAAAGTAGGGCTCATGTGGCTGAAGGTTCTGCCAGAACTGCTGGAGGGAAGGGGTGGACCAGAGGCCAGAATCATTCCTGTTTACTGATTTTTTTAACATAAATCTGACATCCATTTATAAGAACTACTTACCATAACAAATAAAAATGTTCAGTCTCCTTTATTTGTGAAAATGAACTGAAGTTTCCATATTTGCAGCAGGAACCACTGCGTAAGGTGGCTGACTTATTTTATGGTGACATTACTGTAGAATGGATCATGAACATCTTGAATGATTCTCTAAAGAAAATAACACCAGGTTGAAACATTGCTTTTATCCCTTTATTTGGCTGTCAATCTATTAATTTATTTTGATGGACTGAATGATAATTTCACTGTCCAGTAATGGGACAATTAACGCCAGTGGAAAACAAAAATGCAGTATTAACAACCGTGATTTTGGGATACCAGTTGGCTTGTTTTCAACAACATGAACACATGATTGATTGCAATATAAAGCTTACTGAGTGCCATGATGATTGCCTATTCAACTGTAGAAACAGGAAACAAGTTGAAAACAAATCTATTCACACGCTATAGTCATAATGCTATATGGCCTTCATTTAAAAAAATGCTATGATCATATTCAGAACTATTATTTAAGCTCAGGAACAATAACTTGGCAACACTACAAATCACTGATGGTAACCATTATTCCCAGGTGCTGACTTTAAAAGTTTGGGATAAACATAGTGAAGTAAATAGAACATGCAGAATAGGGAGCAGTAGGAAACCGAATATCAAACCAGATTTATAACTTCACCTGAACTGGATTAGTTAGTTCAGATCCATTTAGCTAAACCCAGACTATTTTGGAATTAGGTTTTCTTTGGATTGTGAAGATTTTGCAAAGTGCATATGCTGAGGTATATTAGTCATTTGTATGCATGGGTTGGAATTGTTTTGTTGTTGGATCTCAGTAATCTGCATGGTTGAGATATGGGACAGGATTTTCATTGTGCCATGGAGTCGGGATTGGCGGCGTTGTGGGGGGGGGTTAAAATCCCGAAATCAGGGGTCTCGACCCCTTCCCGCACCCAAACCCGCCTCCATGCCAGTTTCAAAGGAGGCGGGTACCCGCCCCGCACTGGGACCCACCCACCCGAGGCGGGAAGAGATAAGTGCCAATTAACTGCCTGTTAACAGGTAGTTAACAGGCAGTTTTTAGCATAATCCTTATTTTTGATGTTGAAGTGTGGGATTCCTGATGGCTCCAAACCACGCCAAGTTAGAGGAGGCGGGCCGTCGGGTTGAAGGACTTGGAAGGGTCGAGATGTCGGTGTTCAGGTGAGTGATGTGTGCATGAGTGCAAAGGTAAGTGTTTGGTGTGTCTAAAGTGATTAAATAAGTTTTACATACCTTTTCTTACCTTTTCAGCCTTCCTTCCTTTAGGTTCCGGGAGTCCCTCATCTCACTGGCACAGAAAGCAGAATGGCTGCAAACTGTCAAAAGTGACAGCCTTCAGCTTACTGTACAGGAGAGATTTCTAACTGAGTCTATGGAGAAGGACTCAGGTTAGAAGTAAGACTGTCAGTGTTTGACAGCTTCAAACAGCTTTCAAACACTGATATTTCATCTGTCAAAACCTCTTGACAGATGAAATTTCAGTCTGTGATGTCACCTGTTGCCGGGTGGCCCTTAATTGGCCTGCTGAGCCCGCTGGGCGGGCTCAACAAGGTCAATCAAGTTAAAATCATGTGGATTGGCCGCATCTCGATGGAGGCGGCACTACAACACCGAAAGTTGTAGTCCCACCTCCAACACGACTCCTGCGTTAAATTCCTGCCCTCAATGTTTTTTGAACAGTGATGGTATAAACAACACCAAAGATTCTCAATTGTCAGTCTGCAGCAGCTCAGAAACAGACCAAGAGGAGAAGGAAATTAATCCACGCTGCATGAAGTGTGAAGGCAGAGTAGGCTGGAAATCCAACAAAGTGAGCACATAATGGTGAATTCACTGATCCTGCACTCCCAGTGGGGAGATGTGCTTGAAGGGAATGTGTATAAATGTTGTAGCGACAACACTAGAGTGCTGGGAGCATGAAATCAGTGAAGTTACCCTGTAAGATCTGTAGATTAAAATGAAAAGGGAGGAGAAATCTTCACTCCAAGATTGTAGACTTTGGGGGAGAAAGTGGCATTTGATGCACCATTTTCCGGGCAGAAAATGGGACCAATTTTGGGGCACAACATCACGCACCCAATCTGTGCCTATGGGCGACATCATATTGGTAAAGACTGCTTTCCTGGCGACCCTGGCGGCTGCCTAAAACAAGCGAGAGGACTCTTGAATATGTTAATGAGGGACCTATCACCTGTTTAAGGATCCCTCTAGCAAATTGGATTGTGCTGAGTGGTGCAGGTTCCAGGCCTGCTCAGGTCTTCAGCTCTACATGCAGCCTAACCAGCAGTCCTTAAAAGGTCTCCACCAAAAGGTTTATATCTTTTTAACTTACCTTACTGCGGCCACTGCTGGCCCACACTAGTCCGCTCCTGTTCTCCTCCCTCCTGCCTCCCAGGAACTATCTGAGGGCCGCTGCCGGTGAGGCTGCTGGCCCAAACTTGTCCCGTGGCGAATATTGAGCTGCCACTGGAGGTAGAGCAGGCGCCGACAGCTCACCGCAAATAATAAACTGAGTCCCGATGCCCAGTTTCAGGTGAGCCTCAGGCCTCCAGTTTCTGGCATGTGCTCTGTGCGCACCAACCATTCTTCATCTTAGTTAATATGGCCTGGTCACAGGCCATCTTCCTGATAGGACCTTGCACCAGAAAACGGGGCAGAAACAAGAATGCAGGAGCCAGAGTCTCCAAGCACCAAAGTCTGCCATCCTCTTCAGTAAGAGGTTGGGCATTTATTGCTTGATCCTTTTCACACTGCTACAGGACCCCCTCAGACCCTCTGATGTAAGGGGAGCCTTCAGGGCAATTCCTACTGCCAGTTTCTTGGGCTGTTATACTAAATGGGCACCCCAGGATGCAGGGAGAGCGAATTGAGGCAGGATGTCTGGGAACATCCCTTCCCACCTCATTAACAAGGTTACACTGGACCAAAACGTACTACAGGTGCAACTCTACTCTTCCTGATTAGAAAAGACCTGGTAGTCCATGGGCAACATACAAAGGGGTGAGAAACCAAGTGTAATGCATCTTCACTCCTTTTATCTTCACCCTTTCATTCAGGGAATAGACGTTCCTGAGAGAAAATGCTGCCCCAGATTAGCACAGCTAAGATTGGCAACTCTACATACATGTCTAGGGTGCCACTGTTGGCTCCTCTGACACTGTCCTTCAGTTTTTTTAACATTTTAATAACATGGAGGATTGGAACAGCATATTAGATGAATAATCCTTTCAAAAGGGAAATTCAATAAAAAGATTCCCTTTCTCCATCAAACTTTAAAGTCTGTGGGCGGTAGACCAGCTGCACTAACTTCATGGGGGTCATTTTTACCGGTGCTGCTGGGTGGAAAATATATTGGGGAAAAGTTTCCCGCCCTGTTCCCGCTGCTGGTGCGGTGGATGCCATCTTCAGAAGGGCCTACCACTAAGCAGCTTGAGCACCCATCTAATTCAGACATTACATTCCCCCTCTACTATGCAAATAGGGATCCTATGATGTATTACAGACACCGATTGTCATTTTGAGACATAATTGGGCGGAGTGTGCACTGTTCACATGCCACCCAGTTTCACCTGACGGTCCAGCTAATGGGGAGCAAAGGAGGTTAAGTTTTTATTTTTGTGTGGCTAGGAGGAACAGGGGTGCTCCTCTGGGCTCTCCAAAAATAACATAGGCTGCTGCAGCAGCGGGATCCCCCCCCCACCTTCTGCGAATGCCCCCCTTCGACCCCCCACCAAGACCTACTGTGATGCCGGGCGGGTCTTCCTCTGGGCTGTCCGATGTTGTGCCGGGCTGAAGCCAGTGACCTGCAGCGTGTGGTAATGAAACCCGGCACCCAAAATGGACCGTGACCATCTGTAGACATCAACTGGCAGCCGGCCTGCATGCACTACCAGTCAGCTGCCCGATAGTTAGAATTCACCACTATACCTTACAAATTCCCCAGATTTATGAATCTTGCTATTGGTGGCATATCTCCCAACTGCAGTATCCAGCCATTGCCTCAATATCTGCAGTTGGGTGCCAGCACAGGAGATCCGGGATCCTCCAGATGGATCAGGAGGCTTGGTAACTAAAATATACACAGATCCCATCTCAGTACCAATCTCTGATTGGTTGGCTTCCTTAGAACAATGTGCGTGGGTTGGAACTTTTTTCTGCAACACCTTCATCTCTCTAAGACATATCATCTTTCCTGCTGGCATCTGCTTTATTCAGTTAGTGACTATTGCATTATATTCAATGAATTCCATTACTCTCATAGGGCCTTGAAGAACAGGACATTGTTGTTTTTAGTTTTTCAGGAAGAGAAAGTTGGACTTGATTCCAATTGTTTATAACCGTTTCTTAGCAACGTTTGGAAAGCATCTCTACCACCTCTATTTAGCAGTCAGAAAACATACAAATACTATTCATTTTGTAGAGAAAACCTAATTTCCCTTTTCTTCATGTTTCTTAGAGAAATGCCTTGCTATTATGGGAACCACAGGACTGCAGCTATCAGGGCTCATGAGCTTTGGTTCTGTGTTTTCTCTTTTAAAAGGGGCACACAGTGCAAGGAGAGGGTGAGTTAATGGGGGTGATTTTTGTTCACGGTGTTAATTGGGTGGGCAGGGCATGCATTTCGCCCGCCTGTAGGAATCCCAAAGGGGCCTATCCTGTTTTTTCTGCCTGGGCCTAATTTAAATTAAATCGGCAAGCTGCTAATCACGTTCCCTTTGGGAAGCTCACTGATTGGGAGGGCAGGAAGTGTGGTAGGGCCGCACTTTACTTAAAGGCAGCCTGCAGCACCTTAAAGAGGAGCTGCTTTTCTCAGTGGTTTATAGCAGATAGTGATATTGTGGAGCAAAAACAGCATGACTTCAACCAGTGCCCCTAGATTTTCAGTGGCAGAGATGGAGGTGCTCATTGACTATGTGAGCAGCAGGAAGGAGCTCATCTTCCTCTCTGATGGGCGATGGGTGCCGAGACCAATTAGTCAGCAAGCATAGGGAGAGGTGGCGGAGCACGTAAATATCACAAGCATTGTCCCCAGCATCTGGCTACAGTGCAGGGAATATTTAACAACCTGACCAGGCTGACATTCCCCTTCACATCTCTCTTACACTCTCTCCACAGATCCTAATTCAGCCCCAGCACTAGCAATCCTTCCCGCCCCACTTCTTATGCCATTCCTTCAGTCAGTACACAAAACTTCATTGCACCTCCTTTCTGCTTGCATTAATACCCTCAAACCTTGCTACTGCACTCACAACTACTTCTTTCCTGTAGCCACACTTGCTGGTTCTTCTTGACATCAAGCATAAGCTGCCTCATACATCTTGAAAACCCTTCAACAAGGCACATATTTACCTATTAGGACTCCTTGCAGGAGGAAGAGCACGAGATGATGAGGAAGTCCTGCCACTATATAGACACTCTCACCAATGGAAGAGGCCACCATCAACATTATTGGCAGAGAGAGGGCTGCAGCACTGGAGATGACCAGAAGGCAGGCCAGGTACAGCAGGGTGTTTGGCCAGTTTCATGCTGCAGCTCTTGTTTCTCCTTCCTTCTGCTGCTCCTTGTCCTCCTCTTCCTCTTGCCAGAGTGGAATTGCCACAAGGACCCCGATGAAGAAAGAAGTGCATTGCCAGAAGTCCCTTAAAGGTTCAGAATGTTCTACAACAACTACAAGCACTGTGAAATTATACAAGCAACAACAACAACAATGCGTATTTATATAGCACCTTTAACGTAGTAAAACGTCCCAAGGCACTTCACAGGAGTATTATAAGATAAAAAAAATTGACACCAAGCCACACAAGGAGAAATTAGGGCAGGTGACCAAAAGCTTGGTCAAACAGGTAGGTTTTAAGGAGCGTCTTAAAGGAGGAAAGAGAGGTAGCAAGGCAGAGAGATTTAGGCAGGGAATTCCAGAGCTTAGGGCCTAGGCAACAGAAGGCACGGCCACCAAAGGTTGAACGATTATAATCAGGGATCCTCAAGAGGGCAGAATCAGAGGAGCGCAGATATCTCAGGGGGGTTATGAGGCTGAAGGAGGTTACAGAGATAGGGAGGGGCGAGGCCATGGAGGGATTTGAAACCAAGCATGAGAATTTTGAAATCAAGTCCCACTGCTGCTCCATTTTTAGGCACAATATGGGAAGTAAGGACATGAAAATCATTCCCAAGAGGTTTTATCTCGTATGATTGCTCAAAATTGAAACAAAGAAGTTTTACACAACAAACCCCATACTGAGAAATCTGTATGCAATTTGTTCTTAAATCCCTTCTGGAAAATCAATTACATGGATACTTTTCAGCCCACATATGTTCTCCAAACTGTGTACATGAGACTGTAGTCTTTCAATTATCTTGGAGGAAGTGATGAATTGGGTCTCAGACTTTACTCTTTGGTACATTGCTCAAAGGGTTCCGAGCAAATCACTGTAGCTATTAAAGGCTATTTGGTTGTGGAATTAATTTCATGAAACTTCTGATGCAAATTAAAATCATAATTGTTTTAATTTTACTAATCTCTGAAAGTAAATTACAGAGGCAAGGATTCCTAAACAATTATAACTAGTTAAAAGAAAACCAGAAAAGAATGGAAATTCGTAGCAGGCAATCAGTATATAAAAGAGAACAAGGTTAATGTTTTGTGTGAGTCTTTTTTGCTATTTACTTTTTCTCTTTTTATTTGGATCTGTGTTGAGGTGGTACTATTAAAGACGCTCTCTTGCAATCACAGAGACTATGGAATAACACCTGGGTGGTAATCTGGCAAGGTAAATCATATTAAATGATATTAATTAAAGGATTAATTAGCAATCCTGTTGTAAGAGGCCCCTTGGGTCGGAGCGATCATGATAAGTTAGAATTCTTCATTAAGATGGAGAATGAAGTAATTGACTCAGAGACTAGGGTCCTGAATTTAAATAAAGGAAACTACGATCGTATGAGGCACGAGTTGGGTAGGATTGATTGGGGAATGTCACTCAAAGGGTTGACAGTGGATAGGCAATGGCAAACATTCAAAGACCGCATGGATGAACTACAGAATTTGTTCATCCCTGTTTGGCATAAAAATAAAACAAAAAAGGTGACTCAACCGTGGCTAACAAGGGAAATTAGGGATAGCATAAGATCCAAGGAGAGGACATATAAATTGGCCAGAAAAAGCAGTAAACCTGAGGATTGGGAGCAGTTTAGGATTCAACAAAGGAGGACAAAGGGATTAATTAAGAAGGGGAAAATAGAATATGAGAGTAAGCTTGCAGAGAACATAAAAACTGACTGTAAAAGCTTTTATAGATATGTGAAGAGAAAAAGATTGGTGAAGTCAAGCATAGGTCCCTTGCAGTCAGAATCAGGGGAATTTATAATGGGGAACTGTGGTGATTATTCCTTGATTAGTAAAAGTATTGTGATTCGTTGTTTGTTAACTGCCTTGGGATATGTGTTGTAATCTCATTGGTAGTTGATGATCACATGATGTGTTGTGGCTACCTTAAATTCAGTCCTTTTCTAGCTTTAGTTGGGACTGGATGTAGAAAGATATGCTGCTGATTTTAAAGTTAATAAAGCCTAGCTTTGGAAGGCAAATCTATTCTTTATTTCAATTTATTAACTTTATGTTAGAATGGAGCGATATCTTCAACCAGAACGATTCAAGGCTGACCCCAATTCTGCTGGAGTGGATGATAAATGGAAACATTGGTATTGTACATTTAAAAACTTTTTGGGCGTGTTGGATCAAGAGGCTCTAAATAAGCTGAATATGCTGATCAACTACATTGACCCGGATGTATATAAATATATTTTGCACTGTAAAACTTATGAAGAGGCTATTTCTACATTGGAAAAGATTTTTGTTAAACCAAAGAATGAGGTATTTGCACGTCATCTTCTATCTGCCCGTAGGCAGCAGGTGGGAGAATCTTTGGATACTTATTTACAAGCACTTCGGTGCCTTAGTGTTGACTGTAATTATAAGGCTGTGACGGCTGAAGAATATAAGGATGAATCGCTACGGGATGCTTTTATTAATGGATTACTGTCTAGATCAATTCGTCAGCGGTTGTTAGAAAATAAGACTCTGGATCTTAAAAGTGCTTTTGAGCAAGCTTCTACATTGGATGTGGCTCAGAGAAGTTCGGATTCTTATGCTCTTTTTAATCGGCCTGCGACTATGGTTTCGGCAGCTTCGGATGAAAAGGAATTATGTGGACTTAATGGGAGTGGTTTACTAGATTTTGAAACAGTTTCTACTTCGGTGGCCGTTGCCTCTAGGATTCAGAAGTGTTATTTTTGTGGGAATATCCGGCACCCTCGTCTGAAGTGTCCTGCTCGGGAGGCTGTGTGTAGTAAATGTGGCAAGAGAGGTCATTATGCACGTGTGTGCAAATCATCAGGTTCAATTACCTTCCCTTCTCCTGGTGTGGGAGGGTCTTCCTCCACTACCTCTTCTGTGACTATTCAGCCTTTAGATAGGGCGTTTATTGCATCAATTTCTGCTGCATTTGCTCATGGCCTAAACAAAGCTATAGTTACGGCTCAAGTTAATGGGTTGGAAGTGAAGGCCCTTATAGATACGGGCAGTACTGAGAGTTTTATAAGTCTTCAGTTTGCGAAGGAGAAGCATTTGAAAATTTCGCCTGTTACGTATCAGGTGTGTATGGCTCAGACGACCCTTACTTCACAAATAGCTGGTTGTTGCTTTGTGAAAATGGTTCTTCTAGGTAATACGTATACTGATATATGCCTATCTGTTTTGCCTAATCTCTGTGCGGATATTTTGATTGGACATGATGTGCTTCAGTTACACGAGTCTCTTAGTCTTTCATTTGGAGGGACTAAGCCACCTTTATCTATTTGTGGATTAACCTCTTTATCTATTCCTCCATTATCACTTTTTTCCAATTTGATGTCGGATTGTAAGCCAATTGCTACCAAGTCAAGAAGATATAGTAGTCAGGATAGAGAATTTATTAATTCTGAAGTTCAACGTCTCTTATTGGAAGGAATCATTGAACCTAGTTGTTCGCCTTGGCGAGCACAGGTAGTTGTCACGACTAATGAGAGACACAAGAAACGAATGGTGATAGACTATTCCCAAACTATTAATAGGTATACTCAATTAGACGCGTACCCTTTGCCTAAGATTGATGAGCTTATCAATAAAGTATCTCAGTATAAAGTTTTTAGCACTATTGATTTAAAGAGTGCTTATCATCAGATTCCTATTGTTAAGAAGGATCAACCATATACGGCCTTTGAGGCTGGTGGAAAGCTGTATCAGTTTTGCCGAATACCATTTGGTGTTACTAATGGTGTTGCTTGTTTTCAACAGGCAATGGATGCTTTTATAAGTGATAACTCCCTCTCT
Source organism: Somniosus microcephalus (assembly GCF_052327205.1). Taxonomy (NCBI): domain Eukaryota; kingdom Metazoa; phylum Chordata; class Chondrichthyes; order Squaliformes; family Somniosidae; genus Somniosus; species Somniosus microcephalus. The sequence goes on from NC_140995.1 coordinate 136,066,044, forward strand.
GACACCTTTTCATACTTAGATGACATCACAGTGTGTGGCAAATCAAGGGTGGAGCATGATTCTAATTTAAAAAGATTCCTTCAAGCTGCGGAAAAAGTTGGTTTAACTTTTAACAAAGAGAAATGTGTCTTTTCGACTACTGAGGTAAATCTATTGGGGCATATTATTTCGGGAAATAAGATTAAACCAGATCCAGAACGTCTGCGACCATTGATCGATTTACCTTGTCCTACTAATTCTAAGGCTTTGCAACGAGTTGTTGGACTGTTTTCTTATTATTCCAATTGGATTGCAAATTTTTCACGGAAGATCCGGCCTCTTATTCGGGTTACGACATATCCTCTATCATGGGAGGCCAGGACATGTTTTGAGAATTTAAAAAAGGATATTTTAGGAGCAGTTGTGCATTCCATTGATGAGCAGGTTCCCTTTGTGATTGAGACGGATGCTTCGGATTTTGCAATTGGGGCTACTTTGAACCAAAATGGAAGACCTGTGGCCTTTTTCTCACGTACTTTGAATAATAGTGAAAAAAGACATTCCTCAATAGAAAAAGAGGCATACGCAATAGTAGAAGCATTGCGTAAATGGAGACATTATTTATCGGGGCGACATTTCACGTTGGTAACTGATCAAAAATCTGTGTCCTTTATGTTTGATGTTAAACATTTTGGAAAGATTAAAAATGATAAAATAATGAGATGGAGGATTGAGTTGGCATGTTACCATTTTGACATAGTTTATCGTCCGGGGAAGGATAATGTTTCTGCTGATGCACTGTCGAGGGCTTATTGTTCTGTGATTCATGGAGATACGCTTATTAATCTTCACAATGCCTTATGTCATCCTAGGGTTACGAGGATGATACACTTTGTACGCAGTAAGAACTTGCCTTTTTCAGTTGAAGACGTCAAGCGGATGACTTCATCATGTTCTATCTGTGCTCGGTGTAAACCAAATTTCTTTAAGCCTCAACGAGCTCATCTTATAAAGGCTACTTCTTCTTTTGAACGTTTGAGTGTTGATTTTAAGGGACCTCTTCCTTCAACTACTCAAAACCGATATATATTTACTGTTGTGGACGAGTTTTCAAGGTTCCCTTTTGCTTTTCCTTGTGCAGATGTATCAGCTGCTACAGTTATTAAATGTTTGACTCAACTTTTTGTCATCTTTGGGATGCCTGCGTATATCCATTTGGATCAGGGAAGTTCTTTTATGTCTTCCCAGTTGAAGGAATACCTTCAGAGTCGGGGAATTTCTACTAGTAGAACTACCCCGTATAATCCCCAGGGTAATGGACAGTGCGAACGATACAATGGGGTGATCTGGAAGGCAGTTATGTTGGCGTTGATATCCCGGAACCTTAAGAATACACAGTGGGAAATGGTGCTGCCTGATGCCCTGCATTCCATTAGATCATTGCTTTCAACGGCTACTAATGTGACCCCCCATGAAAGGCTCTTTAACTATCCGCGGAGATCTACTACGGGATATTCGGTACCTTCATGGCTTACTATGCAGGGACCTTGATGTAAGAAAAAGGAGTCTTACCATCAAGTAACTTTAAAGTAAGCTTTAAGTAACTTATAAACACACTATATACAAGAGAGGTCTTTACCATGCCTCTGGTAGAAGCCTCTTACAATACTGAACAGACCAGTATTTATACCAGTCCAACAGGAAGTGACATATGACAGGAAGTGAGGTATGTACACAGTTCATAGTTCACAGTTCACAGGAAGTGATGACATAACTTCCCGGAAGTTATTATTATTATCACAGACCTGTGTTGCTTCGACGCCATGTTAGATTGTCAAAATATGACCCCTTGGTGGAGGAGGTGGAGCTGTTGGAGGCAAATTCCCAATATGCTCATATTCGATTCCAAGATGGGAAAGAAAGTACTGTTTCAATTAAAGACTTGGCTCCTTGTGGGGGCCAGCCCTCTTCTGAGGATATTAATAATGGTCATGATTTGGATAATGTGGATGCTGTTACAGAAACTATGAATATTTCCAATCCGATTGCAGATAATCATACTTCTATTAGTCAGCCTTTGATAGATGTTTATGACCGTCCCAGTTCATCTTTTGATGGGATTTCTAATCCGGAAACCGTTGAGAATCGGGATATGGATAGCCTTCCTGTTGAAGGTACTTCTGTGCCTTCTGGTGTGGGAGGGCAAGGAATTTCACCAAGGTTAAGAAGGTCGACACGAACAAGATATCCGGTCGACCGATTGAAAATGGACTTTTAAATTGATAGTAATGTTTTAAAAATTGTTGAAACATTATAGTATATTGTTTTAGTTGAGAGATACTTAATACTTATGCGTAATGTTATTATTTGTTGTTGTTCATTTAGTATTGTGTTATGTAAATAGTTTTATTCTCGTGCATAGTTTAGTTGTAAATAATTAATTGTAAAAGTTATTAGGTTGGAGTATATTTTAAAAGGAGGGGTGAATGTGGTGATTATTCCTTGATTAGTAAAAGTATTGTGATTCGTTGTTTGTTAACTGCCTTGGGATATGTGTTGTAATCTCATTGGTAGTTGATGATCACATGATGTGTTGTGGCTACCTTAAATTCAGTCCTTTTCTAGCTTTAGTTGGGACTGGATGTAGAAAGATATGCTGCTGATTTTAAAGTTAATAAAGCCTAGCTTTGGAAGGCAAACCTATTCTTTATTTCAGGAACAAAGAAATGGCAGACCAATTAAATACATATTTTGGTTCTGTCTTCACAAATAACCTCCCAGAGATGTCGGGGAACATAAGGTCTGATGAAAGGGAGGAACTGAAAGAAATCAGTATTTGTAGGGAAATGGTGTTAGGGAAATTGACGGGATTGAAGGCCGATAAATCCCCAGGGCCTGATAATCTACATCCTAGGGTACTTAAGGAAGTGGCCCTAGAAATAGTAGATGCATTGCTGATCATCTTCCAACATTCGATGGAATCTGGAACAGTACCCATGGATTGGAGGGTAGCTAATGTTACCTCACTATTCAAAAAAGGTGGTAGAGAGAATATGGGGAATTACAGACCGGTAAGCCTGACATCAGTAGTGGGGAAAATACTAGAGTCCATTATAAAAGATGTAATAGCAGAGCACTTGGAAAGCAGTGACAGGATCGGACAAAGTCAACATGGATTTACAAAAGGTAAATCGTGCTTGACTAATCTACTGGAATTTTTTGAGGATGTAACTGTTAAAATAGATAAGGGAGAACCATTGGATGTGGTGTATTTGGACTTTCAGAAGGCTTTCGATAAGGTCCCGCATAAGAGATTAGCGTGTAAAGTTAAGGCACATGGGATTGGGGGCAAGGTATTGACTTGGCTAGAGAACTGGTTGGCAGACAGAAAGCAAAGAGTTGGAATAAATGGGTCTTTTTCCGAGTGGCAGGCAGTGACTAGTGGGGTACCGCAGGGATCGGTCCTTGGAACCCAGCTATTCACAATGGCCCAGAACTTGGTGTCGGGGGCTTGCCGCGCATGCAAGCCCCCGATGTGCGCTCACCCTGCGCGCCGACATCTGAAACCTGGCCCGCAGTGGATTTCCTGTCAGTGGCCAGTTTCTGATGTCAGCGCGCTGTGCTAACCTGACCCAGCGGCATAGTTAGTGCGATGTGCCGGCTGGGATCAGGTGAGCACTGTTCAGCCAATCAGGGGAGGGGAAACTTCATTCATAAGTTTGAGAGTAAGAACTGTCAAACTCATGAGAAGTACTGCACCCCAAAACACTACTTAAACTTTAAATAAAATTTAAAAAAACATCCCAATCATTAAATTAAGTATAAATAAGTTTTAAAAAATAATTTAAACAATAATTATTTTTTTTGAAAAAAATAAATTTTTAATAAAAAGGGTCTAAAACTAAACTTACCTTATTGTAGATTCTTTAAAATAATAAACCTGTGGGAAAAAAAATTCTAAATTGCACTAAAACACCACTTACCTGTAAAAATAAATACTTACATGTGCTTTTTACAAGCGTAACGACCGGAGGCCTTTACACATGCGCAATTCCCCCAAAACAGAGGAAATCCAAGATGCACGTGCTGCCCCCTACAGCGCACGCGCTAGCCTCTTCAACTCTTGGGTTGGAGGAGAGGAAATGCCGGTTTTCAGCGCATGCGCTGTGCATGCTGAAAACCGGCATTTCCTCCGGCCAGACGCATGAGTACCCCTTCCGTACTCACGCGTTTGGGGAGGAATTTCTGCCCCAATATATATTCATGATCTAGACAAGGGAACTAGATGTAATATCTCCAAGTTTGCAGATGACACAAAGCTGGGTGGGCGTGTGTGCTGTGATGAAGATGCTGAGAAACTCCAGTATGATTTGGACAGGTTGGGTGATTGGGCAGAAGCATGGCAGATGCAATATAACGTGGATAAATGCGAGGTTTCCCACTTTGGTGTCAAAAACAGGAAGGCAGATTATTATCTGAATGACAATAGATTGGAAGAAGGGGAAGTGCAACGAGACCTGGGTGTCCTTGTGCACCAGGTGCTGAAGGTAAGCATGCAGGTGCAGTAGGCAGTTAAGAAGGCAAATGGTATGTTGGCCTTTGTAGCGAGAGGGTTTGAGTACAGGAACAAGGATGTCTTGCTGCAGTTGTACAGGGCCTTGGTGAGACCACATCTTGAGTATTGTGTGCAGTTTTGGTTGCCTTATCTGAGGAAGGATGTTCTTGCCATGGAAGGAGTTCTGCGAAGATTCACCAGGCCGATACCTGGGATGGCAGGAATGACGTATGAGGAGAGATTGGGTCGATTGGGCTTATACTCGCTGGAGTTTAGAAGAATGAGAGGGGATCTCATTGAAACTTATAAAATTCTGACAGGACTGGACAGACTAGATGCAGGAAGGATGTTCCCGATGGTCAGGGAGTCCAGAACCAGGGGTCACAGTCTAAGGATAAGGGGTAGGCCTTTTAGGACAGAAATGAGGAGGAATTTCTTCACCCAGAGAGTGGTGAACCTGTGGAATTCTCTGCCACAGAAGGCAGTGGAGGCCAATTCATTAAATATATTCAAGAAGGAGTTGGATATATTCCTTAAGGCTAAAGGGATCAAGTGGTATGGGGAGAAAGCAGGGACAGGGTACTGAATTTGGATGATCAGCCATGATCGCATTGAATGGCGGAGCAGACTCGAGGGGCTGAATGGCCTACTTCTGCTCCTATTTTCTATGGTTCTATGTTTCTATATGCCTTAACAAGCACCTGACTGATTTTTATTCCTTCAACCCACCCCACCCCCATAAATTACTGGACCAATATTTGGCCCTTACCTTGCCCTATTGAAGCGTTCATTAATAATCCTGAATTTTCCATTCTGTGGTCAAAGTGAGCTTTGCACTAGCAGAATGTAGTTATGGTAAGAAATGCAGCTGTGCTGTGCCATAGTAGGTCCATGTAGTTTAGTCCTCTTTTGGAGGCTCGGTAAATCCATTGCAAAGAGCTTGTTACTACTGCAGCCAGCTAGAAATATGCCCCAAAAGTTACAATGGAAGAAAATTGTGACAAAAAATGTTGGGGTTAAATTTGTTCTTGGGCAATGGTGCAAAATAAGTGATAGCGAATTGGCTGCTTGTTTTTACACCCTGCTTATTTTCTTTTCCATCAACTTCAATAGAAAAGAAAATCGGACGGGCTATAAAACGGGCTGCCAATTCGCTCTCACCCATTTGCACTCCTGCCCAAGACCAATTTCACCCCCATTAGACTTTTATTATGGATTATTCAGAAATGCAGCTCTAATCCTGATGCTATCAACCACTGGTTGTGCCATCCAATACATGATATTCCATTATATTTGCCTCTGTCCATTAAGGAAAATTAAAAAAAATTAGGCATTAGCCCAGCAGAAAGTGCGAACAGACATGAGAACAGATGCTAGTCATATGAAGGAAGGGCATGATTTGGATATATCAGCACAGCACTTGTATAAGTTAATAGTGCAGAAGATTTGTCTTCATTGGCGATCTCTAGTGGTGGCTAAAATGTGGCTTTTAAAAAAAATTGCCCTGTGTTATGTGACGGTTTATTTTCTTCAAAATTAACTGCAGAAGCTTTTTAGAGATAAGGAGGTTGTTAACTGGTTTTATTTGAACACTCCTGTCATCACACTTGCAGAATTGTGCGAATTTGGAAACAAAATAGGGAGTGGGTTTGGAATGGTGACAAGTTTACTTAATTTAAGGATTTACACTGAGATCTCAGTAACAGGGAAATGGCCCCTCACCATACATATAATGGCAGTCAACATCCACCAAATAATCTGAGGAGCAACAGTAATAATCATCAAGAGTATAATTGATTGCAAGGCCCAGACTAAAGGTTGTTAGTCAGGACTGCCTGAAAGCATAAAATGCAGCTCCTGATTCCTGCAAACCATATTTTTGTGCATTGTTGTCGTTTTCTTCATGGCTGTTACTTCCTGTGCAAGAAAATGAACATTTTTACAGTCAAAAGAGCAAAACATGTTTTTATTCACTTATGGGATGTGGGTGTCACTGGCAAGGCCAGCATTTATTGCCCATCTCTAATTGCCCTGGAGAAGGTGGTGGTGAGCTGCCTTCTTGAACTGCTGCAGTCCGTGTGGTGAAGTTACTCCCACAGTGCTGTTAGGTAGGGAGTTCCAGGATTTTGACCCAGCAACGATAAAGGAACGGCGATATGCTTCTAAGTCAGGATGCTGTGGGACTTGGAGGGGAAACTGGAGATGGTGGTGTTCCAATGTGCCTGCTGCCCTTGTCCTTCTAGGTGGGACAGGTCACGGGTTTGGGAGGTGCTGCCGAAGAAACCTTGGCGAGTTGCTGCAGTGCATCTTGTAGATGGTACACACTGCAGCCACGGTACGCCGGTGGTGGAGGGAGTGAATGTTTAAGGTGGTAGGTGGGGTGCCAATCAAGCGGGCTGCTTTGCCCTGGATGGTGTAGAGCTTCTTGAGTGTTGTTGGAGCTGCACTCATCCAGGCAAGTGGAGAATATTCCATCACACTCCTTACTTGTACCTTGTAGATGGTAGAAATGCTTTGAGAAGTCAGGAGGTGAGACACTCGCCGCAGAATCCCTTGCCTCTGACCTGATCTTGTTTTCACAGTATTTATGTGGCTGGTCCAGTTAAGTTTCTGGTCAATGGTGACCCCCAGGATGTTGATAGTGGGGGATTCAGCGATGATAATGCTGTTGAATGTCAAGGGGTGGTGGTTAGACTCTCGCTTGTTGGAGATAGTCATTGCCTGGCACTTCTGTGGCGCGAATGTTACCTGCCACTTATCAGTCTAAGCCTGAACGTTGTCCAGGTCTTGTTGAATGTGGGCATGGACTGCTTCATTATCTGAGGAGTTGTGAATGGCACTGAACACTGTGCAGTCATTAGCGAACATCCCCACTTTTGACCTTATGTTGGAGGGAAGGCCATTGATGAAGCAGCTGAAGATGGTGAGGGCCTAGGACTCTGCCCTGAGGAACTCCTGCAGCGATGTCCTGGGGCTGTGATGATTGACCTTTAATCACCACAACCATCTTCCTTTGTGCTAGGTGTGACTCCAACCAGTAGAGAGTTTTTCCCCCGATTCCCATTGACTTCAGTTTAACTAGGGCTCCTTCATGCCACACTCGGTCAAATGCTGCCTTGATGTCAAGGGCAGTCACTCTCACCTCACCTCTGGAATTTAGCTCCTTTGTCCATGTTTGGACCAAGGCTGTAATGAGATTGGGAGTCCAGTGGTCTGGGTGGAACCCAAATTGGGCATCAGTGAGCAGGTTATTGGTGAGTAAGTGCCGCTTGATAGCACTGTCGATGACACCTTCCATCACTTTGCTGATGATTGAGAGTAGACTGATGGGGCGGTAATTGACCGGATTGGATTTGTCCTGCTTTTTTTGGACAGGACATACCTGGGCAGTTTTCCACATTGTCGGATAGATACCAGTGTTGTAGCTGCATTGGAACAGCTTGGCTAGAGGCGCGGCTACTTCTGGAGCACACATCTTCAGCACGATAGCCGGGATGTTGTCAGGGCCCATAGCCTTTGCTGTATCCAGTGCACTCAGCCATTTCTTGATATCACATGGAGTGAATCGAATCGGCTGAAGACTGGCTCCTGTGAGGGTGGGGACCTCAGGAGGAGGCCAATATGAATCATCCACTTGGCAATTCTGGTTGAAGATGGTTGCGAATGCTTCAGTCTTGTCTTTTGCACACACGTGCTGGGCTCCACCATCATTGCGGATGGGGATATTCATGGAGCCTCCTCCCCCTGTTAGTTGTTTAATGGTCCACCACCATTCACGACTGGATGTGGCAGGACTGCAGAGCTCTGATCTGATCCGTTGATTGTGGAATCGCTTAACCCTGTCTACAGCATGCTGCTTCCGCTTTTTAGCATGCATGTACTCCTGTGTTGCAGCTTCCCCAGGTTGGCACCTCATTTTTAGGTACGCCTGGTGCTGCTCCTGACATGCTCTTCTCCACTCCTTATTGAACCAGGGTTGATCCCCTGGCTTGATGGTAATGGTAGAGTGAGGGATATGCCGGGTCATGAGGTTACAGATTGTGGTGGAATATAATTCTGCTGCTGCTGATGGCCCACAGTGCCTCATGGATGCCCAGTTTTGAGCTGCTAGATCTGTTCTGAATTTATCCCATTTAGCACGGTGGTAGTGCCACACAACACGATGGAGGTTGTCCTCAGTGTGAAGATGGGACTTCGTCTCCACAATGACTGTGCGGTGGTCACTGCTACCAATGCTGTCATGGACAGATGCATCTGCGATAGGTAGATTGGTGAGGACAAGGTTAAGTAGGTTTTTTCCTTGTGTTGGTTCTCTCACCACCTGTTGCAGGCCCAGACTGGCAGCTATGTCCTTCAGGACTCGGCCAGCTCAGTCAGTAGTGGTGCTACCGAGCCACTCTTGGTGATGGACATTGACGCCCCCCACCCAGAGTACATTCTGTGCCCTTGCTACTCTCAGTGCTTCTTCCAAGTGGTGTTCAACATGGCGGAGTACTGATTCATCAGCTGAGGGAGGGCGGTAGGTGATAATCAGCAGGAGGTTTCCTTGCCTATGCTTGACCTGAAGCCATGAGACTTCATGGGGTCCAGAGTCAATGTTGAGGAATCCCAGGGCCACTCCTTCCCGACTGTATGCCACTGTGCCACCACCCCTGGTGGGTCTGTCCTGCCGGTGGGACAGGACATACCCAGGGATGGTGATGGAGGAGTTTGGGACATTGGCTGAAAGGTATGATTCTGTGAGTATGACTATGTCAGGCTGTTGCTTGACTAGTCTGTGGGACAGCTCTCCCAATTTTGGCACAAGGAGGACTTTGCAGGGTCGACTGGGCTGGGTGTGCTGTTGCTGTGTCCGTGGCCGGTGCCGAGGTCGATGCCAGGTGGTCCGTCTGGTTTCATTCTTATTATTTTGTTTCGTAGCGGTTTGTTTTGGTCAGAAATGACTGTGAACATTCTTAACATGTTTGAATGAATATCTTCAGTCCTCTTTTTTAATGGAGGGCGTTAATCTATTTATTTTAAACAGATTAGCCCCTCTGTTAAAATATTGGGCAGAGGAAGGTCACACAACTATATTAAGCTATTGGCCCAGAAATTCGGGTCGGAGGATTCCCGCGGGTGCAAGCCCCCGACCTGCACTTACCTTGCGCGCTGGCCGTTGAGCTGTGGGCCCCCGTGGAATTGCGATCCTGGGCCTCCTCCAACTGCCGGCGTGCAGTGCTTGCGTATCCCAGGGGCGCAGTTAGTTCGATGCATCCCCTGGGATCACGTGGGCCATGGAGAGCCAATGGTAGCAGGGAATGCTTCATTCATAAGTTTGACAAGAAGACCTGTCAAACCTATAAATACTATAAGCCCCAAAACATCACTAAATCTTCAAATAAATTTTAAAAAAACATCACATTTTAAAAATAAACTATAAATTACATGAAATAACTATTTTAAACAATAATTTAAATTTTTGAAAAAATTAATTACATTTTCTAACGGGGCGAAAAATAAAATTCCCTTTCTTTAAAGTATTTAAAAATAATAAACCTGTGGAAAAAATGTTTTAATTTTAATTAATTCACCACTTACCTTTTAAAAAGCAGGCCTTGTGACTGCTTTTTACATGTCTAACTTCTGGAGACTTACCCTCCCGGGAAAACCTGCAAAAAAACGTAAGTTCGACGCGCACGCGCTGCCTCTCCTGCGCACGCGTTCGACTTCTGAACCCCTTCTTTCAGGGGAACGGAAGTGCTGGTTTCCCGTGCATGCGCAGTGCACGAAACCGGCACTTCCATTGGGCTTACGGGTGAGTATCCCGTGCATACTCACCCGTGGAGACCCGAATTTCTGGGCCAATATCACCAACAGTAATTTTCACATTCATGTTAGAAAATGTTTGAAGTGCTCAGCAGGTTGATCAGCATCTAAAGGAGGAAAAGACGGGTTCATGTTTGGGTGTGACATTTCAATGATATTGACTCGGTTTTGTTGCATTGAAATCTACCTGAAGTTACTTAGAAATAAATCAGAATGCCCTCAGTTCATGTAATCGCATGCCTGCCTCTGGACTGCTGTGGGGTTGGGAGTTATTGTAGATGTGTTGCAAAGATTTCAATTCACAAATTAACATGAACTATCTGGGATTAGATTTACTGGATCCTATAAAAGTTGTTTTGAAGTCTTGACAACTATGTTTATTTTCATATTTAAAATATCTATGACCCTTCCAGGAGAAATTATTTTTGACTTGAAAAGCAGAACTACAGTAGGCTCCAAAACATCAGAAAATAAACCAAAAAAGTGACAAAACCAAAATTTTCTGGCAAAACTCCAGGTCCCCATAGAAAATAAATCTCATGCAACATCTCAAGCAGTTACATCTCCCTTCCACATTCTAAACCCACCATGCCTGCAAACTGCATTTTTCTGTTCTTTACTTTTTTCCTCCCACAATAAAAGTGATGGAACTAGAGTATACCTGCAGCTTAATTAATTATAAGCCTATGTCCCATTGCATTTACAGTCTATCTCCTCCTTTTCATGTGTCATAAGGCCTAGATTTAGCGCAGTTTTTATGTCTGTCTCAGAATTTTTCCAGTTGCCACTCAATTTTCTAGTATGTGAGGGGGAGGGGCATCAGCCCCCATTACACATTAATTAAAATAAAGGAATATCCATTAAGAGTAATTCACATTCTGAATGTTTAGCATTCATAAAATCAAAATCTAAATTGTGAATAAGAAGATTAGGGGATGATAATTTAGTTCATATCATTACCAGACTGTAAGGCATACCCACAGTGAGATTGCTAAGGAACCAGATGAACATTGGACACTACTGCTAGACCATAAAGAATAGAGGTCACTAAAGCCCCATGGAATCAGGCACATACTGACCAAGAGAAACTCTGAACAATCAGGCAAGTATTCCACTAGATCATCTTTAAATCAAATTGCCATTAAACTGCCAGATACATACTAACGACTAAACTGTCAAGAAATCAGATGCATGTCCATCACTATACTATTAAGCAATTAAGCATATGACTGATACTAGACCACTACAGAACTGAACGTTTACCCACTAGTAGACCATCAGGGAATTGTACATGCGCACAGCCACTAGACCATGATGGAAAAAGAAAAAATAGCCAAAACCACAGTGGAAAATTGATGTAGTGCCACTTGACTACCACTGAAAAAAACACAGAAAGGGAGCTCGTGAGTACATGTGTGCACAAACACAGAGACATACACACACATAGCCACACACACACACATAGACACACACACATAGACCCACGCACATAGACATAAACACACATAGACATACACCGACACACACATACACAGAGACACACACACAGACTCACATACATATACAGAGACACACACAGATTCATACAGACACCCAGACACTCACACGAAATACAAAAACAAACAAATTAGCCAACAACATTTGACAATACCAGTAGAGACTTGGGCCCCGATATTAACTTCAAGGCATGTTGGGAGTGGGGAGGTCGGGGCGGTGGTCCGAAATCGCATGGGAAACCCAAAAGTAATTTCAGCACATCTGTCTGTGGGGTTTAAACGCAGGCACCTCCTTATAATATAACTTTCGGGTTTGGCATCAAATGCGTGGCAGTGAGCATGGTGCGGACCCGCATGACACAATCTCAACTGGAATATTTAAAGGGCCAATCCAAAAATGGAATTTGGAGGAGTTAGGAGGTTTGACACAGAGACAGCAATTGCAGAATATGGACTCAGGGCACACAAAGGCTGCACCCCACTTTAATGACTTCACCCTTGATGTGCTGCTGGGGGCCAGTGAGGAGTTGGAGAGAGATATTCTTCCCCAGCAATGGGAGGAAGAAACCTGCTGCTGCTACAATGAAGGCGTGGCCGGAGGTTGCCCAGAAGGTCAGTAGCAGGAGTGTAGTGCCACGCTCCCGGATTCACTTTAGGAAGCGCTTTACTAACCTAACCAGGTAAGCAAAGGTGAGTACAGTTGCACACGTGCCTACATCCTGTTGTGCGCATCAACCCATCCCCACTCTGCCTTGTCAAGCCTACCCCATCACATCACTTCTCACACCCACTTATATTGCAAGCGCACTCATCCTTTTCTTTCTATGCACTTCCTCACATCGCCATCTAATCATCCACCACTGCCACTCACCCTGATCCTTATGCAATTTGATGCCTCTCCCTGATAGTCACCCTCACCAAATGCACTGCAGCCATCGGAACACATGCCATTACACTCATAGCTCTGTTCTTTCCCCCGTTGCAGGAAACGAGAGCGCAAAACACTCGAAGAACTGGAGGTGGTCCTTCACAAATCTCACAGCTGACAACTGCAGAGGAGGAAGCGCTGGAGATCAGTGGCATCTCGGCATCCCTGGCCATTGGAGATCAGGACCTCCCAGCTACCCGGTGTCACAATTAAATACCATCGAGCCACATGTGTTACAACATTCAGTCACGTTGGCTTGATTTCAGCAGCGAGTGAAATATGATCATCTTAAAATGATAAGTTGCAACATTCTTATCTAGCCAGGACTAATTCATATCTTTTCTCTCTGACAGGGCCTTCACACATGCAGAAGAGGTCAGTGGACCTCGTGGTTGGCGATGGCGACTCCTCAGAGGAGCTGATTCATAGATACATAGAGATAGGAACAGGAGTAGGCCATTCGGCCCTTCGAGCCTGCTCCGCCATTCAATGAGATCATGGCTGATCTTACCAGTTCAGTACCCCGTCCCCGCCTTTTCTCCGTAACCCTTAATCCCCTTAGCCTTCAGAAATATATCCAATTCTCTCTTGAAAATATTTATTGAATTAGCCTTCACAGCCCTCTGTGGCAGGGAATTCCACAGGCTCACCACTCTTTGAGTGAAGAAATTCTTCCTCATCTCTGTTTTAAATGATTTGCCCGCTATCTTTAGACTGTGGCCCCTGGTTCTGTGCTCCCCGGCCATTGGAAACATTCTCTCTGAATTCAGCCTGTCCAGGCCTTCTGAGGGTGCACCATCACAGGACTCAAGCTTACCTTGCACCAGCGCAGATACTCACACTGAAAGGATTATTATTAGTCCTAGCCCCTGTAGGGCTACCCCAGATCAGGCGTATTCCCCAGACGTTCACTCTCAACTAAAGTTAGAGGCAGCTGAATCCTAAAGATGCTTAATTGGGTCTAAAGGTCCAGGCTATCTCTCCCTAAAGGAAAGGAGCAGCCTTAAGATGTTACCGTCCTCTAGATAGCACTTTTAATAAATTTAGCTAGACTGTAACCTTCTGGATATTATGAGGGTCCAGAAAACTCCTCCAGAATTCTGCAACTCCTCACCAAAGAGTGTACAGAGATTGAGTTTGCGAGTTTGATACAGAAGTACTATGTGAGACAATTCTAAAAATATATAGATTTATTAAAGAACCGACATGTAATTACAATAGGTATTTCAATTGCGACATTAACAGTTCAAAATATAAAAAAGCTTTTACAATCTTATTATCAGAGATCCTTATTCTCAAATCTTAACTTTGTTACATTTTTACATTTCTTAGTTTTATTCCAGGATATCGACCAAAATCAAATACAAGTACCTTTTTGATCCCCGAGATACAAAGAGTTGAAGACTTGCAGAGCTTGCCTCTGAAGCCTGAGAATCGCTTTGCCCCTTCAAGCGAATCTGTCTTCCCATTTGAAAGTCCAATTTTTATACTCTTTCTCAGTGGTATATCCTTTGAAATTTTCTGCTGATGTAAGCTAATTATCTCTAGTCATTCTTCTGTTGACCTCTTCTATTCTTACAGTTAGATCAGCTTGTAGCAAGCAGACTTGTGTCTATACCTTTAGGTGTTCAAAACTTATCATAAAAACAATGTGGAGCAGATGTATCTATTTGTTGTCATTCTTACGAAGGTCTTCTGTTTGTATTTTTTGCACTTAGAACACCTTACTTAGGATGATCTATGCAATTTTTAATCACCTCAGCTGTTTGTACCACAGACTCGTGTCTCCTGTGTTCTAAGTTTAACATAAAAACCATTTGACGGCAGGTGTTTCTTTTATTTTATGTCATTTTTACAAAGGCACATGTTTCTTTAATTTATATGATTCCTTCCAAAGTGTTGGTTTATAACACCTAAACAGGGTATGGTATTGTGTTCTTTCCAAGGCTTCAGCCTTTTAGGAAACTCCAACCTTCTACTTCAATAAGGCTATTGTCTCAGTGTCAACAACTTATCTTATCTCAATATCCTGTATGCTGTTCACAGCTTTTGATTGTTAAGGCTTCCAGATTTTCAAGCCCAGTTTGTCATGTTTTAATAAAGTCAGAATTCTGTTCATAGGATGGTGTATTTTTCTGAATATGGCTATTCCTTCACAACACTTCAGTGGGTCAAATTAGGCAGATAGTTAGGTTTTCACCTGGTGACTCACAGTTCACAAGTGAGCAAGAAACGTATAAAATTCTGACAGGGTTAGACAGACTGGATGCAGGGAGGATGTTTCCCCTGGCTGGGGGTTCTAGAACGAGGGGTCACAGTCTCAGGATACGGTGTAGGACATTTAGGACTGAGATGAGGAGAAATGTCTTCACTCAGAGGGTGGTGAACCTGTGGAATTCTCTACCACAGAAGGCTGTGGAGGTCAAGTCACTGAATATATTTTAAGAAGGAGATAGATAGATTTCTGGATGCAAAAGGCATCAAGGGCTATGGAGAGAGAGCAGGAATATGGTATTGAGATAGAGGATCAGCCATGATCGTTTTGAATGGCGGAGCAGGCTTGACGGTCCGAATGGCCTACTCCTGCTCCTATTTTTCTATGTTTCTATAGTGGTGGAAGGGACAGCTGTGGATAGTCCATGTCTGAGGCCGCAGCCCTCTCCAAGCTCTGCTCAGCTGGACACAGATGCTGTACCCCAGGGGCCGTCGATGAAAAGGATAATCAGTGAGCAGCAGCAGAGAATGCGCGATGCACTGACAGGCCTTTCACACACACTGTCCATGACTGCAGAGAGAATGGGGGAGACTGCCTCAAACGTGAGTGGGTTGGTGTCACAGGGCATTGCAGTGATGTGTTTTTCATGCAGTCTGTTTGTCCTATGACTTTCATTGTACTGCTCTTGGACTTCATTGGTTGGGTTTCTCACAGATGTCATCAGCCAAGTTTGAAGTAGGTATCCTTTGTCTCCTAGCAGCCACCCTTTAAGTCCACTTGCAGGTCCAAAGAAGTCAGAGAGCTTGGACTGCCAAAGGATGAAAGCATCATGGCAGCTCCCCGGTTATCTGGCACACACCTGCATAAACTTTTGTTGTAGTTTCACACGAGCTGCACATTGATGGAGTGGAAGCCCTTGCGGTTTACAAATAATCCTGGTTGATCTGGGGAATGCACGGATTGCCACGTTTGTGTAGAAAATGAGGCCCTGCACCTGTGGGAAGCCAGCCAGAGATGCAAACCCAAGTGACCACTCATTCTAACTGGCACCATCACAGGCGAAGTTGACATAATTGCCAGCCCTGGCAAACATTCCATCCATGACCTGCCCTAGGCATTCATGTGCAGCTGACTGCGAGACTCTCGATATGTCTCCGGCAAAGCCCTGGAAGGATCCAGAGGCAAAAAGCTTGAGGGCGGTGATCACTTTCACAGTCACTGGTAACGGCGGGCACCAGGTCCAACAGGGAGCAGGTCTTCTTCTAGGAGGCCTTAGATGTCTGCCACCACTTGATGTGACAACCTCAGCCTCCAGAAGCACTTCTCTCCTGAGTGGTCTAGGAAGCTGAGTCTCTGTCTGTACACCCTGTTACATGGCTAGTGCCTCCAGCGAGATCTACCCCTCTGCTGCCCCCCTCTCTGTTGCTACCCTCTCTGCTCACCACCTGTAGGTCTCTCCACAACAGGCTGTTGCTGCTGCTGATGGTCATCGTGTTCCTCGTTCGAGGTCCAATCTAAGGCAGCCAAGGCGCCACCCATCCTGATCTGATTCTCAAAGCCTCCGAAGTGTAGAAACTAACCTCTCACCACAACTACTCTGAACAAACTCTTTCTCAGTGGGAGGTAAGAAAGTAGCTGTGAGTACTGAATATTTATTGCAGTATTTCCATGAGTTTTAATCAGCCCCCTCCATTGCTGTTCTGTTCTCGCCTTTGTTTCCATGGCGAGTTTTAGGATGCCCGGGAAACCCATGGATGCACCATTCAATTAGATTGTAAGGTGAAATATTACTGCAATGGCGTGATTAAAATATTTAAATGACTAACTTGCCTCTCTGGAGGCGGTTGCGCACAACTGCCAAATGCGCCCGAGTTAAACCTGGAAGTTGGCACGTTGGAGCCAGCTTCTGGACGCAAATGCATTTTCGGCTACTTTACCCTCCACCTGCACCTAAACCCACACGCTGCTCCATGTTAAAATTCCCCTGTTGGTTGCTTCTAACGATTGCAAGGCCATTATTAATGTTGGAGATTTGATGATCAGCATTAGCAAAACTGAAAAATTGAAGGTGCCTATGACAAAGATTAAGCATTTTGGGGGAAAAATTCATCCCCTTGGTGCCACCCGTTAGTGCCAGGAGATGGCGCTAATGCGGCGTTGAGACAGGACGAGGCGAATCCAGCACTGCACGTCAAATCAGGACCCCTGTAGCACTGCTGGTAACAGCTATCGGCGGGGACCTCAATGCCAGGGAGATCGTGACGTCTGTGAGTGTGCAACGCCTGTCCTTTTACGTCCTCCCGTCCCACCGTCCAGGGCCCCAAACACTCCTTCCAGGTGAAACAGCGATTTACTTGTACTTCTTTCAATTTAATATACTGTATTCACTGTTAACAATGCGGTCTCTTCTACACTGGGGAGACCAAATGCAGATTGGGTGACTGCTTTGCGCAACACCTCCATTCAGTCTGCAAGCGTGTCCCGAGCTTCCGGTCGCCTGTCACTTTAATTCTCCACTTCACTCCCAATCGATCTTTCTGTTGTGGCCTCCTGCACTGCTCCAATGAAGTTCAGCGTAAGCTTGAGGAACAGCACCTAAACTTTCAATTAGTCACTTTACAGCCTTCTGGACTCAATGTTGAGTTCAACAAAAAATCTCTGCCCCCATTTGTTTTTGGATGGCAGCTGTTGATGTTTCTGCCATTCCCATTTACACCTCTTTTAGACCCATCTTTTGTTCTTTTACTTGTCCCATTACCATCTCCTTTTGCCTCGCACCATCATCCTTTTTGTCTTTTAATCTCTCCTGCCTTCCACCCTATCACAGACCTTCCCTTTGGTTCTTTCCTCCCCTCCTCCCTTTCCCTGCCCCTGCACTTGCTTAAAACCTGCTATATCTCTAACTTTTTTCAATTCTGACAAAGGTCATCAACCTGAAACGTTGACTCGGTTTCTCTCTCCACAGATGCTGCCTGACCTGCTGAGTATTTCCAGCATTTTCTGTTTTTATTTCAAATTTCCAATATCCACAGTATTTTGCTTTTGTTTTTAATTCTTCTTGTTCTGAGATATTTCAAATAAATTTGGAGATACATTTTGGAGCTCTATTGTAACAGAAATTTCAATTAGCCTGAGGCTGTTGGTGGAAGATCAGCAGAACAAATGGTGCAAATGGCTAGACTTGGCCACTTATGCTAATCCTCAGGTGCATCTGCTGGTTACAACAGGGCATCAGGAGAAGCTCGCAGAAACTCTACCCTGTAGTGGCTATGTTTCAAGAGGCATATTGAGGGTTAGCACAGGATAAGACTTATTTTTGCTATTTTGACATTTAAAGGAGATTAGTTAAGGTTATAATTACTGTAAGTATACTGATTTTTGATTGAGGTCTATCATTTGCTTAATGTTCAAAAAATGTGTCTGTTGGTATGGATCCTGGTAGAATGTATATTTTTTCTGCTTTACAAAGTCTGAAGAGATCAAAAGACAAAACATGATATATTTCAGTAAACTGAGTTCAGTGGCAATTGTTCTCTGTTTGATGCCTGGGCCTCACTAGATTTACCGAGATATTTGGCAGGAAAAGGCACATTCTGGCATGCAAAGGATACAAATTTTACTTACAAAATTGGCACCAAACCCAAGGGCATTATTTAAAGTAAAACCCCCAAAACGTATCAGGGTCCAAGAAATGTATTTTGATTTAGCTGGTGTTTCTCTAGAGGACCAGGACACTGATGATAAATGTCAGAATTTGACCTTTTACCTACTCCAGTCAGTTTATAATCATGATAACTGCAGCTGACGGAAGATGATTGAGGCTCTTGTACAAAAGTAGCTACCCCACTGCATATTTTAATCAATCTATAATAAGGGTATAAGTCACAATTGCTGTAGCTGTATAATGATGTGCAGCAATTACCCATGGGGGAGACTTAGGCCCTGATATTTATGGAGAGGTGGGGAGGGTGTGGGAGGGGGTGGTGAGGCCGAAAAACCCGGCAAGGCTAGGGACGTGGAGGCCCTGCCAAAAGTAATGGCAGGACCTCATTAGCATTTATTTTAGCTCCGTTTCCTACCCGGCAACTGGCCAAATGGACAACCTGGCCGACTACCAGGAAGGAACACCAGAGGCAGGTGGCTGCAGGTGGGGGACACTTGGAGTTGGGCCCTGGCAATCGGCAGAGGGGAGAGAGGCCGTGAGCGGGAGAGGAGAGAGGCCACGAGTGAAAGGGAAGAGAGGCTGTGAGCGGGAGGGGAGAGAGGCCATGAGTGGGAGGGGAGAGAGACCATGAGTGGGAGGGGAGAGAGGCTATGAGTGGGAGGGGAGAGAGGCCATGAGTGGGAGGGGAGAGAGGCTGCGAGTGAGAGGGGAGAGAGGCCGCGAGTGGGAGGGGAGAGAGACCATGAGTGGGAGGGGAGAGAGGCTATGAGTGGGAGGGGAGAGAGGCCATGAGTGGGAGGGGAGAGAGGCTGCGAGTGAGAGGGGAGAGAGGCCGCGAGTGGGAGGGGAGAGAGGCCAGGAGTGGGAGGGGAGAGAGGCCGTGAGTGGGAGAGGAGAGAGGCCAGGAATGGGAGGGGAGAGAGGCCACGAGTGGGAGAGGAGAGAGGCCAGGAATGGGAGGGGAGAGAGGCCATGAGTGGGTGGGGAGAGAGGCCAGGAGTGGGAGGGGAGAGAAGCCACGAGCGGGAGGGGAGAGGGGCCACGAGTGGGTGGGGAGAGAGGCCACGAGTGGGAGGGGAGAGAGGCCAGGAGTGGGAGGGGAGAGAGGCCAGGAGTGGGAGGGGAGAGAGGCCACGAGTGGGAGGGGAGAGAGGCCGCAAGCGGGAGGGGAGAGGGGCCACGAGTGGGAGGGGAGAGAGGCCGTGAGTGGGAGGGGAGAGAGGCCACGAGTGGGAGGGGAGAGAGGCCGTGAGTGGGAGGGGAGAGAGGACCAGGAGCGGGAGGGGAGAGAGGCCGTGAGTGGGAGGGGAGGGAGGCCAGGAGTGGGAGGGGAGAGAGGACCAGGAGCGGGAGGGGAGAGGGGCCGCAAGCGAGAGGGGAGAGGGGCCGCAAGCGGGAGGGGAGTGAGGCTGCGAGTGGGAGGGGAGAGAGGCCGTGAGTGGGAGGGGAGAGAGGCCAGGAGTGGGAGGGGAGAGAGGCCGCGAGTGGGAGGGGAGAGAGGCCACGAGTGGGAGGGGAGGGAGGCCAGGAGTGGGAGGGGAGAGGCCGTGAGTGGGAGGGGAGAGAGGCCACGAGTGGGAGGGGAGGGAGGCCAGGAGTGGGAGGGGAGAGAGGCCGCGTGTGGGAGGGGAGAGAGGCCGCAAGCGAGAGGGGAGAGGGGCCGCAAGCGGGAGGGGAGTGAGGCTGCGAGTGGGAGGGGAGGGAGGCCGCGAGCGGGAGGGGAGAGGGGCCGCAAGCGGGAGGGGAGTGAGGCTGCGAGTGGGAGGGGAGGGAGGCCGCGAGTGGGAGGGGAGAGAGGCCATGAGTGGGAGGGGAGATAGGCCGCGAGTGGGAGGGGAGATAGGCCGCGAGTGGGAGGGGAGAGAGGCCACGAGTGGGAGGGGAGAGAGGCCGCGAGCGGGAGGGGAGAGAGGCCACAAGTGGGAGGGGAGAGAGGCCGTGAGTGGGAGGGGAGCGAGGCCAGGAGTGGGAGGGGAGAGAGGCCGCGAGTGGGAGGGGAGAGAGGCTGCGAGTGGGAGGGGAGAGAGGCCAGGAGTGGGAGGGGAGAGAGGCCGCGAGTGGGAGGGGAGAGAGGCCAGGAGTGGGAGGGGAGAGGCCGTGAGTGGGAGGGGAGAGAGGCCATGAGTGGGAGGGGAGAGAGGCCAGGAGCGGGAGGGGAGAGAGGCCAGGAGTGGGAGGGGAGAGAGGCCGCGAGCGGGAGGGGAGAGAGGCCGTGAGTGGGAGGGGGGAGAGGCCATGAGTGGGAGGGGAGAGAGGCCGTGAGTGGGAGGGGAGAGAGGCCGCGAGCGGGAGGGGAGAGAGGCCGTGAGTGGGAGGGGGGAGAGGCCGTGAGCGGGAGGGGAGAGAGGCCGCGAGCGGGAGGGGAGAGGGGCCGCAAGCGGGAGGGGAGTGAGGCTGCGAGTGGGAGGGGAGGGAGGCCGCGAGTGGGAGGGGAGAGAGGCCATGAGTGGGAGGGGAGATAGGCCGCGAGTGGGAGGGGAGATAGGCCACGAGTGGGAGGGGAGAGAGGCCACGAGTGGGAGGGGAGAGAGGCCGTGAGCGGGAGGGGAGAGAGGCCAGGAGTGGGAGGGGAGAGAGGCCATGAGTGGGAGGGGAGTGTGGTAAACCACTGTTGTTAGTATTGTTGTACTTGTCTGTGCATGCCTCAGCTGACTCCGCCCCTGGCTCCACCCTCATGGCTGGGTATAAAGGTCGCTGCTCAGAAGCCTCCGGCCCTTTTGGATACCAGGCAACCCCAAGAGGCATGCTCTGTTCTTTGGTAATAAAAGCCTGTTTATTACTTACTCAATCTCCAGTCTTTTGTAGCAATTGATAGTGCATCAATTTTATTACCAAAGTTAAATGTTGGCTGCGGATGCTGATCAACCGATGGCGCAAAACGCTGAGCAGCAGGCGCTGCTGCGAGCCCTCAGACCAACATGCCTGGACCTAGACCCCCAAGAAGCGGGTTCGTCGACTAAATTCGCACAATGGCTGCGTTGCTTTGAGGCGTATCTGGAAGCCTCGACCGTGACTCTTGATGAAAATAAACTGAAAATCCTGGCCTCGAAGGTGAGCCACCAAGTCTATACTTTAATCCAAGATGCGACGACCTACGCGGCGGCTATCGACCTACTGAAAGGGCAGTATGCACGCCCGGTTAACACGGTCTATGCCAGGCACCTTTTAAGATCTCGCAGACAGCAGCCCGGGGAATCGGTGGAAGCCTTCCTACGGGCACTGCGGGTACTCGGACGCGGCTGCGACTGCAAGGAAGTATCGGCCGCGGCACATGCGGAGGGACTGATACGAGACGCTTTCGTTGCGGGTCTAAGGTCCGACTACTCCCGGCAGAGGCTGCTGGAGAAGGGTGAAATAGACCTGACAAAGGCAGTGTCCCTCGCGCTCTCGCTCGACGCGGCCCACAGAAATATGGACGCTTTCTCCCCTCATCGCCCCGCGCCGTGGACGCCGCAATCTTGGGCCATGGGACCGCCACCTCCAACTGCTGCAGCGATGTCCAAGGCACAAAAATGCTATTTTTGTGGCCAAGCTAAACACCCTAGAGCACGCTGCCCCGCGAAGAATGCTACCTGCTCCGGCTGCGGGAAGAAAGGTCACTACGTTAGCGCCTGCAAAGGGAAGACCGCTAACGCCAGCAGCGCTGCGTGCGAACCGTGGGCGCAGCCATCTTGTCCGCCATCTTGGGCTCCCCCAGCCGCGTGGGGACCGTGGGCGCCGCCATTTTGTCCGCCATCTTGGACGCCTCCGACTTTGGTTACGGGGGACCCGGACTCCACCACCGCCTCATCGGACGACCGCATCGACACGCTTGAACATACGCTGGCTTCCGTGACGCTGGATCAATCTCTCCCGCATCAACTGTCCAGGTCCATGATGGACATTACGGTAAACGGCTGCGCCACTACCTGCCTTTTTGACAGCGGGAGCACGGAGAGTTTTATACACCCCGACACGGTGCGCAGTTACTCTCTCCCGGTCCTGCCGACGCGTCATCGCATCTCTATGGCTTCCAAAGCCCAGTCAGCGGACGTCGGTGGCTACTGTATGGTGACTCTTTCAGTGCGGGGTACTGAATACAAAAATTTTAAACTTCTGGTCCTGCCCCATCTCTGCGCTGCCGTCCTACTGGGGTTGGATTTTCAGTGCCACCTTAAGAGTGTCACTTTAGCGTATGGTGGACCCCTCCCCCCTCTCACAGTCTGCAGCCAGCAGTTTTTAAATCGCCCGCCGCGCGCCATTTGCAGCCTCTCCACCCTTAAAGTCTCCCCCCCCTCCTTGTTCGCTAACCTCACCCGCGACTGTAAGCCCATCGCTACCAAAAGTAGGCGTTACAGTGCCGGGGATAGGGGTTTCATTAAATCCGAGGTAGCGAGACTCCTGAAGGAAGGGATTATCGAGAGCAGCAATAGCCCATGGCGAGCACAAGTGGTGGTGGTGAAGGCTGGCGGCAAACAGCGCCTAGTTATTGACTACAGCCAGACGATCAACCGCTACACCCAGCTGGATGCATATCCACTCCCCCGCATATCTGACATGGTCAATCAGATAGCACAATACCGGGTGTTCTCGACGATTGATCTGAAGTCGGCATACCACCAGCTCCCCATCAGGGCTGAGGACCGCCAGTACACAGCTTTTGAAGCTGACGGTCGGCTCTATCACTTTCTCAGAGTTCCCTTCGGCGTCACCAACGGAGTTTCTGTCTTCCAACGGGAGATGGACCGGATGGTTGACCAGAACGCGCTCCAGGCCACTTTCCCATATCTAGACAACGTCACCATCTGCGGCCACGACCAGCAGGACCACGACGTTAATCTAGAGAAATTCCTCCGGACGGCCCAGCGGCTGAATCTCACATACAACAAAGACAAATGTATGTTTCGTACTACGCGCCTTGCTATTCTTGGCTGCGTAGTGGAGAACGGAGTCATCGGCCCAGACCCCGATAGAATGCGCCCCCTTATGGAGCTCCCCCTCCCCCACTGCCAGAAAGCACTGAAGAGATGCCTGGGGTTTTTCTCTTACTATGCGCAGTGGGTGCCCAACTATGCGGATAAAGCCCGACCCCTCATCAAGTCCGCCTCCTTCCCCCTGACAGCAGAGGCCTGTGCAGCCTTCACTCTCATAAAAGGAGACATTGCGAAGGCCACAATGCACGCTGTGGATGAGTCCCTTCCTTTTCAAGTGGAGAGCGACGCATCCGACTTTGCCCTAGCTGCAACCCTTAACCAGGCGGGGAGACCCGTGGCCTTTTTCTCAAGGACCCTCCAGGGCCCCGAGATTCGACACTCCTCTGTCGAAAAGGAGGCCCAGGCCATTGTGGAAGCCGTGCGACATTGGCGGCATTACCTGGCCGGAAAACGATTTACCCTGCTCACTGACCAGCGTTCAGTGGCTTTTATGTTTCATAATAAGCAGCGGGGCAAAATCAAGAATGACAAGATCTTAAGGTGGAGAATCGAACTCTCCACCTACAATTACGATATCTTGTACCGGCCCGGGAAACTCAATGAGCCCCCAGATGCCCTATCACGTGGTACGTGCGCCAACGCGCAGGTTGATAGGCTACAGACCCTCCACAATGACCTCTGCCACCCGGGGGTCACCAGGTTCTTCCATTTTATCAAATCCCGTAACCTGCCCTACTCCATCGAGGAGGTCAGGACCATGACCAGGAACTGCCAGATCTGTGCCGAGTGCAAGCCGCATTTTTATAGGCCAGACAGAGCGAGCCTGATCAAAGCCACGCGCCCCTTCGAGCGGCTGAGCATCGATTTTAAAGGGCCCCTCCCCTCCTCTGACCGCAATGTGTACTTCCTCAATATAATTGATGAGTACTCCCGTTTCCCGTTTGCCATCCCTTGCTCGGACATGACCAGTACCACGGTCATTAAATGTCTGAATGACCTCTTCGCCTTGTTCGGTTTCCCTAGCTATATCCATAGCGACAGGGGCTCATCTTTTATGAGCGACGAACTTCGGCAGTACCTGCTCGCGAGAGGCATTGCTACAAGCAGGACCACCAGCTACAACCCCCGGGGTAACGGCCAGGTGGAAAGGGAGAATGCGACAGTCTGGAAGGCAGTCCTTTTAAACTTAAAATCTAAGGGCCTTCCGACCTCCCGCTGGCAGGAGGTCCTCCCTGCGGCGCTCCATTCCATTCGGTCGCTGCTCTGTACACCCACCAATGCCACTCCTCACGAGAGAATGTTCTCCTTCCCCAGGAAGTCCACGTCGGGGATTTCGCTACCAACATGGCTGACTTCTCCAGGTCCCGTCCTACTGCGGAAGTACGTGAGGACCCATAAGGCGGACCCCCTGGTCGAGAGGGTGAGCCTCCTCCACGCTAACCCGCAGTATGCTTACGTGGTGTACCCGGACGGGCGGGAGGACACAGTCTCCATTCGAGACCTCGCACCTGCAGGTGCTCCTGAAACACCCTCTTCGCCACCCACCGCTACTCCTGCCTACCCCCAGGACACAGTCCCCGCACGAGACCTCGCACCTTCGGGTGCCTCTGAGAGACCACCATCGCTACCTCCCATTACCCATGCTCTGACCCCTGTAGACGGCATGCAGCAGCCCCAGGGTCCGCCACCTGCTACTCCTCCTCTGAACGAGACACCGGGTTCAACGTTGGATGCTGCACCATCACCGCCGCTGCTGCGACGCTCAGGACGGCTTACAAGGCCTCCTGATAGACTTCAGTACACGAATTTTTAGTGCACTTCACCCCGCCGGACTCAATTCTAAACAAGGGGTGAATGTGGTAAACCACTGTTGTTAGTATTGTTGTACTTGTCTGTGCATGCCTCAGCTGACTCCGCCCCTGGCTCCACCCTCATGGCTGGGTATAAAGGTCGCTGCTCAGAAGCCTCCGGCCCTTTTGGATACCAGGCAACCCCAAGAGGCATGCTCTGTTCTTTGGTAATAAAAGCCTGTTTATTACTTACTCAATCTCCAGTCTTTTGTAGCAATTGATAGTGCATCAGGGAGAGAGGCCAGGAGTGGGAGGGGAGAGAGGCCGCGAGTGGGAGGGGAGAGAGGCCGTGAGTGGGAGGGGAGAGAGGCCGCGAGTGGGAGGGGAGAGAGGCCGCGAGTGGGAGGGGAGAGAGGCCAGGAGTGGGAGGGGAGAGAGGCCGCGAGTGGGAGGGGAGAGAGGCCGCGAGTGGGAGGGGAGAGAGGCCAGGAGTGGGAGGGGAGAGGCCGTGAGTGGGAGGGGAGAGAGGCGAGGAGTGGGAGGGGAGAGAGGCCAGGAGTGGGAGGGGAGAGAGGCCGCGAGCGGGAGGGGAGAGAGGCCGTGAGTGGGAGGGGGGAGAGGCCATGAGTGGGAGGGGAGAGAGGCCGTGAGCGGGAGGGGAGAGAGGCCGCGAGCGGGAGGGGAGAGAGGCCGTGAGTGGGAGGGGGGAGAGGCCGTGAGTGGGAGGGGAGAGAGGCCGTGAGTGGGAGGGGAGAGAGGCCGTGAGTGGGAGGGGAGAGAGGCCATGAGTGGGAGGGGAGAGAGGCCATGGGTGGGAGGGGGGAGAGGCCGTGAGTGGGAGGGGAGAGAGGCCATGAGTGGGAGGGGAGAGAGGCCGCGAGCGGGAGGGGAGAGAGGCCGTGAGTGGGAGGGGGGAGAGGCCAGGAGTGGGAGGGGAGAGAGGCCATGAGTGGGAGGGGAGAGAGGCCGCGAGCGGGAGGGGAGAGAGGCCGTGAGTGGGAGGGGGGAGAGGCCATGAGTGGGAGGGGAGAGAGGCCGTGAGCGGGAGGGGAGAGAGGCCGCGAGCGGGAGGGGAGAGAGGCCGTGAGCGGGAGGGGGGAGAGGCCGTGAGTGGGAGGGGAGAGAGGCCGTGAGTGGGAGGGGAGAGAGGCCGTGAGTGGGAGGGGAGAGAGGCCATGAGTGGGAGGGGAGAGAGGCCATGGGTGGGAGGGGGGAGAGGCCGTGAGTGGGAGGGGAGAGAGGCCATGAGTGGGAGGGGAGAGAGGCCGCGAGCGGGAGGGGAGAGAGGCCGTGAGTGGGAGGGGGGAGAGGCCAGGAGTGGGAGGGGAGAGAGGCCATGAGTGGGAGGGGAGAGAGGCCGCGAGCGGGAGGGGAGAGAGGCCGTGAGTGGGAGGGGGGAGAGGCCGTGAGTGGGAGGGGAGAGAGGCCGTGAGTGGGAGGGGAGAGAGGCCATGAGTGGGAGGGGAGAGAGGCCGCGAGCGGGAGGGGAGAGAGGCCGTGAGTGGGAGGGGAGAAAGGCCACGAGTGGGAGGGGAGAGAGGCCGCGAGCGGGAGGGGAGAGAGGCCGTGAGTGGGAGGGGGGAGAGGCCGCGAGCGGGAGGGGAGAGAGGCCGTGAGTGGGAGGGGGGAGAGGCCGCGAGCGGGAGGGGAGAGAGGCAGTGAATGGGAGGGGAGAGAGGCCGTGAGTGCGAGGGGAGAGAGGCCGTGAGTGGGAGGGGAGAGAGGCCATGAGTGGGAGGGGTGGGAGGCCGTGAGTGGGAGGGGAGAGAGGCCATGGGTGGGAGGGGGGAGAGGCCGTGAGTGGGAGGGGAGAGAGGCCGTGAGTGGGAGGGGAGAGAGGCCATGAGTGGGAGGGGAGAGGGGCCAGGAGTGGGAGGGGAGAGGGGCCAGGAGCGGGAGGGGAGAGAGGCCAGGAGTGGGAGGGGAGAGAGGCCGTGAGTGGGAGGGAAGGGAGGCCAGGAGTGGGGGGGGAGAGGGGCCAGGAGTGGGAGGGGAGAGGGGCCAGGAGCGGGAGGGGAGAGAGGCCAGGAGTGGGAGGGGAGAGAGGCCGTGAGTGGGAGGGAAGGGAGGCCAGGAGTGGGGGGGGAGAGAGGCCGTGAGTGGGAGGGGTGAGAGGCCGTGAGTGGGAGGGGGGAGAGACCATGAGTGGGAGGGGAGAGGGGCCAGGAGTGGGAGGGGAGAGAGGCCACGAGCGGGAGGGGAGAGAGGCCACGAGTGGGAGGGGAGAGAGGCCGTGAGTGGGAGGGGAGATAGGCCGCGATTGGGAGGGGAGAGAGGCCGTGAGTGGGAGGGGAGATAGGCCGCGAGTGGGAGGGGAGAGAGGCCATGAGTGGGAGGGGAGGGAGGCCAGGATTGGGAGGGGAGAGAGGCCGTGAGTGGGAGGGGAGAGAGGCTATGAGTGGGAGGGGAGAGAGGCCGCGAGTGGGAGGGGAGAGAGGCCACGAGTGGGAGGGGAGAGAGGCCACGAGTGGGAGGGGAGAGAGGCCAGGAGTGGGAGGGGAGAGAGGCCGTGAGTGGGAGGGGAGAGAGGCTATGAGTGGGAGGGGAGAGAGGCCGCGAGTGGGAGGGGAGAGAGGCCACGAGTGGGAGGGGAGAGAGGCCGTGAGTGGGAGGGGAGAGAGGCTATGAGTGGGAGGGGAGAGAGGCCGCGAGTGGGAGGGGAGAGAGGCCACGAGTGGGAGGGGAGAGAGGCCGAGAGTGGGAGGGGAGAGAGGCCGCGAGCGGGAGGGGAGAGAGGCCATGAGTGGGAGGGGAGAGAGGCCGCGAGCGGGAGGGGAGAGAGGCCACGAGTGGGAGGGGAGAGAGGCTGCAAGTGAGAGGGGAGAGAGGCCGTGAATGGGAGGGGAGAGAGGCCGTGAGCGGGAGGGGAGAGAGGCCGTGAGTGGGAGGGGAGAGAGGCCGTGAGTGGGAGGGGAGAGAGGCCACGAGTGGGAGGGGAGAGAGGCCAGGAGTGGGAGGGGAGAGGCCACGAGTGGGAGGGGAGAGAGGCCGTGAGTGGGAGGGGAGAGAGGCCATGAGTCGGAGGGGAGAGATGCCGCGAGTGGGAGGGGAGAGAGGCCTGGAGTGGGAGGGGAGAGGCCACGAGTGGGAGGGGAGAGAGGCCAGGAGTGGGAGGGGAGAGAGGCCATGAGTGGGAGGGGAGAGATGCCATGAGTGGGAAGGGAGAGAGGCCGCGAGTGGGAGGGGAGAGAGGCCATGAGTGGGAGGGGAGAGAGGCCAGGAGGGAGAGGGGAGAGAGGCCATGAGTGGGAGGGGGGAGAGGCCGTGAGTGGGAGGGGAGAGAGGCCATGAGTGGGAGGGGAGAGAGGCCAGGAGTGGGAGGGGAGAGGGGCCAGGAGTGGGAGGGGAGAGAGGCCACGAGCGGGACGGGGGAGAGGCCACGAGCGGGAGGGGAGAGAGGCCACGAGTGGGAGGGGAGAGAGGCCACGAGCGGGAGGGGAGAGAGGCCATGAGTGGGAGGGGAGAGAGGCTGCGAGCGGTAGGGGGAGAGAAGCCGCGAGCGGTAGGGGGAGAGAGACCACAAGTGGGAGGGGAGAGAGCCGGCGAGTGGGAGGTGTAAAGTCCGCACCTCAATAATACACGGACTTCGGGAGAACAGTTTAACAGGTACTTTACTGAACAAGAGGCAGCTTGAAATTAAAACTACAGAAGCCTGCTAGGGCCTTTTATACAGGGGTGGTCACTGCCGGTACTGCAGTCTAAGACCAGTTATTCCCTTAAAGGTACATACACAACAATTCCTCCCCTTTTAGATAAACAGTACATAACATTCATTTAACAACTAAATAATAACTAATTACCATTACAATTTTCTGAGTAATATATACATCAACTGAAATAATCATTTATAAGTTCAGTCTTTGAGGAGGCTTCCTGATCTGGACTCGATAGCGCCTTTCTCGAGTATCCTGTTCTGGCAGTGGAGTCAATTCTGGCTCATTGTCATTGGTTGGTTCGTCAGCTTCCAATACCCCTGCTTCTGAGGTAGACGCAATCTGTACTTCGGGTTCATTACCAGGTGCACATGCTTGTGGTACAGGTTTGGCTTGTTCCTGTGACTCTAGAATCTGGTTAGCATGGCGTCTCACGATGCTCTCTCCAACGTCCACCGTGTACATTAGTGGTCCCTGCTGTGTGCATATCGTGCCTGGCTGCCATTTTTCTGTTCGGTAGTCGCGGCCATTTTTCTGTTCGGTAGTCGCGGGCCAAGACTGGTTGCCCTATCTTGAAGCTCCTGGTTGGCTTCTCATTTATGTGCTGGAACTGCTTATCCTCAACATCTCGTCTTATGTTTGGTTTGAGCAAATCCAAGCGACATCTTATTCTCCGGATGAAAAACAGTACGGCTGGAGTTTGGTTGGTTACTACATGTGTCGCATTCCGGTAAGCAAACAGAAAGTTATCCACCTTGTGTTGCAGTGGTATGTCATTATTATACATTGCCTTTATGGCCTTTTTAAAGGTCTGAACAAACCTCTCAGCTAATCCATTTGTGGCTGGATGATATGGGGCAGATGTGTAATGTTTCACCCCATTATTCTTCAGGAACCTCTGGAAAACCTCAGACACAAACTGTGGGCCATTGTCGGAACAGATCTGTTCTGGCAACCCATTCCTGGCGAAGATGGTCCTTAGGACTGCAATAGTTTTCTCCGTGGTGGTGGAGGACATTTTAATGACCTCTGGCCATTTCGAATGGGCGTCCACAGCGATTAGAAACATTGAGTCCATAAATGGACCAGCGAAATCAATGTGTACCCGTTGCCATGGAGATGAGGGCCACTCCCATGGATGTAGCGGGGCCTGTGGTGGAGCGTTTTGGACCTTCTGGCATCCTGTGCATCTCTTGGTCATATCCTCGATTTCTTTATCGATTCCCGGCCACCACACAAACGCCCTGGCTAAGCTCTTCATTTTTACCCCTCCCAGATGACCCTCGTGAAGCTCATTGAGTACTCTATCTCTCAACTTGGGTGGAATTACCACTCGGGATCCACACATCAAGGTTCCCCGGCGCACTGACAGCTGTTCCCTCCTTGGCGAGAATGCTGGCAACAGTGAGTCGCCATATGCTGGCCATCCCTTCACTGTCAAATCATAGACCCGAGAGATTGTTGGGTCATTTCGGGTTTCCTTCTCAATACTTGCGTTTGTAACAGGCAAACATTCGACTATGGTCGCATGGAATATCTCCACCGGGTCCACTGCAGGTGCTTCTTCCGCCATAGGCAACGGTAGGCGCGACAGCCCATCAGCGTTTCCATGTTGTTTCGTACCTTTGTACTCTATGTCATACTGATGTGCCCCTAGAAAAAGTGACCATCTTTGCAGCCGTTGCGCCGTCATCACCGGAACGCCCTTCTTTGGGTTAAAAATTGAGACCAGGGGTTGATGATCAGTCAGTAGGGTGAATTTCTGCCCGTGCAGATAGTGATTGAACTTCTTCACCCCCCACACCAGGCTGAGGGCCTCCCTGTCAATCTGGGCGTAGTTACGCACGGCTGAGGTTAGCGAGCGTGATGCAAAGGCTATTGGCCTCTCTGAACCATCACGGAATTTGTGTGACAGCACCGCTCCAATGCCGTAGGGAGACGCATCACATGCCAACCGAATCGGTAGTGTTGGGTTGTAGTGGGCCAATACTTCTTTTGAAGTGATTTGGCATTTACATTCCTGAAAGGCACGCTTACACGCATCACTCCATTTCCATGTTACACCAGTTTGAAGGAGGGCGTTCAGTGGGTGCAGAATTGTAGATAACTTCGGCAAGAACTTATGATAGTCGTTCACCAACCCGAGGAACGACCTCAGTTGCGACACATTTTCTGGTGCTGGAGCCTTGACTACAGCCTCAATCTTGTCCGGCGACTTATGCAACCCTTCCTCATCAATCATGTGGCCACAATACGAGATTTGTCTCCTGAAGAACTCGCATTTGGGGCGGTTGGCTCGTAGCCCATATTCCTGCAATCTCGTGAGCACCTGTTCCAGGTTGGCAAGGTGTTCATTGTCATTTTCGCCCGTAACCAGGATGTCGTCATATTAACACTGGGTCCCCGGGATCCCTTGCAGGACTTGTTCCATTGCCCTCTGCCACATAGCCGGGGCCGATGCTACCCGAAATACCAGTCGATTGTACTGGTAAAGGCCTTTGTGAGTGTTTATCGTGAGGTATTTCCTAGATGCTTCTTCCACCTCCATTTGTAGATACGTTTGAGCCAGGTCAATCTTTGTAAAACGTTTCCCTCCAGATAGTGAGGCGAAAATATCTTCTATCCGCGGAAGCGGATACTGTACTGTGTGCAGGACTGGGTTCACAGTCACCTTGAAGTCCCCACAGATGCGAACCTTCCTTGGCTCCCCAGGCGTGCTGCTCAATGCTTTCTTCATTACAGGAACGATGGGTGTGGCCCACTCACTCCAGTCCACCTTAGACAGCACCCCTGAATGCTCCAGACTCTCCAGTTCAGCTTCCACAGCTGGGTGTATCGCGTATGGCACCGGTCTGGCCTTGAAAAATTTTGGGGTTGCGTTATCCTCAATCTTTATGGTTGCCTTTACTCCTTTTAGAGTCCCAAGTCCTTGTTGGAACACCTCTTCCGCGTCAGATAGAATTTGTGACAGACGTCCAGGTGCGACGTCATCATCTTTTTTGTCAGTCACAGTTAGTGCCAGAATGGAATGCCAATCCAATTGTAGTCTTCGGATCCATTCACATCCCAATAATGGTGGTCCTCCATCTCGTAGTATATACATGTATAGTTTCTGTGTTTCCTTTCTGTTATATTCAACTGGCACCCTTATTTTTCCTCTGGGGTAGACCTTTTGCCCCGTGTATGTCTTCAATACAATGGACGTGTCCTTTAAGGGTATGTGTGAGAATAGCCGCTCATAGTCTCATCGATTCATGACGGTTAGGGCTGGTCCTGTGTCCAATTCCATCTTCACTGGGGACCCTGCTATCATGAGGGTGACCCAAATGGTTCGGTGATCTTCTTTTGCGATCACGTTGTGTAACTTTAAACAACTTAGTCGCCTGCTCCCGGAGTCCTTATCACTCTCCTGATCTTCTGAACTACTATCTGTCAGTTTCTTTACTTTCCTGTACTGTTCCTTAGTAGTTCTTGTCGTGTTGGTCTTCTTTCCCGACCCGCAGACTCTTGCTATATGTCCCATTTTCCCGCATTGCCTGCATATTTTGTCTTTAAACCAGCAGTCCTTCTGCTCATGGGTAGTTCTGCCGCAGCGATAGCACTTTTCGGCTCCATACGCCATTTCGTTAGCGCTGTATTCTTGTGGTTTCTGTTGTATTTCCGCAGCTCCCCGTGCTGCTGCTTCGTAGGATACTGCCACGCTGAAAGCCTGTTCTAGCGTCAGATCCTTTTTTGAAAGTAGTCGTTTCTGGGTTCCTTCACTCTGGAGCCCGCAGACAAACTTATCCCGTAAGGTGTCTGCCAGTCCTGCTCTGAACTGGCAGTGCTTCGATAACTTGCGTAGTTCCGTAAGATAGTCAGCATTGCTCTCATCTTTGTGCTGGTTTCTTTTATGGAACTTGAATCTTTCTGCTATCAGCAGTGGTGTAGGGCTTAGATGTTCCTGTAAGATATGAACAATCTCCTCAAAACTTTTCTCCATTGGTTTAGCTGGGGTAATTAAATTCCGCAATAGGCCGTACGTACTCGCGCCGATCAGATTTAATAATACCGACGCCCTCTTTCCATCAGCCACCTCATTTGCCTTGCAGTACACTTCAATTCTTTAGACATACATGGTCCAGTCTTCTACCTCGTTGTCGAAAGCAGTGATACTGCCACTTTTCGGCATCTTGGGTGGTTTAAAATGGCGCCTCCCACGCTTTTGCTTCTTCCCCAATGGAATAAAATGGCGCCTCCCGCGCTTTTGCTTCTTCCCCAACGGGATAAAATGGCGCCTCCCGCGCTTTTGCTTCTTCCCCTTACTGCCACGCTGCTCCTAGCGTTCTATGGGGTAATGGCGGCGACCCGCAGCTTCGGCGCGTCTCGCTTTCCTTCACCCCCCGTTTAGTTTCCCTCCGCTGTCCTGTTCTCGAGCACCGACCGCGCCCTGTGCGCTCCACCCTCTCTCTCTTGTTTTCTTTTCCCGGCGACGCTGTGCGGCCCGATTTGTAGAGCCACTCGATCGAGCTTGAGCCCGCCGCAGTCCGGAAGGGTCAGCGCGCTACCTGCTGCCGGCACGATTCGCTGGAATCTCTCCCGCAATTCTCCGAATACCGATGGATTCTTTGGGCGGTTGCCCTCGGTCGACGCCCGTTGCTCAGACTACGACCTTCCAGGACCTTCCTTTCAGGCGAGATCCCCGTGAGATGATGCCACACTGCAGGTGAGTTTGAACTTACTCGTCGCCACTGTAAAGTCCGTGCCTCAATAATACTTCGGGAGAACAGTTTAACAGGTACTTTACTGAACAAGAGGCAGCTTGAAACTGAAACTACAGAAGCCTGCTAGGACCTTTTATACAGGGGTGGTCACTGCTGGTACTGCAGTCTAAGACCAGTTATTCCCTTAAAGGTACATACACAACAGGAGGGGAGAGAGGCCGCGAGTGGGAGGGGAGAGAGGCCGCGAGTGGGAGGGGAGAGAGGCCGTGAGTCGGAGGGGAGAGAGGCTGCGAGTGGGAGGGGAGAGAGGCCGCGAGTGGGAGGGGAGAGAGGCCGCGAGTGGGAGGGGAGAGAGGCCATGAGTGGGAGGGAAGAGAGGCCAGGAGTGGGAGGGGAGAGAGGCCGCGAGTGGAAGGGGAGAGAGGCCACGAGTGGGAGGGGAGAGAGGCCGTGACCGAGAGGGGAGAGAGGCCACGAGTGGGAGGGGAGAGAGGCCGCGAGTGGGAGGGGAGAGAGGCCACGAGTGGGAGGGGAGAGAGGCCGTGACCGAGAGGGGAGAGAGGCCACGAGTGGGAGGGGAGAGAGGCCGCGAGTGGGAGGGGAGAGAGGCCACGAGTGGGAGGGGAGAGAGGCCGCGAGTGGGAGGGGAGAGAGGCCGTGAGTGGGAGGGGAGAGAGGCCACGAGTGGGGGGGAGAGAGGACACGAGGGGGAGGGGAGAGAGGCCAGGAGTGGGAGGGGAGAGAGGCCAGGAGTGGGAGGGGGGAGAGGCCACGAGTGGGAGGGGAGAGAGGCCAGGAGTGGGAGGGGAGAGAGGTTGCGAGTGGGAGGGGAGAGGGGTCATGAGCAGGAGGGGAGAGAGGCCGTGAGTGGGAGGGGAGAGAGGCCTCAAGCGGTAGGGGGAGAGATGTTGCCGATCAGGAGAGAGGGAGAGAGGCTGCGATCGGGGTAGGGGGAGAGAGGCTGCGATCGGGGGAGGGGGAGAGAGACTGCGATCAGGGGAGGGGAGAGAGGCTGCGATCAGGAGAGGGGAGAGAGGCTGTGATGCGGTGGGGGAGAGAGACTGCGATCGGGGGAGGTGGAGAGAGGCTGCGATCGGGGGAGGGGGAGAGAGGCTGCGATCGGGGAGGGGGAGAGAGGCTGCGATCGGGGGAGGGGGAGAGAGGCTGCGATCGGGGGAGGGGGAGAGAGGCTGCGATCGGCGGAGGGGGAGAGAGGCTGCGATCGGGGAGGGAGAGAGAGGCTGCGATCGGGGGAGGGGGAGAGGGGCTGCGATTGGGAGAGGGGAGAGAGGCTGCGATCGGGGGAGGGGGAGAGAGGCTGCGATCAGGGGAGGGGGAGAGAGACTGCGATTAGGGGAGGGGAGAGAGGCTGCGCTCAGGAGAGGGGGAGAGAGGCTGCGATCGGGGAGGGGGAGAGAGGCTGCGATCGGGGGAGGGGGAGAGAGGCTGCGATCGGGGGAGAGAGGCTGCGATCGGCGGAGGGGGAGAGAGGCTGCGATCGGGGAGGGAGAGAGAGGCTGCGATCGGGGGAGGGGGAGAGTGGCTGCGTTCGGGGGAGGGGGAGAGAGGCTGCGATCGGGGGAGGGGGAGAGAGGCTGTGAGTGGGAGGGGGAGAGTGGCTGTGATCGGGGGAGGGGGAGAGAGGCTGTGATCGGAGGGGGAGAGAGGCTGCGATCGGGGGAGGGGGAGAGAGGCTGCGATCAGGGAGGGAGAGAGAGGCTGCAATCGGGGGAGGGGGAGAGTGGCTGCGATCAGGGGAGGGGAAGAGAGGCTGCGATCGGGGGAGGGGGAGAGAAGCTGTGAGTGGGAGGGGGAGAGTGGCTGTGATCGGGGGAGGGGGAGAGTGGCTGCGATTGGGGGAGGGGGAGAGTGGCTGTGATTGGGGGAGGGGGAGAGAGGCTGCAAGTGGGAGGGGGAGAGAGGCTGCGATCGGGGGAGGGGGAGAGTGTAGGAATTGAGGGGGGGTTTTGGGGTTACTGCCTCTGGCCAGTCAGAAGTCTCTGAGCTGCTCCAGAGCCCCGTGCAGTTTCGAATCGCTCCCCTTTCCTGGTTCTGACCGCCGGACTTATTCAGCAGCGATGTAGACAGAAATGAGACTCGTGGTTGGGTGCAAAACAGACCAGTATTTATTGAAATAAATAAATAAATACATTGAAAATAATCAATACAGCACTCCTATGCTTAATACAACACTTATCCTTAACACAGTACACTTTTTACTTACTACAGCACTCTTTTGCTTAGTGCAACACTCCTTTACTTAAATACAGCACTTTTAACTAGTGCAGCACACCTTTAATATGGTACACTTTGCTTACTACAGCACCTTTGCTTAATAGGGGAGGAGAGAACGGACACAACGAGGGAAAATTGTCTAAAATCACAATTTAACAATAATTCCCCTTAACTCCCACCCCTAAATACCTATCTAAGTTGCCTTGTGATGGGTCAGAAAAACTATGGTCTCCAGAGAACGCCTGCTCCGTGCCCTTGCGGTCTTAGATTCTTCACCACCCTGAAATGGAGATACCCCAGTGTTTAAATGTAACTGCTGGTATTCCACTCCTTTGGGCGGGCTGTCAAGTTGTTCTTCCTTGCACGCAGAGCACGGAGGTGAGGCAGAAGAGAGAGAGAGAGAGATGGCTTCCTGAGAAGCTATCTTTATACCCCATTTGGAGCCGAAATCTTCGCGCCCAAATCCAGATGTATCTGGGCTAAACAAAAGGGATCCAAACTGTCCACATTGACTGTGATGGGGTTTGGATGAATTACCCATTCATTTAAACTGGGTTGAATAAAGCTGTCTCAGTTTGAAAAAAAATGTCTGTTTCCTTAATTGCTGGGAAAACAGCCCTTGGATGTTAGTGTAAACAAAGCCATTGTCCTGTGGTCAGTGCAACCGCAATTGATTGACAGCTTTATGTGGTTAAGCCTTTGTGTCAACATTGTAGACTTCCTGTAAACAAACATCGATTGTCCTGCGGTGAAACTCCCTAAACTGCCTTTGATTGACAGTTTAAATACCTCATTGCTTCAGAGGCTGGGGTTTTTTCTAAATCCTTTGTCAGCCATCTTTGGTTTTCCTTTCCCTATGCACACAGGCTGTGTTGTGTCTTTTGCCACGAGGCCGGACAGCCATCTTTGATTTTCCTTTTTCACAGACACACAGGTTGCCTTTCAAGTCCTTTTTGTCAGCCCGTGCTTTGAAGAGAGACTGTCTTTTGTCTTCTGCCACGAGGTCTGATGGCCATTTTGATGCCCTGGATTTTTAAAGGTATATTCTACCCAGGTTATCTTTAATCAAAAACATAATCTTCGGAGCTGTAGAAAATTTTGAAATTATTGCGAAATCCTACAAGAGTGGCTGCGATCAGGGGAGGGGGAGAGTGGCTGCGATTGGGGGAGAGGGAGAGTGGCTGTGATCAGGAGGGGAGAGAGGCTGTGATCGGGGGAGGGGGAGAGTGGCTGCGATCGGGGGGGAGTGGCTGCGATCGGGGGGAGGGGAGAGTGGCTGCGATCAGGGGAGGGGGAGAGCGGCTGCAATCGAGGGAGGGGGAGAGCGGCTGCGATCGGGGGAGGGGAGAGTGTCTGTGATTGGGGGAGGGGGAGAGAGGCTGCGATCGGGGGAGGGAGAGAGTGGCTGCGATCGGGGGAGGGGGAGAGCGGCTGCGATCGGGGGAGGGGAGAGTGGCTGCGATCGGGAGGGCTGAGTGGGGGAGGATGATGATCTGGTTGGGGAGGCTAAAGACTTCCTTGAGGGACCGGGGGGATCCCTGGGAAACCTGCGTAGCAACAGTTAATTTTAAATAGGGCTCCCAATTGCACTGTGGAAGCCCAATTTAAATATGTTAACTAAGAGTCCCCCTTCTCCACGGCGACACATCGGACGCCCCTGATATCCACCGCTGTACAAGAGGTGGCAGGTGTGTGCATGGCGTGTTGGAGACGCGTTCCCCCTATGTAACTATTAAACACCCCCCCCACACACACCCGACCCTCTCCTGCCTGTTGGGGGGTTGGGCGATTAATATCGAGGCCATAGTGTGAAATGTGTTAAAATATGTGTTCAACTCAGCTCACAAGAAGTTAAATTCACATGGCAGCAGGTCTGGGAGATATGGATTAGAATATAGATTTGGATTCAGCCTGGGTCTCTGAGCTGCATGCTTCAGTAAATAAAAGTTGGTTTGGACATTTCAGTAACTATTTACACCTATTCTGGTTGTGAAGACTTAATTAATTTAAGCTCAGCAGGAGTAGTTGCCAGGGTGGTCTGGTGAGGCTGTTTCTTGGGGTCAGAATGAACAAAAAGGACAAAAAAAAACATTTTGGGGGTCAGTCAGGTCAAACAAAGACTGTGAGAAGGCAGATCTCAGCCAGAGCTTGGTATTAAGATATTGCAGGTCTGTTTTCCCAGCTAGAAGGTGAATTAATAGGAAATAAAGAAGTGAATATTCTGTTTGCTATCCAGGATTATGTAGTGTGCTATTGTTGTTTTGTGTTGTTATGGAAAGCGTTGTAGAAGAAGTTTAAATAAGTTTGGAGTTGCGACTTTTGCTCAATCACATGTTTTCTGCAAAATGAACTAGTTTCTTGATTTGTCACTGACCTTGTCTTAGAGTGTTGATCAGTTCCGCCTATTGACAGATTGGAGAAGATTCCTTGTACGAGATTATGGTATCCACTTAATATGTGAAGGGGGTGTTACAGCTCCTGGGACACGCTATTATATAAGTAAACTAGCTGGGGGGGCCCGGTGTTGCCAGGGCAGTTTAGAGGGCCGCGCGGTTGACGGCCGCCTGCTGCTGCTCCCCCGCTCTGTGTCTCGGGCCGAGCAGTTGTGAGACCCGGCCCGAGTGACCCCAACTCACCTCCCGCTCCGGCAGGCCGACGCAGCTGCCCCGCTCGCTGTTGAGGAAAAGCAGGGGTAAAACTGGCGGCGACGTTTCGGGAGGCTGCAGGATTAGGTCCCACCCGTGACACACCGATTGGACAACCATCAGGTCACTGAACTCTAGGATTGGTCAACTATCACGTCACTCAACGCTAATGAGCGGTAGGATTGGTCAACCACTAATGAGCAGATTTTTGAACGTTTATTGTATACTGTCCAAACAATTTTTGTCTGACCAAAAAGTAAATATGCCTATGACACTCCCCTGATCATCAGCTTTCTTTTGATATAACATATGTGTAGGTACGCTGTATAACTTTTGAGTGTATAGCGGACAGACAGACATACAGACAGACAGACAGAGAGACAAACCAACTGCTTTATTATATACGAGCTGGGGGCGCCTGGCGTTGCCAGGGCAGTTTAGAGGGCCGCGTGGTTGACGGCCGGCCGCTGCCGCTCCCCCGCTCTGTGTCTTGGGCTGCATGGTTGACGGCCGCCCGCTGCCGCTCCCCCGCTCTGTGTCTCAGGCCGAGCAGTTGTGAGGTCCGGCCCGAGTGACCCCAACTCACCTCCCGCTCCGGCGGGCCGACGCAGCTGCCCCGCTCGCTGTTGAGGAAAAGCAGGGGAAAAAATGGTGGCGACGTTTTGGGAGGCTGCAGGATTAGGTCCCGCCCGTGATGCACCGATTGGTCAACCATCAGGTCACTGAACTGAAGGATTGGTCAACCATCACGTCACTCAATGCTAATGAGCGGTAGGATTGGTCAACTGCTAATGAGCGGATTTTTGAAAGTTTTTTGTATACTGTCCGAGCAATTTTTTTCTGACCAAAAAGTTAATACACCTATGACACTCCCCTGATCATCAACTGTCTTTTGATATAACATATGTGTAGGTACGCTCTATAACTTTTGAGTTTATAGCGGACAAACAGACATACAGACATACAGACAGACATACAGACAGACAAACCAACTGCTTTATATATATAGATATATAGAATAGATCAAATCAAATCAAATCAAATCAAATCAAATCAACTTTTATTGTCATTGTTAGTGCACAAGTGCAGTACAACGAAATGTAGGCTTGCGGCTCCCGAGAGTGTACATTTGGATTAAGACATTTAGACTCCCGAGAGTGTACATTTGGATTAAGATTCAGCAAAGGTCCCGGCAGATTGGGAAGCTGCTAATGTAACACCCTTATTTAAAAAGGGTAGTAGGCAGAAGGCTGGAAACTATAGACCTGTTAGCCTAACATCTGTGGTTGGTAAAATGTTAGAGTCCATTATTAAGGAGACAGTAACGGGACATTTGGATAAACATAATTTAATAGGACAAACTCAGCATGGTTTCATGAAGGGGAAGTCATGTTTGACAAATTTGCTGGAGTTTTTTGAGGAAGTAACATACAGGGTGGATAAAGGGGAACCAGTGGACATAGTGTATTTAGACTTCCAAAAGGCATTTGACAAGGTGCCACACAAAAGATTATTGCTCAAGATAAAAAATCACGGGATTGGGGGTAATATTCTGGCGTGGGTGGAGGATTGGCTCTCTAACAGAAAGCAGAGAGTTGGGATAAATGGTTCATTCTCAGATTGGCAACCAGTAACTAGTGGTGTTCCGCAGGGGTCAGTGCTGGGTCCCCAACTCTTTACAATCTATATTAACGATTTGGAGGAGGGGACCGAGTGTAACATATCAAAGTTTGCAGATGATACAAAGATGGGACGGAAAGTAGTGGGTGAGGAGGACATAAAAAACCTGCAAAGGGACATAGACAGGCTAAGTAAGTGGGCAGAGATTTGGCAGATGGAATACAATACTGGAAAGTGTGAGGTTATGCACTTTGGCAGGAAAAATCATAGAGCAAGTTATTATCTTAATGGCAAGAAACTGGAAAGTACTGTAGTACAAAGGGATCTGGGGGTCCTGGTGCACGAAACTCAAAAGGTTAGTATGCAGGTGCAGCAAGTGATCAAGAAGGCCAATGGAATGTTGGCTTTATTGCTAGGGGGATGGAATATAAAAACAGGGAGGTATTGCTGCAGTTGTACAAGGTATTGGTGAGACCGCACCTGGAATACTGCATACAGTTTTGGTGTCCATACTTAAGAAAAGACATACTTGCTCTCGAGTCAGTACAAAGAAGGTTCACTCGGTTAATCCTGGGGATGAGGGGGTGGTCATATGAGGAGAGGTTGAGTAGATTGGGACTCTACTCATTGGAGTTCAGAAGAATGAGAGGCGATCTTATTGAAACATATAAGATTGTGAAGGGGCTTGATCGGGTGGATGCGGTGAGGATGTTCCCAATGATGGGTGAAACTAGAACTAGGGGGCATAATCTTAAAATAAGGGGCTGCTCTTTCAAAACTGAGATGAGGAGAAACTTCTTCACTCAGAGGGTGGTAGGTTTGT
The DNA here is from genome assembly GCF_052327205.1 of Somniosus microcephalus. Taxonomy (NCBI): domain Eukaryota; kingdom Metazoa; phylum Chordata; class Chondrichthyes; order Squaliformes; family Somniosidae; genus Somniosus; species Somniosus microcephalus. Next base: position 136,107,071 of record NC_140995.1, read on the forward strand.
GGAATTTGCTGCCCCAGAAAGCTGTGGAAGCTACATCATTAAATACATTTAAAACAGAAATAGATAGTTTACTAGAAGTAAAGGGAATTAAGGGTTACGGGGAGCGGGCAGGAAATTGGACATGAGTCTAGGTTCGGAATCGTCATGGCCCTGTGGGTAGTGGAATGGGCCCAGGGGCCATGTAGCCTGGTTCTGCTCCTACTGTGTTCTAATTCTGTGTTAGATTTCAGGAGATGGTTTTATTCCTGTTCCTGGCTGGGGTGGAGATCGCCTTTGCAGAAGGTAAGTACTGTAGAAAATATAGGGACAGAGTGATCTCCTGGAAGAATTTCGATCGCCTAGATGGGTCGGAGAGGAATTTCCCAGATTTTTTTCTCCCAAATTGGCCATTGGGTCTTTATCTGGTTTTTCGCCTCTCCCGGGAGATCACATGGGTTCGGGTGGATGCACAGTGATAGAAGATTTGAGGTTAGGATCAGATCAGCCATGATCTTATTGAATGGTGGAGCAGGCTCGAGGGGCCGATTGGCCTACTTCTGCTCCTATTTCTTATGTTCTAAACATTCAACATACATTTGGCTTGTAGTATATTAACATAAATATGACCATAATAAAGTGCATTGGCAGATGTGCAGGCTTTAGAGTTTATTTGTGGAGTTCAGTAGGATGACAGCCCTGGGAAAGAAGCTGTTCCTAAATCTGGTCGTACGGGTGCGAATGCACCTGTAGCGTCTCCCAGATGGTAGGAGGGAGAACAGACTGTGGCTGGGGTGGGTAGGATCTTTGATGATGGACCGTGACCTCCGTAGACAGCGTTTCTGGTATATGTGCTCTATGGTCGGTAGCCGGGTGCCGGTAATGCGTTGGGCAGTTTTGACTACCCGCTGCAGGGCTTTCCGGTCATAGTAGCTACAGCTGCCATACCATACTGTGATACAGTTTGTCAGGATGCTCTCTATAGTGCAGCGGTAAAAGTTAGAGAGGATCAGGGGTGACAGATTACATCCCTTCAGCCTCCTTAAAAAATATAGGCGCTGCTGGGCCTTCTTCATCAGAGAGGAGGTGTTGAGGGACCAGGAGAGGTCTTCCGTGATGTGGACTCCGAGGAACTTAAAGCTGTCCACCCTTTCCACCACAGCCCCATTGATGTGGATGGGGTTTTGACTTCCGCCTTTGGACTTCCTGAAGACCACAATGATTTCTTTTGTTTTCTTGGTGTTAAGGGCCAGGTTGTTATCGGCGCACCACTTCACGAGATGCTGGACCTCCTCCCTGTAGGCTGACTCATCATTGTTGGTTATCTGGCCTACTGCCGTGGTGTCATCCGCAAACTTGATGATGGTGTTGGAACCATTAACAGCCACACAGTCGTGGGTGAAGAGGGAGTAGAGGAGGGGGCTCAGCACACATCCTTGTGGGGCCCCCGTGTTCAGGGTCAGGGGGGAGGAGGTGTGGTTACCTAATTTGACGGACTGGGGTCTGTTTGTTAGGAAGTTCAGGGTCCAGTTGCAGAGGGAAGTGTTCAGGCCAAGAGTTTGGAGTTTGGTGGCCAGCTTGTTGGGGACGATAGTGTTGAATGCTGAGCTGTAGTCTATAAACAGCATTCTGATGGAGGTCTCCTTACCATCTAGGTGATTCAGTGCCGAGTGTAGATCAGTTGTGATTGCATCCTCCGTTGATCTGTTTGCACGATAGGCAAACTGGTGTTGGTCAAGGGAGGCAGGAACACTGGCTTTGATGTGGGCTAAGACCAGTCTCTCAAAACACTTCATTATGATGGGTGTGAGTGCGACAGGTCGATAGTCGTTCAGGCACGTCACAGCCGTTTGTTTTGGCACAGGAATAATGGTAGCGGTCTTGAAGCATGTAGGGACTACTGCCTGGGCCAATGACAGATTGAAGATGGTGGTGAAGACATCAGCCAGCTGATCAGCACATTCCTTGAGTACCCGTCCAGGGATGCTATCCGGTCCAGCAGCCTTTCGTGTGTTCACTCCGCGTAGAACACCCCTTACGTCGGAGGTCGACAGAGTGAGCACCTGGTCTTCTGGGGGTGGCAAGGCTTTGGTAGCCGGCTCCATGTTGTCCCTGTCGAAGCGAGCGTAGAAGTTGTTAAGCTCCTCCGGAAGGGAGGCATCGCTAACCGGGGGACTGGTGTTTTTGCCCTTGTAGTCAGTGATGGACTGGATGCCTTGCCACATGCGCCGGGGGTTCGAGTTGTTGCGGAAGTGATCCTCTATCTGCAGTGTCTGTTTCCTTTTGGCAGTCCTGATACCCTTTTTTAGGTTGGTCCTAGCTGCACTGTAAGCCGCCGCGTCGCCAGATTTAAATGCTGCGTCGCGTGCTTTCAACAGTGAGCGGACCTCTCCGTTCATCCAGGGTTTCTGGTTGGGGTATGTCCTGATATTTTTATGGGTCGTGACGACCTCAACGCAGCTGTTGATGTAGAATAGCACTGTGGATGCATATTCCTTGATGTCATTATGGGCAAACATGCCCCAGTCAGTGCGTTCGAAGCAGTCCTGAAGATCCGATACTGCCCCCTCTGGCCATACTTTCACTGCTCTCACTGATGTTCTCCCTCTTTTGATGAGCGGTTTGTATGCCGGGGCTAGAAACAGAGAGAGGTGGTCAGACTTCCCAAGGTGGGGGCAGGGAATGGCCTTATAGATAGATAGATAGATATAGATAGATATTGGGAAATGAGAGTTAACTCTGGAATGTAAATACCGTTGGATCTGTTTATGAGAGCAACTGATGCCACTGAAGCTGAGAAAGTAGGTATGGCCGATCTAAAATTTGTAATAGTCTCTTAAGTGATCATGTGGTGCATCAGTCTTTCTGTCTGCACTGGCTGATCTGCAGTGACATCACATTGGTTAGTATTTGTCTCCTGCTCTGGCTTTGATTGGAGTTGACCTCGTTCTCCTCCTCCTCCTCCACCACAGTTAGCTCTTTTAGTATTGTACAGCTGTACAGCATGCAGCAGATAACCCCAGCAGTGGTCCTGGAGTCCCTGGTAGAGCTGTAGTCACAAATGGCATTCTACCTGACTGACTGTGGTAAACTATCCCCCCTCATTCTTCTTAACCTGTCTGCAGCCTTTGACAGGGTTTATTACAGTATCCTCCTCCAACGCCTCTCCTCCGTTGTCCAGCTGGGTGGCACTGCCCTTACCTGGTTCCATTCTTATCTATTCAGTCATAGCAAGTGAATCACCTGCAATGGCTTCTCTTCCCACTTCCGTACCGTTACCTCTGGAGTCCCCCAAGGATCTATCCCTGGCCTCCTCCTATTTCTTATTAACATGGTGCCCCTCGGCGATATCGTCCGAAAACACCATATCAGGTTCCACATGTACCCTGATGACACCCTCACCACCACCTCTCTTGACCCCTCCACTGCCTTTGAGTTATCATGCTGCTTGTCCAATATCCAGTATTGGATGAACAGAAATTTCCTTCAATTAAATATTGAGAAAATCAAAGCCGTTGTCTTCTGTCCCCGCAACAAACTCCATTCCCCAGCCAATGTCTCCAACTCAGCATTTTGTTTATTTTGTTGATTGTTGCTTTTGAATGAATGGAGATAGTATATCACAAGATAATTACAGATGAGGAAAGCCATTGTCCCATCATAATTCATCCACCTAGAGAGATCCTAAAGTCCCCTTATTGGAGCATCCACTTGTTTCTTAAATTATTTCAGAGTTTTTTCCTTCACTACTCAAACTGAAATGTTTATTCCACAAATTGATCACTATTTCTGTGAAGAAAATTCTGATATTCGTCTGTGTTTGATTACTTATGCCTTACAGCATATTTGTCTGTGTTTTTGATTGCTTGTGCCTTAGCAGCAGAGGTCATGTGACCAGACAAGCAGGCTGGCAGTTTTACTTTCAGTTTGATTCTAGCTGCATCACAGCATAGTGTGTTCTGTAAAAAGCTGTAGAAAGTCTTGAACAAGACTTTAGATTAAACAACATTCTCTTTCAGAAATGAGTCTTTATTGAACCCAAAAAGAAATCAATACATGATGTCAGAAGTGGCTGAAAGAGAGGAAGAGAAAAAAAAAACTGAAGTTAAATCAGCTCTCCACATATTAGCAAGCCAAAAGAGAACATCGTTGCTTACCATTAGAGAATAGCTAACGAAGTGAAAGAATGGAAGGTTTACTCCCACCGGCGATGCTTCAATTGTCAGGTAATGTGGCTGAAAATTGGAGAAGGTTCAAACAACGTTTAGAGTTGTATTTAGCGGCAATCGGAGCTGACAAGAAAAGTAATAAACAGAAATCGTCACTGTTCTTACATGTCGTGGGTGATGCAGCGCTGGAGGTATATAATAATTTCATATTTGCTGTTGATGGAGACAAAATGAAGCTAGATAAAATGATGGAACAGTTTGAGGCCTACTGCATACCTAAGCGCAACGTGACGTTTGAGAGGCACAAATTTTTCACATGTGTACAGAAAATCAGCGAGACTATTGATCAGTATGTGACTGAACTGAGAAACCGGAGCAAATCGTGTGAATTTGGGGGACTCACAGACTCGCTGATAAAAGACAGACTGGTGTGTGGTATTCCAGATAATGGTCTAAGGGAAAGACTGCTAAGAGAGCAAGATCTAGACCTAGGAAAAGCCATAGCACTGTGTAGGGTTACAGAGACTGTGAAGTTGCAGGCAAAGGAGCTGTTCAGTGACAGTAGCTGCAACGTGGATGCAGTGAGAAAGAACGGATACAAACCGTTTAACAAAGAGAGCGCCAATGTGAAAAAAGAGACGTGGCCAGCAAACGAAAATGAAAGGGACAACCGGAAGTCATGTAATCGATGCGGTACACAGCATCCACCAAGAAAGTGTCCAGCATATGGTAAAACTTGCAATAGTTGCAACAAGAACAACCATTATGCCCGTTGCTGCAAGAACCAAGTGCAACAAAGCAAGGTCCATGCAGTAGATGAAAGCGACATAGAGGAATTCTATGTAGATGTTGTGTCTGAAAACAAAAGAGAAGAAAGAGACTGGATGTTGACACTAAAAGTGAACGACATACACATTCCATTTAAATTGGATACTGGAGCACAAGTTAATGTGATATCAGAGACCGATTTTAAGAGAATTAGACCCAGACCAAAGTTACATGGAATACAAGTGAAAGTGACCGGATACTCAGGTACTGATATACCAGTGAAAGGAAAATGCATTGTCAAAGTAACACACAAGGACAGAGAGCACACACTAGCATTAATCGTGGTGCCAAAGGATGTGCAAGCCATACTAGGTTTAAAAGCCTGTGAGAGACTGAACCTGGTAAAGAGAGTCCTCGTTGTGGAAAGTGAAAGAGAGACAGTCTATGATGAACTGAATGTTGCGTACACACCGGGTAAGCTGATGTATACAGCAGACACGTTGTCCAGAGCTGTTGACCCAGGAGAGCCCGCAAACACAGTGAAAAGACTGAAGTACAAGGCAAAAGACAGTGGAACTGACTTCGACCAGAGCATGTTTGTATACCGCACAACGCCGCTCGAGTGTGGTATGTCACCAGCCCAACTCCTGATGGGACGTCGGCTAAGGTCAAACCTACCCATCCCGGAGAAACTCCTGAAAACAAAAGAGGGGGAGAAAGTGAGGAAGTTCAAAGAACAACCAGATCACACAGCTGAGAACCAATCATCTGAGGCAACAACTCAGATTCAAGGACAATTAATCAGAAAATCCTCAAGACACGTGAAGCCTCCTGAGAGACTCATTGAGCAAATTTAAGGACTATTGTTAAAGAAGGAAGTAATGTTATCTTATTCTTTCTTCAAGTTCTAGTGTATTGACATATTTCATGTGAACACACAAAGCAAGGGTAAAAAACCTTGATCATGATAATGATGATGTAAGTTCATTAAATGTTGTTAGTTAAAAGTAAAATACTTTTGTTTTAAGAAAGGGAGATGTAAGGATATCAGCAAATAGTGATGATATTTGTCTGTGTTTGATTACTTATGCCTTACAGCATATTTGTCTGTGTTTTTGATTGCTTGTGCCTTAGCAGCAGAGGTCATGTGACCAGACAAGCAGGCTGGCAGTTTTACTTTCAGTTTGATTCTAGCTGCATCACAGCATAGTGTGTTCTGTAAAAAGCTGTAGAAAGTCTTGAACAAGACTTTAGATTAAACAACATTCTCTTTCAGAAATGAGTCTTTATTGAACCCAAAAAGAAATCAAAACAAAAATTCTTCTCATATTTGTCCTAAAATGATCTTATACTACTTTGAACTTGTATCTGGTCGTTCTATTGGCGGAGTTCAATTTAAATTAATCTTTCAGGTTAACTTTTTCTATAAACTTAACAACCTATATGATCATTTCTCAGTTGCCTCTGCAATGACACTCTCCAGTGTTGGAAAATTGAAACATTTTTGCAAAAAGTGGACCTCTTCTTCTGCTGGCCCATAGGCAGCCAATGTCTGCAGAAGCAACATTCCTCCCTTCTCCCAGGTGAGAATCTCATTGGGAGCACACCAGTTATTCTGATTAGGCTAGCCTTGAAAACTTTACCAGGGCCAGCAGTGGCCAAGTTGGGCCCAAATCCTGCCCTGCCAACTATCTGGTGACTTTCTGATGATGCAAAAAATGGAAGCCGAGATGTCAGGCAGGAATACCTGCCACTGATTGACATATAGATTAACATTACAGACTACCTGACATTGTCTTTTTGTATTTCACACACTCTTTGGTTTGGTATAAGCACAACAAATCTCAGCAGGACATCATGGAAGAGAAAAAGCTGCTCCGAATTGGTTTATACCAAACTCACAGCAGTCAATCATGGCTAGTAAATAGGCTCTGAGAAGATCTTCTTGTCTGACACCATCTGTGTGTATAACTTTACTTTTGATCTGAAGGGTGCCTGTCTCTTAATGATGCACTTGTGGCAAAGCCACTAACAGACTCTCACAGGGACTTGTATAATTGCCATTAATCATGTTTATTACCTTTCAATGTTGGCTCTGGTTAAACAGAGCTAGATCAACAAAAACGCGAGCTGACGCGATGACGTCATCACGTGGGTCCTGTGACGTCCCCAACGGCAGGAAACGTGATGATATCATGATGTCAGAGGTAGAGGGCGTGGCCAGCCAGTCCTCGTGTGGAGTGATAGAGAAAAGACCTGTTTAGAGCTTCTCCTGCATTTTCTTGTTTTATAAAGTTTTGATACATTAAACTCAGTTTGTTAACTTCCAGTGAGTTTATAGATTCTTTGCTAGGAGTGCAGAGACTCCTACATTGGTGAACCCGAATCCTTGCGATTGTTTTTCGCAGTGAACGCAGAGAACGGGCCAGTAATGGAGGCCAATGCAGTGGCCTTGAAGCTCCCCCAATTCTGGGAACAACAGGCGGCCTCTTGGTTTGTGCAAGCCGAGGCGCAATTTGAGCTCCGCAACATCGTACAGGACCAGACCAGATATCTCCACGTGGTCTCCGCCCTCGAGAGCTCGACGGCGTCGAGAATCATCAGCCTTCTGGAGAGTCCCCCGAATGCTGACAAGTATGTCACCATCAAGACACGATTGCTGCAGGTATTTGGTCTTACCAAAGCGGAGCGCGCTCGCCGTTTACTGACGCTACCAGGGTTAGGTGACTCCAAACCCTCGGAGCTTATGAGCCATATGTTGACTCTCCTGGGGTCCGAGCCCCAATGCTTTCTGTTTTGCGAGCTGTTCCTTACTCAACTCCCCGAGCAAGTCCAGGCGGCCCTCGCCTGAGCAGAAACCGCAGACTGTGTTGCGCTCGCCGAAGAGGCGGATAAGATTTACGCGGTCCGGCAACAGTACTGCGCCCTCGCGCAACGCCCCGCCACGAGGAGCCCGGCCCCGGCTCCGACCACGGCGCCTCCGATGACCAGTTACTGCTACTACCATGCTCGTTTCGGACCGAAGGCCCGCTGCTGCCGCCCACCGTGCAGTTTAGTTACCAGACCGTCGAATAGACCGCCATGAGTCAAGCACGCTGGTCCCGGTACTTCCCCCGCGGCCACGATGGCGATCGGCGCTTCCGGGAATCTCACCTACTTAACCGACTCCATCTCGGGCCGTCGTTTTCTATGCAACACAGGGGCGCAATGCAGCATACTTCCCGCCTCGGTGATCGACCTTCGCTCCGGCGGACGGGGTCCCCCTATGCAAGCGGCCAACGGGGGTTCGATCCGCACTTGCGGAACGCGGCTCGTCCAAGTATGTTTCGGTGGACAGTTTTTCACCTGGAATTTCGTCACCGCTCAAATATCGCAGGCCCTGTTGGGTGCTGACTTTTTGGGTGCCAACGGCCTGTTGGTGGACGTGAAAAATCGATGCCTCGTTCGCGCCGTCCCACACTCGACGATATTTCAGGGGCGCGCAGCACGTCTGCGTCACACACGATTTCATGTGTGCAGCCACAGCCCGACGATTTCGCCCGTCTCCTCGAGGAGTTCCCCGAGCTGACGAAGCCCACCTTTTTGGCTCCGACCATCAAGCATAGGGTGGAGCATCATATTTCGACTACCGGCTCTCCCGTTTACGCCAGGGTGCAATGTTTAGAGCCCAGCAAGCTAGTGGCAGCGGAGGCGGAGTTCACCATGATGGAGAAAATGGGGATCATCCGTCGGTCCAGTAGCCCCTGGTCCTCCCCGCTCCACATCGTCCCCAAGCCCGGCGGGGGATGGCGGCCCTGTGGTGATTATCGCCGCCTCAATGAGATAACGACGCCTGACCTCTACCCCATTCCCCATATACAGGACTTCTCAGCCCATTTGGCGGGGACGTCCATCTTCTCGAAAATCGACCTCGTCCGTGGTTACCACCAGGTGCCAGTGCACCCTCAAGATGTCGAAAAGACAGCGGTAATTACCCCCTTTGGGCTGTTTGAATTCCTGCGAATGCCCTTTGGGCTTAAGAACGCGGTGCAGGCGTTTCAGCGCCTCATGGATTCAGTCCTGCAGGACCTTGACTTTTTATTTGTTTATTTGGATGATATTCTGGTTGCCAACACCTCCAAGGAGGAACACCTCGAGCACCTTCGGGTCCTTTTCCGACGGCTTCAGCAGCACGGCCTCATCGTTAACCCGGACAAATGCCGTTTCGGCCTAGCGCAACTCAATTTCCTGGGCCACCGCATAACCCCCACTGGGGCAATGCCACTTCGAGTCAAGGTGGAGGCAATCACGGCGTTCCCGAAACCGAAATCTGTGAAAGCCTTACAGGAGTTCCTGGGGATGGTGATCTTCTATCATCGTTTCATCCCCAGGGCAGCACAGCTCATGAGTCCACTCTACGAGGCCCTCAGAGGCACGACGGGAAAGGAGCCAGTGGTATGGTCGCAAGACATGGATCGCGCCTTCGAGGAGACGAAAGCTGTGCGCGCCAATGCGACCATGTTAGCACACCCCCTGCCGGGAGCCACCATCGCCCTCACGACGGACGCGTCAGACTATGCGGTGGGAGCCGTCCAGGAGCAGTGGGTCGATGGCACGTGGCAACCTCTGGCCTTTTTTAGCCGCCAGCTACAACGGCATGAGCGCCGGTACAGTACTTTCGATCGAGAGCTGTTGGCTTTGTTTTTGGCCATCCGTCATTTTCGTTTCCTCCTCGAAGGATGACGCTTCATCGCGTTTGTTGACCACAAGCCATTGATGTTCGCAATGGCCAAGTCTGCGGAACCAAGGTCGGCTCGGCAGCAACGGCAGCTGACGTACATATCGGAGTTCACCACTGACATCTGGCATGTGGCCGGTAAGGACAACGTCGTCGCTGATTACCTCTCCTGTGCCACCGTCCAGGCCGTCCAATTGGGCATTGACTACACACAGATGGCGGTTGACCAAGCGGCCGACCCGGAGACCCAGGGTTTTCGTTCGGTTCCAACCAGCCTCCAGCAGAGGGATGTGCCGTTCCATTCCGCAGGTACTACTCTGCTCTGCGATGTTTCGCTGGGTGCACCCCGTCCGATCGTTCCGTCTAAATGGCGCCGAGCGGTTTTTGACGCCATACACGGCCTATCGCATCCTAGAGTGCGGGCATCGCAAAAGCTGCTGGTCTCCAAATTCGTATGGAGGGGAATACGCAAAGATGTCAGAGACTGGGCAAACACTTGTGTTGTTTGCCAACGGGCCAACGTGCAGCGGCATGTCAGGGCCCCGCTCGCCACCTTCGAGGTTCTGGAGCGGTGATTTGATCACATTCACATCGACTTAGTGGGCCCGCTTCCACCTTCCCGGGGCTTTACGTACCTTTTGACGATGGCGGATCGCACCATGAGGTGGCCGGAGGCGGTCCCCATAACGTCCACCACCTCTGTGGATGTTGCTCGAGCTTTCGTTTCATCATGGGTAGCCCGTTTTGGTGTCCCTGCGGATATCTCGTCGGATCGGGGGCCGCAATTTTCGTCCGAACTGTGGAATGAGGTGATTTCCGCGTTGGGCATTAAACTCCACCGCACTACGGCCTATCACCCGCAAGCGAACGGCTTGTGCGAGCGGTTCCACCGTTCCTTGAAGGCATCGCTCAGGGCCAGCCTGCTGGATGCATCCTGGGTCGACAAACTGCCGTGGGTGATGTTAGGACTCCGCACGGCGCCGAAGGAAGATCTCTAGTCGGCGGCGGCGGAGATGGTTTATGGGCAACCGCTTCGAGTCCCGGGTGAATTCCTGCCATCCCCTACGCGACCATGGTCTGTGGCCAGGCAAAGAGAGACCCACCGGGATGCGGCCCGCTGTTTCCGCCCTGTTCCGACCTCACAGCACGGTTTGCCTTCGTCCAACGTCCCGGGGGAGTTGTCGAAAGCCAAGTTTGTGTTTGTGCGCCAAGACAGCCATCGTACCCCGCTCGCACCTCCTTATGCCGGGCCCTTCAAGGTTTTGCAGACAGGGGACAAGAGTTTCATGATTGATGTCGGGGGCAAGCCGGATCACATCTGTCGATCGCCTCAAGCCTGCGCCCCTGGACCTCGAATGACCGATCGAGCTGGCACAGCCTCCGCGCCGCGGCCGGCCGCCAGCCGCCGCCACACCTGACAGTGCCGTGTTACCTGCCAGCTCGCCGCCTGCTCAGCGTTTTCCCCTCCGGGAATTTAGGAGTCGGTCCAACAGACTTGTCCGACCTCCTCAGCGATTGACTCTTTTCATTAAAGACAATTCTGGGGGGGCGTATGTGGCAAAGCCACTAACAGACTCTCACAGGGACTTGTATAATTGCCTTTAATCATGTTTATTACCTTTCAATGTTGGCTCTGGTTAAACAGAGCTAGATCGACAAAATCGCGATCTGATACGATGACGTCATCACGTGGGTCATGTGACGTCCCCAACGGCGGGAAACGTGATGATGTCATGACGTCAGAGGTAGAGGGCGTGGTCAGCCAGTCCTCGTGTGGAGTGATAGAGAAAAGACCTGTTTAGAGCTTCTCCTGCATTTTCTTGTTTTGTAAAGTTTTGATACATTAAACTCAGCTTGTTAACTTCCAGTGAGTTTATAGATTTTTTGCTAGGAGTGCAGAGACTCCTACACACTTGCATTAACACCTATTCTACAAAGGTAGCAGACAGTGAAAAATTACCCTATGAAGTACATAAGGGTTAAGTACATTACACTACAACCTAAATTTTCTGAGTATGCGGTGTTGGCGAGTGCATTTGTACTTGGAAAATTGTCCCCTAAAAATATCCTTTAAGTATATTCTCCTTTGAGTTACTTCATAACTCAATCACAGATTGGCAATCAAACTCAAAATGCACTGTGGAGTTTGTGATCATGTTTTTTCTATCCAGAGCTGTTGGATAACATCAACATATATTTATTTTCCATATCCCACATCATATACCTTTGTGTCCCTGTGAATGAAATTGCCAATTTGTACTGAAATGTGGGTAGTTTTATGTTGTGGGCTCACAGCCAGTAAGACCTCAGTTGAAACTGGGCAAACTCATTTCACTTAAGGCCCTTTCTACGCACACTGTTTCCACTCCGCCTAACCTCATTGAGCTGTTTAACTTTCATTTTTTAGGATAACAATTTAAAGGAACAGTCAAATATCCTCAGTTCTTTCAGTGCACTCCTTACACAACTCTGGCAGATGTGCAGTAGAAGGGCTGGAAATATTCCAGGTCCTGGCCTTGCACAAGAGTTCCCATCGGGCCTTGTAAGGGGTGGAGCCTCTGCTTCCCCTTTATAAGGCTATTGGTACATACAGGGGTGGGAGTACCTATATTCCACGTCCTCAGAGGGATCCTATGGATGATTGACTGTAGTACACCAGGTGAGACCAAGCCTACTGGATAGCTGAAAGGAGGAAGCCTTCGGGTCTAGGTTGAGATTGTGGCTCGGAGCCCCGAAGATTGAATGGGGAGTATCACGTGGGCCGCCTATTGAAGTCAATGGAACTGAATATTGGAAGGGCGTGTAATGGGCAGCTTATACAATACTGTCTATTTAGCACTACTGCCCAAGATGAATTTCTACTCCTGAAAGTCTAAATTTAAAAAAATGTATTTAACTCATTGGTGTTTGTGGGACCTTGCTGTGCGCAAATTGGTTGCCATGTTTTCCTACGATACAATGGTGATGACACTTAAAATGTATTGCATTGGCTATGAAATGCTTTAGGACATCCTGAGGTTGTGAAAGGCATTATATAAATGCAAGTTCTCTTCTTCTTTGTCTGTCATTTTACTAAAGATTTAATTGAGCACAAAAGCAAAATCTGTAATTGGAAGATGGAGCAAAACTAGGATTGCAAGCCAGGGATCAGGACAGACTCTGTGGGTGGGGGCGGGGGGAGGGGGGGCATATTTTAAAACAGTTTGGAGAAATGGAAATATAATGGTAGAAACTTGACATATAGTTTTACACCTTTGGCATTTCTTTGGTCCTCTCTTCTTCACTATTTACATGCTATGCCTTAGCATTCTCATCCAGAAGCTTGGGATAGGTTATGCAGGCGACAGCCAGCTCTACTTCTCTGCCTCCACTATGGATCCAAGTTCTGTTGCTATACTCTCCTAACTACCTGTCCACCTTCAAGACCTGGATGAAACAAAATTTCCTCTAGCTTAGTGTTGTCAGAACTTTGGTTCCCACCAGCTCCTACATTTTTTAAAATTTGTTCCTGGGATGTGGGCATCACTGGCAAGGCCAGCATTTATTGCCCACCCCTAATTGCCCTTGAGAAGTTGGTGGTGAGCCGCCTTCTTGAACCGCTGCAGTCAGTGTGGTGAAGGTACTCCCACAGTGCTGTTCGGTAGGGAGTTCCAGGACTTTGACTCAGCGACAATGAAGGATTGGCAATATACTTCTAAGTCAGGATGGTGTGTGACTTGGAGGGGAACTTGGAGGTGGTGGTGTTCCAATGCGCCTGCTGCCCTTGTCCTTCAAGGTGGAAGAGGTCGCGGGTTTGGGAGGTGCTGCCGAAGAAGCCTTGGTGAGTTGCTGCAGTGCATCTTGTTGTCTGCCGTAGGGCAGGTCCTAACTCCAATCTTCCACACATGAGATTCTTCAGCCGCTTACTAAGGAAGAATAGCTGAGGTGGTATACCATTGCCTTCCTCATGGTATTTATCTTTGAAGTGTCTTCTCCTCGGTGGGCTGTAACCAAAGGCTAAAAAGCCCACTGACCATTTCTGATGGTCACACCCATCGGCCACCAGCTCTCGCTCTGGGCATCAATCCATTATTCAGAGCTAGCACTCCCATCTCTGCTCGTTGGAGCTACAGTACTAGAATGTGGTCCAAACTCAAACTTTCTGACACAGAGGCGGGAATATGACCGCTGAGCCAATGGTCTAGATGCGAGTTCCCCACTGGATGTCAACCCAGTATTTAGAGACCATATTCTAGTCTCCACTCGCTGGGTCTGCCTGGAGTGGGACTCGAACCTTTCTCACTAAGCCAAAGGATCATTCTTAATCACACAATATTTATGCAGAATTTTCCCTCAGGTATTTCTGTGGTTGTTGTAAAGTCCACAATGGTACCTAATGCATGTTGTCTGTGGAAAGAGTGAGCTCAATGAGTCAAATGGTCTTTTCTTGTTCCATATTTTCTCATGGCAACTTTGTTATAAATCCAGGTTTTGCTTTAACTGTCCAAACATTTGTAAAGTCTGATTTTACAGGGTCCCATGCAGTGGCAAGAACTCGCAGGCAGGGGGCGTAGGTCTCAAATCAGGCACCTGATCTCCCACATTTAAATTTGCAACCCCCAATTTGGGGCCAAGAAATGCGGCTGCGTTATCAGCATGTGCTGCTTCTATTAAGTATTAACATCCCATTCTGAAATTGCAGGGTCAGAATTTTACAACTTCAGGAGAGGCTCTGATCACAGTGCGAGCCATGCCCATAAAAACTGGACACATGGGATTATTTGGGAGTCCACCTGGTGAAGGAGGCCTTTTAAAGGGAAAAAGTACATTTTTAACTTTTTTTTAAGGTGATGGAGGTGTTTGGTATTGGTAGGTAGCCTTTGGCTGTGGTTTGCTCCATGTATTGGTTGGTTTTGCTTGGTAGTGCATTTTTGTGCCTTTTTCTCTATCACTACGTTTCTTCATTCTCTATCACTACGTTTCTTCATTATTCTTGGTTTTCACTGGCTTTTGAAATGGTATTTTAAAAAGAGGTGAGGATAAATATTCCTTTAGGGGTTCTGAACATGCCACATAATTGAAATAATGAAGTTGTTTACAAGAAGCCAACAAATGTAGAGGCAAACAACAGAAAATGCTGGAAAAGCTCAGCAGGCCTGGCAACGTCCGTGGAGAGAAAATAGAGTCGACGTTTCGGGTCTAATCCTTTTTCAAAACTGGAAAGGAAATGAAATAGATCGAAAGGCAGGGTTGGGAGAGAACAAAAGAAGTGAAGAGACATTAAGAGGTATTCAAAACGAGACGAGATGGTGATAGGACTAGTGGAGACAAAAGATGGCTCAGATTAGGTGTGAAATGTTCTGGCAGAATGAGAGGCAGCTGCCATGTGGGAGAGAAGAAAAAAAAGACGGGGGGGGAAAGGGCCAAAACAAAGATGTGGATAAAATATAAGCAAAAATGTAATGGGGGCCGAGGTTATGATCTGAAATTGTTGAACTCGATGTTGAGTCCGGAAGGCTGTAAAGTGCCTAATCGGAAGATGAGGTGCTGTTCCTCGAGTTTACATTGAGCTTCCGTGGAACAATGCAAGAGGCCGAGTACAGTGAGGTCTGAGTGGGAATGGGGCAGTGAGTTAAAGTGACAGGCGACCGGAAGCTCGGGGTCCCCCTTACGGACTAAACGGAGGTGTTCCGCAAAGCGGTCACCCAATCTGCGTTTGGTCTCCCCAATGTAGAGGAGACCACATCGTGAGCAGCGAATACAGTATACTAGATTGCAAGAAGTACAAGTAAATCACTGTTTCACCTGGAAGGGGTGTTTGGGGCCCTGGACAGTGGGAAGGGGGGAGGTATAAGGTCAGGTGTTGCATCTCCTGCGCTTGCACGGGAAGGTGCCGGGCGAAGGGGAAGGGGTGCTGGGCGTGATAGAGGAGTGGACTAGGGTGTCTCGGAGGGAGTGGTCCCTACGGAATGCTGAAAGGGGAGGTGAGGGGAAGATGCGATTGGTGGTGGGATCACTTTGGAGGTGGCGGAAATGGCAGAGGATGATCCGTTGAATGTGGAGGCTGGTGGGGGTGAAAGGTGAGGAAAGGTGAAATGTAGAGGCAACATCTTCTGAGGAATTCTGGCCACGCCTGTCACAGGGCTAGACAGACTGGATGCAGGGAGAATGTTTCCCCTGGCTGGGGGGTCTAGAACAAGGGGTCACAGTCTCAGAAAATGGGGTAGGACATTTAGGACTGAGATGAGGAGACATTTCTTTACTCAGAGTGTGGTGAACCTGTGGAATTCTCTACCACAGAAGGCTGTGGAGGCCAAGTCACTGAATATATTTAAGAAGGAGATAGATAGATTTCTAGACACAAAAGGCATCAAGGGGTATGGGGAGAGAGCAGGAATATGGCATTGAGATAGAGGATCAGCCATGATCATATTGAATGGCGGAGCAGGCTCAAAAGACCGAATGGCCTACTCCTGCTCTTATTTCTCTATGTTTCTATGGTTTTGGAGCCTGCAGCTGGACATGTCAGAAGAGTCTCGGCCACCTCCACTTTAATAAATAAACTTCCACAGAGTTGTGCATTCGCACTCACTGTATGTTCCAGCAACTTGTTCCATAGGACAATGCTTCTCTGTGTAAAGAGGTACCTCCTGACATCTAACCTCGTTCTATGTTTACGTAAATTATACTCATGTCCTTGGTCCTTCCTAACCTATCTAGCTCGAATAGCCTATCCACATGAACCGAGTCTAATCCTTTTATTATTTTAAAGACCTCAATCACATCTCCTTGAAATCAATGCTTTTATAGAGTAATAAGTCACAGATGTCTAAGCCTGTTGTGATACCTAAGGATCTATAAACTAGGTATCAGCCCAGTGGCCCTCCAGTGAACCTTTTCTAAGGCCTCTTTATCACCCACTATGTGAGGGAATCAATACTGGACACAATATTCTAGATGAGGCCTGGAATACATCCTACCACTCTATGGCCTACAAATTGGGTATAGCCCCGCTTGAGGCGTTAGAACTGGCGCTGCGCAAAGTTTATAGCCAGGCGTAACTTATCGCCGCCTGGTGCAATATTGAGTTGCATCGCCCCCAAAGGTGATTGAGGCGTGACTTCAGACGTTGCATGGGACTCCTAAGGCGCAAAACTTCCGGCGCAACCCAATATCGGCGCGGACGGGCGCAGTGCAGGTGCTCTCAATTACCGAAAACCACGAGACTTCCAGGCGCCGGCCGGCTCTTAAAGGGGTGGGTCAGTCAGCCTTAGCTTCCACACTCAGCGCCTTGTAGGCCTCAGAATCGGCGCAGGCCCTTCTCTGGCGCAAAAACCTTGGACCAGATGGAGAAGGTGAGACAGAGAGCAGAGCACTTCAGCAATGAGGCTCTGGAGCAATTGGTGGCCGCAGTGGAGCGCCGTCGAGATGTTCTGTACCCAGACAATGGCAGGAGGCCGAATCAAAAGGAATACCGCTGAGCTTGGAGGGATGTTTCTCAGAGGGTCAACTCCAGCAGCATGGTGACCAGGAGCCCTGTACAGTGCAGGAAGAAATTCAATGACCTCACTCGGGTCGTGAGGGTGAGTGGTGTTTATTCTAAACTTCTGAATCCCTCCATCTGCACCTGACTTTATGGCTACAGGGTGCGCGATGCCCCAATGGCCATGTGTCAGCAAGCACCCATGGCCCTTTCTGGGCACACACATGCACATTTGACTCAGGGCATCATGTAAGGGCTCTTCCACCATGGGGGGCATGAGATGATCACTCAGGGCATCATGTAAGGGCTCTTCCACCATGGGGGGCATGAGATGATCACTGAGGGCATCATGTAAGGGCTCTTCCGCCATGGGGGGCATGAGATGATCACTCAGGGCATCATGTAACATAACTTCCCCTTCTTTCCCCTGCAGTCCAAGCTGGCGAAGAATCGCAAAGACCAGCTTCGAACCGGTGGAGGACCTCCACAAGTGGTCACTCTCACGGATCTCGAGTGCACCAGATTCTTGGAGGACGTCTGAGTGGTCCTGTTACCACTGCAGCTGCCGACCCCATTGTCGACAGCGATGGTAAGGTTCTCACCTTTTACAGCTGTCTCCTTCCACTTGGTCCCCCCGCCAGCATGCTTCCTCACTGTGGAGCCATGTCATAGCCTTGCCGCAATCTGGCATGCCTTGCTGCCAACCTGTCCTTTTGCTAAAGCCACTCTTCCACCTCCCTGCTTTCAGATGCTGCATCACCAGCTCGGGATCCGGGCCCTGAAGCTGCCAGTGCCAGTGCCTCCGGAGGCGAGGATCAGGAGGAAGCCGGACCATCCGTTCCAGCCTCAGGGGAGCCTTCACATCTGCAGACTGGGGATAGTAGTTCCCTGGAGGGGAGGGGGAGTGGCTCTGATGAGGAGCCAGTTGCCGAAACAAGCGGCCTGCAGCAACGCGAGGTGGGTAGGCAAGTTCGGCCACCGGCTCCCCGGAGGGCAAGGCAGGGAACGATGACTGCTGCACAGAGTGCAGAGGAGGTGTGGAGTCTGGCTGAAATGAGCACTGAGCTTATGGCTGCGTGGGGAGGATGCCTCAGTCGATAGAAACACTGGCAAAGAGTGTGCTGGACTTTGGGGCAGCAATGGAGAGGACTGTCCAGGGCTTCAGGGCAGCAATGGAGAGGACTGTCCAGGGCTTCGAGGCCGCTATGGAAAGGACTGTTCAGAGCTTCGGACAATCCCTGGAAAGGTCTGTCCAGGGCTTGTCCGAGGCAGTGGAACGGACTGCTCCGGCCTTGTCCGAAGCAATGGGAAGAACTGTCCAGGGCTTCTCTGAAGCACTGGCACCTGCCACACAGGTCCTCACTGCTGCCACGCAGTCACTTGCTGGCCTCGTCCACACCCAGATTGAGGCAACGTGAACTCTCACTGCTGCCACCCTATCTGCATCAGTTAGGATCACTCCGGGCCCTTCCAGTACCACACGAGGCCAGGAATCAGTGGAGCAGTCGATTGTGGCGGCTGAGCCAAACCGGTCCCCTCAGAGAGCCAGTGTGTCATCTGACCATGGTGCAGGTGTCCTCTCTCGGCAGGTGACCATTGCTCATGCCACCGCTGGAACGTCTGCAGTGCAGCTGCCACCACCTGCAGTGCACACTGCTTCCAGCCATGCCCAGATCAAGCAGGACGAATGACAGCCATCATTCCGTCAGAGGGGCCTAGAACCGAATCCTTATGAGCCTCTGACAGACGGCCCTTCCAGTTTCAGGAGCCCTCCCATCTTCTTCCTCCTCCTCCTCCTCCTCCTCCTCCGCCTGCTCTTCCTCCTCCTCCTCCTCCTCCTCGTCCACCTGCTCTGCTGGACCTTGAGGGTCGGCTGGCATTGGCTGGGTTCGTCGAATGGCCAAGTTGTGGAGCATGCAGCAGACGACGACGATGCGACCCACTTACTCCGGCGAGTACTGCAGGGCTCCCCCCGAATGGCCTAGACAGCGGAAACGCTGTTTGAGCATACCAATAGTGTGCTCCACAATGTTCCTGGTCGCCTGATGGCTGCTGTTGTAAAGCTCTTCTGCCGGGGTGGCGGGCAAACGGAGTGGGGTCATGAGCCATGGGCAGAGAGGATAGCCCTTGTCGCCCAGAAGCCAGCCTCGTGGGTGAGCCGGGCCCTCAAAAAGGTCAGAAACTGAGGTCTGCCGCAGGATGAACGCATCGTGGCTGCTCCCAGGGAATTGTGCGTTGACTGCCATGATCATCTGGCGGTGGTCACAGACCAGCTGGACATTGAGGGAGTGGAACCCCTTGCGGTTGCGGAACTCCTCCGGATTCTGCAATGGCACCCGCAAAGCCACGTGTGTGCAATCAATGGCCCCCTGCACCATGGGGAAGTCTGCAATAGCAGCGAAGCCCTGCACGCGCTCCACCTGCTTCTCCAGGGTCACAGGAAAGGTGATTAATTGACGCCTCCTTCTATAGAGGGCAGCTGTCACTTGCCGGATGCAACAATGCACTGCAAATTGTGTTATATTCGCGATGTCCCCAGTGGCTGACTGAAAGGATCCACTTGCGTAAAAGTTCAGGGCAACAGTCACTTTGACGGCAACCGACAGAGAGGTCCTGCACCGTAGACGCGGCTGCAGATCCTCAGCAAGCAGGTGGCACAGTTCAGTCACAACCTCCTTACCAAATCTGAGCCTTTGCAGACACTGCTCCTCGGACATGGTAAGGTATGACACCTGCTGCCTGAAAACCCTCGCAGCGTATCATCGGATTGGCCGACCTCCATTGCCCCTCCTCCTTCTGGCCAATCCCAGCCCTCTCTCCCGCCGTCTCTGTGCCCCTTCCAAGTGTCCGGCCATGTGGACGTTCCCCTCCAAAGCAGCTCCCGTTGCTATGCCAGACGGGCAACACACAGTAATGTTTAGTGCTCCAACTGCTCCGGACAGGCCTGCAGGTCTCAAGTCTTCGAAGGCTAAATCCGAAAAATAGTGTGCAACAGTAGTTCACCAACTCTCTCCAGCATCGAACAGAATGAACAGGCCAAGTGGCTGCAGCTTTTATACTAGAGCTGTCCCCTTTAAATAGCGCCCCCCGACTCCGAGAAGGGCCTGGGAACGTTCCATCCAACTGTCACTAATAGCGCCAGGTGGAAAGGTTCCGGGCGCCACCGAATATCCGGTCAGGGGCGCCAAAAAGGCGTTGCACACTGAAATGACATCATGAACTGCCTGCGCACGCGGGCGCGCGCTAGGCGCTAAATGGATACGCAATATGGGAGGTGTCGCTATCTTCATTGCGCCCGCCCGAACATTGGGTAATGCCCCAATTCTTGGGCTCTTTAGGCGCTAATCGCTGGCGCAAACAACCGAATTTCTAGGCCTATTTGTTTTTGCACTAGCCTCACAGCACTGGTCATGGACCGTCAATAAGTCATGCACTATAATACAAAAGTCCTTCTACCGCTCAGCACCTTAAGCGCACAACCCATCACTGTGTACAAATACTCTACCTAGCTCCTACCCAAGTGGATAATGCTACATTTATCTATATTAAATTAAAAGACATCTGCCAGATACAGAACCATTCACCTAACGACTTCATCCAGATCATGGATAAAGATGATGAAGAGCAAAGGCCCTAATTGATCCCTGAGGGACTCCACTAGCGACCAGTCCCTGTGCATAGAAACATAGAAACATAGAAGACAGGAGCAGGAGTAGGCCATTCGGCCCATCAATGCGATCATGGCTGATCATCCAATTTCAGTACCCGGTCCTTGCTTTCTCCCCATATCCCTTGATCCCTTTAGCCTTAAGAAATATATCCAACTCCTTCTTGAATATATTTAAAGACTTGGCCTCTACTGCCTTCTGTGGTAGAGAATTCCACAGGTTCACCACTCTCTGGGTGAAGAAATTCCTCCTCATTTCTGTCCTAAATGTCCTACCCCTTATCCTTAGACTGTGACCCCTGGTTCTGGACTCCCTGACCATCGGGAACATCCTTCCTGCATCTAGTCTGTCCAGTCCTGTCAGAATTCTATAAGTTTCAATGAGATCCCCTCTCATTCTTCTAAACTCCAGTGAGTACAAGCCCAATCATCCCAATCTCTCTTCATTCGTCATTCCTGCCATCCCAGGAATCAGCCTGGTGAATCTTCGCTGAACTCCTTCCATGGCAAGAACATCCTTCCTCAGATAAGGCGACCAAAACTGCACACAATACTCAAGATGTGGTCTCACCAAGGCCCTGTACAACTGGAGCAAGACATCCTTGTTCCTGTACTCAAACCCTCTCACTACGAAGGCCAACATACCATTTGCCTTCTTAACTGCCTGCTGCACCTGCATGCTTACCTTCAGCGACTGGTGCACAAGGACACCCAGGTCTCGTTGCACTTCCCCTTCTCCCAATCTATTGCCATTCAGATAATAATCTGCCTTCCTGTTTTTGCCACCAAAGTGGATAACCTCACATTTATCCACATTATATTGCATCTGCCATGCTTTTGCCCAATCACCCAACCTGTCCAAATCATCCTGGAGTTTCTCAGCATCCTCCTCACAGCACACACGCCCACCCAGCTTTGTGTCGTCTGCAAATTTGGAGATATTATATCTAGTTCCCTTGTTGAGATCATTAATATATATATGTTAATGGCCCAGAAATTCGGGTCTCCACGGGTGAGTACGCACAGGGTACTCACCCGTAGGCCCGATGGAAGTGCCGGTTTCCTGCATGCACTGCGCATGCGTGGGAAACCGGCACTTCCGTTCCTCTGAAAGCAGGGGTTCAGAGGTCGAACGCGTGCGCGGGAGAGGCTGTGCATGTGCATCAAACTTAGGTTTTTTTTACAGGTTTTTCCATGAGGGCAAGTCTGCAGAAGTTAGAAATTTAAAAAGCAGACGTAAGGCCCGCTTTTTACAAGGTAAGTGGCCAATTAATTAAAATTAAAACATTTTTTCCACAGGTTTATTATTTTTAAATACTTTAAAGCAAGGTAAGTTTATTTTTAGCCACGTTAGAACATAAAATTATTTTTTTCAAAATTTTAATTATTGTTTAAAATAGTTATTTCATGTAATTTATAGTTTATTTAAAAAAGTGACTTTTTAAAAATTTATTTGAAGGTTTAGTGCTATTTTGGGGCCATAGTATTTATAAGTCTTGACAGCTCTTCCTGTCAAGACTTATGAATGGAGCATTCCCTGCTCCGATTGCCTGCCCATGGCTCATGTGATCCCAGGGGACGCATCGAACTAACTGCGCCCCTGGGATACGCAAGCACTGCACGTCGGCAGCTGGACCAGGCCCAGGATCGGAATTCCACGGGGCCCCACAGCTCAATGGCCGGCGCGCAAGGTAAGCCCCCGACCTGAATTTCTGGGCCATTGTGAATAGCTGGGGTCCAAGGACTGATCCCTGCGGTACCCCACTAGTCACTGCCTGCCACTCGGAAAAAGACCCGTTTATTCCAACTCTTTGCTTTCTGTCTGCCAACCAGTTCTCTATCCAAGTCAATACCTTGCCCCCAATCCCATGTGCCTTAACTTTACACGCTAATCTCTTATGCGGGACCTTATCAAAAGCCTTCTGAAAGTCCAAATACACCACATCCACTGGTTCTCCCTTATCTATTTTACCAGTTACATCCTCAAAAAATTCCAGTAGATTACTCAAGCACGATTTACCTTTTGTAAATTCATGTTGACTTTGTCCGATCCTGTCACTGCTTTCCAAGTGCTCTGCTATTACATCTTTTATAATGGACTCTAGCATTTTCCCCACTACTGATGTCAGGCTTACCGGTCTGTAATTCCCCATATTCTCTCTACCACCTTTTTTGAATAGTGAGGTAACATTAGCTACCCTCCAATCCATGGGTACTGTTCCAGATTCCATCGAATGTTGGAAGATGATCAGCAATGCATCTACTATTTCTAGGGCCACTTCCTTAAGTACCCTAGGATGTAGATTATCAGGCCCTGGGGATTTATCGGCCTTCAATCCCATCAATTTCCCTAACACCATTTCCCTACAAATACTGATTTCTTTCAGTCCCTCCCTTTCATCAGACCCTATGTTCCCCGACATCTCTGGGAGGTTATTTGTGTCCTCATTTGTGAAGACAGAACCAAAATATGTATTTAATTGGTCTGCCATTTCTTTGTTCCCCATTATAAATTCCCCTGATTCTGACTGCAAGGGACCTACACTTGACTTCATCAATCGTTTTCTCTTCACATATCTATAAAAGTTTTTACAGTCAGTTTTTATGTTCCCTGCAAGCTTACTCTCATATTCAATTTTCCCCTTCTTAATTAATCCCTTTGTCCTCCTTTGTTGAATCCTAAACTGCTCCCAATCCTCAGGTTTACTGCTTTTTCTGGCCAATTTACATGTCCTCTCCTTGGATCTTATGCTATCCCTAATTTCCCTTGTTAGCCACGGTTGAGTCACCTTTTTTGTTTTATTTTTATGCCAAACTGGGATGAACAAATTCTGTAGTTCATCCATGTGGTCTTTGAATGTTTGCCATTGCCTATCCACCGTCAACCCTTTGAGTGACATTCCCCAATCAATCTTACACAACTCGCACCTCAGACCATTGTAGTTTCCTTTATTTAAATTCAGGACCTTAGTCTCTGAGTCAACTACTTCATTCTCCATCATAATGAAGAATTCGATCATATTATGGTAATTGCTATCATAAGATTGCTAATTAATCATTTCTCGTTACATAATACCCAGTCTAAGATGGCCTGATCTCTGGTTGGTTCCTCGACATATTGGTCCAGGAAACCATCCCGTAAACACTCCAGGAATTCCTCCTCCACAGTATTGTTACTAATTTGGTTAGCCCAATCTATATGTAGATTAAAGTCACCCATGATGACTGCTGTGCCCTTATTGCACGCTTCTCTAATTTCCCTTTTAATGCCATCCCCAACCTCCACATTACCGTTTGGAGGTCTATATACCACTCCCACTAACGTTTTCTGCCCCTTGGTATTTCTCAGTTCTACCCATACAGTTCTACCCATAGTGCAGAGTCATTACTTTTGTTAGTACCTTCTGTCTATGAGAGTGCAAACAGTTCCTTATCAACCCAAAATCTGCCTTCTAATCCCACAGGACTCAACTTTATTTAGTAGTCTTAGAAGGTTATGTGCAATGTTTCATTTGGGACCTCCCACAGTTAGGCAGTTCTCAAGTTAGGTTTACATCATGGTGATGGGCCTCACAAGAAATTGGTGTAAAAATGAGGAGCATGTTTACTTTCACCTTCTGCTGCTCGCCACCCCACTAACACCATTGACCGAGAAGAAGGCAAAGATTAGCCCTCATTGGCCCTGCATCCCAAGTCTGGAACCACAGGTGGGTTTCAGTTCCACTGGCTAGTAGGGCAGTACACTTCTACTTATCTGGTGTAGCAGCCTACTGAAAGATCACAGTTTGGGGCTAAGCAAACTCCTTGGCTGGGAGTCCCCTCCCCATTGGCAATGCCGACTCTAATGCTGGTGACTTTGTTTGGGGTAGGCAGAGGTTCCACCCCAAGCAAGGATCTGCAGAAACTGGCCATGAAGCCTAGGACCTGGGATCTGGGTATTTGGGTCCCAGCCTATTTCCTGAGGCTTTTATTGCACTCCACCAGACTTACAGCAGGGGCACACTGGAAGTCCCATGGAACTTTAGGGCCATTATTTATCTAATTTGCTAGTTGCAGGACATTGCTGGGCACAAGTTGATTGCTGTGTTTCTCTACATAACAACAGTGACTACACTCCGAAAGTAATTAGTTGGCTGTGAAGAACTTTGGGACATACAGAGACATGACATGTGCCACACAAATACATGTTTTTTTTCTTTTTCTTCAACATTAAAGGGAAACATGTTATCTGCACATCTTCAATGTGCCGTTGTGAATAATTATTCCACTTTTCTGTCACCACCACAACCTCCCCTTTTATGGTGAGCTGCAGCCTTTTAAGAGCTGCTTCAACTTCGGGCTTTCTGATCCCAGCCAAGTGTGCTTTTGGCCAAGCTCTCTGAGCACACTTTGTCTGCGTCCTATTCAAAATAGGTGAGGCATTTATATCGCAAAGTTCCCCCCCCCGGCCACCATCACCCGCCCCATGCTATGGCGTACCATACTCAAAATTGTCAATGTCATTAAGTGTGGGCTATAAAATTTGTGCTCAATTATAGAGGAGAAATTTAACCCCAATTCTGTGGGGGCAAAACCAGACTATTTTACATGGATTTAGATCATATTTTGTGCATTATATAGCAGCAGGCTTAACTTCTGTTTTCTGTAATGAACAGTGAAATTTAAGACATCAGCTATCAATCACAGTCTCACAAAAAGTATTTTAACTGAAGAATGACAAAAGATAAAATGACTTTAATTAAGATCCTTACTTTATTGGAAATGTTAGAATTTGAACAAAGATTTATGTCTTTTTGCCAAAAACATTAAAATAATGAGAATTTGCAAAGCGCACACTACATTTTGGCGTTCAGAGCATAAGGAATTTACATTGGATTTTCTGACATCAACATTGCAGACTGAAGCTTACCATGTGTTCGAATTGGCAGGAAAAGTGGAAAAATAAGTTGAAGAATGATTATTTTATAAAGGTTACATGGGATTATTTTTATTATAAGCAAAATCAGGCAGGTAAAATTCATAATTTGCTTTACAAATTTAAAATGTAGATTGTTACAATTTGATGAAGTATAAAAGGGAGCACATTGTACAAAGAAACAAAGATCTGCAAAATTACATGGAGCTGCAGTGTAGTGAGCGTCACCCTGTTTTAATTGCTTCATGTTGTGACCACCCTGGACTAACTGGGTGCTCTTTGATGTTCATGCCACACACAATATTGACATAACTACTCTTTTTAATGCAAATATAATGAAATCTGACATTATTTATCCATCTGCCTGAGGAAATATTGGTAAAATTTCCTGTACAAATAAAGTTAACCCAACTACAGCAATAGTCTTGCTGCCTTGTATGTAGAGTTGCCACACTCAATTACAGCTCCACAAAGGAGCAACTTTTCTGGAATATTTCAGCTTGGTCCCCATGTCTAAACTCAAGCTGAATAAACATTGGGTGCATGCTCGCTAGCTGGGTGTGCGCTGCCAGCGCTTGAAACTCTACAACAGGAGTGCAAATTCATAAAATCTACCCCATGGAAAAGAAAGACTTGCAATTATATAGCGTCTTTCTTGACCTCAGGCCATCCCAAAGCGCTTTACAGCCAATATGAAGTACTTTCAAAGTGTAGTCATTGTTGTAATGTAGTAAATGCATCAAACCACAGTGCAGGCGGTTCAACAAGAACAAGAAGAAGAACTGGACCAAGCACAGCGATGTGACTGAAGTGGAGGAGTTTCTGGAGGATGTGCGGCTGCAGGGGCGGACTGTGGGTGGTCTTGCGTTTCAAAGACAGATGACAGCCTGTACTTTCGTTGACACAGGAAGACGAAAAGAAAGATCTGCTCCATAAAAAAGGATCGACCTAATTCTACATTTCACAAACAGCTATGTGATAATGACCATTTGAGACTCGTCAGATACTGACGCAGTCCGTGTCCATATGCAGCAAGACCTGGACAACATTCAGACTTGGGCTGACAAGTGGCAAGTAACATTCGCACCACACAAGTGCCAGGCAATGACCATCTCCAACAAGCGAGACTCTAACCATCTCCCCATGACATTCAATGGCATTACCATCACTGAATCCCCCACTATCAACATCCTGGGGGTTACCATTGATCAGAAACTGAACTGGACCAGCCATATAAATACTGTGGCTACAAGAGCAGGCCAGAGGCTGGGAATTCTGCGACGAGTGTCACACCTCCTGACTCCCCAAAGCCTTTCCACCATCTACAAGGCACAAGTCAGGAGTGTGATGGAATACTCTCCACTTGCCTGGATGAGTGCAGCTCCAACAACACTCAAGAAGCTCGACACCATTCAGGATAAAGCAGCCCGCTTGATTGGCACTCCATCCACCACCTTCAATATTCACTCCCTCCACCACCGGCGCACTGTGGCTGCAGTGTGTACCATCTACAAGATGCACTGCAGCAACTCGCCAAAGCTCCTTCAACAGCACCTTCCAAACCCGCGACCTCTACCACTTAGAAGGACAAGGGCAGCAGACGCATGGGAACATCACCACCTACAAGTTCCCCTCCAAGCCGCACATCATCCTGACTTGGACCTGTATCGCCGTTCCTTCACTGTCGCTGGGCCAAAATCCTGGAACTCCCTTCCTAACAGCATTGTGGGTGTACCTACACCATATGGACTGCAGCGGTTCAAGAAGGCGGTTCACCACCATCTTCTCAAGGGCAATTAGGGATGGGCACTAAATGCAGGCCTAGCCAGTGACGCCCACATCCCATCAATGAATAAAAAAAAAGATAATCCCTTTTACTGACGTATATAGAAGTTCTCAGAAACAAAAAATGGTGTAATATAATGTTAGTTTACAGGGCAGTCTGGGAACACAGGTGCTACTTTGGGTGCCCAAGCAGTTGTTAATGTCTTCCTAAATTTGTTCTATTTATAGGCCGACACAACATACAACCACCAAGACAAGACTGGGAAAGTGGATGGCCCAGTTATGTAGCTCTCTCTCTCTCCCTCAGTTTGTGGATGGCCCAGCGATGCGCAAGCAGCTCACAGAATTTGAGGAGAAGGCCTATAATTTCTTGGGAAGTAATTGACCAGGATGTATTAGGAGATGTTTGAATAGCATCTCTACGTTGTTGGGTCCAGTTTCCAGTGCAAAAGTCAAAGGAAATTATGGTGCAAGTGAGTTATGCAACTATTCATTATTTATGCTACTCCATAATTTCCTGGGACTTTTGCGCTGCTCCGCCAAAGCCCTTGCTGAAACTGTGAAAAGTTGGTTATCATAGTTACGCCACCTAATCATGGCAACCGAGATTGTGAATGCCCTGGAATTACGCTAGTTTTCTCACCACAGCCATTTGGACTGAAACATAATGAAGGCAATAAATATTTTCAGGACCTGCAGCACTCTCAAAGTGTTCATAAGATCGAAGGATTGCAATGGCCTTTCCATTGGGCAGTTCCCTATTCTGCATCACCATGGATGACAAGGAGGAGGAGCAGAGGCAGGAGGTATGGCAGGAGGGACCACGGCCGGAAACATTTTTAAAAAATTCGTTCCAAGGATGTGGGCATTGCTGGCAAGGCCAGCAATTTTTTTGCCCATCCCTAATTGCCTTTGAGAAGGTGGTGGTGAGCTGCCTTCTTGAACCATTGCAGTCCGTGTGGTGAAGGGACTTCCACAGTGCTGTTTGGGAGGGAGTTACAGGATATTGACCCAGTGTTGATGAAGGAACAGCGATATATTTCCAAGTCAGGATGGTGTGTGACTTGGAGGAGAACTTGGAGGTGGTGGTGTTCCCATGCGCCTGCTGCCCTTGTCCTTCTAGGTGGTAGAGGTCGCGGGTTTGGGAGGTGCTGTCGAAGAAGCCTTGGTGAGTTGCTGCAGTGCATCTTGTAGATGGTACACATTGCAGCCACGGTACGCCAGTGGTGGAGGGAGTGAATGTTTAAGGTGGTGGATGAGATGCCAATCAAGCGGGCTGCTTGGATGGTGTCGAGCTTCTTAAGTATTGTTGGAGTTGCACTCATCCAGGCAAGTGGAGAGTATTCCATCACACTCCTGACTTGTGCTTTGTAGATGGTGGGAAGGCTTTGGGGAGTCAGGAGGTGAGACACTCACTGCAGAATACCCAGCCTCTGACCTGCTCTTGTTGCCACAGTATTCATGTGGCTGATCCAGTTAAGTTTCTGGTCAATTGTGACCCCTCAGGATGTTGATGGTGGGGGATTCAATGATGGTAATGCTGTTGAATGTCAACGGGTGGTGGTTAGACTCTCACTTGTTTGATATAGTCATTGCCTGACACTTATGTGGTGCGAATGTTACTTGCCACTTATCTGCCAAAGCCTGAAAGTTGTCCAGGTCTTGCTACATGCGGGCATGGACTGCTTCATTATCCGAGGAGTTGCGAATGGAACTGAACACTGTGCTTCATTATCTGAGGAGTTGCGAATGGAACTGAACACTGCAGTCATCAGCAAACATCCCCATGTCTGACCTTATGATGGCGGGAAGATCGTTGAGGAAGTAGCTGAAGATGGCTGGGCCTAGGATACTGCCCTGAGGAACTCCTGTAGCGACATCCTGGGGCTGAGATGATTGACCTCCAACAACCACAATCATCTTCCTTTGTGCTAGGTATGACTCCAGCCAGTGGAGAGTTTTCCCAGTGATTCCTATTGACTTCAATTTTACTGTTGTAGCTGTACTGGAACAGATTGGCTAGAGGTGCGGCTAGTTCTGGAGCACAAGTCTTCAGCACGACAGCCGGGATGTTATCAGGGCCCATAGCCTTTGCTGTATCCAGTGCGCTCAGCCGTTTCTTGATATCATGTGGAGTGAATCGGATTGGCCGAAGACTGGCTTCTGTGATGGTGGGGACCTCAGGAGGAGGCCACGATGGATCATCCACTCGGCACTTCTGGCTGAAGATGGTTGCAAACACTTCAGCCTTGTCTTTTGCACTCGTGCTGGGCTCCACCATCATTGAGGATATTCATGGAGCCTCCTTCTCCCGTTAGTTGTTTAATTGTCCACCACTGTTCACGACTAGATATGACAGGACTGCAGAGCCTTGATCTGATCCGTTGGTTGTGGAATCGCTTAGCTCTGTCTGTAGCATGCTGCTTCTGCTGTTTAGCATGCATGTAGTCCTGTGTTGCAGCATCCACAGGTTGGCACTTCATTTGTAGGTATGGCTGCTGCTGCTCCTGGCATGCTCTTCTACACTCTTCATTGAACCAGGGTTGGTCTCCTGGCTTGATGGTAATGGTAGAGTGAGGGATATGCCGGGCCATGAGGTTACAGATTGTGGTGGAATACAATTCTGCTGCTGCTGATGGCCCACAGCGCCTTATGGATGCCCAGTTTTAAGCTTCTAGATCTATTCTGAATCTATCCCATTTAGCACGGTGGTAGTGCCACACAATGCAATGAAGGGTGTCCTCAGTCTGAAGACAGGATTTCATCTCCACAAGGACTGTGAGGTGGTCACTGCTATCAATGGTGTCATAGACAAGCATCTGTGACAGGTAGATTGGTGAGGACGAGGTCAAATAGGTTTTTCCCTCGTGTTGGTTCTCTCACCACCTGTCGCAGGCCCAGACTGGCAGCTATTTCCTTCAGGACTCTGCCAGCTTGTACAGTAGTGGTGTTACCGAGCCACTCTTGATGATGGACATTGAAGTCCCCCACCCAGAGTACATTCTGTGCTCTTGCTACCTTCACCAGACTTGTTACTATCCCCACCTCCCAGAGAATGTACAGAGAAATAATATCATAGCAGCAGCCGTCGGAGGAGCTGTGTGTGTGCAGACTGTGCTTCACTAGAGAAGCAACTGACCACCTCTGTGAAATGCTGCAGGAAGACACAAAACCATGGTTACTGCCCACAAGGCCTTATCAGTCAAAATGAAAATGACAGCGACCCTCAATTTGTACAGCTCCTTTTCCTTCCAGTCATCCAATATCAGCCAGGAAACTATGAGAGCCTGCAATCGACAGGCAATGGGCATCCAACTTCATTGAACGTCCCCACGAAGGAAAAAGACAGGGCCATCAATATCCAGAGGCTAAATGTTCAAATTGTCTGCCATGCCCAACAAAGGATCCTGCATGTAAACGCTGAGCATCGGGGAAGCTGTCACGACACTTTTATCCTTCGCCACTCTGCCAACTATGAATTATGCAGCAGGGAGGAACAAAGAGTTGGATGTATCCTGAGGAACAAGGCTTACCCCTTGAAACTGTGGGTGATGAGACCACTCTGTATCACCAAACAATGCAGCAGAGGAAAGATAACCGAACACACGTGGCAACCCGGCAGGTGGTGATGGGGACTACTGGGGTGCTGAAAGCTTGCTTCAGGTGCCTGGACAGGTGAGGGGTGGGGAAGGGGGCAGGTGGTGGTGGGGTTGCGGGGTCCTACAGTATGGCCCTGATAAAATGGCCAAGATTGTAGTGGTGTGCTTCGTATATCACAGTTTCACCCTTAAGGATTGACTTGGCAAACAAGGAGCTTGTAGAACCGGAGGATCCCGACATGCCAGTCTCTGAGCCCAGGGATGGTGAAATCCATGTTCACTACCACCAGCTGGTGCCAGACGTGTTCAGATGGTGATAACTCCCAATCCTCGCAATCCTCTCCAACGTCAAACCCGCTAAATCCAGCGGCACGAGGAAGTCTTAAACAATCATGTTGTCAGGCTACAAACTAAAGATAATGTACAAACAACCAGTAGAACTTATATTCAGTACAAAATTGCAATTGAACTTAAAATCAGCAAACAACACCAATGGAAATTGTTCTCAAAAAGCAGCTTTGTTAAACTTTTATCCAACAAACAATATCAGAAAAATATTTGGTCACAAGTTCTTAGAGTGGCATGTGAAGGTTTTGACACCGCCCCCACCATTGGCTGCACCACTTCTGAGGTCCCTGAATCACCACTATGCTCACTGCAGCACATTCAAGCGGGTTTTCCAGGAAATTTTGGAATAAATTCACAATGGAACATCTGCGCATGAAATGATGTAAGTTAGGGCATACTTTGCATCGTTTCAAGATATTCTACACCATTATTAATGATCCTTCCTACACTGATTCATTTTCTGCAGTGTGTGGAGGGAGGGTGGGACCTCTGGCAGGAGTTACAGCAAACAGTGGATAGAAATTCAGTTTGTTACTGCCTCCCGTTAGCATCTGGCATGGCGCTAACGGAGCACTAATGAAGTAACGGCAGGGCAAGGTGAATCTAGCATCACATGCCAAATCCAGTCACCCCTTAGCACTGGCGCTAACAGTTAGCGCCTGTGGCTTTAGCGCCAGGCAGATCGTGACGTCAGTGAGCATGCAACGCTCACTGAGCACCTGATCTGCCAAATTGATTATCGCCCCCTGCCTTAGCGCCTCGCCCCGACAATGACAGGAAGAGGAGGCGTGAAGCAGGTCACTCCAGGGGAGATATTTAAAGGGATGAGTCGCAGTTGTCAGGTTAGTGCTGTTTCACTGCTTCCATGTCAGTTTGCAATTGTGCAAGAGGTTAATTCAGTCATTTAAAAGTTCTTTAGTATCAGGAGTGTTGTGGCTACTAAAAATTTGTTACATTTATTGTGACAAAATTTCAGAGTGCTACACATCGTTACATTAATAGAGACTGTACTGGCAGTCGACCTCGCCCTCCAGGATTTACTGCAGAGGGAGCAGAGGCAGCGAGAAAGATTGCAAGATGTGGCCAGAGGGAGGAGGAGGGCCATCAAGGCTCTCAACAGGACGTCTTACCCTTCGAGGGTATTCCGAGAGCATTTCTCCTACCTCCAATTAAGTGAGGAGAAGTGCCTGGAAGCCCTGGCTGTATACTGCACCACCTTAGGCTGGGGGGCGGCAGTCTGGCCTGGCTGGATGACAGGCAACGACAAGGGCAATGGCGGAGTGCCAATGGTGGGAGCAGGAATGCTGTCATCCTGAGAGAGGACAGCAGCTTCCTGCTCCAGTGACCCACTGCCACTCCCCCAGCACCTCAGCATCCTTAGCAATCTGTTGGAGCACAGATTGCTGGCCTGCTGCGACACGGTGAAAGCCCCGGTGGACGGTGGTCAACCCAGCCATGATGGCAGCAGTCAGAGCTTGCGTGGCATCAAGCTGAGACTTCATGAGAGCAGTCTGAGAATCGATGGCACCAAGCATGGACTCCATTACAGCAGTAAGACGTTGCGTGGCTCCTGCCTGTGCTGCAATGGAAGCTGCGACATTGCCCATCACATGAGGTCTGGGTTGCCACGGTCTCTCTGGGAGTCCACCATCCCTTGCAGACTGCAAATGATGGGCTCCATGGTGTGCGCAGAGCTCTGTGCAATGTTGGAGGTGGACTCCTCCATGCTCCTTACCATTGCCGACAGGCTCTCAGGCACCCTTGCCATTGCACCTATCATCTGCGTGTGCACGCCCATCACCCTTCTTCTAAAGGCCTTCCCATCGAGGTCCTCATCTGAGTCCTGTGCAGCAGAACTCGCGGGTGAACTTGCCCTCCGGAGAACTGACTCCCGAGCTACCCCTTTCGCCCTGGCCATGCTGCAGCCCGCTCATCCCCGGTGCATCACCCTGTGCAGATCCTGCTACTATACCAGCCTCTAAAGAAGATGTAGTGCCAGTATCTGAGCTGGTGCCTGCGGGTGAGACATGCAGTGACGCGGTTTGTTCTTCCTCCTCCTCTTCTCCTGCCTCGCTCTCTATGGTACCCTCAGGGACAGGCTGCTCAGCTGCTTGCTCATTATCTGAAAGCATAAAGGCACAAGAGTCGGGTTAAGGTGAGGGGACTGGGGCAGGAAGGGAGAAAGGCATGCATAGAAACATAGAAACATAGAAGATAGGAGCAGGAGTAGGCCATTCGGCCCCTCGAGCCTGCTCCGCCATTCAATGAGATCATGGCTGATCATCCAAATTCAGTATCCTGTCCCTGCCTTCTCCCCATATCCCTTGATCCCTTTAGCCTTAAGAAATATATCTAACTCCTTCTTGAAATTATTTAATGAATTGGCCTCCACTGCCTTCTGTGGCAGAGAATGCCACAGGTTCACCACTCTCTGGGTGAAGAAATTCCTCCTCATCTCTGTCCTAAATGGCTTACCCCTTATCTTTAGACTGTGACCCCTGGTTCTGGACTCCCCGGCCATCGGGAACATCCTTCCTGCATCTAGTCTGTCTAGTCCTGTTAGAATTTTATAAGTTTCAATGAGATCCCCTCTCATTCTTCTAATCTCCAGCGTACAGCATGATTGGCTGGAAATTGGGAAAGGTTTGTGGGGTGAGGCAGAAGTGGGATGTGAGAAGCAGGAGTAGGGATGAACATACCGTTATTGTCCCCAAGGGGGTCAATAACGACAGTGGTCACGGCGCCCACCACCTGGTGCCCAATGATTTGCAGCACTCTTTCCTCCAGCTCAGAGAGTGGGTGGGTGTCAGGTTGTCTCCTGCCTGTGCACTCCTGCTCCCTCCTGTTGTGAGCGACCTTGGCCTGCAAGAGAGAGGAAAGTGTGTGATTGAGTGTGGAGTAATGTGTTTGGGAGATGTACCCGCCATAGTTGAATATGGGAGATGTACCTGCCACAGTGCAAGGTGTGAGATGTGGGTGTGAGTGTTGGTAGGTGGAGATTGTTGGTGGGTGAGTGCTGGGGGTGTGGTGCTTTGGGCAGTGTGTGCAGACTGTAGTTCAGACAGTGGTATGTAGCATTTGTTGAAGCATTGACTCACCCATACCACCCGAGTGAGGTCGTTAAATTTCTTCCTGCACTGTGTGTGGGTCCTGGGGACCACAGTGCTGCCTGAGACCTGCTGGGCTACCTCCCTCCCCATGGCACGGAAAAGTTGCGGTGAGAGCCCCCTGCCACTTCTCGGGTACAGCACCGCTCTCCATCTCTCCACAGCGAAGACCAACGCCTCCAATGCCTGGTCACAGAATCTGCGAACTCTCCCCCTGGGCCGTTGATCTGCCATAATGATACCTCCTTCAGTGGTCCGGTTCCTTCTCCTTGGCCTTCTGCTGCTTGCTGAGACAGCTGCAGAACCAGCAATGCTGAGAATGAGCTTCTGCAGCATGATTGAATCTTCCCTCTAAGAACTGATAAGAGCCTGTGGCAATGATGACTAGCGATTAGACTGCACCTGAAATTGCTTAGCGCTTTGTGTCTAACACCACTGAGCTAGGTCATTCGCGCTTGATTTAGCGCTCCCATCCTTTCTTTGAGCGATGACACTGAATTTTGCATGCAGCGAGAGCCTGGCGCTAAATCTCAAAGTTTTCCGAAGTTAGCGCCCATTCCTGGGCAATAATGAAATTCTTCCCCACTATTTTGCAGCAAACAAGCAAAGAGCAAAGCAAACAAAGTATATTTACAGAGTCAATTTAAAAAGAGTCGCCACAGACTGCAGCAAACAGAACTTATGACCGAAATTGCAGCAAATTCTCCTGATAAAAGCAGAGTAATTTCTCCAACAAAATGCAGTGAGTGGACGATAGTTCCATACAAATTATGTGCGTAAAATCAACTTACAGCATGCGGTCTCCGGGCATGACTGACAGGAGAATTACCTAATCATCTCCATTCTGGCCAGCAATAGTGGTGTCACTATAGCAGCCCATTTTAATCCTCTCATATGGTGTCCCCAACACTAAGCTGGGAAGCATCTTTTATTTAAATAGCAAACAATGCTTATACAAAAGTGTGCATGCACATCCCCTCTCCCTCCCTCCCTCCTGCTGTGCCTTGCCGCTTCTACTCCCTTGTGCTTGATGAGAACCCATGCCTTTCTTTTCACTCTCCACTGCTGATCCACTCTCAATAAATTTCTTATCACAACACTTTTGTCTGCAGCATCCCAATATCCCAAATCGCACTGTTCCTTTCCCCTAGGATCCCATTCCCAAACCACGTCATCATCATTCCAGTGCTGCTATATGCCAGGCCCACCTTTTCACCACTGCCACGTTCAGCACCCCCTTCACAGTGTTCCCACAACCCATAACTCCTCCCCCACTCTTCCCACACCATGGACTACCCTCAGTGCTGCCATATTTCATCACCTCCCTCCCACTCCTTTCAGACCCTGGTATTCTCTTCTCACAAACACCAAGACCATATTTTGTAAGCCCACTCTTAGGCCTAGAAATTCAGTGGGCCTTGCGCCCACTTAGCGCCTAAAGAGGTCTTTTGCGCCGGCGGGGTGGTAGCGCGGAAATTGAGTGCAGCGGTATTGGCGGCGGTAGCCGTTAGCGCTGCGCCGGGACCGATGACGTCATCGGTGTGCGCGGGGGCCCGTAACGCCCCGAAACCGCGCCGATCCCCATCTTTATTTGCGCCCGCCTCCTCCGAAGCGGGCGCAAACAGCGAACAGAAAACGGGGCCGTCCTGCTGCCATAGTGGGGCGCTTTAAAGCATAAGGTGCGGCCGGCCGCTTTTTCGGCGGCCGCCTGCCCGCACCTCCTTCCCCGGCCTCCTCCACCCCCCCCGCGGCATTGCCGGCTGGTTTCCGTGGAGCCCGGCACTTCTCCGTTGTGCCGGGCTCTTTTGCCGGCACTCGCGATCGGGGCTCCGGCCGTTGCAGGCACCTCCCCCTTAAGAGAAGGAGGAGGCCTGCAGTACCGCAGCCTGCCGCACCGCATCGGGTGGCGCTGCGGCAACTAGCGCGCCGATATTCAATTGCAGCGCCCCAAACGGAGGCGGGCACGCCCTGGTATAGCGCCCGCTTCCGAATTGGGGCGCAGAAGACGAGTATACGGCGTGCGCTAATGCCTCCCCGCCCAGCGCTAACTTTTGGGCGCGAGCGAGCTGCCCGCGCCCAAGTGAATTTCTAGGCCTTAGTTCTTCCAGATCTTCATGGAAGATGCTCCTAGGCCCCATTACTTCCACTCCTAATGCTCCAAGATCATCCTTCCAAAACAACCAATTTACGCATTCGCCCTTCTGCGATTAAAACACAATTGGACTTATTCAATCATTGCAGGTTTTATGTGACACTGAAAATATATTATGTTGCATACCATAATATAGCATATCCTCTGAGTCACCCTATGTAATGCCATAGGAGATCCGCTATTAATATTCTAAAATGAGTACAACAGTGTGCCCATCACACTTCCTGGAGCCAAAAACATGTTTCCTAGTGAACAGCACTGAGACTGATACACCGCCCATTTGGGGTAAGCAACTGAACCTGCAGTATAACATGAGGTCAACTGATTTGAATAAATCCAATGCACTCTTGGTGCCTAAGGTCTGACATGTTGGGAATGCATTCAGGAGATGACTGCACCGAGAGTGGCTGGAAAAAAAATATTGGGATGCGACTTTTACAGGAGCGAATATTTAAAAAAATATTTTGATATTTATTTAAAACATATTTTTAGTATATTTTAATTATTTTTAGCTTTTAATATGTTTTGTTCTTTTCAATGGCCGCATGGGAAAGGGGGAGGCAAAAATTGACAGGCCAAAACTAACTCAACGTCATGTGTGGGAAAGTAAAGGAGCGACACAATCCCTGACCCTCTGGTTAATAGCAAAGTAAACATGATGGGTGCATAAGGAGGGTACTCCAGGGCATCCTTATCACAAGATGGAAGCTCACCATGCCTGGCAAAGGTGGCAGACAGGCTAAATACTTATGTATAGTACCTACAGGACACAGGAACAAGCACGGGAGAAGATGGCACACTATAAAAAACCTTGTAAGGGAAGACTACCCAACAGTACTATGTACTAGCTGATTGTACCAGATTACACACCACCAACTATTGTCTTTCAATTTGTCTCATAGCTACCATTTGTCTATGCCAAGCTCTCACATTACTTTACAACTCTTTCATTGCATCTTATGTATACCCATATTTCAGAAGGATACAAATTCAAGCTACAATGTACAATTGAAAGCCTTGCTACATTCACATATTCCAAAGGCTTCACACACCAAACCACTGCAACACTTACTGTTACATAGTCATCACATGATCACTTACTGACACCAGGGATGAGCTTCAAGTTGGACGTAGGTACTTCAGGGAATGCGGCCGTGTGATGACATGGGCAGCTGCTTCGTGCTATTCCGTGGGTGAGGAGATGAAAGTGCAGGTCATACTGCCTGATGCACCAGCCGCCAGTTTGATCCATTTTAGCTAATATTGTAGTGCTAACCGGTAATGAGCTATAAGCAAACCGCTGAGGTAATTTTTCCAAAATAGATATGAAAAATTTAAATACCATAGATATAGAGAAAAAACCATATAACAACATTGTGCTGGAAATGTACAGTAAAGAGTGAAAAAGGTTTTTAAAAAGATGCAAAGAATTTGGGACTTAAGAATTGCTATGCCCACGGAGCTTTCCTTGCTCCATTCCCAATGGGTGCTGAAGGAAAAAGAGAGCACAGCTGGCACAATATTGCATTATACTGCTATGTGTTATTTAAATAGTTTTACACGAAACCTGAAGTCTTAATGAGGCTTGCTCATAACCTAGCACCACAGGGACTTCTTCACCAGATTATACAACTCTGTCTGCAATGGGAGCATGGCAGGCTTTAGGCTTCTGCCCCAGAATAATGCAGTGACCAAGTATCTGGAGCACAGCAGCCCCATTAGAGCACAGCAGCCCTACAGGAGCACAGAAGTCTTACTGGAGCACAGCAGACTTACTGGAGCATGGCAGCCCTACTGGAGCACGGCAGTCTTACTGGAGCACAGCAGCCCTACTGGAGCACGGCAGCCCTGCTGGAGCATGGCAGTCTTACTGGAGCACAGCTGTCTTACTGGAGCACAGCAGCCCCACTGGGGCACAGCAGTCCCACTGGAGCACAGCAGCCCTACTGGAGCACAGCAGCCCCACTGGAGCACAGCAGCCCTACTGGAGCACAGCAGCCCCACTGGAGCACAGCAGTCTTACTGGAGCACAGCAGCCCCAGTGGAGCACAGCAGCCCTACTGGAGCATGGCAGCCCAGCGTGAGCATGGCAGTCTTACTGGAGCACAGCTGTCTTACTGGAGCACAGCAGCCCCACTAGAGCACAGCAGCCCTACTGGAGCACAGCAGCCCCACTGGAGAACAGCAGTCCCACTGGAGCACAGCAGTCTTACTGGAGCACAGCAGCCCCACTGGAGCACAACAGTCTTACTGGAGCACAGCAGTCTTACTGGAGCACAGCAGCCCCACTGGAGCACAGCAGTCTTACTGGAGCACAGCAGCCCCACTGGAGCACAGCAGTCTTACTGGTGCACAGCAGTCTTACTGGAACACAGCAGCCCTACTGGGGCACAGCAGCCCTACTGGAGCACAGCAGCCCTACTGGGGCACAGCAGCCCTACTGGAGCACTCCCTTTGTGTTCCATATCAGCATTACTCTTTTTAATTTTTGATTTACCCACATTTCATATTTAACAAATCAATAGCTGTAAAATGCAATCAAAATCCCAAAGTAAAACAACTTATAAGAGCACACAAACAAAACCTTTCAGTTGCCCTTAGTAATGACATTTTCAAATATCCAAAATAAGGTTTCTAATCTACTACAAACATTCATTAAAAAATTATATTTCACAGAAAATAATTAAACTTACCTACGAAAATGACATTTGTTTATTTGAGTAGCTTCATTTATGTGAAGGTCTCAACATCTCAGTAGCCTGCGGTAGAAGTTGATATTTTGACCCAGCTATCAGTTAGCTTCAAAGTGATGGCACAATCTGAACATGTGCAGACTTTACCATCACGCATCAGTAGGATTCTTTCTGGGTGAGTGGTAAGCTGATTCACAACTGGAAAGGTAAAGCGCCTAATGATGTTAAAAGGAGTTTTGAGTGTTTCCAGATTATTTGAAAACAAGCTGCAGAATAAAGTTTCTGGTATAGTTTCATCTATTATCAACTGTTAATCTTTTAGCTCAGAGGGACAACAGAGCCTAGATTTTCCAGTCGGGAACGTCCAATTAGAAGTTGA
The DNA here is from genome assembly GCF_052327205.1 of Somniosus microcephalus. Taxonomy (NCBI): domain Eukaryota; kingdom Metazoa; phylum Chordata; class Chondrichthyes; order Squaliformes; family Somniosidae; genus Somniosus; species Somniosus microcephalus. Next base: position 136,146,808 of record NC_140995.1, read on the forward strand.
AAATTGAGCAATTCCAACTGGAAAGGTGGGTAGAAATGCATTGTGCTGACTCTCTGCCCATTTTGCATCACATACAATTTCCTTCAATGACAAATGCCAGTGTAAGAACTGGCTGTCTCAAGCAGGCTTCGTTTAAATGGCCCAGAAATTCGTGTCGGGGGCTTCCCGCGGGTGCAAGCCCCCGACCTACACTTACCTAGCGTGCCGGCAGTTGAGGCCTGGGCCTGCGTGGATTTCCTGTCTGTGGCCCGGTCCAGCTCCCGGCGCGCTGTGCTTGCGTGATCCAGCGGCGTAGTTAGTGCGATGCGTCCGCTGGGATCACGTGAGCACTGGGCAACCAATCGGAGGAGGGAAAAGTCCATTTATGAGTTTGACAGAAAAAACTGTCAAACTCATGAAAACTCCGGGTGCCCAAAACAGTACTTAACCTTAAAATAAATTTGAAAACAACATCACACTATTTAAATCAACTATAAATAACATTAAATAACTATTTTAAACAATAATTTAAATTTTGGAAAAAAATAATTTTATAAAAAATCAGGGCTAAAAATACACTTGTTACTGTAAAGTATTTAAAAATAATAAACCTGTGGAAAAAATGTTCTAATTTTAATTAATTGACCACTTACCTTTTAAAATGAAGTCCTTACGTCTGATTTTTAAATGTGCAAAAAGTAGAGGCCTTCACGCACGGGCAAACCTGTCAAAAAAGAGGAAGTTCAACGTGCACGCGTTCGACCTCTGAACCCCTTCGTTCAGAGGATCGGAAATGCTGGTTTCCCGCGCATGCGTAGTGCATGCAAGAAACCGGCACTTCCATCGGGTCCACGCGTGGGTACTCCGTCCGTACTCACGCGTTGGGACCCGAATTTCTGGGCCATTATTGTTTGGGAGCACAGTAGAGTTGAGGTAAGTGTATTGCATCCATTTCTTAAATGCCTTTCTTTTTTATTCCTGTGTTTTCCCAACATCATTCATCCTGTAAACACTCCGCCCGCCTGAGTCATGCTTTCCATTTATATCCTTTGAATTTGCACTTTTTTTAAGTTCTAGGACCGAGTTTCAAGAATTTTGGGTGGGGGAATTCAGACATCCTCCTGGCCCTGGGTATTTATGCCACTCTTTGCGACGTCTTTGGCAGGGGCACTTAAGGTGTAACCCAATTTGCCCTGACTATGCAATTCACAGCACCTGTATCTGACCCTGTGAACTTTGGTGGGATCAGTTGTGGAGGTCTGGGGCAGGCGCTAAGATGTGTCACCCCTCAGACAGTCAGAGCCAGAGGCTTTAATTTCTATCATTGTTTATTGATAGTTACAGATGCTCATAGAACACCAAGTCCGGTGTTCACAAACAGTCTGGTTCAGCTGAGGCAGTGGCCAGGGAGGGGAATGGAATCAATGGGAGGGTGTGGATTTTGTGGCTGGGGCCAAAGAAGACTTTAGTCTTCCCAGTGTTTAACTGGAGGAAACTGCAGCTCACCCATGACTGGATATCTGACAAGTAGTCTGACAACACAGATGCAGTGGAAGGGTAGCGAGGTAGTGCTGGGTGATGTCAGTGCACATATGGAAGCTGACCTCATGACATTGGATGATATTGCCAAAGGACAGCACATAGATGAAGAAGAGGAGGGGGGTCAAGAGCAGATCCTTGGAGGACTCCGGAAGTAATGGTGTGGGGGCAGGATGATAAGCCACTGCTGGCCAAGGTCTGCTACAATTAGATTGGTAAGAGTGGAACCAGGCGAGGACAAACCCACTGAGCTGGACATTGGAGGAAAGGTGTTGGAGGAGGATGGTGTGGTTGACCGTATCAAAGGCTGCAGAGAGGGCGAGGTGGATGGGATGGAAACTTGATTGGAGAGATTCAAAACATGGAGTTGTGGGAAAGATTGGCACAGTTTAGGGATGTGACAACATGTTCAAGAACTTCAAGAGAGGAACGAGAGCTTGGAGATGGGGCAATAGTTTGCATGGAGAGAGGGGTCGAAGATGGATTTCTTTTTGGAGAGGTGATGACGGCAATTTCTACTTGAAATTGTATAACATAAGAGCATTGCTAACTGCTTAGGCATTTTACAAGACAGCACATGCTTTTTTTCCACAAGTAGTTTGCAGTATTAACTCAAAATAATGAGATTGTTAGAGAACATCAAGAAGTAAATCCAAGCAACTGGGACATTTTTATGACCTTCTTTTGCAAGTACTTTGTGTTATTTTATGTGCATATCCACTCTAAGTGCAATAGACTATGCAGTTTAAACAACTTCCTTGTCTGCCTGTGAATTAAATAGTAATTCCACTGTGTGCATGTTTTATTTAAAAGAATTTGATGTTTACACAGATAGTACTGTGTGGTGCTCAAAGAACAAGGGCTTTGTTTCAAATTTTGAGGCTTTGGGATAACACTGGGTAATTTTCATTATTTTCCTTGATTGTTCCTTAAGAACACATCATAATTGGCGATCAGACACTCAGAAACATTTTTCCAACTGATGTAATCTCACTTAAGGCTGTGTTTAATTCTAAGGCCAGCACTTGTTGGTTCCGAGAACAAAGCTTGAAACTCATAATGACTGGGTGGTAGCTCAGGGCAGCGCTGTAAAGCCAAGGCTAAGGTATCTGCCATCCTATTTAAGGTGGCAAACATGTTGTCATCCAGAGTCTGCTCAGCCATGGTCAAGGCATGCATAGGCTCATTTGATTAGAGCTTTTGATGTTCCATGGAGCTGGCCACTCTATCCATGAAGGAACCATCCATCCACGCTTCTCTGCTAGCAATGTGCTGGAGAACACTTTGCCGCAGATCAGTGGGGTGATGAACGGCCGAAGCTAGGGTATCATTCATCCTATTTAAGGTGGCATTCATAGTGTGCAATCCATTGGTGAGGACCTGCATGCACTCATTTGATTTTTTTTACATTTGTTTTTATGGGATGTGGGCATCACTGGCAAGGCCAGCATTTATTGCACATCCCTAATTGCCCTTGAGAAGGCGGTGGTGAGCTGCCTTCTTGAACCGCTGCAGTCCGTGTGGTGAAGGTACTCCCACAGTGCTGTTAGGTAGGGAGTTCCAGGATTTTGACCCAGCGACGATGAAGGATCGGCGATATATTTCTAAGTCAGGATGGTGTGTGACTTGGAGGGGAACTTGGAGGTGGTGGTGTTTCCATGTGCCTGCTGCCCTTGTCCTTCTAGGTGGGAGGGGTCGCGGGTTTGGGAGATGCTGCCGAAGAAACCTTGGTGAGTTGCTGCAGTGCATCTTGTAGATGGTACACACTGCAGCCACGGTACGCCGGTGGTGGAGGGAGTGAATGTTTAAGGTGGTAGGTGGGGTGCCAATCAAACGGGTTGCTTTGCCCTGGATGGTGTAGAGCTTCTTGAGTGTTGTTGGAGCTGCACTCATCCAGGCAAGTGGAGAGTATTCCAACACACTCCTTACTTATGCCTTAATGATTGCCGGGTTTAATGCTCCATGCAGGTAGCCACTCTTTCCAAAACCTGTGACATCATGCCACTCATGCTTGAGATGGAGTCCTCCAATTTCTCTGCAAGCGAGCACAGTGATGCTACAATGCCTGCCAGTACCTCGCATATTCTTTGCTGCTGCTCCAGAAGCACCCTGTTCGTTGACAGCCTTGAGGTACAGCATCTGCGTCCAGCTGAGCAGAGCTTGGAGCACCCTGCGGCCTTCGACACGGACTCTCCACTGCTGTCCCTATCTCCACCATCTGCTCTTGCTCACTTGTGATGTGTGAGTCAGCAGGTGAAAACCCAACTATCTGCCTGACTGGTCCCACCGATGTTTGAATATCTGAGCTGATGCATCGTCTGCATGAGTCCTTTGATGGTGCACCCTCGGGGAGTGACCTCCTTTGAGGAGTCTTCATCATCGTCATCCGTGACCTGGACCACCTCCTGCGGGACGCATGATGGCCCCGTGGGAGATCAAAGACATGAATTAGAACTGTCAAGGTAAGAATGTTTTAAGTGATCATTATGCACATGATCATATTTCACTCGCTGCTGTCATCAAGTCAACATGAGTGAGTGTTGTATGCCATGTGGCTGTCTGATATTCAGCTCTGTCACCAGGTAGCTGGGAGGCCTCCATCTCCAATGGCCAGGCACATGAAACTAATCTGTTTTCCAGTGCCTCCTCCTCTGCAGCTGTCAGTTCCGAGATGGCTGGAGGGCAACCGCCGGTTCTCTGCCTCGCCCTCGAGTTCTGTGCTCTCTTCTGCAAGGAGAGAAAGAAGAGCCCTATAAGTGAGAGTAATGGCATGTGTTGAATGGATGGATGGAGAGCACTGTTGAGGGTGACTATGAGGGAGAGGCATGACATTGTATAAGGATGAGGGTGAGTGTCAGTGGTGGATGGACAGATGGGATATGAGGAAGTAAATAGACAGAGAAATGAGTGTACCTGCAAGGTAAGTTGGTGCGGGAAGTGATGTGGTGGAGTAGGCTTGAGAAGGCAGAGTTTGGGGGTTAGGGTGGTATGCACATCAGAATGTAGGTGAATGTGCCAGGGTACTCACCTTTCCTGCCCTGCTTAGGTCATTAAACCGCATTCGGCATTGAATGTATGAACATAGCACCACCCTCTTGCTGCTGACCTCATGGGCAACCTCCAGCCACGCCTTCTTTGTTTCACCTGCAGGCTTCTTCCTCCCGTCAGTAGGGAAGAGTATCTCCCTGCGGGCACTTACAGCCCCCAGCAGCACACCCAGGGAGGCATCACTAAAATGAGGTGCAGCCTTTGAACGTGTGGACTCCATTCTGCCAATTGCTTCTGTTGTGCTCCCAAATCCAAACTCTATGGCCCCGATTTTCGGCTTGTGTGGGAAATGGTCGGGTTTCCCCGAATGTGGGGTTTCTGACACACATAAAAAAGTGTCAGCCAGCTCCACTCAATTTTCCCTCAATTGGCCAATTAATTCCCAGCATCTAGGAAGCCTTGCTAATTGTCCAATTCGAGTCAGAAATCCCCACAGTATGATGTCATCATTCGTGGTGCTTTCAAGGTCCATAGCAAGCACTGCATCCTCTGAAGGCTTCCAAACGAACCATACAGGATGGCAGAGGAGCCTGCAGCAGCTGTGGCCAGTGCCAGACCCCGAGCTGCCTTCAAATTCGACGAGGCTTCACTGCAGGCATTATTGGATGGGGTTAGGGCCCACAGGGAGGTCCTCTTCCCTAGGTCAGGGAGGAAGAGGCCTCCCACTGAGACCAATGCTGCATGGATGCAGGTGTCAGCAGATGCCAACTCGCTGGGAGTCACCAGAGGAACCTTGGCATTATATCTCCAACTCCTTCTTTTACTCCCCCACAGTACCATCCAGAGCCCCCGTCCTCACTGTGGAGGAGGAAGAGGCTGTGCAGCCAGACTCCTCAGAGGAAGCTCCAACCTCTGAGGGCACAGCGTCAGCAGAAGTAAGCGCACCCAGCACCAGCGCAGACACTCACACCTCGGGGGGACCTTTGGGACATAGAGTAGTGTTGTCAGCTGGTGTTTCACAGCTCACAAGTGAGCCTCAGCAGATTCTGGAGACAGGGACAGCAGTGGAGAGTCCCCTTCGGAGGGCGCAGGGCTCTGCCAGCTCAGCTCAGCTGCGCTGCATGTCGACCCTCTGCCTTTGGGTCCATCCACAAGAGAAGAGGTGATGGATCTCCATGCACAGATGCAGGAGTCTCTGGCAGGTTTTGTCTCCAGGGTCGCTGCGAGTGTGGAGCGAATGGAGGAGTCCATAGCGACCATGAGCAGAGCCTTTGTGGAGTCATTGGCGCATGAACGCATCACCATGGAAAGGTTGGCAACCTCCATGCAGGAGATAACTCGCCAGGGTAGGGAAAACATGGTGAGTGCTCATAAGAGAATGACATCTCTTGAGGAGCGTTGGCCATCTGTTGACCAGAGAAACCAGATCTTCATGGAAGTCCTTCTGAGTAGGACTGCCAGTGCAGAAATGGGTCCCCATGGCCCCCTAAAGCGCAGCAAGGTGCTCTCAAGCCACTTCCAAGCGCTGCTCCTTCTGGCCTGTGCAGCTTCAGGTGAGTGAGCAGCAGCCTGGTGCTCCTGGTGCTCATCCTGCTGTTTCTGGTTCTGCTGCTGCCGCCTCTGCTGCTGGAGATCCTCTAATGGCAAGAAGGGAAGGAAAAAAAGGCGTCCCATGCTTCTCGTAGATGCCTCCGCTGAGGAAGCGCTGAGTGAGGGTGGCGAGAGGGGCTTCCCAGGAGATCACATTGGAGAAGTGTGTGAGGCTCCAACCTTCCACAGCTGTGCCTAAGCCTTGAAGAAGTAGCCCCAAACCTGCAACAACAAGGTCCTTTAACATACAAGTGCTGTCCCTTTAAATCGCAGCTTTCCCTGACCTGCAGCTGACAGCAAGCAAGCCAGCAAGCTTCACGCCAGGTCTCATCAGAGGGGTTCCCTGCAGGCGTGTTTGATGTGGGGAAAGCCCCAAAGTCGCAACGGCCCTGGAAAATCTTCTTCAACAAGGTAATTATTGGTCATTAGTGTGCCGACGACCAGTCCCGCCAGCGGCGGCCGGGACTGAAGCGGGTCGAGGGGAAACGGCAGTCCGAAAGTCGGACGGGGCGGGGAATCAGGCGGGGGGGGGGTCCCCCCGACCGACCCGCTTTTTCAGCGATTTTTGGCCCCTGGCCGCCTGAAAAGCCGCCCGATGGCGGCCCGAAAATTGACCCCTATAAAATTGCATGTTTGGAGTGTCCCTTTAAATACTGGAGTTCAAATCACCTCATGCAGGTAGTCATCGTGCCCACTCACACTAATTGGTCGGGAAACCCGGAAATGATATGGTAATGTAGTGGCTGGGTTAAAAAGCCACTGACAGATGCACTGCACGGGTTTACCGCCTGCTACCGGACCCAGTTGAAATCCAGCCCTTTATTCTTTCTACGTAACATTACACTGACCACATAAGATCAGGTGGAATCAGCACAGTTGAGCTTATGTTAATAATGTCGAGCTTGATCAGAGGTCTCATCAGAAAATCTGTCCAACGTGTCCTTATACATCTACATCTGATGCCAGTCTTCACCCCAACAACGTAAAGGATCGCCATCATTTCAAACTCGAGACAGCGAGAAGATAGGATCGTAGCTGGAGTTTGCTTTGTGGCCAATGAAAATAAAATGACAACATTAATAGCCTGAGTGCCTCCATGTCGTAAAAAGAAGTAAATGGAAAAAAATGACGTTTATTTAAAACAAAACAGACATTTACCATCTGATTTACATCTTAAAATCTTAAAATCTACACTATCTGATCCAATCCTAAATTGGTAGCAGCTTTTATATATTATATCTTATCCCTTTCTGCGAGGACAATTAAAAACTACATTTAAGGCTTGTTTGTTGGACCCTACTCTTTCACTTTTATGTTGAAATTTCTCCATCTGCACAAAATAAAGAAGCCAGATATGAATGTTTAAGCCAGTGAATGTTATTACATAAGAACATAAGAACATAAGAAGTAGGAGCAGGAGTAGGCCATACGGCCCCTCGGGCCTGCTCCGCCATTCAATAGGATCATGGCTGATCCGAATCTAGACTCACGTCCACTTCCCTGCCCTCTCCCCGTAACCCCTAATTCCCTTATCTGCCAGGAAACTGTCTATCTCCATTTTAAATTTATTTAATGTTGTAGCTTCCGCAGCTCTCTGGGGTAGCAAATTCCATAGATTTAGGAAATACAAACAAAAAATGCTGGAAACACTCAGCAGGTCAGGCAGCATCTGTGGAGAGAGAAACAGAGTCAACGGGCCAGATGCTTCTGATTGGAAAAAATCTACGCACTTACCTGCTGGCTCCGTAGGTCCCGAGACTTGCGATCCTGGGCCTCTGCTCTACGAAATGCGCAGAGGCCGAGGTATCCCAGGGGCACAGGCAGTTTGTAAGCACCCCTGGGGTCACGTGGGTCATGGGGAACCAATCAAAGAAGGGAATCCCCCTTCACACTTTTGACAGGTCTCCACACACGGATCTGTCAAAAGTATGAATGGGGATCACTTAAAAAACACAGTAAAACATTAAATATATATATTTTTTAAATCATGTATTTAAAATTAGTTAAAATCACATTAATTTAACTATTTTAAACAAAAATTTAATGTTTTGAAGAAAATAATTAAAGTTTTTTATGGGGCTATAAATAAACTTAGCTTTTTTAAAAGTATTTTTAAATTATAAATGAGTGAAACATTTTTATTTTTTTAAGCTCTTATACTGGTAAAAGCAGGCCTGACACATGGGCCCCGATTTTCGCCCAGCCGTCAGGCGGGGTTTCAGGCGGGCAGGGGCTGAAAATCCCGATTTCGGGGGTCCCGACACCATCCCGCCCAAAACCCCGCGCCACATAAGTTTCAGGGGCGGCGGGTACCCGCCCCGCACTGGGACCCGCCGAAACCAGGTGGGAAGGGATTAGTGCCAATTAACTGCCTGTTAACAGGTAGTTAACAGGCAGTTTTTAGCCTAATCCGTCTTTTGAGGGTTTTCGTGTGGGTTTCCCGATGGCTCCAAACCACGCCAGGTTAGAGCAGGTGGGCTGTCGGGTTGAAGGAGTTGGAGGGGTCGCGATATTGGCGCTCAGGTGAGTGATGGGTGCATGAGTGTAAAGGTAAGTGTGTTTGGTGTGTCTAAAGTGTGTAAAGAACTTTTACTTACCTGTACTTACCTTCACAGCCTTTCTTCCTGTAGCCGTCGGGAGCGCATCACTCAACCGGAACTGAAAGCTGAACAGCTGCGGAATGTCAAAAGTGACAGTCTTCAGCTTCGAGTGCCAGTAAGAGTTCTAACTGAGTCTGTGCAGAATGACTCATGTCAGAACTCAGACTGTCAGTGTTTGACAGCTTCAAACAGCTGTGAAACACTGATATTTCATCTGTCAAAAACTCTTGACAGATGAAATTTCAGTCTGTGACGTCACCTGTTGCCGGGTGGCCCTTAATTGGCCTGCTGAGCCAGTTGGGTGGGCTCAACAAGGTCAATCAAGGGAAAATTGTGCAGATTGGCCGGACGTTGAAGTAGGCGGGTCAAAAACCCGAAAGGGGAAGTCCCGCCTTCTTCCCGACAGGTTCGGGAAAATCTACCACATGATTTTACCAGGCGTAAGATTTCTAAAGGTTTTCAGTGGGCGGAGGTTGTGCAGAAAGCGAAACTCTCTGCCCGCGGAGGCCCTTCTCCCAGGCAGGCGGAGGATCAGTCAAGAGGATTCTTAACAGATCGGAAGTGCCGGGTTGTAGTGCATGTGCTTCACATGCCTGAAACCGGCACTTGCTCGGCCCCTACGGGTGTGTACACATCTCGTACGCGCCCATAGGGGTTGGAAAATCCAGCCCAACGTTTCAGGTCGATGACCTTTCATCAGAACTGGAAAAAGTTAGAGGTGAAACAGGTTTTAAGCAAGTACAGGGGCAGGGCAAGGGGGAGGGGAGGAAAGAGCCCTGCGATATGGTGTTTTCTGTTTTTATTTCAGATTTGCAACCTCTGCAGTATTTTGCTTTTGTAATAAGTAGGAACCTGGGTAACAATCTACTTGTTTCATGTTCCTTCTATTTTGAATGATATCGTTCACATATTCTTAGCTGACCTCAAACCCCTTCCAGATGCATTCCCCCACTACTGACCTTGTCCGATATACAGCTTGTTCTCCTCAGCCACAAGCAACATCATGGAAGATTTGATAGTATTTGTCAAATAATAATACTTTAAATCTACATTTGTTTTCTTTTTCAAAGGCAAAATCCTGAAGATGCTGGAAATCTGAAATATAAACAGAAAATGTTGGAAATACTCAGCAGGCCAGGCAGCATTTGTGAAGAGAGAAACAGAGTAAATGAGGGGATTTTAATCTGGAGGAGCGCGTGGGTTTGGGGGCAGGTGGCGGGGGGGGGGTTAAACTGACAAAAATGCGAGTTCGTTGGAAAGCTAGCTCCAACCCGCCGACTTCCGAGTTTAACTCAAGCGCATTAGGCTGCTTGCGTGCAACCCCATTGGGAGAGGCGGGTTACCTATTAACATATGCTAATTGCTCAATTAGAGTGATATTTCAACTGACTTTTAAATTTAACGGCACATCCCAAGTTTCCCAGGCTTCCTGAAACTCGCCAAGATGAAGGCAAGATGAGAACACAGCAGCAATTGAGGGGGCTGAAGCAATCTCAGGGAAATACTGCCATAAATACTCAGTACTCACAGCCACTTTCTTACCTATTCGTGGGGAAGGGTTTGTTCACAGTACTTTTGCTGAGAGGTTACTTTCTACACTTTGCTGGTTTTCTCAATCATATCAGGATGGATAGTGCTGTAACTGCCTTAGATTGGACCTCAGATGAGGACCAATATGACCAGCACCAGCACCAGCACTAGCAGCAGCCTGCTGGTCAGAGACCTGTAGCCGGACAGCAGAGAAAGAGCAGCAGCAGAGAGGGGAGCAGTTGGCAGGAGACACTACCCGTGACACAGGGTGTACAGGCAGAGGCTAAGTTTCCTTGACATGTCCGAACAGCAGTGTCTCAGGAAACTCAGGTTGTTGCATCAGGTGGTGACAGATATCTGCAGCCTCCTAGAAGAAGACTTGCTGCCTGCTGGACCTGGTGGCCACGCGTTACCAGTGGCTGTCAAAATGACCACCGCCCTCAACATTTTTGTCTCTGGATCCTTCAGGGGCTCTGCCGGAGACATATCCAGGATCTCGCATTCGGTGGCCCACAAATGCATAAGACTGCACACACGTGGCAATTCGGACACCCCCAGATAAACCAGGAGTATTCGTCGCGCACAAGTGCTTCCACGCCATTAATGTGCAGCAGGGGTTTAACCACAAAAAGATCTTTTTGCAGTTGACGCCAGATTCCCGGGGAGCTGCCATGATGCTTTCATCCTGCGGCAGTCCAAGCTCCCTGACATTTGCGGACCTGCAAGCAGACTTAAAGGGAGGCTGCTAGGAGACAAGAGATACTCACTGCAAACTTGACTCATGACACCTGTCAGAAACCCAACCAATGAAGCTCAACAGCGCTACAATGATTGCCATATGACCACCAGAAGGGTGAGATGCTGAAGATTCACTCCAGGTGCCTAGACAGATCTGGAGGCGCCCTTCAGTATTGTAGGGTTTTTTTTCCTGCTCTCTTGCCCGTTCTGGCCTCCTGCCAGGCTTCGTGCAAGAATTACCCTTGAGTGGTTCGACCCACTCCCCCTACGGTTCTAGACCTTGGACTTAGATGCAGAGAACAGTAGTGCAGAGAAAGGACTCAATAGACCAGGCTGAATAGCACGAAATGGATGCTTTTATTTTTAAACAGTTTGAAGCATTACAAAATACATGTCATAGGCACAGATTAAAGTAACTACAATCATGCACAAATTTAAGAACTTGACTCTATGGAAATGGGGAACACACGGCACATCGTAAAAGGGGAAACACATTACGATTTCCCTTAACTCCCTCCCCTATACCTAAACTAAGTTTCGACCTGGGGAACCTGGGATCATGCTCACCACTCTCGAAATCGCGAGAAAGGGGGTTCGCAGCCTTTTTGGCACCGCTTTCCGTCATCACGTGGATTTGGAAACTTCTGGCGCAGTCGATATTCTCTCTCTCTCTCTCTCTCTCTCTCTCTCTCTCTCGAGGCGATGGGGTAGACACAGCCTCGATGAGCGCTCATCAAGGTTGAAGATCAGCTACAAGCTGTTGTCGATTTTGGTTCATGGAGCAGACCAACAACCAGATGGGATGTTGAGACACGGAAGTGTCAGGCCCGGACTGTCTTTTTGTCTCCGGCCTGGTCGGTTCTCCAGAGGGTTTCTTCTCCGTCGGCCTGGGTCGTCGATGATCTCCCGACCCCAGTACCCGGGCCACCCTCGTCGTCTTCTCGTCGTGGCCGAGCCTTGTTTGGCTGAACACCGACCACGTTGTCCTTTTACCGAAACCGTCCGTCTTTAAAAAGACGAAAACGTTTTCATCGATTCTGCATCTGCCGAAGTGGAAGAGGCACCGTCCGTCCTTCGTTCGTTCCTTGTAGAAGAAGTCCTTGAAGAAGTAGAAGTCTGAAGTCGTTCAAGAAGAAGCAGCCGTGAAGTCAAGTTTGAAGTTGTTCCAGTCGAAGCCGAAGTAGTTCGAAGAAGTCGAAGTAACGTATATGGACTTTCAATCCATAGTTATACTCTTTTGGAACAGTCTTAGCTCCCGCCAAATCATAGTCCTGTCTTTGTATTAATTTTGGCGGGCAGAAATCTCTGCAGGGGTGCTTTGTCTTGTAACGGAGCCGGTGATAGCTTAAACTGGCCTTCCTGGCCGATAATGTCTTTTAATGTCCTTTGCATTGTCACTGCGGCTCGGTTCGCACATTGATCGGTCCGGAGATTTTCCTTGATGGCTGCTAAACGGTTTTTTCCTTTGTACAATAAATGGGTATAAGTGTTTTTGCATTGTCCGCCCATATCTTGATGGGCCCCATCCTGTACTTAGAATCCATTGAATATGTATGCTGTTTCTCTGAGTTTCGGTTCCCAGATACTGGCTTTCGTGGGCTTACTGTCTTCAATCCACAAGCCTGTCTGGCTTGCAGTAACAGAAATAAAATGGTTCAGAAACTGATCACGGGGCCTGGCGGCCATTTTGTATGCCCTTTTATTAAAGGTTTTTTTTTTGTGCAAGCTTACTTTGGTCAATAAACAGTCTTATTTTATGCAGTTTTCTTGCGTGATTTTTGCTGAAAATTGCGAATCTTACAGGCCCCCCTGTGATACTAATAGCTTGCTTAAAGTATCAATAATCCTTGATGAGCAAATTTTCCCTGATTCCCCACATCCAAACATTCCTGGCACTTAGCTATCTATGACCCTCACGACACATGCAGTTCCCATTTCCGCAGAAAACGAAAATTACCTTTTGTACATTTGGACAATCATAGACAGCGTATTTTAAACTATAACACATTCACTTGTCAGATGTGCGGGGGTTGATACCCCCTGGCACCATCTGCATGCATCTTTTATTAATCCAAAAAACTTAAGAACGACTAATAACATAACAATACTTATTTCCTTATAACCCAAAACAATCACAAAAAAATTTAAAATGGAGGGACGCTTAATCTTATACTAGCAGCTTAGAGTGGGGTATCTGCTTCCCCCATTCGCACATAGCGTTCTCTCCATTCTCCTGTGTTCTCGTGCCTCTGGAGGCGTTTGCCTCTTTTGCAATGCACGAAGAGCAAAAATATCACAATTAAAACCTGACATACTACTAGGATATGGGATGCTATTCTAATCCAGGCGGGGACCTCTATGTTGGTGAACAAGTCCCACCATGGTGGGATGGTTATGTCCAATATGTCTTTTCCTATCTCTAAAGTCTTCTGCTCCAGTGTTTAGAAATGTTTCTGTGAAACTATAACGGCTTTTAAAATCTTGGTGAAGTGTTCGGGAAGAGGGGGAGTGACATAACCAAAATGCGCGACAAATCGTTGTAAGTCTGTGAAATTCTCTTTGATAGTGATGTGAACGGTGGAGGGCACAGGAATGGGGACAATTCGTTGTTGTGCCACTTGAACCTCGGCCCTGGGTTTGAAACAGAAACTGCTATCACCGACCGAACACCGCTCGTGTTGTCCATATCGGTACTGAGGCGCTGCAGTGGTGACGCAGTATGTCCCACCCCCGATATATGCTACCTGTGGGGGCACATGGTCCTCTGCCATTGCCTCCATGGTGCAATTCACTGGCTTTGCGCTAGCAGCCCTGAACCCGCACTGTGGTTTCAGAAAGGCGTTCAAGTGCTGGGGACACAGGATGATGTGTGCTCCCCGGCTCCGACATCCTGAGAGGTCGGTGCCTGTCATCGTACGCTCCCATCTGATGATGTAAGGCGGGACCACTGCGTAACGAATGTGTGCGCCCCCCCGAATGACTCCAATGTTCTCTACTCTGTACACCGGGGCGGGCTTTGCTGCGGGACCCAACACCGGCATTCTTACTACTATTCCCATAATAGTGTGATTTGAATGTCCGCAGTCCACTGGGACTGGGTATGCTTCTGCGGCTAGTCTGAGCTGGCACGGGCTTAATGCATTCTCAAAAGGGTGGAGCGCTTGCAAGTGCTTGTTGCTGATCCAGGACGGGACCAAACCCTGTTTTAAATCCTCAATTACTGCGGCCCTCGCCCAGTAACCACGCCCCGTACAGCACACAGGCCTCGTTTTGCGCAGCTTGATCGGACGCATACCGATCCTCCTTAATGAGTGCATTTACCGTTCTCGCGTGTTTCTCCAGCTCAGCAATTATGTCCTTAAAGTGTAGTGTCATGGCCTGGTCCTCATGCAACTCAGAACCCACTACCTTGTTTTCGTCTGTCAATATGTTCCTTAACTGGGCTTTTAAACCGTTGATCTGTGTCTGCAGCTCCACGTTATCTAGAGCGTTGACAACAGATGTCCCGGTATTAAAAGCAGTGAATATGTCATTTACAGTACCCCTTCTTTGCCTCCCGACTCGATCCAAAACTTCTGGCGGTGTGGTGTATAATTTGTCTCTGTCGATGTCGGCAAAGTCAAATTCGTAAAATTGTCTAAACATACGGGTTAACAGGACCTGGTATAATTATTCCGTTTCTTTGGGACACCACTCCGGCAATCTTACCTCAGTGAGATTTAAAATCACTGAGGCCACCGCGTAGTGTACCCCTTGGTACAGCACCTGACCGGTGGGTACCAATACTAAACCGTTCCCGGGTCCCTTGGTGGTGGTTGGGCACCCTCCTTTCTGGGCTAGTGCTACCGGAAGCGTGGGCAGGGGCTTGCGTGGGCGGGTGATGAGTTCAGTGGCGTTCACCGGAATAGGGGAGTATGGGGCTCCGCACGCTCGAGTGCTAACATCCCACCTCATCCCCTTCCCTTCATCCTGCCACTGCCTCTGGAAGAAGATGGATACGCCCTTGGGGCAGACGTGTCTCGAACCCCACATACAGGCATATATTCCCTCATCTGGTTCCCACCATTTGTCCCAACACACACGTAATTGTCCGTGAATTCCCGTAATAGTCCGATGGGCATTATTACCCAGTCGCTCCCACTCGACCGTAGAGTTTCTCATGTCCTTTCCCAGCTTTCGTAGCCACCACCATCGCCTTAGTGGTACGTTCCCATTGCACACCAGACAAATCCTCTTTCCCACGGTGACGCTGACTCTGGGCGCAAGGATCCTCACTCGAGGGCACGTTAACGAAGTCTCTTGGTAGGCAAAACCGAAATTGCTGGAATATTCCGTGGAATTTGTTCCCAACCAACCTGGCCATCTCCCTTGGTGGAAGTAGGTGGCGGTTTCCTCAACCTCTCGCTTCCCCGTCCCATCCGTTGCGATGGGGGCCGTGTCCCCGGAGCATCCGAAAATGATGACGTCCTTGGTGTGGCCTCGGTGGGCCCACCCGCACCCGATCGCCATGAACGCGATGAAAATCCTTTCCATCATATCCCAGGTTTCTGTAACCAACAAAATGATGTAGCCGGGCTCCCGATAGGTGCTGGCCTAAATTAATTGGACGCGCGGGTTCCTGGACCCCGCTCCCTAACAAACACACATACCGGGCAGACCTCAAAATTGTACTCCTAACACCATATACTTTACATTCCTTAAAACTATGACCATAATTACCTAACTTAACTTATGTACAGCGCCGCCCTCCGTGGGGCGGCTTTCCGAATCCCTGTGAGGCCTGTCGTGTGCCACACCCTGCGGTGGGGCTGCATTGATCTTTGGCTTTGATCCCCGCAGCCTGTCGCTGCTGAACGGGGATCATGCCTTCCTGGGGCTGCTCTAAACCGTGGTTGGGAAGGATGGGGAGAATCTGGCCAAAATTTTCTGGGCTGTGGCGCTCGAGCTGACCTACGAGGGGCTGCTTTGGGTCGGGCTCCCGGGGCCGATGGACCGGGGGTTGGGACTGTTACCGTCACAGCCTGTGGTTTCTCCACAGCTGCCGGCTCCAGCTCCCCTTCCTCAGGCTCCGCCCCCCCGGGGTCGGGATCTGTGGCTTCTGACTCCACCTCACCTGTCCCTACAGGTAGTGGGTCTCCGCCCCCATTCCCTACCTCCCCCAAGCTTGAGTCGAGGGCGGGATCGTCGCCCTCTGACTCTTCCTTCTCCATGACTGGGTCTAAGGCGGGGTCGAGCTGTTCGTGCTCTCTCCTGCCTAAATCCCATTCAAAAGATGAGACCTCCCACTCCAATGGGATGGCCTCTCCCTTTACGCAGGCTACGGTTCCAGCCTGTGTGGTCTGTGACTCTGTTACAGGCTGAGGATCTTTGTTCTCCGACCTGGTCCCCTTTGATGGCCCTTGTGCACCCGATTTAAATAGTTTACACTGGTTGATGTAAAACCATTTGGTACGTCGGGGCGTTTTCACTGCATAAACCATGGGGCTGGCCTTGTCCACAATGCTGTAGGGCCCCATGTACAGTGGTTCAAAACTCCCTACCCTGGCGTAGTTTCGGACCATGACCTGGTCTCCGACTACCCACTCTTGTTGTTTCCGAGGTTCCAACAACAGTTTATTTCCCTGGTGCTGTCTTCCCATGTTCCCAGCCGCCTGCCCATAAATCTGTCTCAGGCGCTCCAAGAGGGTTTGGGCGAATTTGTCCCGTTTCACCTCTCGGAGCTGGCCCTCAGTGAGCACCGGGGCTAGCACATGGGTGGGTGTTCGCATGATCCTTCCAGTCATTAACTCGTGCGGGGAATACCCCGTGCTTTTGGACTGGCTGGCTCGGATCCCCATGAGGACTAAAGGCAGGACCTCCGCCCATTTCTGGGGCGAGCCCATTGTCTCTTTCCTCAGCTTTTCCTTGAGGGTCCGATTCATACGCTCAACAATCCCGGATGACTGGGGATTGTATGCTACGTGCCACTTTCCCTCAATGCCCAAGAGCATGAGGGCGTTCTGCATTACTTGACCGGTGAACTGACTCCCTTGGTCGGACTCTACAAAACGGGGGAGTCCCCACCGTGAGAACACTTCCCGAATCAAGATCTTAGCAGTACCCAGTGCCGTAGCTGTTCTGCACGGGAAGGCTTCTACCCATTTGGTGAACACATCTACCAGGACAAGGCAGTACTTGTAGCCTCCCTGGGCGGCGGGCAGGGGCCCTATGTAGTCGACCTGAATCGACTGCCATGGTCCCTCTACCCTCCTGATGTGCCCCATGGGCACCTTCCTTTTGTGGGGGTCTGGGTTGTTAGCAGCACACACAAGACAGCTTGCGCAGAACTCGCGGACATCGTCCCGAAGTCCCGGCCACCATCCCGCTTGCTCTACCCGTTGCCAGGTGACCTCAGGTCCGGGGTGTCCCGCTCCTGGACCCTCGTGGGCCAATTGCAGGAATTCCCTCCGGTGCTGCTGCGGCACAACCCACTGCTCCTCTCGGAACAGCATACCTTCTTTGACTGTGAGGGCTGCCGTACTGTACGGACCTTCTACCTGTTTGCCTTCTGTGATGGCTTTTAGGACTGCTTTTAGGGCGGGATCCAGGGTTTGGACAGTCTTTAGGTCTGGGGGCGGTGTCACCCCTGTGTTCCCGGGAATTCCCTCCCTGCCTTGGATCGCCGCCACGGGTCCGGGTTCGTATGGGTCCCAGAGAATGCCGTTGCGGGCACCCTCCCTGGCTAGCGCATCCGCCTGCTGGTTGCCCTGACTGCGGGGTTCTGTGGTGGAGTGAGCCTTCACCTTATGGATGAACACCTCTCCTTTCTCCCCCACAGCTGCTAGGATCTTCTCCAGCAAGGGCTTAACTGTTAAAGGCCGCCCGTCCGCGGAGGTGTACCCGCGTCGGGACCAGATGGCGAGGTACTCTGTACACGAATTGCACGTGAACATGCTGTCTGAGCAAATCGTGTATGGGGTTGGGAAAATCTCGGGGTGGGTAACCACGTACGCCACCGCGGACAGTTCAGCCTGCTGCGCGCTCATAGTGCTGGGGAGCTTAATTGCCAGGGCAATGTTTGCCGCAGGGTCATAAACTCCACACCCTGTGAGTCGCTTGCCGTCAGATACAGTGCTAGAACCGTCTACGTAGATCTCGCGGCCTGTGGGATGTATCCCAGCCCGTAAACCTATGTTAACTTCCCATACCCCTTCTACGGAACATTGATGGGCTGTCCCGGGATATGCCATATTGGCTGCGAGCCTTGGCGCGCAGAGGCCTTTAACTTTGAGATCCATCTGGGAAAGGAGGAGGGTCCAGCGTGCAATCCGAGCGCTGCTTACGGTCCCATCCTTAATCCTCCCATCCAGAAGCATCTTCGTGGGGGTGTGATGGGTGAGGAGCGTAATGGGAGAGGTCCCTGTGAAGATCACTGATCTGTTCACAGCCCAATGCGTGGCCAGGATTGCTGGAATACTCCCTATTAAGTCTGCAACTGCTGCTACCGTGGGCGCGCAGGCCGGGATATTACTATTGAGGACTCTGTAGTCCACCGTGGCTCTCCACGAATTGTCCGGTTTCTTTACCGGCCATAATGGGGAGTTTACGTGGATGGCTATCATCCTCAACACGCCCTGCTGTACCAATGAAGATATTGCTGTCTCCATGTCGGGTTCTGCCTCCTTGGGGAAATTATACTGCTTTTGGGGTCGGATCATGGGGTCCCCGTCTACGCTGACTTCGAACCCAGTGACTCTCCCGCAGTCGTGCTTGTGGGTGGCGAATGCGGTCAGATTTTCTGACACACACGCCTGCAAGTCCGTTGGGACGTTTGTTATCATGAGCTCGAGATCGTAACCTCCTGACGGCTTCATAGTGCACAGGGTCCCCTTTTCTTCCTTCCCCGGGATTACGACTACCTTACCTAAACCGCCCTCGGCTCCCCAGAGACAGTGATTTCTCAGGTCCACGAGGATCCCGTGTTCCACCAAGAAATCAGCCCCGAGGATGCCTTTCCCCCCCCCCTCATTCCACTTCAATAGGATGCACGTCCATGTGGTGTGGAGTGCTCCCAACTGAATGGAGAGCGGGAGGGAGTACGCGCCAGCCTGTTCTCTACCTGTGAAACCCGCTACTAAATATGGAGCCTTGGTGGACAGAGGTGAGGCAAAAGGTTTATCCGTGTGGATCACGGTACACGAAGCTCCCGTATCCAACAGGTAACTACCCCTTTGTTTCTCCACCTCCATCTCCACCACAGGTCTTCTCCAAGCGTCATAGCGGAGCGGACACAAGTAGACGGGCTGCGCGGGCGTCAGTCATTTAGGTGTTTCGGCTGGGGTCTCGGGGGCGATAGGGCTGTTAGCAACCGCTACCTTCCCCTGCCAGGTCATCAGAGACCGCATAGTCTCCAAGACTGACTCGATTGCAGCGGGGTCCACAACCGCACCACCCCCTTTAGTCGGGGCAGAGGCTACGGTTGGGTTCTGGACTGGTGTTGGGGCAGCGGCCTGCCCTTGTGGTTGTGCTGGTGTTGGGTAAACTCTCGGGCCGTTGGCGACTCGGTCTTGGGCTTGATCTTGGGCTGCGGCGAACGCTCTCTCCCTCTTATCCTTCCAAGGATTCCTACAGTCCTTGCGCCAATGACCCTCCTTCCCACACCCGTAACAACTGTTATTGGCTTGAGGAGGGCGATTTCCCTCCTGGCGCCATTCCCTTTTAGCAGAGGCTGCGGGCCTCACCTCATGCACCTTTCCTTTTACAACAGGCGTTTTCTTGCTCTTGTTATTCCTATAACTGATCGTGAGCTGATCTAGCACTAGATCCTCCGTGGAGCGGGCGTTGGTGGGGTCAAACCATGCTTTGGCCTGTTCCTTCACTACTGGCAGGCAACCTGCTACCAGGCACCGAAGCCAGTGAGCCCTTTGTTCGCCATCCAGCCCGGCCCGGGCCGGCCCGCCCGGGCAGCTGCGCCGATACACTGGCCACAACCTGTCGGCGAAAACCCGTGGGGGTTCTCCCTCTAGCTGCACTGTCTTTTCTAAATGGAGGAACGGAGTTCCGTCCCCCTCTCCCATGATCTCCAGAATCTCATCCCGTAGCAACTCATAGTCCCTGTGCCCTCTCTTGCTCTCGTCAGGGAGACACTGGAGGAGCGAACTGTCCAGGGAGAACAGCAGCATTTTAGACTGTTCAACCCCGTCGCAGTCATTGACTGCTGCGGTCTGCTCCACGTCCCTGAAATGCACGGAGGGATCTCCTGACTCGGAGAATTTTGGGATGTGACTTATCATCTCTCTTAGCTGTCGTGCGCTATGAGGCATTATGATCTGACTCTCAAGGGGTCCGTCATCGCCATTTTCTTCATTTGGACCGAGCTTCCGGTGCCTCGTTGGACACAACGGCGCTGGCCCCGACTCTACTATCTGGGGTTGCTCTACCTCAGGGCTCTCTTCCTCTACCGTCTCCGTCTCCTGTCCCGGAGTCCAAGACTCCTCATAAGCAGGAGGCGCAGAGGGTTCGGGGGTTGGTACCCCAACTGCCTCTTGTGGAATCGGTCTTTTGGATTCCTTGGCTAGCAACAGCTGACTCGCTGGTGGATTTATGAGACACACCAACCCGTTTGCCTTCGCTAGGGCCTTTCTCAGGTCCACTAGCTCCTGGCGGCAAGCGCTGTGGTCGGTGTTCTCAGATCTATCCTCCATGGCCATCTTATATGCTGCCCTGGCTCCCAGGAGCTTTTCCTCTTGGGCATCTACTTGTTTGGCTAGACGGAAACACCTCTCTCTCATTCTACCTTCACTGGCCTTGGCTTCAACGACCTGACATTTTAAATATTCTACTCGGATTTCATGGCAGCGAATTGCAGAGCGGCGTTCCTGATTCAGCGCGTCAAGTGATTCAATCAGCTTTTGACCACCCGCAACCTTTTCCTCTACGTCTTTAAGCAAGCCGTTGATCTGGACTGTCTGTGCTGCAACTACCTGGTCCAAAAGCTGGACTTGCTTCTTGTAGCACATCAGCCAGACCGCCTTTTCTACAGATTTCTTATGCTCTCTACCCGCTGTCCACTTGATGGCTGCGTCTAGCGGGCGCCTATCCCTTAATAGATCAGATATCCATTGTTTTGTGAGGTTGACTTTTCCGAAAACATAATCTGCTATTCTTTCATCCATCACATTTCGTTTATTCAGATCTTGATCTAACAAACTACTTTCCTGCTGCCAAGGTCCTGCCGCGGTCGCCATTTCTGTACGGGGTTTCTTCCTGCTCTCTTGCCCGTTCTGGCCTCCTGCCAGGCTTCGTGCAAGAATTACCCTTGAGTGGTTCGACCCACTCCCCCTACGGTTCTCGACCTTGGACTTAGATGCAGAGAACAGTAGTGCAGAGAAAGGACTCAATAGACCAGGCTGAATAGCACGAAATGGATGCTTTTATTTTTAAACAGTTTGAAGCATTACAAAATACATGTCATAGGCACAGATTAAAGTAACTACAATCATGCACAAATTTAAGAACTTGACTCTATGGAAATGGGGAACACACGGCACATCGTAAAAGGGGAAACACATTACGATTTCCCTTAACTCCCTCCCCTATACCTAAACTAAGTTTCGACCTGGGGAACCTGGGATCATGCTCACCACTCTTGAAATCGCGAGAAAGGGGGTTCGCAGCCTTTTTGGCACCGCTTTCCGTCGTCACGTGGATTTGGAAACTTCTGGCGCAGTCGATATTCTCTCTCTCTCTCTCTCTCTCTCTCTCTCTCTCTCTCGAGGCGATGGGGTAGACACAGCCTCGATGAGCGCTCGTCAAGGTTGAAGATCAGCTACAAGCTGTTGTCGATTTTGGTTCATGGAGCAGACCAACAACCAGATGGGATGTTGAGACACGGAAGTGTCAGGCCCGGACTGTCTTTTTGTCTCCGGCCTGGTCGGTTCTCCAGAGGGTTTCTTCTCCGTCGGCCTGGGACGTCGATGATCTCCCGACCCCAGTACCCGGGCCACCCTCGTCGTCTTCTCGTCGTGGCCGAGCCTTGTTTGGCTGAACACCGACCACGTTGTCCTTTTACCGAAACCGTCCGTCTTTAAAAAGACGAAAACGTTTTCATCGATTCTGCATCTGCCGAAGTGGAAGAGGTATCATCCGTCCTTCGTTCGTTCCTTGTAGAAGAAGTCCTTGAAGAAGTAGAAGTCTGAAGTCGTTCAAGAAGAAGCAGCCGTGAAGTCAAGTTTGAAGTTGTTCCAGTCGAAGCCGAAGTAGTTCGAAGAAGTCGAAGTAACGTATATGGACTTTCAATCCATAGTTATACTCTTTTGGAACAGTCTTAGCTCCCGCCAAATCATAGTCCTGTCTTTGTATTAATTTTGGCGGGCAGAAATCTCTGCAGGGGCGCTTTGTCTTGTAACGGAGCCGGTGATAGCTTAAACTGGCCTTCCTGGCCGATAATGTCTTTTAATGTCCTTTGCATTGTCACTGCGGCTCGGTTCGCACATTGATCGGTCCGGAGATTTTCCTTGATGGCTGCTAAACGGTTTTTTCCTTTGTACAATAAATGGGTATAAGTGTTTTTGCATTGTCCACCCATATCTTGATGGGCCCCATCCTGTACTTAGAATCCATTGAATATGTATGCTGTTTCTCTGAGTTTCGGTTCCCAGATACTGGCTTTCGCGGGCTTACTGTCTTCAATCCACAAGCCTGCCTGGCTTGCAGTAACAGAAATAAAATGGTTCAGAAACTGATCACGGGGCCTGGCGGCCATTTTGTATGCCCTTTTATTAAAGGTTTTTTTTTTGTGCAAGCTTACTTTGGTCAATAAACAGTCTTATTTTATGCAGTTTTCTTGCGTGATTTTTGCTGAAAATTGCGAATCTTACAGTATGCACCAGCTGGCATCTCCAGAATCGTCATGGTGTGCTGTGCTCTGCACAACATCGCGCAGCAGTGAGATTTGGATCTGCAGGAGGAACAAAGTGAAGGGCTCAGATCCTCTTTGGACAAGTCCGAGGAGGAGGAAGGTGATGAGGGCTATGCACCACCAGCTGCTCACATTGCTGCCAGGGATGCCCTTATTAATGCAAGGTTCACTTAGGTTGTATCAGTGGACCCATGTCAGAAGCATATGCAATGGCCAGTTTTTGCTGCCCACCCCCCCACCTAATGCCACTGACACAAAATTATCCTACAAACCACCAACTACCCTTTGAACATCCCCCATTAGTCCTCGTTACTTCTTGTCTTCCCATTCATTATCAAATAACTTAAAAGGCGACTTGTCACCCAGCAACCAAGAATGGGCAAGCAGGAAAGTGGTGCAGGGCAGACTTGGCCAACGGGAGATATGGCAGCATGTGGGCTACTGACTGAGGTTGGGGCAACGGGGGAGAAGTGGAAGTGCTCTGAGTGGAGTCCCCATTTCCATGTCCCCTTTCGCCATCATCCCTCTCATGGCACAACCACATTTCACTGCTACCACTGTGCTGGAAAGCACTTTGTGCAGATCAGTGCAGTGCTGTAAGACCAAGGCTAGGGTATCTGCCATCCTATTTAAGGTGACAGACATGTGGTCATTCAGAGTCTGCACAGTCGTGGTCAAGGCGTGGATGGACTCATTTGATTGGAGCGTTTGATGTTCTATGGAGCTGGCCAATCTTTGAAGGAACACATCGTCGCAATGCTCTGCAACATCAATCCACTCATGTTTGAGGTGGATTCCTCCATTCTCTGCAATCATGGTCAGTGTGCTTGGAAAGCCTGTCAGTACATCACACTGCTGCTGCTCAATGATTCTCCTTTTCATCGACAGCCCCAGGGTACAGCATCTGTGTCGAGCTGAGCAGAGGGCTGTGCCCTTAGCCATGGACTCTCCATTGCTATCCCTGTCACCACCATCTTCTCTTGTTCACTTGTGGAGTGTGAGTCAACAGGTGAAAACCCAACTATCTGTCTACATGGACCCACCGAAGTGTGAGTATCTGCGTTGGTGCATGGTAAGCATGAGTCCTGTGATGGTGCACCCTCAAAAGGACTCAGCTCCTCTGAGGAATTGTCATTGGCTCCACTGACTTCTGCTACACACATAAAGGCCCTGTCGGAGATAAAATACATGAATTTGTCCTGGCAAGGTAAGAAAGTTGCAACTTATCATTATCAAGATTGTCATTTTTCACTCACTTTTCAAATCAAGTTAACATGACTGAGTGCCCCTTCACGTGTGGGTCACTAATATTTAATTGTGTCACCAGGTAGCTGGGAGATTCCCATCTCCCCATCTCCGACAACCCAACGCCTAAACTCCACTGATTTCCAGCACTTCCTGCACTGCATTTGTGTGCTGGAAAATGTGTGGAGGTCCACTCTGGTTCTCTCCCTCTCCCTCGTATTCTGTGTTCTCTTCTCCTGCAAGGAGGGAAAGAACAGACCTGAGTGAGTGTAATGGCACGTGTTCACCCGATGGATAGAGTGCATTTGGTGAGGTATCAGGTAGAGGCATGAAATTGCATAAGGATGAGGGTGAGTGGGAGTGGTGGATGGGTAGATGGGGATGTGAGGAAGTGCATAGAAAAAGAAGGATGGGTGAATGTGCAAGGTAAGTGGGTGTGAGGAGTAATCTGATGGAGTAGGCTTGACAAGGCAGAGTGAGGGGTTGGGGTTATGCGCACAGCAGGATGTAGGTGAATATGCAACTGTACACACCTTTCCTGACCTGGTTAGGCCATTAAAATGCTTCCTGCACTGAATCCAGGAGTGTGGCAGTACGCTCCTGCTGCTGGTCTTCTGGGCCATGCCTTCTTTGTGGCAGCAGCAGGTTTATTCCTCCCATTGCTGGGGAAGAATATCTCTCGCCGGTTCCTCACTGCCCCCAGCAGCACTTCAAGGGATGTGTCATTGAAACGCAGCACAGCCTTTGCCCGTTTGGAATCCATCATTTAACTTACTGTTCCTTTTTTGCGAACTCCAACTCCTCCATATTACACCTTCAGATTGGCCCTTTAATACTGGTGTTGAGATCGCGTCAACTGGGTCCTCATCATGCCTGCTGCCATGCATTGGACGGCAAAGCTGGAAGTAAAATGCTAATGAGCTGGCTAAGGTATAAACATAGAAACATAGAAGATAGGAGCAGAAGTAGGCCATTCGGCCCTTCGAGCCTGCTCCGCCATTCAATGAGATCATGGCTGATCATCCAAACCCTAGCACCCGGTCCCAACACCGACAGCCATCCCACCCAAGCCCTATCCCCGTAACCCCGCATATTTAATCCCCCCTAACACTAAGGGCCAATTTTTATCATGGCCAATCAAACTAATCCACACATCTTTGGACTGTGGGAGGAAACCAGAGCACCTGGAGGAAACCCATGCAAACACAGGGAGAATGTGCAAACTCCACACAGGCAGTCACCCGAGGCCGGATTTGAACCCGGGTCCCTGGCGCTGTGAGGCAACAGTGCTAACCACTAAGCCACTGGCAGCCACGCTGAACTTTCTTCCGGGATTCCCACGTGATAGCAGACCCCCCACCCCGTTCCCAAAGCATCTCCGAGTATATATCGGGGCCAACGTTTCAAGCCGGTGACCATTCGTCAGAACTGAAAATATTACAGATGTAACAGGTTTTAAGCAAGCACAGTAGTGTTTTCCTTTTGTTGATTGTACTTTAGGGTGTGGCTATTTTGGTGATCAGGCTATTCTCCAGTGGGACATCTGGAGAATAAAGGGTGTCTTGCTTTGTGTTACAGACCAAATCCAAATTTGGCACATACTTTTAGAAATGTTAACAGTAAAATCAGCTTCATAAACAGTTACCTTTTACAAAACCTGTCCCTGCATGTACCTAAATTAGACAGAGATACTGATCAAACTGAACCCAACTGGATGTATTTTGTAAAATTATTGGAGTCCATCTAATTGAGCCAGAAACTACATTACAGCTTTCTCTAGAGCATAGTTATATAGGAAAGTAAGGTAGTAATAAATTCCTAATATAACAACAGAAAGTGATGGAAACACTCAACAGGTCAGGCAGCATCGAAGAGAGGAGAAACAGAGGCAATGTTTTGGGTCGAACCCTTTGTCAGAACTGGAAAAGGTTAGGGAGGAGAGATTTTTAAGCAGGGGCGGGGAGGAAGGAACAAAGGGAAGGTCTGTGATGGGATGGAAGGCAGGAGAGATTGAATGACAAGAGGGATGACAGTGTAAGGCAAAAGGTAATGGGACAAGTTAAGAAACAACAGATGGCTCTAGATGATGTGTGGATGATGATGGCAGCAACATTAACAGATACCATGTGAGGAAACAAGAGGTAAAAAAAAAGAACTACAGGGGCCAATTTATAGTCTGAAATTGTTTAACTCGATGTTAAGCCCAGAAGGCTGTAAAGTGCCTAATAGAAAGAGGAGGTGCTGTTCCTCGAACTTACGCTGAGCTTCGTTGGAACAATGTAACATCTTCCCCCCCCCTTTCAACATTCTGAAGGGATCGTTCCTTCCGTGACATCCTGGTCCACTCCTCTATCACCCCCAACATCCCTTCCCCTTCACCCGGCACCTTCCCATGCAAGCGCAGGAGATGCAACACCTGCCCTTTTACCTCCTCCCTCCCCACCGTCCAGGGCCCCAAACATTCCTTCCAGGTGAAACAGCGATTTACTTGTACTTCTTACAATTTAATATACTGTATTCATTGCTCACGATGCGGTCTCCTCTACACTGGGGAGACCAAACGCAGATTGGGTGACCGCTTTGCAGAACACCTCCGTTCAGTCCACAAGTGTGACACGGAGCTTCCGGTCACCTGTCACTTTAATTCTCCCCTCCACTCCCACTCTGATCTCTCCATCCTCGGCCTCTTACATTGTTCCGACGAAGCTCAACGTAAGCTCGAGGAACAGCACCTCATCTTTCTATTAGGCACTTTACAGCCTTCTTGACTTAACATCAAGTTCAACAATTTCAGACTATAAATTGGCCCCTGTAGTTCTTTATTTTCCTCTTGTTTCCTCACATGGTATCTGTTAATGTTGCTGCTGTCATCATCCACACATCATCTAGAAGAAAAGGGTGTAAAAGAAAAGACAGCCATCCGTGGCTAAGTAAAGAAATTAAGGATAGTATTCAACTAAAAACAAGGGCATATAAGGTAGCCAAATCTAGTGGGGGGATAGAGGATTGGGAAAACTTTAAAAGACAGCAAAAATAACAAAAAGATTGATTAAGAAAGGGAAGATAGATTATGAAAGTAAATTAGCAAAAAATATAAAAACAGAGAGTAAGAGTTTTTATAGTTATATAAAAAGAAAAAGGGTGGCTAAAGTAAATGTTGGTCCCTTAGAGGATGAGACCGGGAAATTAATGGTGGGAAATATGGAGATGGCAAAAACACTGAATGAATATTTTGTATCAGTCTTTACAGTAGAAGACACTAAGAATATCCCAAAACTGGACAAACAGGGGGCTATAGGGGTGGAGGAGCTAAACACGATCAAAATCACTAAGGAAGTGGTACTCGGTAAAATAATGGGACTCAAGGCGGATAAATCACCTGGACCTGATGGCTTACATCCTAGGGTCTTGAGGGAAGTGGCGGTAGGGATTGTGGATGCATTGGTAATAATTTTCCAAAACTCCCTGGACTCAGCAAAGGTCCCGGCAGACTGGAAAACTGCTAATGTAACACCCTTATTTAAAAAGGGCAGTAGACAGAAGGCTGGAAACTATAGACCGGTTAGCCTAACATCTGTGGTAGGTAAAATTTTGGAGTCCATTATTAAGGAGACAGTAACAGGACATTTGGATAATCATAATTTAATAGGACAAAGTCAGCATGGTTTTATGAAGGGGAAGTCATGTTTGACAAATTTGCTGGAGTTCTTTGAGGAAGTAACATATAGGGTGGATAAAGGGGAACCAGTGGACGTAGTGTATTTAGACTTCCAAAAGGCATTTGACAAGGTACCACACAAAAGATTATTGCTTAAGATAAAAAATCACGGGATTGGGGGTAATATTCTGGCATGGATAGAGGATTGGTTATCTAACAGAAGGCAGAGAGTTGGGATAAATGGTTCATTCTCAGACTGGCAATCAGTAACTAGTGGTGTTCCACAGGGGTCAGTGCTGGGTCCCCAACTCTTTATAATCTATATTAACGATTTGGAGGAGGGGACCGTGTGTAACATATCAAAGTTTGCAGATGATACTAAGATGGGAGGGAAAGTAGTGAGTGAGGAGGACATAAACAACCTGCAAGGGGACATAGACAGGCTAAGTAAGTGGGCAGAGATTTGGCAGATGGAATACAATACTGGAAAGTGTGAGGTTATACACTTTGGCAGGAAAAATCGTAGAGCAAGTTATTATCTTAATGGCAAGAAACTGGAAAGTACTGAAGTACAAAGGGATCTGGGGGTCCTGGTGCACGAAACTCAAAAGGTTAGTATGCAGGTGCAGCAAGTGATTAAGAAGGCCAATGGAATGTTGGCTTTCATTGCTAGGGGGATAGAATATAAAAATAGGGAGGTATTGCTTCAGTTGTACAAGGTATTGGTGAGACCGCACCTGGAATACTGCATACAGTTTTGGTGTCCATACTTAAGAAAAGACATACTTGCTCTCGAGTCAGTACAAAGAAGGTTCACTCGGTTAATCCCGGGGATGAGGGGATGGACATATGAGGAGAGGTTGAGTAGATTGGGACTCTACTCATTGGAGTTCAGAAGAATGAGAGGCAATATTATTGAAACATATAAGATTGTGAAGGGGTTGGATCGGGTGGATGCGGGGAGGATGTTCCCGATGATGGGTGAAACTAGAACTAGGGGGCATAGTCTTAGAATAAGGGGCTGCTCTTTCAAAACTGAGATGAGGAGGAACTACTTCACTCAGAGGGTGGTAGGTCCATGGAATATGCTGCCCCAAAAAGCTGTAGAAGCTACATCATTACATAAATTTAAAACAGAAATAGACAGTTTCCTAGAAGTAAAGGGAATTAAGGGTTACGGGGAGCGGGCAGGAATTTGGACATGAGTCTAGGTTCGGATCGGACATGGCCCTGTGGGTAGTGGAGCGGGCCCAGGGGCCGTGTAGCCTGATCCTGCTCCTATTTCGTGTGTCTAATTCTGTTAGATTCAGGAGATGGTTCTGTGATAGTAGATTGGCGGTTAGGATCAGATCAGCCATGATCTTATTGAATGGCGGAGCAGGCTCGAGGGGCCGGTTGGCCTACTCCTGCTCCTATTTCTTATGTTATTATGTTCTTATGTTCTTATCTTTTGTTTCTTAACTGGTCCCATTACCTTTTGCCTTACACTATCATCCCCTTTGTTAGTCAATCTCTCCTGCCTTCCATCCCATCACAGACCTTCCTTTTGTTCCTTCCTCCCCTCCTCCCTGCCCCTGCTTAAACATCTCTCCTCCCTAATCTTTTCCAGTTCTGATGAAGGGTTCGACCCGAAACGTTGACTCTGTTTCTCCTCTCTTTGATGCTGCCTGACCTGCTGAGCATTTCCATCACTTTCTGTTGTTATTTCAGATTTCCAGCATCTGCAGTATTTTGCTATAATAATAAATTCCTGATGTGAGTATTTAGCAATACAGAATAGGCTGTAGTTTATCTTTGGTGACTTCAGTCAACCTAAGCAGCCATTATCATACAATATAGTTAAAAATATTTGGCATGACCACTTAATGAGCACACTTGGTATTTCATTATTAAAGATTAATAATACTAATGAAAGTGGCCATTTGTTAAAAGAAAAATCAACAATTGCTGCCTGCTTTGATGAGAGTCAAATGTGTTTTTCTTTTTCGAAACACAAAGTGGTTTTCAAGATTGAGATGCTACAATCAGATCGTGAAATCTGTTCGTCGAATAAATGTGTTACACAATCAGTCAAAGGAAGGTTTGAAGTCCAAGGGCTGAATCTTAACTCCCCAAAATGGGTGGGTTGGGGTCGGGTGGGAGGTTAAGATTCAAAAAATCTGAAACAGGAATCCAACCCGTCTTGAAATCGCCCACTTCCGGTTTAATTTAGGTGGGATGAGAGGCGGGTGGCCAACTCGCTCACGAGTGGCCGGATGGTCATTTAAATATTTAACTGAGGCTACGTGCCTTCATTTTAACAGTCATTCTATTTTTAACTCATGTCGGCCAGGTTTCCCTGGCCTCGGGAAACCCGGCAGGTGAAAGGAGGTGAGAAGGGCTGAATCCATGAGATAAGTACCATTACAGCACTATTTGTGGACCAGGAGGGGAAGGAATGTTTCTTCCAGGCCCAACAAGCTAACCAGTAAGACCCCGCCCCACGATCTGTCTATTTCCCCACCACCACCACCCCTCCACCATCGGATCAACCCTGACCAAAATCTCAACCTCCTGACCACCATCTGCTCCCCCCTTCCACGATGGAACACACCAACCACCATTGGAACCCCCCTCACAATTGGAAACCCCCCGCGATGGAACCCTCCCACCCCCACGATCGGAACCTCCCTGTGATCGGAACTCCTCCCCCATGATCGGAACCCCCCCCACAATGAAACCTTCCTCCCCCAGCTATTGGAAGCCCCCCACGATCGGAACCCCCCCCCCCAGCGATCGGAACCCCCCCCACAATGGAACCCTCCTCCCCCAGCTATTGGAAACCTCCCGCGAAGTTAAACCCCCCCCCCAGCGATCGGAATCCCCCCACAATGGAACCCTCCTCCCCCAGCGATCGGAAACCCTCCGTGATCGGAACCCCCCCCAGCGATCGGAAACCCCCCTGAGATCAGAACCCCCCCAGCGATCGGAAACCCCCCTGAGATCAGAACCCCCCCCAGCGATCGGGGACCCCCCACGACCTCTCTCACTAGATCTACCTGCTCTCCTCAGTTGCAGCCTTGTGCTGTGTACTCACCCGTAGGGCCAATGGAAGTGTCAGTTTTAGGCATGCACTGCGCATGCGCTGGAAACCGGAACTTCCGTTCTGTGAAGAAAGGGCTTGACAGGTCAAACGCCTGCGCCGGATAGGCAGCGTGTATGGCTGCAACTTCCGTTTTTTTCACAGTTGCTTCAGTCCAGGTAAGTCGGAAACAGCTGCACCTGGAAAAGCAGGCATACAGCCAGCAGCTCCTAGGCACAAGACCTGCTTTTACCAGGCTGAGAGTTGAAGAAAGTAAAAAAAAAAAAATTTTCCCACTGATTTATTATTTTAAAATACTTTAAAGAAAGGTAAGTTTATTTTTAGCCCCGTTAAAAACTTTAATTATTTTTTTCAAAAATTTAAATTTTTGTTTAAAATAGTTAATTTATGTAATTTATAGTCATTTTAAAAATGTGATGCTTTTTTAAAAAATGTTTTGAAGTTTTACTTATGTTTTGGGGCTGATCTCTATTCATAGATTTGACAGGTCTTCCTGTCAAATCTATGAATGGAGATTCTCTGCTCTGATTGGCTCCCCATGATCCACATGATCCCAGGGATGCTGCAAACTACCTGCGTCCCTGGGATACGTGTGCCCTGCACACCAGCAGTTTGAAGAGGCACAGCAATGGAATTCTGCGCCTCTCGGGAGCCCTCTGGTCCAGGCGGAGATTTTTCCAAATCACAGCCCTCCGCCCGCGGGAGGGCTGCGAACGGAATTTCTGAGCCAATCTGTTTTAGTGATGTTGGTTGAGGAATAAATATTGGTCAGGACACTGGGAAGAACTCCACTGCTTTTCTTTGAAATAGTGTCATGGGATCTTTTACATCCACCTGAGGGAGCAGACGGGGCCTCAGATTAACATCTCATCCGAAAGACAGCACCTCAGACAGTGTAGCACTCCTTCAGCACTGCACTGGAGTGTCAGCCTAGATTTTTGTGCCCAAGTCTCTGGAGTGGAACTTGAACACACAACCATTGTGATTGAGAGACAAGAGTGCTACCAACTGAGCCATGGCTGACACTCCATTATATTTGCTATATGTGAGAACCTTCCATTAAGTTTGCTGCTGAGCTTCCCTTTGGACTTTGATTCACAAACTGACAGAGATTGAGAGCTATCTGTAACTTGTTGCACACTATTACTATTCATTTTGTACGTGAAAGCTTTTCTTTCGTATATCATATAAACTGATGCTAAAAGTATCAGTTAAGAGCAATGTTATATCTTTTTATAAAACACAATTTACCCCTTTTCTTCTTTTACTGTGCCAAAGACCACCTGGCTGAGAGGGCAGGTTGCAGATCTGCTCCAAGTTATAGCTGGTTGTTTAGAAGCATGGTAAGCAGTTTTCTGAGTTCCCATGTGGGGAAGTGCCTCGCCTCAGCTTGGTGCCTCTCCACCGTGGCATAGTTTAGGTCAAGAGCTTATCATTTGGGGAAGCATGAGCACAAACCCAGAAGCAACATGGTGTAATTTGAACTGCAATATGTCAAGTCACTGTGCTGCCCCAAACATTATATTATCATAGACTAACATGGCTCATGCACAGATATATGAATTGCAAGGGCAAGAAAAAGCTATTGACAGGGTGCACAGTGAGTAAGTCAGTGTCGAAACAATATGGTCGATTTTAGCCTGGAGAAGACTTTCGGCGGGTGGGAGGGCAAGGAGAATGTGAAGTGTACTCGCTGGCCCAAGTTTCAGGCATAGGGTGCAGTTTAACTCCCGGGTCTCATTTAAATGTCGCCAGTCCACTTCCCATCAAGAAGAGGTGGGTAAAGGGGGCAGAACACTCCTGCTGCTCCTGGACCCACATAGGAAATTTTTTGACTTTGTCCGTCTGACCAGCTGCCAACCTGCTTCAGCCTGGTGGGAAAACTGCGGCGCCAGTTAAAATGCCATTGGGATCCTATTGACATCAGAAGATCCCAATTAGCATCTATGCATGAGGATCCTGCCTGAGTCCGAGGAGGAGTAGGATCACTTCATCTGCCGCCAGAACCAACGGCTTTAACATCAGCGATTGGCAGGAACGGAGTGGGAAGTGGAGCCTCTCCATTTTAACTGCTCGTCCGCTCCATTCCTACCCAGCCGAGGGAGTTAAAATTGCACCTAACATTTCCATTCATCTTAAAATGTCACTGTAAATTAGACTACCTAAATGTCTCTTTGTTTAATGTCTGGATTTAAGTACGACTAATTCAGGTTCAGGTTTGGGTAACAGACGCACACAAGCCACAAATGACATTCTTTTACTTTAATATGTGGTTACCTAGCAGTGAAAGATAACAGCAGAGCATCATCCTCACAACTTCACGGAAAAGAGGATGTAAATGTCAAACAAGCAGAATAATAATCCACATCACCGTAGGAACACAAACACAACAGGCAGAACAATAGATTTCACTTGTTATAAAGCAGCTATGGCTAAGCTCCCAGGTTGCTAGCTGCAAAATCATTGACAAGAAGAAAAGCAATTCCTGGCCAAATGAACCACAGTAGGATATTAAAACAAAGACTTCTGACAGCACACAAAATGCAGAGCTGCTCCTTACTCTTTTCAAAAGCAAAAGCAGTGGGAAATTTAACCTTAAGGTAAATATTAAAGTTTTTGATCCACCGTTTTGATCCAGTATCTTGTCAGAATTTGTTAGGGGCGAAGAACTGTTTTAACTCAGATATTCTGCGAGTATGCCTGACATGCTACTTGCCTTTACATCGATGATGGGTGTTGTAGAACATTATTATAGTAGGAAAAGGTCTCACAATCTGAAAACAGAGCGAAGAAAGCAATAAGCATCATATATTTACCCTTACATTTTTGCTTACCTCTGTGGCCGCTAAGACTGCAATCTCTTTTGCATCGATGTGGAGTGGTTTTGGTTGCACATCACCACAAAATTAACAAGATAACTCCAGAGCCAAATTTTGAATGCAGAATGAGAACACCTTGGTCAAGCTATTTTGCTCCATTGATGCTTGACCCTAGTGAGGTTTTAAGTTGGGTTTCAACAGTACATGTTGGGATCTTGGGCAGTTTATAAACTTGTTGCTGAACCTCCTAGATTTTTAAGAAAGTGAGTACTGCTTTCTGTGTTCTTAAAATCTTAAAAAACCTACCAACTAGGGAGCTGCACTCTGCCTATGTATGTAAGTACATATGTGGAGAGCTCGATCCAAGTGAGTAGAATTCGATTTGCAGTGAGGGGAGCATGCACTAGACTGGGGTCCTGCTGGCTGTGCTTGACATTCTGAAGTTATTGCTCTCAGACGAGTAGTGGTGCTTAACTGCAGCCTAAATCTATCTTCCAATTTTAACAATTAGCAAGTTGTTTTTATATGGTATAAGCATAGAATGTTTCCTCTCAGATGCATTAAATTGTTTTAGTCTAGAAGTGCTGTAATAGCTTCGTCCTATTTGTCCAAACACAACATAGTAATCAACATTTTGGAAGACATTGCAATACAGACGTAACACAGTGAAAGAGTACGGCAATTGATCTCATTATTGGCAGAAAAATGCAGGAATTCAGGTTCAGTACTCTCGACCAAAGGAGGTTCTGACAGGGACATAAGATTAGACATTATCAGTGAATTGTATGGGTACACTGTGGAAGTGGAAAAAGCCGCAGTTGGTAGCACTCTCGCCTCTGAGTCAGAAGGTTGTGGTTTGAAGTCCCACTCCAGAGACTTGAGCACAATAATCTAGGCTGACGCTCGAGTGCAGTATTCAGGGAGTGCTGCACTGTTGAGGGTGCCGTCTTTGGGATGAGACATTAAACTGAAGTCACATCTGCCCTTTCAGGTGGACATAAAAGATCCCATGTCACTATTTCAAAGAAAAGCAGGGGAGTTCTCCCTGATGTCCTGGCCAATATTTATCCTTAAACCAACATCTCTAAAAAACAGATTCTCTGGTCATTATCACCTCAATGCTTGTAGGAACTTGCTGTGCGCAAATTGGCTGTTGCATTTCCTACATTAAAACAGTGACTACACTTCAAAAGTACTTAATTAGCTGTAAAGTACTTTGGGATGTCTGGAGGTTGTGAAAGATGCTATATAAATGCAAGACTTTCTGGGGGAGAAATTCGGTTGGTTAGCGCCTCCCATTAGCGCCTGGCGGGGGCGCTAATGGGGCGCTAATGAAGTAGTGGTGGTTGAGGCAAATCCAGCGTCGCACGCTAAACCCAGTCGCCCCCTTAGCGCCGTCGCTAACAGATAGCGCCTGTGACTTTAGCGATGGGCAGATTGTGATGTCAGTGAGCGTGCAACGCTCACTCAGCATCCGATCTACCAAATTGATTATCGCCCCCTGCCTTACAGCCTCGCCCGGACAACAACAGGAAGAGAAAGCGTGAAGCAGGCGGATGGCAGCTCCAGGGGCGTTATTTAAAGGGATTAGTTGCAGCTGTCCGGTTAGCGCTGTTTCACTGC
This sequence comes from Somniosus microcephalus, assembly GCF_052327205.1. Classification (NCBI taxonomy): domain Eukaryota; kingdom Metazoa; phylum Chordata; class Chondrichthyes; order Squaliformes; family Somniosidae; genus Somniosus; species Somniosus microcephalus. The sequence goes on from NC_140995.1 coordinate 136,182,098, forward strand.
TTCCTTGTCAGTTTGCGATTGTGCAAGAGGTTAATTCAGTCATTTATAGGTTATTTAGTATCAGGAGTATTGTAGCTACTAAAAATTTGTTACATTTATTCTGACAAAATTTCAAGGTGCTGCACTTCCTTACATTAATGGGGGCTGTACTGGCAGTCAACCTCGCCCTCCAGGATCTACGGTGGAGGGAGCGAAGGCAGCGAGAAAGATTGCAAGATGTGGCCAGAGGGAGTAGGAGGGCCATGAGGGCTCTCTACAGTAGGAGTAGGGACTACATTTCCTTCCCCATCACCAGAGAGAAGCAGGACAAATGTGCATGTGGCTTTGCCAGGATAGCGGGATTCCCCATGTTGCAGGGTGCCATTGACTGCACCCACGTGGCTTTGCAGGCACCACATAACAATCCTGAGACCTTCCATAACCACAAAGGCTACCACTCACTCAATGTGCAGTTGGTGTGTGACCACAGACAGCGAATCCTCAATGTGAATGCGCGCTATCCTGGCAGTAGCCATGATGCCTTCATCCTGTGCCAGCACTCTTCCAGCTGCCACATCAAGCTCGTGGCTGGCTGGTCAGAGACAAGGGTTATCCGCTCTCCACCTGGCTCATGAATCCCCTCCACAACCCCAGTACTCCTGCTCTGCACTCATATAATGAGAGCCATGCTGCCACCAGGAACATCATCGAGCAGACCATCGGGGTGCTCAAGCAACTGCCTTGACCGCTCCGGAGGAGCCCTCCAGTACTCGGCTGAACGGGTGTCCCATTTCATGGTGGTCTGCTGCATGCTCCACAATCTGACCATCACGAGTGCCCAGCCCCTGCCACCAGGGGTTGTGGGACCAGGGGGAAGAGGAAGATAAGGAGGAGGAAGAGAAGGAGGGTGAGGGAGGAGGCAGCCACTCAATTGGCCTTCTGGAAGGGCGGTCCGTGACCCCCTCATCAGACTGCGGTTTCAATAAATTAAACCCCAGATCCCCATTGCTCACCACATCCCCATCATTCCATCCCTGTCGCTGGTCATATCACAGTGCAAAGTTGAAACAAGAGAAACCACAAAATCATCCAAAGCCAATTAATACATTTATCAATAATCAATGAACAAATATGTACAACAACAATATTAACTATTCACCGTTGTGCAATCCCTTAGTGCCCCTTGTTACTGTGCCTTTACCTACTCTAGTGCGCCTACAAAGTGTTGGCCCAGTGGCTGCAGCACGGCGGGTGGAAGGCTGCTGAGTGTCCGTGCGGGAGACTTCAGATGGCCGTGCAGGACACCCTCAACCAGCTCTGGGCCTGGAAGGCCTGGCTGTAGACTGCACCACCTCAGCATGGGCAGCAGCAGTCTGGGCTGACTGGATGACAGGCAAAGGCAAGGTCAATGATGGAATGCCAGTCGTGGGAGCAGGAATGCTGTCATCCTGAGAGAGGACAGCTGGTTCCTGCTCCACTGACCCACTGCCACTCCCCCAGGGCAGCACCTCAGCCTCACTACCAATCTGCTGGAGCACAGATTGCTGGGCAGCTGCGACACCGTGAAAGCCCCGGTGGATGATGGTAGACCCAGCCATGATGGCAGCAGTCAGAGCTTATGTGGCATCAAGCTGAGACTGCATGGGAGCAGTCTGAGATTGAATGCCATCAAGCATAGACTGCATTGCAGCACTAAGATGTTGCGTGGCTTCCGCCGGTGCTGCAATGGAAGCTGCGACATCACCCATCACACGCGGCATGAGGCCTGGGTTGTCATGGTCTCTCTGGGAGTCCACCACCCCTTGCAGACTGGAAATGGTGGGCTCAATGGTGTGCGCAGAGCTCTGTAAAATGTTGGAGGCGGACGCGTCCATGCTCCTTACCATTGCCGAGAGGCTCTCGGGCACCCTTGCCATTGCACCTATCATCCCCGTGTGCATGCACATCACCCTTCTTCTAAAGGCCTTCCCATTGAGGTCCTCATCTGAGTCCTGTGCAGCAGAACTCGCGGGCGAACTCGCCCTCCGGGAAGTTGATTTCCGAGCTACCCCTTTCCCCCTGGCCATGCTGCAGCCCGCTCATCCCCGGTGCATCACCCTGTGCAGATCCCGCTACTATACTAGCCTCTAAAGAATGCATAATGCCGGTATCTGAGCTGGTGCTTGCGGTTGAGACATGCAGTGACGCGGTGTGTTCTTCCTCCTGCTCTTCTCCTGCCTTGTTCTCTATGGTGCCCTCAGGGACAGGCTGCTCAGCTGCTTGCTCATTATCTGAAAGCATAAAGGCACAAGAGTCATGTTAAGGTGAGGGGACTGGGGCAGGAAGGGAGAAAGGCATGCATACAGCATGATTGGCTGGAAAGTGGGAAAGACTTGTGTTGTGAGGGGAAAGTGGTTGTGAGAAGAAGGAGTAGGGATGAACATACTGTTGTTGCCCCCAAGGGGGTCAACGTCACCGGTGACCATGGCACCCACCACCTGGCCCACAATGATATGCAGCACTCTTTCTTCCTCCAACGCAGACAGTGGGTGGGTGTCAGGTTGCCCCCCGCCTGTATGCTCCTGCTCCCTCCTGTTGTGAGCGAACTTGGCCTGCAAGAGAGAGGAAAGTGTATGAGTGAGTGTGGAGCAATGTGTTTGGGAGATGTGCCTGCCATAGTTGAATAGCTGTGATTGTGTGCAGTGTGAGTGTGAGTATTGGCAGGTGGAGATTGTTGGTGGGTGAGTGCTGGGGGTGCGGTGCTTTGGGCAGTGTGTGCAGACTGTAGTTCAGACGGTGGTACGTAGCATTTGTTGACGCATTGACTCACCCTGACCACCTGAGTGAGGTTGTTAAATTTCTTCCTGCACTGTGTGTGGGTCCTGGGGGCCACAGTGCTGCCCGAGACCTGCTGGGCTACCTCCCTCCACATGGTGCCGAAGACTTACGGCGAGGGCCTCCTGCTACTTCCCGGGTACAGCACCGCCCTCCGTCTCTCCACAGTGAAGACCAATGCCTCCAATGCCCGGTCGCAGAATCTGCGAGCTCTCTCCCTGGGGCATGGATCTGCCATAATGACACCTCCTTCAGTGGTTCGGTTCCTTCTCCTTGGCTTTCTGCTGCTGAGACAGCTGCAGAACCAGCAATGCTGAGAATGAGCTTCTGCAGCATGATTGAACCTCCCCTTTAAGAACTAGAAAGAGCCTGTGGCAATGATGACTTGCGATTAGACTGCACCTGAAATTGCTTAGCGCTTTGAGTCTAATACCACTGAGCTAGGTCATTAGCGCTTGATTTGGCGCTCCCAACCTTTCTTTGAGCAATGACACTGAATTTTGCATGCAGCGAGATTCATTAGCGCCTGGCATTAATCTCAAACTTTTCCAAAGTTAGCGCCCATTCCTGGGCTATAATGAATTTTGCCCCCTCTTTTTATTAATATAATGAAAGATTTGTTTTGTATGCAGAAAACAGTCTTTAGTAGGATACTGTGTTGATGTTTTAGTCATTATGTTGAGTTTATTTTCAGCACATGAAATAGCTCCATAACTGGAGAAGAAAAACTGTATACAAGTTATTTCAGCAATTGCCTTACTAATTGGCGATGCTATGGGTGCCTCAGACCTTCGCTAGTGCCAATATAATTCAAAATAAATGTGTTGCCGAGCTTTTCCATTATTGTTATGGCTGCAAAATAGAAGCACAATGACAAGTGATGAACACCATATTGAGGACTTGTTTACTTTATTGAGAAATTTCAAGGGACTATATCGCTAATTGGCTGAGACAATGAAAACACCACTTATCATCTCTGGACAACTAGGTTTAAATCCAGTGCGAGGAGCAATAATGAAATGACTTTTGCTGATGGCTGTTGAGAAATACATGTAAACTCAGTGTGGTGGTCTTAATGTCATCCCTCATGAATACAAATCTACAGTACAGTGTCAGGCATAATTCAATGATCAGTCCTGTTCTGGGCCACGCTGTGCTCGACCTACATGTCCTTTTAGTCAGTGGGCCCTGAAAATGAAAACTTGCTTCAATTTTTGGAATTACTGTACAGAACGCTATGAAACAAATAAATCAACTTATGATAATGCCCATGACATGCAATTCTTATATACAAATCCCCATCATGTGCATATTACAGAGGAAATCAAACCTTGAAAGATGAAACTTTGATTAGAATTGCTTTATCAGTTGTCACCTTTCGCCAATAATAATGAGGCTGAGCTGCATTCACATAACCAACAGGCAGCCTTCAGATTTATTAAACTAGCACCAGTGAAGTTGATCTAAGGGCATATTATGAAGTTTAGCTTAAATCATTTAGAGCAGTCAAACTGTATAATAAGTCAAACTGTAATTTTTTAATATAGTTTATATTGTGTTTGACCAAAATGAAATTGGGTTTATCCTGAATGAAACATAAACATGGTGCACACAAGAATAAGTGGAGTCACAATTTACTGGTGATGACTCATAAAAGTAGGGAGAAAATAACTTATGAGGCAGATTGTATAATCAAGGTGATGTGCTTTCTCCATGTGATCAGCAATGGTTGCTAGGATACTGGTAAGAGATAGCAAACAACAGAGACAAATGACTTCTACCTAAAGCAGTGGCATGGGCAGTGGAGCGCTTGATAGTCACTCTAGTTACCCTAAATAATTGTAGCATTAAATGTAAGGTATAGAGCAGCAACTGCACCTTGCATTTATATAGCATCTACAACAATAGACAAACATCCCAAGGCGCTTCACAGAGTCATTAGGAAGATAGATGCCAAGGGGTGACCAAAAGCTTGAAAAAAGAGGTGGATTTTAAGGGGGGTGGGGGGGTCTTCAAGGATGAGAAGGAGGTGGCAAAGCAGAGAAGTTTAGGAAGAGAATTCCAGAGAGTGGCAGCTAGGTGGCTGAAGGCATAGCCATCAATGGTGGGGCGAAGGGAGGGGGTGCATAAAAGCAGTCAGAGGAGAGATCGCGGGGGTTGTAGGGCTGAAGGTGGTTAGCTTGCGGTTGAACAGGTTGCCAAGATTGTAAACAGCCTCAGTGGTGTAAGATTTGCAAAATTTCTGCATTTCCCCAAAGGCTGTTATTAATAAACGGGACCTTGCGTGGACTTTTTAAATTAAAAAGGGTACCCAAGATGGCGTCCATGCCTCGTGGCAGAAAGCCTGTGAGATTTTAAAATGGATTCTGCAGCGCAGACAGCTTGTGGAGAAATTGAACCCAAGCTGCAGGCTTCTGTGAAGAGAAACTTTGTATTTTGGAACCAGACAGGACTCTGAATTATGCATTAGACCGAATTGGAGACAAATCTAAATTCAGTTTAGGCCTATAGTTAAGGCCATCAAGCAGTCTACATATATTATTGGAAACAGATTAACAGAGCCATCAAGGTCAAACAGGCCCATCAAGGAATTTTCAGGACAATACAAGTAAATTATCGGGCCGGTAGATGCGATTACCGGCCATCTAAAAACCAGTTAGTATGGATTGCTACCATTATTTAAAATAGCCCGCCAAGATTAAAACAAAGAACTAACCTGATTTGGCGCGCAGATAAGGATTTTCGACAAAGGTATAATTGAAGGCCCCCAGGTAGCAATCGAGGGTAGTCGGTGTTTTCGTGTTCAGTGTTCTTGTTGGTTGGTGTGCTGGTGCTGCTCTTCAGCCCCTCGCCCTCGTGGCTGCCACTCTTTCTCCGTCCTGCGCTTACCCCCTGGCCTTTGCCCGTGCCCTTTTCCCACTCCATCTGGAACTAGCCCCGGCACCAGGTCGGGCGGACACGGACAATTCAGGCCAGGCGAGGTGGGACGCGACGAGGGGAGGAGGGAAGACCACCGGAGGGAAGGCCACCTGAGGAAGACCGGCTGAAGAAGACCAACTGAGGAGACGAACTGAGGGGAGGCTTCGAATTATCGGGCCTTCAGCCTCAGCCGACCTTCGAATATCTGCACACCAACTCAATCTGGCGGCTGTCAACGAAGCATCATCCCTGCAAGGTAAAGTACCCAAACAGAGACTTTAACATTGGGATACTCGAACCTGGACAATGCCCTTGCAGCGCCTGGAGGCCACATGATGATGGCAGGCTCCAGAGAGCACCAAGAGCGAACCCCGAACCCAACCGCTGTTTTGAGTCTAACAAACCTTTTGATTGGTGAGCATGAAGTTCTGACCCCTCATAGCTTAATCTAGTTAGGTATAGGGGGTGGGATAAGGATAAGGGGATTGTTAAGATAGTTGTTTCCCCTCGATGTGCCGTGTGTTCCCCATTCCCTGTATAAATATAGTTATTATTATTACTCTTTTGTATTTTCGCATGTAGAAGTGTACACCAGTAATTTTTCCCATAAGATTGTATCGAGTTTTTCCTCTTCAATAAAATCTTGGTTTTTGTTTACATTCAACCACCTGTCTACTCGAGTCTTCTCTGTACAGTCGCCTTGTACCTAAGTCTGGTGTCTAGAATCCAGGGGAGTGGGAGCGATTCGAACCGCTCACAAAACAGTCAGGGGCACAACTGGCTGGGCGTACGTATGCGCCAAACAACACCACCACACGCCACCCCCTACAGAAATGGCGACCGCGGCAGGACACCGGCAACAAGTTTGCGATGCAGTAGACAGTGGTTCGGATGAGCGAACTGTGATGGAGGAAAGGATTTCTGATTATGTGTTTAGCAAGGTGAATATTACTAAGAAGTGGATCACCACTCTGTTAAGGGCTGGGCGTTCAATAGATGCAGCAGCTAAGTGGACAGAGAGAAAGGAACACAAGAAGTCCTTAGAGAAGGCAGTTTGGCTGATGTGCTTTAAAAAGCAGGTCCAGCTCTTGGACGGGCTCGTTGCAGCACAGGCAGTCGAGTTAAGGGAGTCAGCCCTGGAGATCCGGGATAAGGCTCTCGCAGGGGAGAAGTTATTAGTAGCTTTGCAGGCTTTGAACCAAGAGAGAGTACATTTAGTAGGAGAACACAAAGCCCAGTTGGAATACCTATGGTGCCAAGTCACCGAGGCCAAGGGAACTGAGTTCAGGTTGTGGGAGAAAAACACCCACTTGTCAAGACAGATTAGGGAACAGGAAGAGAAAGTACAGGAGGTAAAAGCCGCTTACAAGCTAGCAAGTGAACAGGGGTTTGAGGAGGCAGACCACGGCCCCTGTAGAGAGAGGATAGAAAATCTGAGCCGGGCCCTCCGGAAGGCAAAAGGCATAGTATGCCTCATAAGCCCAAAGGCAGGCCAGGCAGATTTTATGGGGAACAAGGGGAGGACAGTTCCAACGTCACTGGTGGTGCCTAGGGATGACCCGGTTGAGAGGGAGGAGAACTCACGGCCACCACCCGTAGCGCCAAGTTTCAGTGAGGTTTGGCAGCAAGGGGGGGTGGAACCGGGGGTGGAACCCGAAGTGGAGCCAGAGGCAGAGGCGGAGGTGGAGCAAACCCCGCCCAAGAGGTCGGAGCCAGGACCGATGTGCCCAGCGCGGCATCGGAGGTTCGGCCCACCCGCCAATGGCGACATTGAGGGACCTCTCCAAAACCAGTTCGTATTACCCTTCGACACCCAACAGCTCAAGGTTATGGTCAACCATATCCCGAAGATTTCCGCAAGGGGAGACCCCTCGATCCACTTCAGGGAAATAGAGCAGACCGCCAGCGTCAACAACTGCAATGATGCTGAGAAGGCCAAAATGCTGCTATTCTCCCTGGAGAGTAATCTCTTCCAATCCCTCTCTGACGAGTGTAAAAGGGGGCAGAGCGTGTACGAGGAGCTTAGAGATGCGGTTCTGGATGCCATGGGGACGGATGAGGGAAGTCCCTTCTCCCGTGTGGAGAAGACGATCCAGCTTTCTGGGGAAACCCCGCAGGCTTTTGCGGACCGGCTGTGGCCGGTGTACCGGAAAGCTTGCCCGGGGACGCCAGGCCGGACGTTCCAGAACGGGGATTCTCTGACGCATTGGCTCCATTGCCTGGTGGCGAACAGCTTGCCACAGGCCCAGGCCAAGGCAGAAGCCTGGTTCGACCCCAAAGATCCCCAGACCACTGAGCTCACGGTAATTAGGCAGCTAACCCTAGCCTACAAAAACGGCAGGGGAACCGCTGCACACCCACCCAAGGGGAAGGTGCATGAGATAAAACCAGGAGTGCAGAGTAGAAAGGAGTGGCACCTAGAAGGGAGTAACCCCCCAACACACAAAGACCAATTGTTACGGGTGTGGGAAGGATGGTCACTGGCGGAAGGAGTGCAAAAACCCTTGGAAGGATAACAAGGGAAAGCATCCCACAGCCCCAGCCCAAAAGGTGGGGGTAGGGACCCCTTCCGCACAGGTCGAGTCACTTTTGGATGCCATGAGGTCCTTACTGACTGGCCAGGGGAGAGTAGCAGCTACCACCTCTCACCCCGTCAGCCCCATCCAACACACAGCCGTGACTAGAGCCAGCGCAGCCTTTCTATCTCTGTTCGCTCCGATATGATGAGTGGAGGAGACCCCTTTTGGAGATGGAGGTGGAAAAGGTGACAGGGGCCTATCTGTTGGACACGGGGGCATCATGCACCGTGATCTACTCAGCTAACCCCATCACCTCACCTCTCTCCAGCGGGGTCCCATACAGTCTGTCGGGGTTCACGGGTAGGGAACAGGCCGGCTCGTTTTCCATCCCGCTCGCCATTCGGATATGACCGCTCCGCTCCAAGTGGACGTGTGTCCTGATGAAATGGGACGTGGAAGATGGAAGAGGGGTCCTGGGAGCCGACTTTATTGTGGGCCACGGGATCCTAGTGGATTTGAGGAATCACTGCCTTTGGGGGGCAGGAAAAGTAAAGTACGGTGAGATCATAGTTATCCCGGGTAAGGAAGGGAAGGGGACCCTCTGCACCATGAAGCCCAAAGAGGATTATAACCTCGGGCTCATGGTCAGCAACACCCCACCAGAGTTCCAGGCATTTGTGCAGGCCCACCTGGCCACATTTGCCACTCACAAACACGACTGCGGGAGGGTCACAGGGTTTGAGGTCAGCGTAGACGGGGACCCCATGGCCCGACCACAGAAACAGTATAACTTCCCCAGGGAAGCAGAGCCGGACATGGAAGCAGCCATGTCCTCGTTAGTGCAGCAGGGAGTTCTGAGACCGCTAGCTACCCACGTGAATTCTCCGTTATGACAGGTCAGAAAGCCGGACAATTCCTGGAGGGCCACGGTGGACTATCGGGTGCTCAATAGCAACATCCCAGCCTGCGCACCCACAGTAGCAGCAGTTGCCGACCTCATCGGGAGTATTCCAGCATCCGCGACCACTTTCACAGTGCTGGATATTTCAAATGGGTTTTGGTCCATCCCTGTAAGGAGGGAGGATCAGTACAAGTTTGCCTTTATGTTTAAAGGGCAACAGTACACGTAGAACTGTTTACCACAGGGCTTCCACAACAGCCCCAGCATTTTCCATCAGTGCATGGCCGACAGTTTGTAGGATTTTAGCCAGCCCAGACATTTGGTCCAATATGTGGATGACCTGCTCCTGTTCACTGATTCGAAGGAGGAGCATGGCCCACTATTGCCGAACTGCTGGAGCTGTTAGGACAGAAGGGTTTCAAGGTAAATCCCAAGAAAGCACAGATCGGCCAGCAGGAGGTGAAATTCCTCGGTCTGATCGTGCGCGCTGGCGAAAGGGCCATGGATAAGGCTGGGGAAGGAGATTCCCGGGACCCCTATCGCGCAGGTCCAGAAGCCGCAGTCCCGGACAAGGGAGGCACACGGGTGATAGTTTTGGCCCCGGACCTAAAGCAGGTCTGAGCCTAAGGTCCCATCTGTAAGACCGTCCCGGTGAGGAAAGAGAAAGGGAAGCCCCTAGAAGGTCCGTTCGGGGCAGCGGGCGAGCCTTCAGCACAGGTTTTAAAACAGGCCGCTGGTTACTTCAACTAGTGTAAGCTGTTTATGCCTGAAAGGGGAAAGCAGCCAGTTGGGAAAGGGTCTGAGGATAAAGATCCTCAGCCTGCAGCAGGAGCGAGTTCACAGACTGCACAGGCAGGCGCCGTGGCTTGCTTGAAGGGAGGGACCATCCCGCCCATCGGTTGGGACCTCCCCCACTCTTCTGGGATCCAGATGAGGGGGAGGGGCCTGAGGGCAAAAACCCCGCCCCTAACCCAGGTGTGAGAGGGAGGGACCTGAGGTTGAAAACCCCACCCCGGACCCAGCCATGGGACCTGGGGGCGGAGACTCTCAGCTCGCAGCAGCAGGCTGCGAAAAGTTACCTGCCCCCAGCCCAGGTTCGGGAAGGGTCAAGCCTGGGGGAGCAGCGGTTCGGGTAAAAGGCCCAGCGGCCAAGAAAGCCCCATCTGTCAAAGCCCCTAGAAGGTCTCCATGGATGCTCCAGCCGAGAAAGCCATGGTCACCAGCCCTCCAGTTACCAAGGGCCGCCCCTCGAGTCAGGGAGAGGTCCAAGGACACAGGCCCTCAGCCAACAGCCACGGGCTGTGAGGGACCAACAGTGAAGGACGGTGCGGTCACGCCGGGGGTAGCGGCGAGCCGCAGTCCGACCAGGGATTAGCCTGGCTGCTCGGAGATGGGCGGCGGATGTATATAGTTTTAGTTTAAGTTAAGTTTTAAGTAAAGTGTAATTATTTGGCTTAAGTTTGGGTGTTTATAATTTAAGTTAAATAAGGTAGTTTTATGTAAGTAGTCTGTTAAGAGTGTATCTTTGGGTCGAGGTCGCGGGACCCGACCATGCTTCACCAAGCCAGAGAATCTCTTGGGGACCTGGCTGCATGTTCTTTTACATCTTTTGCAGAAAGATTTTTGGAATGGAATGGACCGTGATCCTATTCGCCCTGATCGGGATGAGTGTGGAGAGAAGGGGCGACGTCCAAGACTTGCACATCTATGGGTGTTCGGGAGACAAGGTGCCCCTAGCGATCGATGGGAACAGTGAACGGGATGCGGAGGAAACCGCCGTTTACTTCCACGAGGGAAGTTGGCCAGGATGGCTGGGGTCCAATTCATCTCAGTATTCCAGCCAAACTGGATTCAAGTACAGGGAAGCCTCTCTCCTGTGCCCCAGGGTACGAGTCATTACCACAAGGGTCAGCGTCGCCGTTGGAAAGCGAATATGTTTGACGTGTAAAGGACACATTCCACTGGATAGGTGGTGGTGGCTCAGGAAGTTGAGCAAGGACATGAGGAAACCTGAAGTCGAGTGGGAACGGTTGGGGAACAACACCCATCGGACGATTACAGGGACTCATGGAGGACTAAGCGTGTGTTGGGACAAGTTGTGGGAACCGGATCAAGGGATTTACATCTGTATGTGGGGGTCAGTGACGGTCTGCCCCGCAGGCATATCCATTTTTTTCCACCGACAGTGGCAAGATGCCGGGGAGGGGATGAAGTGGGATACCAGCCTGAAGGCGTGCGCAGTCCGCTACTGTCTGATCCCAGTCAATGCCACTGAGCTGGTAACTGTTGTGTATGTACCTTTAAGAGAGAACTGATGTTATACTGTAGTACCGGCAGTGACCACACCTGTATATAAAGCCGTAGCAGGCTTCTGTACTTTCCGTTTCAGCATACCCTCTGTTCAGTAAACACCTGTTATTATTGTTCTCCTGCAGTCCGTGTGTTATTGATACGCGGACACTACACTGGCGATGAGCAGGTTCAAACTCAACTGCAGTACTGCATCACCTCACGGGGATCCTTCCCTGAAAAGAAGCTTCTTGGAGGTCGAAGTCAGAGCAACAGGCGTCGACCGCGGGCAACCGCCCAGTGATCCATCGGAGTTCAGAGAATCGCAGGGGAGGCTGTGGAGAGCTGGGCTTGGCTCCCCAGTCAAGGTGTTCCAGCAAATCATGCTGGTAGCAGGTAGTGCGCTGAACCTTCCGGACTGCGGTGGGCTCGAGCTCGATCGAGCAGCTCTGCAAAGGGGCCGTGCAGCATCGTCGGGAGGAAAAGAGAGAGAGAGAGGGTGGAGCGCACAGGGCGTGGTCGGTGCTCAAGAACCGGGCAGCGTAGAGAAAATAAAATGAGGGGAAGGAAAGAGAGAGGCGCCGAAGCCGCAGGGCACTGCCATTACCCTTTAGAATGCTAGGAGCAGCTTTGGCAGCAAGGGGAAGAAGGAAAAGCATGGGAGGCGCCATTTTAATCCATTGGGGAAGAAGGAAAAGCGTGGGAGGCGCCATTTTAAACCACCCAAGATGCCGAAGAATGGCAGTATCACTACTTTCGACAACGAAATAGAAGACTGGACCACGTATGTGGAAAGAATTGAAGTGTACTGCAAGGCAAATGAGGTGGCCGATGGAAAGAAGGCGTCAGTATTATTAAATTTGATGGGCGCGAGAACGTACGGCCTATTGCGGAATTTAATTACCCCAGCTAAACCAATGGAGAAAAGTTTTGAAGAGATTGTTAATATCTTACAGGAACACCTAAACCCTACACCGCTGCTGATAGCAGAAAGATTCAAGTTCCATAAAAGAAACCAGCACAAAACTGAGAGCAATGCTGACTATCTTACGGAACTACGCAAGTTATCGAAGCACTGCCAGTTCAGAGCAGGACTGGCAGACACCTTAAGGGATAAGATTGTCTGCGGGCTCCAGAGTGAAGGAACCCAGAAACGACTACTTTCGGAAAAGGACCTGACGCTAGAACAGGCTTTCAGCATGGCAGTATCCTACGAAGCAGCAGCACGGGGAGCTGCGGAAATACAACAGAAACCACAAGAATATAGTGCTAACAAAATGGCATATGGAGCAGAAAATTGCTATCGCTGCGGCAGAACAACCCATGATCAGAAGGACTGCTGGTTTAAGGACAAAGTATGCAGGCAATGTGGGAAAGTGGGACACATAGCAAGAGTCTGCAGGTCGGGAAAGAAAACCAACACTAAAAGAACTACTAAGGAAAAGTACAAGAAAGTAAAAAAAATGACAGACAGTAGTTCAGAAGATCAGGAGATTGATAATGACTCCGGGAGCAGGAGACTAAGTTGTCTAAAGTTACACAACGTGATCGCAAAGGAGGATCACCGAACCATTTGGGTCACCCTCATGATAGCAGGGTCCCAAGTAAAGATGGAATTGGACACATGATCAGCCCTAACTGTCATGAATCGACGAGACTATGAGCGGCTATTTTCACACATACTCTTGAAGGACACGTCCATTGTATTGAAGACATACACGGGGCAAAAAGTCTACCCCAGAGGAAAAATAAGGGTGCCAGTTAAATACAACGGCAAGGAAACACAGAAACTGTATCTATATATAATATAAGATGGAGGACCACCATTATTGGGACGTGAATGGATCCAAAAAATACAATTGGATTGGCATTCCATTCAGGCGCTAACTGTGACTGACAAAAAGGATGATGACGTCACACCTGGCCGACTGTCAAAAATTCTAACTGACGCGAAAGAGGTGTTCCAACAAGGACTTGGGACTCTAAAAGGAGTAATGGCAATGATAAAAACCGAAGATAATGCAAACACAAAATTTTTTAAGGCCAGACTGGTACCGTACGCGATCCGCCCAGCCGTTGAAGCAGAGCTGGAGAGTCTGGAGCATTCGGGTGTGCTGTCCAAGGTGGACTGGAGTGAGTGGGCCACAACCATCGTTCCTGTAATGAAGAAATCATTGAGCAGCACGCCTGCGGAGCCGAAGAAGGTTCGCATCTGTGGGGACTTTAAGGTAACTGTGAACCCAGTCCTGCACACAGTACAATATCCACTTCCACGGATAGAAGATATTTTCGCCTCACTATCTGGAGGGAAACGCTTTACGAAGATTGATCTGGCCCAAGCGTATCTACAAATGGAAGTGGAAGAAGCATCTAGGAAATACCTCACGATAAACACTCACACAGGTCTTTACCAGTGCAACCGACTGGTATTCGGGGTAGCATCAGCCCCGGCTATTTGGCAGAGGGTGATGGGACAAGTCCTGCAAGGGATGCCGGGGACCCAGTGTTATTTGGACGACATCCTGGTTACGGGCGAAAATGACAGTGAACACCTTGCCAACCTGGAGCAGGTGCTCACTAGATTACAAGAATATGGGCTACGAGCCAACCGCCCCAAATGCGAGTTTTTCAGGAGACAAATCTCGCATTGTGGCCACATGATTGATGAGGAGGGGTTACATAAGTCCCCAGACAAGATTGAGGCAGTAGTCAAGGCTCCAGCACCGGAAAATGTGTCGCAACTGAGGTCCTTCCTCGGGTTGGTGAACTACTACCATCAGTTCTTGCCGAATTTATCTACAATTCTGCACCCACTGAACGCCCTGCTGCAAACTGGAGTAACATGGAAATGGAGTGATGAGTGTAAGCGTGCCTTTCAGAAATGTAAATGCCTAATCACTTCAAAAGAAGTATTGGCCCACTACAATCCAACACTACCGATTCGGTTGGCATGTGATGCGTCTCCCTACGGCATTGGAGCAGTGCTGTCACACAAATTCCATGACGGTTCAGAGAGGCCAATAGCCTTTGCGTCGCGCTCGTTAACCTCAGCCGAGCTTAACTACGCCTAGATTGACAGGGAGGCCCTCAGCCTGGTGTGGGGGGGTGAAGAAGTTCAATCACTATCTGCACGGGCAGAAATTCACCCTACTGACTGATCATCAGCCTCTGGTCTCCATTTTTAACCCAAAGAAGGGCGGTCAGGTGATGACGGCGCAACGGCTGCAAAGATGGCCACTTTTTCTAGGGGCACATCAATACGACATAGAGTACAAGGGTACGAAACAGCATGGAAACGCTGATGGGCTGTCGCGCCTACCGTTGCCTACGGTGGAGGAAGCACCTGCAGTGGACCCTGTTGAGATATTCCATTCGACCATAGTTGAATGTCTACCTGTTACAAACTCAAGTATAGAGAAGGAAATCCGAAATGACCCGACACTCTCTTGGTTCTATGATTTGACGGTGAAGGGATGGCCAGCACATGGCGACTCACTGTTGCCAGCATTCTCGCCAAGGAGGGGACAGCTGTCAGTGTGCCGGGGAACCTTGATGTGTGGATCCCGAGTGGTAATTCCACCCAAGTTGAGAGATAGAGTGCTCCATGAGCTTCATGAGGGTCATCTGGGAGGGGTAAAAATGAAGAGCCTAGCCAGGGCATTTGTGTGGTGGCCGGGAATCGATAAAGAAATTGAGGATATGACCAAGAGATGCATAGGATGCCAGAAGGTCCAAAACGCTCCACCACAGGCCCCGCTACACCCATGGGCGTGGCCCTCATCTCCATGACAATGGGTACACATTGATTTTGCTGGTCCATTTATGGACTCAATGGCCTAGAAATTCAGTATAGCCACTTTTGGGGTGGTAAAGTCGGGCGGCCGCTAAAGTTTGCGCCCGGCGCAAAGTCGAGCCCCCTTCGCCGATATTCAGTTGCATCGCCCTAAGAGGTTGCTGCTGCGCTAAAACAGGTGATGCACGACTATCATTAGGCGCTAAGCCGGCAGCCCGTGGCGCTAACACCGGAAGTTGGGCGCAGGGCAGGTGCGGCGAGCTGCTGATTGCCGGCAGACACTCTGGCTCCGGTGAGCTCTTAAAGGGGGAGGGTGGATTTGTTTTTTTGAAAGGCCGAGACTAGTGTATTTGTGGAGGGCTTCTCTCCATCAGTTTGTTATGTGGTATTCTTCTTCTTCTTCTTCTTCTTCTTCTTCTTCTTCTTCTTCTTCTTCTTCTTCTTCTTCTTCTTCTTCTTCTTCTTCTTCTTCTTCTTCTTCTTCGTCTTCTTCTCCTCCTCCTCCTCCTCCTCCTCCTCCTCCTCCCCAAAGGAGTGTTGCAAAACGGCTGCCTTTTCTACTGCAGGAGTGCCCTTTAATTTGCGCTCCCCGCGGCCTGCATCGGCTGAGCACTGTTCGACTCAACAGTTGCTAGGGCCGCCAGGCGCACAATGGGGCGGCGCGAGTGAAGTTCCGGTTCCGGGCGCACAAAGGGCGTTGCACGACGAAATGACATCATGATCTGCGCGCGCAGATGAGCGCGCGCAATGACTTTGCGCCGGCGCTAAATGTCTACTGAAGTTGGGGCGAGGCGCAGATCGCGCTGCGCCCGGGCGCTAAGCGCCTAGCGCTCGAGATCTACTCCTCCTAAGGCGCTAACGGCTGGCGCAGCCAACTGAATTTCTAGGCCAATGTTTCGAATCGCCATGGATGCACATTCGAAATGGCCAGAGGTCATCAAAATGTCCTCCACCACCACGGAGAAAACTATTGCAGTCCTACGGACCATCTTTGCCAGGAATGGCTTGCCAGAACAGATTTGCTCCGACAATGGACCACAGTTTGTGTCCGAGGACTTCCGGAGGTTTCTGAGGAATAATGGGGTAAAACATTACACATCTGCCCCATATCATCCAGCCACAAATGGATTGGCTGAGAGGTTTGATCAGACCTTTAAAAAAGCAATAAAGGCGATGTATAATGACGGCATACCACTACAACACAAGGTGGATAATTTCTTGTTTGCTTACCGGAATGCGACACATGCAGTCACCAACCAAGCTCCAGCCATAATGTTCTTCAACCGAAGGCTAAGATGTCGCCTGGATTTGCTCAAACCAAACATAAGACGAGATGTTGAGGATAAGCAATTCCAGCACATCAATGAGAAGCCAACCAGGAGCTTCAAGATAGGGCAACCAGTCTTGGCCCGCGACTACCGAACAGAAAAATGGCAGCCAGGAACGATATGCACACAGCAGGGACCACGAATGTACACAGTGGACATTGGAGAGAGCATTGTGAGACGCCATGCTGATCAGATTCTAAAGTCACAGGAACAAGCCAAACACGTACCACGAGCATGCACACCTGGTGATGAACCCGAAGTACAGATTGCGTCTACCTCAGAATCAGTGGTATTGGAAGCTGACGAACCAACCAATGACAATGAGCCAGAATCGACTCCGCCGCAAGAACAGGATACTCGAGAAAGGCGCTATCCAGTCAGGATCAGGAAGCCTCCTCAAAGACTGGACTGTCTGTGTGGAGTTTGCACATTCTCCCCGTGTTTGCGTGGGTTTCCTCCGGGTGCTCCGGTTTCCTCCCACAGTCCAAAGATGTGCGGGTTAGGTTGATTGGCCATGATAAAAAAATTGACCCTTAGTGTTAGGGGGGATTAAATATGTGGGGTTACGGGGTTATGGGGATAGGGCTTGGGTGGGATGGCTGTCGGTGTAGGGACCGGGTGCTAGGGTTTGGATGATCAGCCATGATCTCGTTGAATGGCGGAGCAGGCTCGAAGGGCCGAATGGCCTACTCCTGCTCCTATCTCCTATCTTCTATGTTTAAATGATTACTTCAGTTGATGTATATAGTACAGAGAAAATTGTAATTGTAATTAGTTATTATTTAATTGTTAAATGAATGTTATGTACTGTTTATCTAAAAGGGGAGGAATTGTTGTGTATGTACCTTTAAGAGAGAACTGATTTTATACTGTAGTACTGGCAGTGACCACACCTGTATATAAAGCCATAGCAGGCTTCTGTACTTTCAGTTTCAGCATACCCTCTGTTCAGTAAACACCTGTTATTATTGTTCTCCTGCAGTCCGTGTGTTATTGATACGCAGACACTACAGTAACCCACCCCCGTAAGCCCTTGCCCACAGCGCAGGCGGTGAGGTTATCCAGGGAAGATTGTCCCACCGCCACCAAGGGACCAGGGAATGGGTTGGTACTAGTCCCCACCGATCAGATGCTGTATCGGGGGTACACTACACGGTAGCCTCCGTGATTTTAAATCTCACCGAGGTACATTTACCGGAGTGGTGCCCCAAAGAAACAGAGCAGTTATACCAAGCCCTATTAAAGGACATGTTCAAGAAATTTTATGAGTTCGATTTTGCCCATGTGGACACATAACCCTGTGTCCCCAGCACTTGAATGCCTTTTCAAAACTGCAGTGTGGGTTCAGAGCTGCTGACGCGAAGCCTATAAATTGTACCATGGGGGCAATGGCACAAGGCCATGTTCCCCCGCAGGTAGCATATATAGGGGGTGGGACATATTGCATCACCACCGGCGTGTCCCACTACCAGCATGGACAGCATAGTTGTTGTCCAGTTAGTGACAGCAGTTTCTGTTTTAAACCCAAGGCAGAAGTTCAAGTGGCCCAGGAGTGAATTGTCCCCATTCCTGAACCCTCCACTGTTCACCTCACTGTGAAGGAGAATTTTACGGATTTGCAAAAGTACGTAGTGCACTTTGGCTACGAAAGTCCCCCTCTCCCTGAACATCTTACCAAAATACTCAAAGCCGTTATAGTTTCCCAGAAACATTTTTATACACTCGAACAGAAAACAGTTGAGATAGGAGCTAAGATATTGGATATTGTGACTCCACCCTGGTGGAACATTTTCAATAATATAGAGGTCCCTTCGTGGATCAGACTGGCTTCCCACATTCTCGTGGTTTGCCAGTTAGGGATAGTGTTGTATTTAGTTTGTATTCAGTGTAAGGGAAAAGGTCAGTGGTCAGAATTCTGAAACCAGAGGATTTGGAAGGAACACTATGTAAAGGTGGAGGGAGATACGGCAGTTTAAGTCTTTTTCCCTGTATTTTGATTAAAGGATTGTTGTTTCTTTTGTGTTTGTTATTTTTAATAAAGGTTTTTCTTTTGTTGCTTCTTTGCGACACGGTTTAATAAAGATATGTGTACCAAGTGGTGCAGGGGTGTTGGACCCCTCCATGCTTGGATGAGTGTATAAAGTCTGTAATTTTACTCTCTGTATGCTGATGTACACTACATTTTCATGGAATGGGAAGTGCATGTGTCGTGGGTGTATTAGATAGGTAATTACAGGGGAAGGTTGACTATGGAGGGCCAGAAAAATTTTGCTCAGCTTAAATGTATGATACTTCAAGCAAGTTTTAGTATCACAGGGCAGACTGTAAGATTTGCAAAATTTCTGCATTTCCCCGAAGGCTGTTATTAATAAACGGGACACTGTGTGCCTCGGGGCAGAAAGCCTGTGAGATTTTAAAATGGACTCTGCAACACAGACAGCTTGTGGTGAAATCGAAACCAAGCTGCAGGCTTCTGTGAAGAGAGACTTTGTATTTTGGAACCAGACAGGACTCTGAATTATGCATTAGACCGAATTGGAGACAAATCTAAATTCAGTTTAGGCCTACAGTTAAGGCCATCAAGCAGTCTACATATATTATCGGAAACAGATTAACAGAGCCATCGAGGCCGGACAGGCCCATCAAGGAACTTTCAGGACAATACAAGTCAATTATCGGGCCAATAGATGCGATTACCGGCCATCTAAAAACCAGTTAGTATGGATGGCTACCATTATTTAAAATAGCCCGCCAAGATTAAAACAAAGAACTAACCTGATTTGGTGCGCAGATAAGGATTTTTGACAAAGGTATAATTGAAGGCCCCCGGGTAGCAATGGGGGGTAGGCGGTGTGTTCGTGTTCGGTGTTCTTGTTGGTTGGTGTGCTGGTGCTGCTCTTCAGCCCCTCGCCCTCGTGGCTGCCGCTCTTTATCCATCCCGCGCTTACCCCCTGGCCTTTGCCTGTGCCCTTTTCCCACTCCATCTGGAACTAGCCCCGGCACCGTGTCGGGCGGACACGGACAATTCAGGCCAGGCGAGGTGGGACGCGATGAGGGGAGGAGGGAAGACCACCGGAGGGACGGCCACCTAAGGAAGACCAGCTGAAGAAGACCAACTGAGGAAGACCAACTGAGGAGATGAACTGAGGGGAGGCTTCGAATTATCGGGCCTTCAACCTCAGCCGACCTTCGAATATCTGCACACCAACTCAATCTGGCGGCTGTCGACGAAGCATCATCCCTGCAAGGTAAAGTACCCAAACAGAGACTTTAACTTTGGGGTACTTGAACCTGGACAACGCCCTTGCAGCGCCTGGAGGCCACGTGATGACGGCAGGCTCCAGAGAGCACCAAGAGCGAACCCCGAACCCAACCGCTGTTTTGAGTCTAACAAACCTTTTGATTGGTGAGCATGAAGTTCTGACCCCTCATAGCTTAATCTAGTTAGGTATAGGGGGTGGGATAAGGATAAGGGGATTGTTAAGATAGTTGTTTTCCCTCGATGTGCCGTGTGTTCCCCATTCCCTGTATAAGTATAGTTATTATTATTACACTTTTGTATTTTCGCCTGTAGAAGTGTACACTAGTAATTTTTCCCATAAGATTGTATCGAGTTATTCCTCTTCAATAAAATCTTGGTTTTTGTTTGCATCCAACCACCTGTATACTCGAGTCTTCTCTGTACCGCCGCCTTGTACCTAAGTCCGTTGTCTAGAACACAGGGACGTGGGAGCGATTCAAACCGCTCACAAAACAGTCAGGGGCATAACTGACTGGGCGTACGTACGCGCCAAACAACACCACCACACGCCACCCTCTACAGTGGTGAAGGCACAGGGTTTGTACCGGGATCAACTCTGATGGCATCAGTCTTGGTCACAGTGGCCCTAATATCTTTGCAGCGGGCTCCTTGCAGTCTGCAGTGTGTGATCTGAGTAGCATAAGTCAATCTGCTGTTCACAGATGCATAACCCAAGTCACAAATGCCATTTTAAAGAAGGCAGACCAGTATATCAGCTTCCCCTTGTCCCCTCAACAGCAGCAAGTACAGCTTTTGGCATTTTCCACATGGCAAATTTTACCTGAATCCAAGAACTAGTGGATGAAATGCATATGGTCCTTCGAGCTCTTTCATATGCCCCATACATGAATAACTAACTGTTTTACTCCATCAGATAGTTTAACCATTTACATTGAATCACATAGGTGAATGTGAGACATCCTGTGTCAGCATAGAATCATAGAAATTTACGGCACAGAAGGAGGCCATTCAGCCCATCGTTTTGGTGCCGGAAACTAATAGCGAGCCAGCCAGGAGCATATGATGCATGCGGCTCTCCACACCCCATGGCAGCTTCGAGGATCCCGCTACTGTGAGGGGCTCATGGTTGGGGATCAGGAGTACCCCCTCACACCTTGTTTAATGATCCCCTTGTGGAATATTAATACACCAGCGAACATTGCTGCAATGAGACTCGATCATAAAGCAACAATTCTGCTGCTCCAAACATTCCAGGAAGACAAGGTCTCCCGTATCATTGCTGTCTGCTGCTGTTACTGCAAATTAGCCATGGAGAGATGAGTCCAACTGGAGGAAGAGCAAGAAGGCTGCGAGACAATGACCAAGAATCGGTGCCACAGGAGGAGTAGGAACCATGAGGGGCCTTGAGAGCCGCAGGAAACAGCTACCTGGCCCTGATTCGAGAAACCTTCTCCTGAGATGAAAGAACTTTCCCAAACATGTATCAAGAATCATCCCTCATCCTGATTAAACCACTACTCCATCTTTAAGTGAATGAAAATCATTTGATTAAACCATCAAATACTACATCTTTGCCTTTAATTAAAAATAACATCCTTTCAGTGAAACTATGCAGTCTGTGCAAAGTTAGCTGGCCTTAGCTGGGGTTATAGTATAGATTACAATGGCAACAACTTACATATATATAGCACTTTTAACAAGGTGTTCCACAAACAGAAATAAATAAGGAAATGGATGTTAAGCCATGGAAGGAGGAATTGGAAGAGGTGGCCAAAAGCACAGTTGATAACATGAGTCGGAGGAGGTTTTAAAGTGGAGAAGGGAGTGGTTTAGGAATAGCGTTCTAGATAGTAGGGCTGAAGACTCCACCACTAATATTATGGTGAAGGGAAGGAAGATGCATAAAAGGCCAGAGTCAGAGGACCAAAGGGGGCACATAACCGGGAATTGCCTGTGCACTGACTGTGATTTTCTAGTCCGCATTGGCAGAGGACCAGGCACCTCACCATGGGCAAGAACTCAGAAATGCTACCTGTTGTGTATGTACCTTTAAGAGAGAACTGACTTTATACTGTAGTACCGGCAGTGACCACACCTGTATATAAAGCCATAGCAGGCTTCTGTACTTTCACTTTAAGCTTACCCTCTGTTCAGTAAATACCTGTTATTATTGTTCTCCTGCAGTCCGTGTATTATTGATACGCGGACACTACACTGGCGACGAGCAGGTTAGAACTCACCTGCAGTACTGCATCACCTCACGGGGATCTTTCCCTGAAAAGAAGCTTCTTGGAGGTCGAAGTCAGAGCAACGGGCGTCGGCTGCGGGTAACCGCCCAGGGAACCATCGGAGTTCGGAGAATTGCAGGGGAGGCTGTGGAGAGCTGGGCTTGGCTCCCCAGTCAAGGTGTTCCAGCAAATCGTGCTGGTAGCAGGTAGTGCGCTGACCCTTCCGGACTGCGGCGGGCTCGAGCTCGATCGAGTGGCTCTGCAAAGGGGCCGTGCAGCGTCGTCGGGAGGAAAAGAGAGAGAGAGAGGGTGGAGCGCACAGGGCGCGGTCGGTGCTCAAGAACCGGGCAGCGTAGAGAAAATAAAACGAGGGGAAGGAAAAGTGAGATGCGCCGAAGCCGCGGGTCGCCGCCATTACCCTGTAAAATGCTAGGAGCAGCGTGGCAGCAAGGGGAAGAAGGAAAAGCGTGGGAGGCGCCATTTTATTCCATTGGGGAAGAAGGAAAAGCGCAGGAGGCGCCATTTTAATCCATTGGGGAAGAAGAAAAAGCGAGGGAGGCGCCATTTTAAACCACCCAAGATGCCGAAGAGTGGCAGTATCACTGCTTTTGACAATGAGGTAGAAGACTGGACCACGTATGTGGAAAGAATTGAAGTGTACTGCAAGGCAAATGAGGTGGCCGATGGAAAGAAGGCGTCGGTATTATTAAATTTGATGGGCGCGAGAACGTACGGCCTATTGCGGAATTTAATTACCCCAGCTAAACCAATGGAGAAAAGTTTTGAAGAGATTGTTAATATCTTACAGGAACACCTAAACCCTACACCGCTGCTGATAGCAGAAAGATTCAAGTTCCATAAAAGAAACCAGCACAAAAATGAGAGCAATGCTGACTATCTTACGGAACTACGCAAGTTATCGAAGCACTGCCAGTTCGGAGCAGGACTGGCAGACACCTTAAGGGATAAGATTGTCTGCGGGCTCCAGAGTGAAGGAACCCAGAAACGACTACTTTCGGAAAAGGACCTGACGCTAGAACAGGCTTTCAGCATGGCAGTATCCTACGAAGCAGCAGCACGGGGAGCTGCGGAAATACAACAGAAACCACAAGAATACAGCGCTAGCGAAATGGCGTATGGAGCAAAAAGTGCTATCGCTGCGGCAGAACAACCCATGATCAGAAGGACTGCTGGTTTAAGGACAAAATATGCAGGCAATGTGGGAAAATGGGACACATAGCAAGAGTCTGCAGGTCGGGAAAGAAAACCAACACTAAAAGAACTACTAAGGAAAAGTACAAGAAAGTAAAAAAAATGACAGACAGTAGTTCAGAAGGTCAGGAGAGTGATAATGACTCCGGGAGCAGGAGACTAAGTTGTCTAAAGTTACACAACGTGATCGCAAAGGAGGATCACCTAACCATTTGGGTCACCCTCATGATAGCAGGGTCCCAAGTAAAGATGGAATTGGACACAGGATCAGCCCTAACTGTCATGAATCGACGAGACTATGAGTGGCTATTCTCACACATACACTTGAAGGACACGCCCATTGTATTGAAGACATACACGGGGCAAAAAGTCTACCCCAGAGGAAAAATAAGGGTGCCAGTTAAATACAACAGCAAGGAAACACAGAAACTGTATCTGTATATACTACAAGATGGAGGACCACCATTATTGGGACGTGAATGGGTCCGAAAAGTACAATTGGATTGGCATTCCATTCAGGCGCTAACTGTGACTGACAAAAAGGATGACGACATCACACCTGGCCGACTGTCAAAAATTCTAACTGACACGAAAGAGGTGTTCCAACAAGGACTTGGGACTCTAAAAGGAGTAACGGCAATGTTAAAAATCGAAGATAACGCAAACCCAAAATTTTTTAAGGCCAGACTGGTACCGTATGCGATCCGCCCAGCCGTTGAAGCAGAACTGGAGAGTCTGGAGCGTTCGGGTGTGCTGTCCAAGGTGGACTGGAGCGAATGGGCCACACCCATCATTCCTGTAATGAAGAAATCATTGAGCAGCACGCCTGCGGAGCCGAAGAAGGTTCGCATCTGTGGGGACTTTAAGGTAACTGTGAACCCAGTCCTGCACACAGTACAATATCCACTTCCATGGATAGAAGATATTTTCGCCTCACTATCCGGAGGGAAACGCTTTACGAAGATTGATCTGGCCCAAGCGTATCTACAAATGGAAGTGAAAGAAGCATCTAAGAAATACCTCACGATAAACACTCACAAAGGTCTTTACCAGTACAACCGACTGGTATTCGGGGTAGCATCAGCCCCGGCTATTTGGCAGAGGGCGATGGAACAAGTCCTGCAAGGGATCCCAGGGACCCAGTGTTATTTGGACGACATCCTGGTTACGGGCGAAAATGACAGTGAACACCTTGCCAACCTGGAGCAGGTGCTCACTAGATTACAAGAATATGGGCTACGAGCCAACCGCCCCAAATGCGAGTTCTTCAGGAGACAAATCTCGTATTGTGGCCACATGATTGATGAGGAAGGGTTGCATAAGTCCCCAGACAAGATTGAGGCAGCAGTCAAGGCTCCAGCACCGGAAAATGTGTCGCAACTGAAGTCGTTCCTCGGGTTGGTGAACTACTACCATAAGTTCTTGCTGAATTATCTACAATTCTGCACCCACTGAACGCCCTGCTGCAAACTGGAGTAACAGCATGGAAACGCTGATGGGCTGTCGCGCCTACCGTTGCCTACGGTGGAGGAAGCACCTGCAGTGGACCCTGTTGAGATATTCCATTCGACCATAGTCGAATGTCTACCTGTTACAAACTCAAGTATAGAGAAGGAAACCCGAAATGACCCGACACTCTCTCAGGTCTATGATTTGACGGTGAAGGGATGGCCAGCACATGGCGACTCACTGTTGCCAGCATTCTCGCCAAGGAGAGAACAGCTGTCAGTGTGCCGGGGGACCTTGATGTGTGGATCCCGAGTGGTAATTCCACCCAAGTTGAGAGATAGAGTGCTCAATGAGCTTCATGAGGGTCATCTGGGAGGGGTAAAAATGAAGAGCCTAGCCAGGGCGTTTGTGTGGTGGCCGGGAATCGATAAAGAAATCGAGGATATGACCAAGAGATGCACAGGATACCAGAAGGTCCAAAACGCTCCACCACAGGCCCCGCTACACCCATGGGAGTGGCCCTCCTCTCCATGGCAACGGGTACACATTGATTTTGCTGGTCCATTTATGGACTCAATGTTTCTAATCGCCGTGGATGCCCATTCGAAATGACCAGAGGTCATCAAAATGTCCTCCACCACCACGGAGAAAACTATTGCAGTCCTACGGACTATCTTCGCCAGGAATGGCTTGCCAGAACAGATTTGCTCTGACAATGGGCCACAGTTTGTTTCAGAGGATTTCCGGAGGTTTCTGAGGAATAATGGGGTGAAACATTACACATCTGCCCCATATCATCCAGCCACAAATGGATTGGCTGAGAGGTTTGTTCAGACCTTTAAAAAGGCAATAAAGGCGATGTATAATGACGACATACCACTACAACACAAGGTGGATAATTTATTGTTTGCTTACCGGAATGCGACACATGCAGTCACCAACCAAGCTACAGCCATAATGTTCTTCAACCGAAGGCTAAGATGTCGCCTGGATTTGCTCAAACCAAACATAAGACGAGATGTTGAGGATAAGCAATTCCAGCACATCAATGAGAAGCCAACCAGGAGCTTCAAGATAGGGCAACCAGTCTTGGCCCGCGACTACCGAACAGAAAAATGGCAGCCAGGAACGATATGCACACAGCAGGGACCACTAATGTACACAGTGGACGTTGGAGAGAGCATTGTGAGATGCCATGCTGACCAGATTCTAGAGTCACAGGAACAAACCAAACCCATACCACGAGGATGTGCACCTGGTAATGAACCCAAAGTTCAGATTGCGTCTACCTCAGAATCAGTGGTATTGGAAGCTGACGAACCAACCAATGACAATGAGCCAAAATCGACTCCGCCACAAGAACAGGATACTCGAGAAAGGCACTATCCAGTCAGGATCAGGAAGCCTCCTCAAAGACTGAACTTATAAATGATTATTTCAGTTGATGTATATAGTACAGAGAAAATTGTAATTGTAATTAGTTATTATTTAATTGTTAAATGAATGTTATGTACTGTTTATCTAAAAGGGGAGGAATTGTTGTGTATGTACCTTTAAGAGAGAACTGACTTTATACTGTAGTACCGGCAGTGACCACACCTGTATATAAAGCCATAGCAGGCTTCTGTACTTTCACTTTAAGCTTACCCTCTGTTCAGTAAATACCTGTTATTATTGTTCTCCTGCAGTCCGTGTATTATTGATACGCAGGCACTACACTACCCTTATATATTCAACCTAATGCTCAAAGCAGCAATGGATGTAACGTCCAACTGTACAAAGCCCATTCTATGGTCAAGTCTATTTTATGATATTGAGCACTAAATTAAAGAGAGAAATGTTTATTGGCTGCTGGGTTGAGCTGTTCCTCATGTCAATGAGAGAGGCAGAATTTATAAAGGTCACAAAGGTAAGCACAGGTGAGTGAGGCTATTTGGTCTACCAAGCTCATCCTTTTATAGAAACATAGGCCCCAATATTAATGTAAAAGTGGGTTTCGAGCCGGTGGGGGGGTGATGGGGTGGGGGGACAGTGAAGATGGCGTATGTGAAACCCAGAAGTAAAGTTAGCGGGTCGGTTTCTCCGATTTCGACATGATTGAATCATTACATTTTTCTTTCTGAATTTCATGTCTCCAAGCTGGTGAGCGAGCGTGATGCAAAGCTGCATGACATGATCTCAAGTCCATTATTTAAAGGCCCAATGAAGAAGTGGAATTTGGAGGAGCCAGGAGATATCCTGGATGGATTCACAAAGAGCGAGGGCAGCACCCAGATTCAATGATACTTCCCTTGAATTATTGCTGGGTGCAGTCAGGAGCAGAAAGGACATACTTTTTCCCAGCAATGGGTGGAAGAAACTTGCTGCTGTCAGCAAGAAGGTGTGGTTGGACGTAGTTGAGGAGGTGAGTAGCAGGAGCATTGTGCCCCGGTCTTGGATGCAGTGCAGGAAGCAGTTTAATGACCTAACTAGATCAGAAATAGTGAGTACGTTTGCTGATTCACCTACAACCTGTGTTGTACAACCATCCCCTCTCTCTGTCTTGCCAAATGTACTCCATCATGTCACTCCTCGCACACACTTAATTTTCAGCACCATCCATCATTCACTTTCCATGCACTTCCTCACCTGCGCAGCTATCCATCCACTGCTGCCATTCATTCCAATCCTTATGCAATGTGATATATCTGTCTGATCATCACCCTCACTGAACGCTCTTCATCCATCGGGTGAATATTATACCTTCATTCACTCACAGGTCTGATTTTTCGCCCCTTGTAGGAGTAAAGAGTGTACAAAAGGCAAGAGAGAGGGAGAGGACTGGAGGTGGCCCATCACAAATTGTGCAGCTCACAGATGCAGAGGAGGATGCCATGGACATAAGTGACACATCTGCATCCCTTTCAGTTGGAGATGGAGAGACTGGGAACTTGTAAGTGGCCGGTGACAGAATTAAAAATATCTGACACACATTTGCTGACTTTATTTCATCAATGGCTCAACTATGAAAAGACTAAGTTTGGTGATTGTCAATATTGTTACTTCGCCACAATGAAATCTTTTGTCTTCCAGGGCCTTCACGCATAAAGCAAGAAACACTGGTGATCCATAAGGACGATTCCTCAGAGGACCTCATTCCCTCTGAGGGTGCACCTACAGTCTAGCACGCGCAAAAATACTCGCAATTCGGTGGGTCCACTTAGAGAGTTAGCTGGAATTTCACAATTCATAAGTGAGCATGAGCAGACACTGGTGGCAGGAACAGCTGTTGAGATTCTGTGTTGAGGGGCGTAATCCTCTTCATGCTCCGATCAGCTGGATACAGATGCTGAACCTAGCATCATCATTGAGATGGAGAATGATAGAGGTATAGCAGCAACTTTGCGAGGTACTGACAGATGTGTCACACACACTCTCCACAAGAGCGGAGATGATGGAGGAGTCCAACTCAATCACTAGTGGATTGGTGGTGCAGGGAATTGTGAGATTGTCTGCCATGAACAGAGTGCCCATCTCCATGGAGCCACATCCAGTCGTGAATGGGGGTGGGCAATTAAACAACTAATGGGAGGAGGAGGCTCCATGAACATCCCCATCCTCAATGGCGGAGGAGCCCAGCAGGTGAGTGCAAAAGACAAGGCTGAAGCGTTTGCAACAATCTTCAGCCAGAAGTGCCATGTGTATGATCCATCTCAGCCTCCTCCTGAAGCCCCCACCATCACAGAAGCCAATTCGATTCACTCCAAAAAACGGCTGAGCGCACTGGATACAGCAAAGGCTATGAGCCCCGACAACATACCGGCTGTAGTGCTGAAGACTTGTGCTCCAGAACAAACCATGCCTCTAACCAATATGTTCCAGTACAGCTACAACACTGGCATCTACCCGACAAAGTGGACAGTTGCCCAGGTATGTCCTGTCCACAAAATGCAGGAAAAATCCAATCTGGCCAATTACCGCCCCATCAGTCTACTCTCAATCATCAGCAAACTGATGGGAGGTTTCATCGACAGTGCTAACAAGCGGCACTTACTCACCAATAACCTGCTCACCGATGCTCAGTTTGGGTTCCGCCAGGACCACTCGGCACCAGACCTCATTACAGCCTTGGTCCAAACATGGACAAAGGAGCTGAATTCCAGAGGTGAGGTGAGAGCGACTACCCTTGATATCAAGGCAATATTTGATT
The DNA here is from genome assembly GCF_052327205.1 of Somniosus microcephalus. NCBI lineage: Eukaryota > Metazoa > Chordata > Chondrichthyes > Squaliformes > Somniosidae > Somniosus > Somniosus microcephalus. The sequence goes on from NC_140995.1 coordinate 136,210,980, forward strand.
GAGTGTGACATCAAGGAGTCCTAGTAAAATTGAAGTCAATGGGAATCAGGGGGAAAACTCTGCACTGGCTGGAGTCATACCTAGCACAAAGGAAGATGGTTGTGGTTGTTGGAATTCAATCATCTTAGCCCCAGGACATCACTTCAGGAGTTCCTCAGGGCAGAGTCCTAGGGCCAACCATCTTCCGCTGCTTCATCAATGACCTTCTCTCCAACATAAGGTCAGAAGTAGGGATGTTCTCTGATGATTGCACAGTGTTCAGTTCCATTCACAACTCCTCAGATAATGAAGCAGACCGTGCCTGCATGCAACAATACCTGGACAACATTCAGGCTTGGGATGATAAGTGGCAAATAACATTTGCACCACACAAGTGCCAGGCAATGACCATTGTAATGCATTATCACATGGTTTGTCACATGGTTTAGTATGAGCATACTCACTTTGCTCTGGCCTAATAAAGCAAGCACATGGACTAGCAACTCATACTGTCTCTGTCCTTCATTTGTTCTATCCACATATATTATATTTGGCAACGAGAATGGGATCCCAAAGCCATTTTTAGGGATCATGGAAGCACACCATGTTCAACCTTCAATTAGACAAGTCTAAGGTGAATTTGTGACACCTAAACTGAATTTTTGCAATGTTTTACTGTTAATGCTGATGCAGAATCATGTGTGCTTCGCCTTCGTGTGTATGTATACACAGCAACAGCGGTGATGATTTTCACAGGTAGTATGCTGAGTCACTGTTCAACGGGATTGGGACAATCATGGCCCCACCTACGGGATTCATCGGAAGCCTCAGCATGTATGACCGAGCTCGCGAACCATTCAGTTCTTACATTGAGCGGATGGAGATGTTTTTTAGGGCCAATAACATTATTGAGACCGAAGGTGCAGATGAGAATGTTCAAAATAAAGTAATTCATGAACGGAAAAAAACAATTTTTCTAACGGAGATCGGGCCAGATGTCTACGAAACATTGACAAACCTACTCACACCAGGGAAAGCGAAGAGTGCGTTGTTTGAAGACATTGTCGAGAAACACAAGGACAATTTCGACCCAAAACCATTAGAAATAGCAGAGAGCTATAAGTTTGGCGCCAGAAACCAAAAACAAGTGAAACCATCAGTGAGTATATTGTAGCTCTTAAGAACCTGTCTTTGCATTGTGACTTTGGCACATTTTTGGATTGTGCATTGCAAGATAAGTTTGTGTGTGGACTGGTGGATGAGCACACACAGTCCAAGTTACTGAACACTCCGAACCTAACGTTTGACATAGCATGCAAAATTGCCCTATCTATGGAGATGGCATCTAAGAATGCAAGGGAGCGCCATCCAACTCAAGTGACTAGTGCAGCTGAGGTCTACAGTCACAAAGCCACTGCCAAACTGAAAGCTGTGAGACCTGCTCAAAAGCATGTCGGTGACAGCAATTCAGTGAATTGTTATTGCTGCAATGGAAATCACTCACCACAGTCCTGCCAATACAGAAATGTGATGTTTTCACTGCCAGCAGCAAGACCGTATTTCAAGCTTGCAGAGCTAGATCTAAAGCAGGAAGTAAGAACCATTCTAGTTGCAATACAAAGCAGTGACAACAAAAGGGAAGAGTTCACAATATTGAAGTGAACACACCTGATGTTGACGAACTAGGCATCTACAGCAACGCAGTCATGAGAAATACTTCCATACAAAACTTTTGATCAATGACCAATATATTGATATGTATATTGACACGGCAGTGGACTGCTCTATCATGAGTAAGGGCACATATGAAAGTAAGTTTAATCAAATACCATTTACAAAGAGTACCATAGAGTTAAAAACCTACTCCAGAGAAATCCTAGAGACATATGGACGAATGGAATGTACATTTTGTTAAGTCTGTGTGTTCCAGTTGTATTAAGATTAATTACTGACACAGACTACAAGAATAAAGTTCAACAGGTCTTTACTAGTTGGAGGTCAGGACTATACTAAATACAATATCACTACACAGTACTTATATACCGGTGGTCACCACCGGTATTACGTATACAGCAGCCAGAGAAAGTAGTACATCTCTTAAGGTGGAACAGGCTTAAGTTCTCTTAAGGTGGAACAGGTTACATACACCACAATCCTCCCTTTTTAGCTTAACAGTCATATCCCCATTTAACATAACATAATAACATATATACATATATAACTTCAGGTATAAACAGTTCAAAGGTTCAGTCTCTCAGGAGGCCTTCTGATTCGGTTTGGATAACGCCTTTCAGTGGTCTCTGATTCTTGTTGCTGAGGTGACTCTTCTTGTTGGTTTCCTATGTATTGGACGTCATCATCAGGTACAGTCCCTGCCGAGGTAGATGCTTCAGGTTCATTAACGTCTTCCACAGTTGTCTTTGTCGCAACCATGGGTTCGACCCTTGCTCTTGATTCTACCAGTTGATCCGCATGACGCCTTATCACATTGTTACCAATATCTACTGTGTACATCAGAGGTCCTTGTCTGGCCCGAATTGTTCCGGACTGCCATTTTTTGTTTCCATAGCCCCTTGCCAACACTGGTTGTCCTACGTCGAAACTTTGAGTGGACTTGTTATTAATATGCCGGAACTGTTTGTTTTCCACTTCCCTCCGCACATTTGGTTTTAACAAGTCCAACCTGGACCGCAACCTCCTGTTATAAAACATCATGGCAGGACTTTAGTTAGTCACTGCATGAGCGGCGTTTCGATATGCCATTAGGAAATTGTCCACCTTGTGTTGTAACAGAATCTGATCATCGTTCATGGCCTTTATTGCCTTTTTGAATGTTTGGACAAATCTCTCGGCCAACCCGTTTGTCGCCGGATGATATGGGGCAGAGGTATAATGTTTCACCCCATTCTTCTTTAAGAATTTTTGGAATTCTTCCGACACGAACTGTGGTCCGTTGTCCAAACATATCTGTTCTGGCAATCTGTTCCTTGCGAATATTGTTCTTAACACCGCAATTGTCTTTTCTGAAGTAGTGGTATTCATCTTGATCACTTCTGGCCATTTGGAATGTGCGTCCACCGCAATTAGGAACATGGAGTCCATGAATGGACCAGCAAAGTCAATATGTACGCGTTGCCATGGGGCTGAAGGCCATTCCCATGGGTGTAGCGGTGCGACCGGAGGTGCATTTTGCACTTTTTGGCACCCAGCGCAGCTTTTTGTCAACTCCTCTATCTGTTGGTCAATGCCCGGCCACCATACATAAGCCCTAGCAAGACTTTTCATCTTAACTCCCCGCAGATGACCTTCATGCAGTTCCTTTAGAACTCTTTCCCGTAACTTGGGAGGAATAATCACTCTTGTCCCGTACATCAAAGTACCATGACAGACGGACAGCTGGTCTCGCCTTGCCGAGAATGCAGGTAACAGAAGATCACCATGTGTTGGCCATCCCTTCACTGTCACCTCGTAAACTCGGGACAGTGTCGGGTCGTTCCTGGTTTCTCTTTCAATACTTGCATTGGTGACTGGTAAACACTCGATGATGGTCGAATGAAATAACTCAACAGGGTCAACTTTCGTCGTCTCTTCTGCTTCAGGTAGTGGCAGGCGCGACAGCCCATCAGCATTGCCTTTGTACCTTTGAATTCTATTTGATATTGATGTGCCCCTAGGAAAAGGGACCATCTCTGGAGTCGCTGTGCTGTCATCACCGACACACCCTTCTTAGGGTTAAAAATGGATACCAACGGCTGATGGTCTGTCAGAAGTGTGAATTTTTGGCCTTGCAGGTAATGATTAAACTTCTTCACTCCCCATACAAGGCTGAGAGCCTCCCTATCGATCTGCGCATAGTTGCGCTCAGCGGAGGTCAATGATCTGGATGCAAACGCAACTGGCCTTTCCCTGCCATTTGGCAACTTGTGTGAGAGTACTGCCCCAATACCATATGGAGAAGCATCACAAGCCAACCGAATAGGCAGTGTCGGGTTGAAGTGAGCCAACACTTCCTCTGAGGTGATCAATTCTTTGCCTTTGCGAAATGTCTTCTTACAGTTTTCGCTCCATTCCCATGGTACCCCCTTCTGTAAAAGAGTGTTCAGCGGGTGCAGTACCGTGGATAGATTCGGTAGAAACTTATGGTAATAGTTAATCAATCCCAGAAACGACCTCAACTGAGAGACATTATCCGGAGCGGGAGCCTTTACAACTGCCTCTATCTTGTCAGGAGACTTATGAAGCCCCTCCCGGTCAATGACATGACAACAGTACGAGATCCGCTTCTGAAAGAACTCACATTTCTGCCGATTAACTCTAAGTCCATACCCTTTCAGTCTGTTGAGCACCAGTTCCAAGTTTGCGAGGTGTTCTTCATCACCATCACCTGTAATCAGAATATCGTCCAGGTAACATTGTGTGCTTGATTTAGGATATTTTCAATCTACGTTTTATCAAAGTTTTCCAGTCACAGAAGAGCAACTCAAATATATGTACTATATTCTATGTCCCCACCGTCCCCCTCCTCCCTATTCTCACACTGATTTATCTGTATTTGGCCTTCTACACTGTTCCAATGAAGCTGAAAATAAGCTTAAGAACCAGAGGCCCCAAAATTCCTAGGTTGGGGAGAGCCTCAAGCAGCAATTACACCTTTAAGAACATAAGAACATAAGAAATAGGAGCAGGAATAGGCCACTTGGCCCCTCGAGCCTGCGCCGCCATTCATTAAGATCATGGCTGATCTTGGGCTCAAAGCCACTTCCCTGCCCATTCCCCATAACCCTTCACTCCCTTATCTTGTAAAAAATCTGTCTATCTCCACCGTAAATGTATTTAATGACCCAGCCTCCACAGCTCTCTGGGGCAGAGAATTCCACAGATTTATGACGCTCTGAGAGAAGAAGTTCCTCCTCATCTCAGCTCTAAAAGGGTGACCCTTTATTCTGAGACTGTGCCCTCGAGTTCTAGATTTCCCCACGAGGGAAAACATCCTCTCTGCCTCTACCTTGTTGAGCCCCCTCAGTATCTTATATGTTTCAATAAGATCACCTCTCATTCTTCTAAATTCCAATGAGTATAGGCCCAGCCTGCTCAACCTTTCCTCATAAGTCAAACCCCTCATCTCAGGAATTAACCTAGTGAATCGTTTCTGAACTGCCTCCAATGCAAGTATATCCTTCCTTAAATAAGGAGACCAAAACTGTACGCCGTACTCGAGGTGTGGTCTCACCAATACCCTGTACAGTTGTAGCAGGACTTCCCTGCTTTTATACTCCAACCCCTTTGAAATAAAGGCCAACATTCCATTTGCCTTTTTGATTACTTGCTGTACCTGCATGCTAACTTTTTGTGTTTCATGCACAAGGACTCCCAGGTTCCTCTGAATTGTAGCATTTTGTAATCTCTCTCCATTTAAATAATAATTTGCTTTTTTATTTTTCCTGCCAAAGTGTATAACCCCGCACTTTCCCACATTATACTCCATCTGCCAAATGTTTGCCCACTCACTTAGCCTGTCTATATCCCTTTGCAGGTTCTTTGAGTCCTCTGCAGAACTTGCTTTCCCACCCATCTTTGTATCATCCGCAAACTTGGCTACATTACACTCGGTCCCTTCGTCCAAGTCATTAATGTAGAATGTAAATAGTTGAGGCTCGAGCACTGATCCCTGTGGCACCCCACTAGTTACCTTTTACCAACCGGAAAATGTCCCATTTATCCCGACTCTCTGCTTCCTGTTAGCCAATTCTCTATTCATGCTAATATATTACCCCCAATTCCATGAGCTCTTATCTTATGCAGTAACCTTTTATGTGGCACCTTATCAAATGCCTTCTGGAAATCCAAATACACCACATCCACTGGTTTACCTTTGTCCACCTTGTTCGTTACCTCCTCAAAGAACTCCAGCAAATTTGTTAAACATGATTTCCCTTTCATAAAACCATGCTGACTCTGCTTGACTGCATTATGATTTTCCAAATGCCCTGCTACTGCTTCCTTAATGAAGGACTCCAGCATTTTCCCAATGACAGGTGTTAGGCTAACTGGTCTATAGTTTCCTGCTTTCTGTCTCCCTCCTTTCTTAAATAGCGGTGCTACATTTGCAGTTTTCCAATCCGCTGGGACCTCTCCAGAGTCCAGGGAATTTTGGTATTTTGCAACCACTGCATCCACTATCTCCGCAGCCAATTCTTTTAAGACCCTGGGATGCAGGCCATCTGGTCCAGGGGACCTGTCGTCTTTCAGTCCCATTATTTTACCAAGTACTATTTCCTTAGTGATAGAGATTGTCTTTAGTTCCCCACTCCCTGTGGCCCCTTGATTATCCATCATTGGGATGTTATTGGTGTCTTCTACCATGAAGACAGATGCAAAATATTTGTTCAGAGTCTCTGCCATTTCCCCATTTTCCATTATTAATTCCCCAGTCTCATCCTCTAAGGGACCAATGTTTACTTTAGCTACCCTCTTCCTTTTTATATACCTGTAGAAGCTCTTACTATCTGTTTTAATATTTCTTGCCAGTTTACTCTCATAATTCATCTTCTCTCTCTTTATTATTTTTTTAGTCATCCTTTGTTGGTTTTTAAAAATTTCCCAATCCTCTGGTCTCCCACCAATCTTGGCAACATTGTATGCCTTCATTTTCAATTTGATGCCATCCTTTACTTCCTTAGTTAGCCACGGATGGTGCTCCTTTCTCTTAAAATCTTTCTTGCTCACTGGAATATATTTTTGTTGAGAGTTATGAAATATCTCCTTAAATGTCTGCCACTGCATTTCAACTGTCTTACCATTTAATTTATTTTTCCAGTCCACCTTAGCCAGTTCTGCCCTCATGCCATTGTAATTGCCTTTGTTTAAGATCAGGACACTGGTTTGAGATACAACTTTCACACCCTCCAACTTAATTTGAAATTCAACCATGCTATGATCACTCTTTCCTAGAGGATCCTTTGCTATGAGATCATTTATTAATTCTGTCTCATTACACAGTACCAGATCCAAGATAGCCTGCTCCTTGGTCGGATCCATTACATACTGTTCTACGAAACCATCCCAGATGCACTCTATGAACTCCTCCTCAAGGCTACCATGGCCAATTTGATTTGTCCAATCAATATGGAGATTAAAATCACCCATGATTATTACTGTACCTTTTTTACAGTCCTCCATTATTTGTTGATTTATACTCTGTCCAACAATATTGCTACTGTTCGGGGGCCTGTAAACTACGCCCACCAGAGACTTTCTCCTTTTATTAATTTTTATCTCCACCCAAACCGATGCTACATCTTGATCTTCTGAGCCAATATCACTTCTCACCACTGCACTGATCCCATCCTTTACCAACAAAGCCACCTCACCTCCCTTTCCTTTCTGTCTATCCTTCCGAATTGTCAAATAACCTGGAATATTCAGTTCCCAGCCCTGATCACCTTGCAACCAAGTCTCTGTAATGGCAATCAGATCATACCCATTTGTATCTATTTGTGCCGTCAACTCATCTATATTGTTACAAATGCTGCATGCATTCAGATATAGAGCTTTTAACTTTGTCTTTTTACCATTTTTCCTTGTTTTGGCCCCATTTTCTCTTGTACTCTTATTTTTAAACATTCTGTCCCTTCCTGTCACACTCTGGTTATTATTTCCTCCATCTCTATCCTGCTTTATTGCTTTCTCATTTCTCATTGGCTTTTTAAATTCCCACTCACCTGGACCCTCCCACCCTCCCCCCCACTATTTAGTTTAAAGCCCTCTCTACAGCCCTAGTTATTCAATTCGCTAGGACTCAAGCCCCAGCATGGTTCAAGTGAAGCCTGTCCAAATGGAATAGCTCCCTCTTATCCCAGTACTGGGTCCAATGCCCCACAAATCAAAACCCATTTCTCCCACACCAGTCTTTGAGCCACTCATTCATTTCTCTGATCTTATTTACCCTATGCAAATTCACTCGTGGCTCAGGTAGTAATTTTAATTTAGCCCCTAAGCTGCTCATATTCTCTCAGCAGAAACTCTTTCTTTGTCCTACCTATGTCATTGGTGCCTATGTGGGCCATGACAACTGGATCCTCCCCCTCCCACTCCCAAGCTTCTCTCCAGCTCAGAGGAGATGTCCTTAACCCTGGCACCGGGCAGGCAACAAAGCCTTTGGGACTCACGCTCTCAGCTGCAGAGAACAGCGTCTATCCCCCTAACTATACTATCCCCTATCACTAAAACATTTCTTTTTACTCCCCCCACTTGAATGGCTCCCTGTACTATGGTGCTGTGGTCAGATTGCTCATTCCCCCTGCAGTCCCTGCCCTCGTCCACACAGGGAGCGAGAATCTTGTACCTGTTGGACAAGGCCAAGGGCAGAGGCTCCTCCATCACTACCTCCTGGATCCCAATACCTGCCTCGCTTGTAGGCACACACTCCTGTCCCTGATTGTAATGTATGTAATGTATATATACCTTAAGGGAGAGAACTACTTTTTACAGCTCCTGTATACTGTAGTACTGGCAGTGACCACACCTGTATATAAACCCTGAGTAGTGATCTGTACAGTTAGTTCTAGAGTAACCCTCATTCAGTAAACACCTGTTGATCGTTCGCTGCAGTCTCTTGTCTGATTATTGAAGGACACAACAACAAGATACACGGATCTAACATTGGCGCCGAGCAGATTCGAACCTACCTGCAACTCTGCATCACCTCCCAGGGATTCGCTCCTGGAGAACAGTGGAAGGAGGTCGAGTCCAGAAGCACGGGCGTCGACCACGGGCAACCGCCCAGTCATCCAGCGGAGATTTGAGCATCGCAGGGGAGGCTGTCGAGAGCCAGGCTTGGCTTTCCAGTCACGGTGGCCCAGCGAAATGGGCTGGCAACAGGTACTGCGCAGACCCTTCCCGGACAGCGACGGGCTAGAGCCCGACCGAGAGGCACAGAAAAAGGCCGAGCAGCGTCGACGGGGGAGAGAGAGAGGGCAGAGCACACAGGGCGCAGCCGGTGTTCAGGACCGAGCGGCGTCAATGGGGGAGAGAGGCGAGAGAGAGCAGAGCGCAGCCGGTGTTCAAGGGCCGAGCAGCGTCAACGGGGGAGAGAGGCGCGCAGCGAAACGCGCAGAGCGCAGCCGGTGTTCAAGGGCTGAGCAGCGTCAACGGGGGAGAGAGGCGCGCAGGAAAACGCGAGGCGCTGCCATTGCCACGAGGACCGCAGAGAACGGCATTGGCAGCAGCACAGGAGCAGCGCACGAAACCCACAGGGCGTCACCATTTGCCACGAGGACCGCCGAGAGCGGCGTTGGCAGCAGTGCGGGAGATGCCATTTTAAGCCGCAGCGGGGAAGAAAGGAAAGCGCCGGAGACGCCATTTTAAGCCGCAGCAGGGAAGAAAGGAAAGCGCAGGAGACGCCATTTTAAGCCAGTCTAACCACACCCAAAAATGCCGAAGAGTGGCAGTATCACAGCGTTCGACAATGAAGTCGAAGATTGGACGACATATGTCGAACGCATAGAAGTATACTGCAAGGCGAATGACATGCCAGATGACAAGAAAGCGCTGGTATTGTTGAATTCAATGGGTGCAAAAACATATGGCTTACTACGAAACCTAGTAACCCCAGAGAAGCCAGTAGAAAAGGATTTTGAAAACATAGTGTCAATCCTACAGGACCACTTAAACCCCACACTGCTGCTGATAGCAGAAAGATTTAAGTTTCACAAAAGGAACCAGCATAAAGATGAAAGTAATGCTGAGTATTTAACGGAACTGCGCAAGCTATCGAAACACTGCCAGTTTGGAACGGGACTAGCAGATACTTTAAGGGACAAGTTTGTGTGTGGGCTTCAAAGTGAAGGAACCCAGAAACGGCTTCTATCAGAAAAGGATCTTACGCTAGACAAGGCTTTCAGCATTGCAGTATCACACGAAGCAGCAGCACGGGGCGCTGCAGAGATAAAACGGAGACCGCAAGAATATGGCACAAATGAAATGTCATACGGAACAGTGAAGTGCTATCGCTGTGGCAGAACAACACACGACCATAATGATTGCTGGTTCAAGGACAAAGTGTGCAGACAGTGTGGAAAAGTAGGACACATAGCAAGAGTCTGCAGGTCGGGAAAGAAAACCAGCAGCAAGAAATCTCCACAGGAGAAGTACAAGAAGGTACATAAGGTGACGGAGAGTAGTTCAGACGTACAGAAAAGTGATACAGACTCCGGAAGCAAGGAGCTGGGTTGTCTGAAACTACATAATGTGATCAAAACGGACAATCGCCAAACTATCTGGGTCACGCTCAAGATAGCAGGAGTCCAAGTGAAAATGGAATTGGACACAGGATCAGCCCCAACAGTCATAAACCGAAGGGACTACAAGTGGCTATTCTCACATATACCCTTGAGAGATACAAAGATTGTCTTGAAGACGTACACGGGGCAAAAAGTCTACCCCAAAGGAAAAATATGGGTGAACGTTATATATAACGGCAAGGAAACACCAAAAATGGACCTATATGTATTGTCAGATGGAGGACCACCACTACTAGGACGTGAATGGATCCGGAAGATACAGCTAGATTGGCATTCCATACAAGCACTGACTGTAGATGCCAAAAAGGATGACGACGTCACACCTGGACGACTGTCAAAAATGCTAACTGACGCACAAGAAGTGTTCCAGCAGGGACTCGGAACACTAAAAGGCATAACAGCGATGATCAAAATAGAGGAAAATGCAAGCCCAAAGTTTTTTAAGGCCAGACCGGTACCTTATGCGATCCGCCCAGCCGTCAAAGCAGAGCTGGAAGGTTTGGAACGTTCAGGAGTACTGTCCAAAGTGGACTGGAGCGAGTGGGCTACACCCATCGTTCCTGTAATGAAGAGGTCGTTGAGTAATACGCCTGGGGAACCAAAGAAGGTTCGCATCTGTGGGGACTTTAAGGTGACAGTGAACCCAGTCCTTCACACTGTACAATACCCGCTTCCGCGGAATGAAGATATTTTCGCCTCGCTATCTGGAGGGAAACGCTTCACTAAGATTGATCTGGCCCAGGCGTACCTGCAAATGGAGGTAGAAGAAGCCTCGAAACAGTACCTCACGATCAACACTCATAAAGGTCTCTACCAATACAACCGGCTGGTGTTCGGGGTAGCATTAGCTCCGACTATTTGGCAAAGGCCAATGGAACAAGTCCTGCAAGGGATTCCAGGGACTCAGTGTTATTTGGACGACATCCTGGTCACGGGCGAAAATGACAGTGATCACCTCGCCAACCTGGAGCAGGTGCTCACTAGATTGAAGGAATATGGGCTCCGAGCTAATCGCCACAAATGCGAGTTTTTCCAGAAGCAGATCTCGTATTGTGGCCACGTTATTGATAAAGAGGGGTTACATAAGTCCCCTGAAAAGATTGAGGCAGTAGTCAAGGCTCCAGCACCGGAAAATGTGTCACAACTGAGGTCGTTCCTCGGGCTGGTGAACTACTACCATAAGTTCTTGCCGAATTTGTCTATCATACTACACCCACTGAACATCCTACTGCAAACGGGGGTACCATGGAAGTGGAGTGACGAATGTAAACGAGCTTTCCAGAAGAGCAAAGCATTGATCACATCAAAAGAGGTGTTGGCTCATTTCAACCCAGCACTACCAATTCGGTTGGCGTGTGATGCATCACCCTATGGTATTGGAGCGGTGCTGTCGCACAAATTCCCGGACGGCTCAGAGAGGCCAGTATCCTTTGCGTCTCGGTCACTAACCTCAGCCAAGCGTAACTACGCCCAGATTGACAGGGAGGCCCTCAGCCTAGTGTGGGGAGTGAAAAAGTTCAATCACTATCTGCACGGGCAGAAGTTCACCTTGCTGACTGACCACCAACCACTTGTCTCCATCTTTAATCCAAAGAAGGGCGTTCTGGTGATGACTGCACAACAGCTACAAAGATGGTCCCTTTTTCTAGGGGCGCACCAATATGAAATCGAGTATAAGGGCACGAAACAGCATGGAAACGCTGATGGGTTATCACGCCTGCAACTGCCTACTGCGGAGGAAGCACCAGCAGTGGATCCTGTCGAAATATTTCATTTGACTATAATTGAATGCTTGCCAGTAACTAACGCTGGTATAGAGAAAGAGACCCGAAATGACCCGACACTGTCTCGGGTATATGATTTGACGGTGAAGGGATGGCCAGCACATGGCAACTCATTGTTGCCAGCATTCTCATCCAGAAGAGAACAGCTGTCAGTATGCCAGGGGACCTTGAAGTGTGGATCCCGAGTGGTAATTCCATCCAAGTTAAGGGAGAGAGTGCTCAATGAGCTTCACGAAGGTCATCCGGGAGGGGTGAAAATGAAAAGCCTTGCTAGGGCTTATGTGCGGTGGCCGGGGATCGATCAGCTAATCGAGGACCTGACAAAGAGCTGCTCAGGATGCCAGAAGGTCCAAAATGCACCACCACATGCCCCTCTACACCCGTGGGAGTGGCCCTCATCTCCATGGCAACGGGTGCATATTGATTTTGCTGGTCCATTCATGGACTCAATGTTTTTAATAGCCGTGGATGCGCACTCGAAATGGCCTGAGGTGATCAAAATGTCCTCCACCACCACGGAGAAAATTATTGCAGTCCTACAGACCATTTTTGCCAGGAACGGCTTGCCAGAGCAGATTTGCTCTGATAACGGACCACAGTTTGTGTCCGAAGAGTTTCGAAGATTTATGAGAAGGAATGGGGTAAGGCATTACACATCCGCCCCGTATCATCCAGCCACAAATGGATTGGCTGAGAGGTTCGTACAAACATTTAAAAAAGCAGTAAAGGCCATGTGCGATGACGACATTCCACTGCAGCATAAGGTGGACAATTTCCTGTTAGCCTACAGAAATGCGACACATGCAGTCACCAACCAGGCCCCGGCCATGATGTTCTTTAACGGAAGGTTGAGATCTTGTCTGGATTTGCTCAGACCAAATGTACGAAGAGATGTTGAGAGTAAGCAATTCCAGCACATCAATGGGAAGCCGACAAGGAGCATCAATGTAGGGCAACCAGTCTTGGCCCGCGACTACCGAACAGAGAAATGGCAACCAGGAACGATATGCACACGGCAGGGGCCACTAATGTACACAGTGGAGGTTGGGGAGAACATTGTGAGACGCCATGCTGACCAGATCCTAGAGTCACAGGAACGAGTCAACCCCATGTCTCGGCCATACGTACCTGGTGAGGAACCCGACGTACAGGTCGCATCTACCTCAGAAACAATAGCATTGGAAGCTGATGAATCAACTGACGACAGGGTGCTAGAATCGCCTCCGCACCAAGAGCGAGACACTCGGGAAAGGCGTTATCCAGAAAGAATCAGGAAGCCTCCCCAGAGACTGAATATATGAATGGACTATTTTCATACAACATTGTATATTAAAAATGTTAATTGTTAAATGAGTATTATGGTACTGTTAATCTAAAAGGGGAGGAATTGTAATGTATGTAATGTATATATACCTTAAGGGAGAGAACTACTTTTTACAGCTCCTGTATACTGGAGTACCGGCAGTGACCACACCTGTATATAAACCCTGAGTAGTGATCTGTACAGTTAGTTCTAGAGTAACCCTCATTCAGTAAACACCTGTTGATCGTTCCCTGCAGTCTCTTGTCTGATTATTGAAGGACACAACAACAAGATACACGGATCTAACACTGATCATGGGCCAAATTGGAAGTAAATACTCTAGTGGGTGTGACTGCCTCCTGGAACTTAGTGTCCAGGTAATGCTCCTCCTCCCTAATGTGTTGCAGTGTCTGAATGTCGGACTCCAGCTCATCAACTCTGAGCCGAAGATCCTTGAGCAGCCAACATTTGATGCAGATGTGGTCGCCTTGTACCTCAATGGTGTCCACCAGCTCCCACATGCAACAACAACAACACATTGCCTGGTCTCCCATCTCAATTAATTAATTAATTAGTTTTAAAATTTGGAACACGTATATCTTTTAATCTATACCAAGGCACTTAAATTTAGAAGCCCAAGTTTGGAAAAAAAAGCGAGAAATATAGAAATACTCACTAACCAATCACTTACCTGCTTTCTGGTGACGTCACACTTCGATTACTTTTTACTTCTTTACACTCTGTCTGTTGTAGCCGCTCTCCTGGGCTCCCGCTGTGTTTAGTACTGCCGCACTCTCGCGCTCTCCTGGGCTCCCGCTGTGTTTAGTACTGCCGCACTCTCGCGCTCTCCTGGGCTCCCGCTGTGTTTAGTACCATCAAACTCTCGCACTCTCCTGGACTCCCGCTGTGTTTAGTACTGCCGAACTCTCGCGCTCTCCTGGGCTCCCGCTGTGTTTAGTACCACCTAACTCTCGCGCTCTCCTGGGCTCCCGCTGTGTTTAGTACTGCCGAACTCTCGCGCTCTCCTAGGCTCCCGCTGTGTTTAGTACCGCCGAACTCTCGCGCTCTCCTGGGCTCCAGCTGTGTTTAGTACCGCCAAACTCTCGCGCTCTCCTGGGCTCCTGCTGTGTTTAGTACCGCCGAACTCTCGCGCTCTTCTGGGCTCCCACTGTGTTTTGTACTGCCGAACGCTCGCGCTCTCCTGGGCTCCCGCTGTGTTTTGTACCGCCGAACGCTCGCGCTCTCCTGGGCTCCCGCTGTGTTTTGTACCGCCGAACTCTTTGCAAGACATTTAACCCTCATAACCTAAGGCCATTCCCGCAATTTAGTTGCCATAGCCCAAGTACAGCCTAAGTCCATTCTCCCATATTAATGGCTAAAGCCTAAATCCATTCCCTAATTTATCTCCCACAGCTTAAGTCCATCTCCCTACCCCAGCTTTACACATTCATTTCTACTTTTCATTGATGTCAAACTCTTTGGGGGAAATATTCAGTTGTTTATGCCTCCCGTTAGCGCTCGCGGAATTAACTAGACATTTTGCGGCGGCGCTAAACACTACCACCACGATCTCCTGCGCCAGCAGATCGTGACGTCAGTCGAGTGCGCAACTCCCCGGTAGCGCCCGGGACCGGATATTGAGTGGCGCCTGTGGTGTATGTAACCGTTCCACCTTTAAGAGAACTATTTTAAGAGTTGCACTACTTTATCTTGGCTGCTGTATACTGTAATACCGGTGGTGACCACACTGGTATATAAGTGCTGTGTAATGATTTATTGGGCAGTTCCGCCCTGACCTTCAACTAGTAAAGACCTGTTAAAGTTTACTCTTGTGGTCTGTGTAGTAATTCTCAATATACACACACAGACTTAACAGTGGCGACGAGTACGATCTTACCCTGCGGCAGAGATACATCCAAGGCAGTTTAACGGGCGTCGAGAGGAGGCATCCGCCCTCATCATTCTGCTGAGAAAAGACTCGGGTCTGCAGAGCAAAGGAAGAATTCTGACACGAAGCCTTCCATCAGCAACAGGCAGTGATCATCCCTTCTATCACGGTGGTGGGAAAGCCGATCAGCGACGAGAAGCAAGTCGGCCACGTTGGCTGTGAAGTAGGGGAGGGAAAAACGGAGGATATAAGGGCGGAGAACTCGACCACGGCCGGGGAAAAGAGCCGGACAGAAGTCGGGGCCAGAGGCGCTGAGACTGGGGCAGCGTAGGCACGGGAGCCACGGTGAAAAGTCGGGGCCAGAGGCGCTGAGACGCACGGGAGCCGCAGTGAATGCAAACGCAGCCGATGTAAAAGACCGGGCTGCAAGCGGGCTGGGAGACGCAACAGCGTCGAGAGAGAGCTCGACCGCGACCGGTGAGAAAGGCCGGGCAGCTACCGAGGCCGCGAGGCGCAGCGACCGGGTCAGCGTAAGGCGCGGGAGAAATTTTTTAAAAAAAAACCGCGGAGAACTCAGCCGCAGCCGGGGGAAAGGACCAGACTGCAAGAGGGGCTGGGAGGCACGATTTGAAAACTGCTGGGGAGGGCGAACGCAGCAATACGGCAATCGCCATTACAGCCAGCGGGGGAGAAAGGCAAACGCGGGAAGCCGCCATTTTCATAGGCGGGGGAAGACGACAAACGCGGGAAACCGCCATTTTGGGGAAAAAAAAAAAAGAAAAATTTCTTTTTGTTTCTCAAGAAGGTTGCGAGGATACCTAAGCGTGGTAACATCAACGATTTCGATCCCGATGTTGAAGATTGGGCCACGTATGTAGAACGCATAGAGATATATTGTAAGGCAAATAAAATATCAGATGAAGATAAAGCACTAACCTTACTAAACTCAATGGGTGCGAAGACATACGGGCTATTGAAGCATCTTCTATCACCAGCTAAACCGGCGGATCAGACCTTCGCTAAAATTGTTGCTGTTCTGAAAAATCATTTGAACCCCACACCACTGATGTTAGTGGAACGATTTAAATTCTATGCGAGAACGCAACTGAAAGAGGAAAGCAACGCGGAGTATTTAATTGAACTGCGTAAGCTAGCGAAATACTGTCAGTTTGGGGAAAGTCTGACAGAGGCACTGAGAGACAAATTCGTGTGTGGATTGTCGAAAGAAGGAACACAAAAGTGGCTGCTTGAAGAGAATGATCTTACACTTGATAAGGCTGTCACTATTGCAGCATCGCACGAAGCCGCAGCGAGAGGCACGGCGGAAATGCAGCTGAAGGCAGCGGTACTCAGCGTAGATCAAATGGCTTTGGGTACAATGAAATGTTATCATTGTGGAAAGACAACACACGATCAGAACCAATGCTGGTTTAAAAACCAGGAATGTAGAAAATGTGGCAAGCTTGGTCACATAGCTAAAGTATGCCGGTCCGGAAAGAAGACCAGCAACAAAAAGTCACCGCAGGGAAAGTGCAGAAAGGTACATAAGGTGGCTGAGAAGAGTTCGGATGAACAGAATTCGGATTCAGACTCCAACAGCAAGGAACTGGGTAGTCTGAGAATTCACAATGTGAGTAAGGAAGCTGACCGACAAACTATCTGGGTCACACTTCAGATAGCAGGAGTCCAAGTGAAGATGGAAATGGACACCGGATCGGCGTTGATGGTCATGAATAAGCAAGATTACAAAAAGTTATTCACACATATTCCCCTACGGGAGACGGAGATAGTATTGCAGTCATACACGGGGCAAAAAGTATACCCCATCGGAAAGATAAAAGTCAAGGTGGTACACAAGGGCAAAGAACACCAAGGAATGGACATATATGTACTACCTGAGGGAGGTCCACCACTTCTGGGACGGGAGTGGATCAGGAAAATAAATATGGACTGGCACTCCCTAAATGCAATAACGGTAGATTCCGGAAAGAAAGATGTCAAACCTGAACGATTGTCCAGAATATTGGACGAAGCTAAGGAGGTGTTCCAGCAGGGATTGGGAACACTGAGAGGAATTAAGGCAAAAATCAAGATTGCAGAACATGCAAACCCAAAATTTTTCAAAGCCAGACCGGTACCTTATGCGATACGACCTGCTGTGGAAGCTGAGCTGGAAGGGCTTGAACGTTCAGGAGTACTGTCTAAGGTGGACTGGAGTGAGTGGGCCACGCCCATTGTTCCCGTCATGAAGCGTTCATCGAGTAACAAGCCAGGGGAACCGGGGAAGGTCCGCATCTATGGAGACTTCAAGATCACAGTTAATCCGGTGCTTCACACGGTGCAATATTCGCTTCCGCGGATTGAGGATATCTTTGCTTCATTGTCTGGTGGGAAACACTTCACCAAGATAGACCTGGCGCAAGCGTACTTACAGATGGAAGTTGAGGAAGAGTCGCGCCAGTATCTCACAATCAACACGCACAGAGGCTTGTATCGGTATAATAGACTGGTTTTTGGAGTGGCTTCGGCTCCAGCAATTTGGCAGAGGGCCATGGAGCAGGTATTACAGGGAATTCCAAGCACTCAATGTTACTTGGACGATATCCTGATTACAGGAGATGACGATGAGGAACACCTTGCAAATTTGAAACTGGTGCTCACCAGGTTGAAGGAATATGGCCTTCGAGTTAATCGCCAGAAATGTGAGTTCTTTCAGAAACGGATCTCGTATACTGTGGTCATGTCATTGACCAGGAGGGGCTGCACAAGTCACCTGACAAGATCGAAGCTGTTGTGAAGGCTCCCGCTCCGGAAAATGTATCCCAGTTGAGGTCGTTCCTAGGGTTGATTAACTATTACCATAAGTTTCTGCCAAATCTATCCACGGTGCTGCACCCGCTGAATGCTCTTTTGCAGAAAGAAGTACCATGGAAGTGGAGCGAGGACTGTAAGAAGGCCTTTCGCAAAAGCAAGGCATTGATCACCTCAGAGGAAGTGTTGGCTCACTTCAACCCAACGCTACCTATTCGTTTAGCTTGTGATGCTTCTCCTTATGGTATTGGAGCAGTACTCTCACACAAGTTGCCAAATGGCTCGGAAAGGCCAGTCGCATTTGCATCCAGATCATTGACCTCCGCTGAGCGCAACTATGCTCAGATAGATAGGGAGGCTCTCAGCCTGGTGTGGGGAGTAAAGAAGTTTAACCATTACCTGCAGGGCCAGAAGTTTACACTGCTGACAGACCACCAGCCGTTGGTATCCATATTCAACCCTAAAAAGGGTGTTTCCATTATGACAGCGCAAAGGCTACAGAGGTGGTCCCTTTTCCTAGGGGCACACCAATATGACATAGAATACAAAGGATCAAAACAGCATGGGAATGCTGACGGCTTATCGCGCCTACCATTGCCAACGGTAGAAGAGGCGCCTACAGTGGACCCAGTGGAGATGTTCCACTCAACCATAGTGGAATGTCTACCAGTAACAAATTCTACCATCGAAAAGGAAACGAGAAATGACCCGACTCTCTCACGAGTCTACGATTTAACGGTGAAGGGATGGCCAGCACATGGCGAGCCACTGTTGCCAGCATTCTCGCAAAGAAGAGAGCAGCTGTCAGTGTGCCGAGGAACTTTGATGTGTGGATCCAGAGTGGTGATTCCACCCAAACTTCAGCATAAAGTGCGAAAGGAGCTTCACGAGGGGCATCTGGGTGGAGTAAAAATGAAGAACCTAGCCAGAGCGTTTGTGTGGTGGCCAGGTATCGATGGAGACATCGAAGAAATGACCAAGAGCTGTCTAGGATGCCAGAAGGTCCAAAACGCCCCACCACAAGCCCCTCTACATCCATGGGAGTGGCCCTCATCTCCATGGCAAAGGGTACATATCGACTTTGCTGGTCCATTTATGGACTCAATGTTCTTAATCGCGGTGGATGCACACTCCAAGTGGCCAGAGGTAATAAAGATGCCCTCCACCACCACGGAAAAAACCATCACAGTATTAAGGACCATATTTGCCAGGAATGGGCTGCCGGAACAGATCTGTTCTGATAATGGACCGCAATTTGTGTCCGAAGAATTCAGGAAGTTCTTAAAAAACAATGGGGTTAAGCACTACATGTCCGCCCCATACCATCCCGCCACCAATGGATTAGCTGAAAGGTTTGTCCAGACCTTCAAGAAGGCCATAAAGGCCATGGGTAATGAAGACATAAATCTACAACATAAGGTAGATAACTTCTTGTTGGCGTACAGGAATGCAACACATGCGGTTACAAACCAAACTCCCGCCATGATGTTTTTCAATAGAAGACTAAGATGCCGGCTGGATTTGATCAAGCCAAACATCAGAAGGGACGTAGAGAACCGGCAAGTTCAAGGCATGAATGCAAGGCCAACTAGACAGATAGGTCAACAAGTTTTGGCCCGGGACAACCGTACCGAGAAATGGCAGCCTGAAACTATTTGCACACGACTAGGACCGCTGATGTATACCGTGGACATTGGTGAAAGCATAATAAGGCGTCATGTTGACCAGATCATAGAGTCATCCGAAAAGGGACAACCTACTCCACAACTCTATACGCCTAATGATGAAGCAGAGATACCCATAGTATCTACCTCCGATCCGGTGATACTGGAATCAGATGAACCCGACACTGGCATTCAAGCCGAATCGACCTTACCAAAAGAACCTACTGCACCACCGAAAACTACTACACCACCGAGGCGTTATCCGGACCGAGTCAGGAAGCCTCCAGAGAGACTGAATCTGTGAACTGTGGTACATGAAGTTGTGTATATATGTTATTATTTTATGTTAATGGGAATATATACTGTTAAGCTAAAAAGGGAGGATTGTGGTGTATGTAACCGTTCCACCTTTAAGAGAACTATTTTAAGAGTTGCACTACTTTATTTTGGCTGCTGTATACTGTAATACCGGTGGTGACCACACCGGTATATAAGTGCTGTGTAATGATTTATTGGGCAGTTCCGCCCTGACCTTCAACTAGTAAAGACCTGTTAAAGTTTACTCTTGTGGTCTGTGTAGTAATTCTCAATATACACACACAGACTTAACAGCGCCCCCTGCCTTACCGCCTGCCGCTGGCAACGACAGGTTGAGGGGAGCATTTTGCAGTCAGAAAGGGACTGGGGGAACGCTATTTAAAGGTGACCGCTTCCTGCCTTTTTTTGTTGGTGACAATTTTCCACCACGCATTCTGAGAGAGAGAGAGAGAGAGAGAGACTTCTGGAGAGATTCAACGCTGTGTGAAGGAGTTTTGGGTACTGAGCAGCACTTTGCAGGTTCATTTTGATTTGCCCTTCCTTGCTTCGCCAGCGCTCTGAGTTAGCGCCTCGCTGCTCAGCCTTTGCGCCTTAAGACAGGTGTGAAGCGCCTGATTTAGCGCTCCAGTCACCTCCAGGGGCGATAAAAGCCAAGTTTGCCGTCGGAGGCGATAATTAGCGCCAGGCGCTAAACTTTGCGCACGGCCAATAATGGTGCCCCAAACGGGGCGATACTGAATTTTCCCCCTTTATTTTTCCCTGCATTACTTTTCTTCTTATCAACTGTTCTTTTTCCTATTCTTTTCCTTGTCTTGTGTGCTTATGATTTTTTTTGCTGTGCTTCCTCACTGATATGTGTGGCACGTTTATCCTGTTGATTAAACACTAGATGGCCCCATGATGGGAGTAAACATGTTGTAGCAATTACACTTGTTAATTTTGTTATTTTCTGATGGGAATATTCTAGAGGGGTTGGGAATAAAAAGCAGTTAGTTAATACCCCACCAATATGAGTAGCTATTTGGAAATAACAATGAAGACAAGGAAAAAGGACCTCTTTGTTACTTAAGTTGTAGTCTACCTTGTCACTGAAATTTTTTTGTCATGTCAGCATTACTTTGAAAAAGTAGAAGCGTACCAACCAGCTGGAGTGAGTAAGTAGAAAGGCTCAATTTTTATTCTGAGGAAAACGAACTTGCAATAGACGCCAAAAAGAGAACAGTTTTGCTTATCTACAGACTTGTAACATATACATTAATAATCTGATCGCACCTGCCCAGCCTAAAGACAAGACATATGAGGAGCTGATCCAAGAACAGCTGAGCCCCAAGACACTCCTTATTCCAGAACAGTTCAAATTTAACCAGAGGAGGCAAAGGAATTGTAGTGTATGTGCCTTTAAGACAGAACTACTTTTACAGCTCCTGTATACTGTAGTACCGGCAGTGACCACACCTGTATATAAGCCTTGCGCATGCCTCTGTACCCCCAGTCTTGAGACTACCCTCCTCCAGTAAATACCTGTTTATTGTTAAGTTACAGCATCCGTGTGGTTATTGAAAAACAGCATACTGTCAGAATCACGGATCTAACAGTGGCGACGAGTGTCGATTCGAATCTACCTGCCACTCTGCATTTCCCTTCGAGGATTCGCTCTGGGAGGGCGGTGTAACAAAAAAAAAAAAATCGAGGCCAGGAACACGGGCGTCGACCACGAGCAACCGCCCAGTCGTCCGGCAGAGAGTGAACATCGCAGGGGAGGCTGTGGAGAGCCGGGCTTGGTTCCCTAGCCACGACGATCAGCAAGAGACTGACGACAGGTCCAGCGCAGACCCTTCCCGGACAGCGGCGGCTGGAGCCGACCGACAGCGGAGAGAAAGCCGAGCAACGTCGACGGGTTAAGACAGTGGGTGAAGCGCACAGGGCGCAGCCGGGGGTTGAAAACCGAGCGGCGTCGAGAAAAAAAAAAAAACAATCCGGAGAGAGAGAGGGTAAAGCAACAGCCAGGTTCAGAACCGAGTGGCGTCGAGAAAAAAAAAAGAACACGCAGAGCACAGCCAGGGCTCAAGGGCTGAACAGTGTCCACGGGGAGAAGAAGGGAGAGCGCGGGAGACGCCATTGAGCTGCGGAGAAGAAGGAAGAGCGCGGGAGACGCCATTTTTAGAAGCCGCAGCGGAGAAGAAGGGCGAGCGCGGGAAGGAAGGAAAGCACGGGAGATGCCATTTTGTGCCAGCGGAGAAGAAGGGGAAGCACGGGAGATGCCATTTTTGACAGTTAAATCACACCCAGGGATGCCGAAGAGTGGCAGTATCTCTACGTTCGACAATGAAGTCGAAGATTGGGCGACATATGTGGAATGTATTGAGGTGTACTGCAGGGCGAATGAAGTGCCAGATGCTAGTAAAGCACTGGTTTTGTTAAATTCCATAGGTGCAAAAACTTATGGGTTACTGCGAAATCTAATAACCCCAGAGAAGCCGGTGAACAAGAATTTCGAAAGCATAGTAGAAATCCTACAGGACCACTTAAACCCCACACCGCTGCTGATAGCAGAATGATTTAAGTTCCATAAAAGGAACCAACACAAAGACGAAAGCAATGCTGAGTACCTAACGGAACTGCGTAAGCTATCGAAACACTGCCAGTTTGGAGCGGGACTAGCAGATACGTTAAGGGACAAGTTTGTGCATGGGCTACAAAGTGAAGGAACCCAGAAACGGCTTCTATCAGAAAAGGATCTTATGCTGGACAAGGCTTTCAGTATGGCAGTATCACATGAAGCAGCCGCAAGGGGAGCTGCAGAGATACAATGGAGACCGCAAGAATATGGCACCAATGAAATGTCCTATGGAACAGGGAAGTGCTATCGCTGCGGCAGAACAACACATGACCAGAAGGATTGTTGGTTCAAGGACCAAGTGTGCAGACAGTGTGGAAAAGCAGGACACATAGCAAGAGTCTGCAGGTCTGGGAAGAAAACCAACAGTAAGAAATCTCCACAGGAGAAGGTACACCAGGTGATGGACAGTGGTTCAGACGAACAGAAAAGTGACACAGACTCCGGAAGCAAGGAGCTGGGTTGTCTGAAACTACATAAGGTAACCAAAATGGAGGATCACCAGACTATCTGGGTTACACTCAAGATAGACGGAGTCCAAGTGAAAATGGAATTGGACACAGGATCAGCCCTAACAGTCATAAACCAAAGGGACTACAAGCGGCTATTTTCACATATACCCTTGAAAGCTACAGAGTTTGTCTTGAAGACGTATACGGGGCAAAAAGTCTACCCCAAAGGAAAAATAAGGGTGAAAGTGATATATAAAGGCCAGGAAATACCTAAAATGGATATATATGTACTGCCAGATGGAGGACCACCACTGCTAGGACGTGAATGGATCCGGAAGATACAATTAGATTGGCATTCCATTCAGTCACTGAAGGTTGAGGCCAAAAAGGATGACGACGTCACACCTGGGTGAATGTCAAAAATGCTAACTGACGCAAATGAAGTGTTCCAGGAGGGACTAGGAACACTAAAAGGCCTAACAGCAATGATTAAAATAGAGGAAAATGCAAGCCCAAAGTTTCTTAAGGCCAGACCAGTGCCTTATGCGATCAGACCAGCTGTCGAAGCAGAGCTGGCAGGGTTGGAATGTTCAGGAGTACTGTCCAAAGTGGACTGGAGCGAGTGGGCTACACCCATCGTTCCTGTAATGAAGAGGCCGTTGAGTAATACGCCTGGGGAACCAAAGAAGGTCCGCATCTGTGGGGATTTTAAGGTGACAGTAAACCCAGTCCTTCACACGGTACAATATCCGCTTCCACGAATTGAGGATATTTTTGCCTCGCTATCTGGAGGTAAACGCTTCACCAAAATTGATCCAGCCCAGGCGTACTTGCAAATGGAGGTAGAAGAAGCTTCGAAACAATACCTTACGATTAACACTCATAAAGGTCTCTATCAATACAACCGGCTGGTGTTCGGGGTAGCCTTGGCTCCGGCTATCTGGCAAAGGGCGATGGATCAAGTCCTGCAAGTGATTCCAGGGACCCAGTGTTATTTGGACGACATCTTGGTCACGGGCGAAAATGACAGTGATCACCTCGCCAACTTGGAGAAGGTGCTCACCAGATTAAAGGAGTATGGGCTACGAGCTAATCGCCACAAGTGCGAGTTTTTCCAGAAACAGATCTCGTATTGTGGCCACGTCATCGATGAAGAGGGGTTACATAAGTCCCCTGAAAAGATTGAGGCAGTAGTCAAGGCTCCAGCACCGGAAAATGTGTCACAACTGAGGTCGTTCCTCGGGCTGGTAAACTACTACCACAAGTTCTTACCAAATTTGTCCACGGTATTACACCCACTGAACACCCTACTGCAAACAGGGGTACCATGGAAGTGGGATGACGAATGTAGACGAGCTTTCCAGAAGTGTAAAGAATTGATCACATCAAAAGAGGTGTTGGCCCATTTCAACCCAGCACTACCAATTCGTTTGGCATGTGATGCATCACCCTATGGTATTGGAGCGGTGCTGTCGCACAAATACCCAGACAGGTTGGAGAGGCCAGTAGCCTTTGCATCTCGGTCACTAACCTCAGCCGAGCGCAACTATGCACAGATTGACAGGGAGCCACTCAGCCTAGTATGGGGAGTAAAAAAATTCAACCATTATCTGCAGGGGCAGAAGTTTACCTTGCTGACTGACCATCAACCACTTGTCTCCATCTTTAATCCTAAGAAGGGCGTTCCAGTGATGACTGCACAACGGTTACAAAGATGGTCGCTGTTTCTAGGGGCGAATCAATGTGAAATAGAATATAAAGGCATGAAACAGCATGGGAATGCTGATGGGCTATCGCGCCTGCCACTGCCTACTGTGGAGGAAGCACCAGCAGTGGACCCTATCGAGATATTTTATTCGTCAATAATTGAACGATTGCCAGTAACGAACGCGGATATAGAGAAGGATACCCGCAATGATCCGACGCTGTCTCGGGTATATGATTTGACGGTGAGGGGATGGCCAACACATGGCGACTCACTGTTGCCAGCATTCTCATCCAGAAGAGAACAGCTGTCAGTATGCCAGGGGACAGTGATGTGTGGATCCAGAGTGGTGATTCCACCCAAGTTAAGGGAGAGAGTGCTAAATGAGCTACATGAAGGTCATCTGGGGGGAGTGAAAATGAAAAGCCTTAGGGCTTATGTGTGGTGACCGGGAATCGATCAACAAATCGAAGACCTAACTAAGAGCTGCTTAGGATGCCAGATGGTCCAAAATGCACCAACACATGCCCCTCTACACCCATGGGAGTGGCCCTCCTCTCCATGGCAATGGGTGCATATTGATTTCGCTGGTCCATTCATGGACTCAATGTTCTTAATAGCAGTGGATGCTCTTTCGAAGTGGCCTGAGGTGATAAAAATGTCCTCAACCACTACAGAGAAAACGATTGCAGTCCTACGGACCATATTTGCCAGAAACGGTTTGCCAGAGCAGATTTGCTCTGATAATGGACCACAGTTTGTGTCCGAAGAGTTTCAAAAATTTATGAGAAGGAATGGGGTAAGGCATTACACATCCGTCCCGTATCATCCAGCCACAAATGGATTGGCTGAGAGGTTCGTACAAACCTTTAAGAAGGCGATAAACGCCATGTGCGACGATGAATTTCCACTACAGCATAAGATGGACAATTTCTTATTAGCCTACCGAAACGCGACACATGCAATTACCAACCAGACCCCGGCCATGATGTTCTTTAACCGAAGGTTGAGATCTCGTCTGGACTTGCTCAGACCAAATGTGCGAAGAAATGTTGAGGACAAACAATTCCAGCACATCAATGAGAAGCCGACAAGGAGCTTCAATGTAGGACAACCGGTCTTGGCCCGTGACTATCGAACAGAGAAATGGCAACCCAGAACGATATGCACAAGGCAGGGGCCATTAATGTACACAGTGGATGTCGGGGAGAACATTGTGAGATGCCACGTCGATCAGATCTTCGCGTCACAGGAACGCGTCAACCCCATGTCTCGAGTACCTGGGGATGAACCCGACATACCGGTAGCATCTACCTCAGAACCAGTAGCAGTGGAACCCGATGAACTACCCGATGAAAAGGGGTCAGAATCGCCTCTGCGCCAAGAACAAGAACCTCAGGAAAGGCGCTATCCCGAAAGGGTCAGGAAGCCGCCCCAAAGGCTGAATCTATAAATGGACTATTGTTGTTTAATGTACATGTTAAAGTGTTCATTGTTATTTGAATATTAGGGGTACTACTAATCTAAAAGGGGAGGAATTGTAGTGTATGTGCCTTTAAGACAGAACTACTTTTACAGCTCCTGTATACTGTTGTACCGGCAGTCACCACACCTGTATATAAGCCTTGCGCATGCCTCTGTACCCCCAGTCTTGAGACTACCCTCTTCCAGTAAATACCTGTTTATTGTTAAGTTACAGTATCCGTGTGGTTATTGAAAAACAGCATACTGTCAGAATCACGGATCTAACAGGAATGATGAAAATGTTTTCTTGGTTTATGGCAGAACTGAGAAAACTGTCAGCCAGTGGCTCAGTTGGCAGCACTCTCGCGTCTGAGTCCGAAGGTTGTGGGTTCAAGTCCCACTCCAGAGACTTGAGCACAACAATCTAGGCCAACACTCCAATGCAGTACACTGAGAGTGTTGCACTGTCAGAGGTGGCATGATTTGGATGAGATGTTAAATTGAGGCCACATCTGCTCTCTCAGGTGGATGTAAAAGATCACAGGGCACTATTTTGAAGAAGAGCAGGGAACTTCTCCCCTGTGTACTGGCTAATATTTATCCCTCAATCAACATCATAAAAAAAACCCAGATTATCTGGTCTTTATCACATTGCTGTTTGTGGGAGCTTGCTGCGCGCAAATTGGCTGCAGCGTTTCCTACATTACAACAGTGACTACACCTCAAAAGTACTTCATTGGCTGTAAAGCGCTTTGGGACATCCTGAGGTCGTGAAAGACGCTATATAAATGGAGGGGGCGGTTTTCTCAATGGAGGCGGGTTGGAGGCGGGTTTCGGTTTGGGTGGGTTCCAAACACACCTCCACTGAGAGGTGGGAAAAACTTGTGATTTTCCCGTAATTGGCCAGTTGATTTCAGAGGTGTGGGTTGCCCTTGGCCAATTAGAGTTTTGGGACTGAAACTCGCCTCTGCTGACGTCACTTATCCAGCTTCATTTAAGGGCTGCTTGCTGCCTTGGCTCATTCCACTGGATTTCTGTCGATGCTGCATCACCTCCAACATTTGTTCAGATTCTGCAATGGCCAACTCCAAGGCAAGGGCCTTGCCGAGGTTCTCAGATGAGGAGCTGGGAATGTTGGTTGAGGGGGTGAGAGCCAGCAGGGAGGTGTTCTTCCCCTCATCTGGGAGGAAGAGGCCTCCCAAAGAAACCAAGGCTGTCTGGGTGCAGCTGGCAAGGGAGATTACCTCCAGATCTGAGTGCAGCAGAACCTGGATGCAGTGCCGTAAAATGTTCAATGACCTTGTAAGATCAGGCAAAGTGAGTACACCTTCAGCTTGACCCTCCTTCTGCTCCCCTTCTCCTCTCATCACCAGCACTCTGCATTGTCAACCTCCTCCTCCACATCCCACTTTACCCTTACAACCCTTGCACACTTCACCATCCCTCTCACTCTATGAACCCAATCACTTGACTATTCAACTATGCTGCCCTCACACTCCCTTTCAATGTTATGCAATGACAATGACTAACAATGCACAGGGAGGGCCCTTGGACATGGAACCTCACTCCATCTTTGTCTTCTTCTAAACATCTATGGTCTGGACTCTACATTCACGCCATCATTCTCACTCCAACTCCACTTGTCTCCCTCACTGCAGGAAAAGAGAGCCCATAATAGAAGGGAAAGGGCGAAGACAGGAGGAGGGCCACCTTCCCTCGCCCTTCTCACCCAGGCTGAAGAGGCGGTCCTGGACATCGCCGGCGCAGAGGTGGAGGTGGAAATGGAGGACGGACAGACGGGTGATGCAGACCAAGCTGGTGACAGAATAGTTATGCGTCTCTCTCATTTACACTGCTTGAGTGACTGAAATGGCTGCTGGTGTACATTATTAGAATGCCACTTGAGCATCTGCACTATTGCATGTGCACGCCACACTTCCGTCAAATGTCTAACCCATGCCTTTACTCCCCCACAGGACCATCCACAGAGCCGACCCCCCCCCCCCCCCGACTGACCAGGAGGAAGAAGCTGAGCAGCAAGACTCCTCAGGGGAACCTGCAACCTCTGAGGATGCAGCGTCAGCAAAATTAAGTGCACCCAGCACCAGCGCAGATACGCACACCTCAGTGGCACCTTCGGGACATAGATTAGTGCTGTCACCGTGTGTATCACATCCTACAGGTGAGAATCAGTAGGTGGTGGAGACCGGGACAGCAGTGGAGAGTCCTCGGCGGGGGGTGCATGACTCTCCTAGCTCTGCTCCACTGCATGTGGACCCTGTGCCTCTGCATCCATCCAGAAATAGAGTGATGCTGGAACTCCAGGAACAAGTGCAGGAGTCTCTGACAGGCCTTGTCTCCAGGGTCACTGCGAGTGTGGAGAGGATGGAGGAGTCCAACTCTAACCTGAGCAGTGCCGTTGGGGAGGCGATGGCGCATATATGCAGCACCATGGAAAGAATGGCAACCTTCGTGGAAAGGCTGGCTACGGCCATGGAGGCAATAAGTCGCCGGAGTGAGGAAAACATGGTCATTGTTCAGAATAGACTGACATCTCTGGAGGAGTGATGGGCAGCTATTGAACAAAGACACCAGAGCTTCATGGAAGCCCTTTTGAGTAGGACTGCCAGTGCAGGTACGGGTCCCCATGGCCCCCCTGATGTGCAGCAAGGTGCTCTCAAGCCACTTGCAAACACTGAGGTGGACCTGACCCATGAGAGTGAAGTTGGTGGCAGAGAACAAGGAAGTGGGGGCTCCTCTCCAAGTGCTCACACTTCCATGCCACTGCGTAGCCCTCGGTCAGAGCCCCACCAGTGTCTGCACCCAACTGAGATGGGCGTCCCAGCCCCTGCACTGCCGCAGGAGGAGCAGACGTTTGGCGAGCCCTCACAGGATTGGAAACCCAGAGGATGCCCGCCAAAGGTATCGAAGCAGGAGCAGCATCAAAGTGAGAAAGGGGCCTCCACTTCTGCTGAAGCCAAAGGGGGAGCACCATGTAGGAGCACGCGTAAGAGAAAAATAAAGCACCATTAGTCACGGGGTAGCCACTTGGGTGAATGTTTATGTGTATTGATGAAATGCCATCCCTGTTGGAAAGCATAAAAATGATTTGATGGCAAAATGTTGGCATGATGGCATCTGTTATTTCATCTTAGGCAGCTTCATATTGTGGGCTCCACGACACTTGCGTGGTCAGGTTGGTGGCCAGAGTGAAAGGAGGCCAGAGAGTCATGTCCATTGTCTATCATGTCTTAAGATGGAGCCAAGGACATTTGCCAACATGGGCAACCTATGCAAATCTGGCCAGGATAAGTGCATCCCTTGCATCACGGGCAGCCATGTGCTCGCGTGCTGCCGCTGCTGCTGGTTGATAGGCTGGCGCTTGGTCCTCCTCCTGCTCCTCCTGCTCCTCCTCCTCCTCATCCTCTTCATCCTCATCTGAGGAGGTGTAAGGTTCTCAAAATTCCAACATTCCCCAAAGTTATTAATCAAAAGGGACCCTGGATGGACTTGATTTTAAAACCAGGGTACCCAAAATGGCTGCGGTAAACCTCGTGACTAGGCCAAATGGGGTTTTAAAACAAAGGTTCTGCAAAACAAGCAGGTCAAGGAGTTCAAGTTTTAAACTAATCAAAGACTTTGTAAGGACTGATAAAATGAACAAAAGACTGTACATTCCAGTCATTAAGTTGGAATGGGCTCCATCAAGCCATTAGGCTTTCTGCATTTTAAATCGGGAACCGCTCACCAGGGACATTAAGCCTAAATGGGAGCAATTCACAACTTGTCTTTAACAACAGCCAGGGTATCGAGGCTACTTTAAACATAACGACTATCACTCTACGGGTCATTTTTATAAACGTTTTTAAACATTTAAACGAGCTCACCCAAATCAGACAAAGGACTGAACTGATTTGCTGTGCAGATAAGGGCTCCCGATGGGGGTATAACTATGGGCCCATCAGGAAGCCACTCTCTCTCTTGCCTCTTCCCTCCTGCTTCCTGCCTCTCAACTCGCTGCCAGATTACAACCAGGGCCGGTTGTATGAAGAAGACTGCGTGGGGCTTCGAATAAACGGGCCCTCAGTCCAGCTCATTCAACCCAACAGGATCAACCA
This sequence comes from Somniosus microcephalus, assembly GCF_052327205.1. Lineage (NCBI taxonomy): Eukaryota > Metazoa > Chordata > Chondrichthyes > Squaliformes > Somniosidae > Somniosus > Somniosus microcephalus. The sequence continues at coordinate 136,241,384 of NC_140995.1, forward strand.
AGGAAGAACATCAACTAAAGAAGAGCCCGTCCTGCGAGGTAAAATACCCAGGCAGAGACTTTAATATTGGGGTATTTTACCTGGGCGGCACCCTTGCAGCGCGCTGGAACCGTGTGACGTTGACAGGCCACAGAGTGCACAAGGAGTGAACCCAAAACCTTCAGCTGTTTTTTTTTTAAAGTAACAAGTTCTTCGATTGGTGAGCATGAAGTTCTGGCCCCTCATAGTCTAATCTAGTTAGGTGTAGGGGGTGGGAATTAAGGGGATTGCTAATATAGTTGTTTTCCCTTGATTGTGCCGTGTGTTCCCCATTCCCTTTAAGTATAAGCATTCTATGTCTGTAGTGTGCTGTACCAGTAACTTTCTCGTGTAAGATCGTTATAATTTTTCAGTTCAATAAAATCTTGGTTCTTTTACACCAAACCACTTGTCTACTCGATTTTCTGTATCGCTGCCTGTATCTAAGTCTGGTGTCCAGAACCCAGGGGGCGAGCGATTCGAACTGCTCAAAGAAGGTAGTCAGAGGCAAAGCTGACTGACCAAACATGCCTGTGCAAACCCCCTACAGAGGCTATGAACTGAACCACTTGCTCATCAAGAAGCTGCAAGCCACGACACTGTGCCATGTTGTGCAGTGCACAGTAGACCACGACCATTCTGGAGACCCTGGCTGTTTAATACTGCAGGGCTCCACCTGATCTGTCAAGGCATCGGAATCGCATCTTCAACAAGCCAAAGGTTTGCTTGATGATGGACCTGGTCGAAGTGTGGCTGGCGTTGTAGCGCTCCTCAGCCTCGTTAGCTGGCCTTCTGATCGGTGTCATTAGCCACTTCTTCAGGGGGTAGCCTGTGTCACCAAGGAGCCATCCTTTAAGTTGGTTTGGCGGATTGAAGAGCGGAGGAACACTAGAACTCCGCAGGATGAAAGAGTCATGGCAACTACCACAGAACTTGGCACAAACATGCAAAATCTCCTTCTTGTGGTTACACACCAGCTGTACGTTGAGGGAGTGGAAGCCCTTGCAGTTGACAAAAATAGTTGGGTTGTGATGGGGTGCCCTAAGGGCCACATGTGTGCAGTCTATGACGCCCTGCACCATTGGCATGCCTGCCTTATTTGCAAAGCCAACTGAATGCGCGGTTAGACTTGCTTGATCCCTTGAGAAGTGGATGTAATTGGGCACCTTTGCGAAAAGGGCATCAGTAACCTGCGTGATGCAACTGTGGGCGGCCGACTGGGAGATGCTGCTGATGGTCCCTGGAAGGAGCCTGAGGCAAAAATGTTGAGTGCGGTGGTGACTTTGACAGTCACTGGTAAGGGGTGTCCACCTACTCCTCTGGGCTCTGTAATGTATATACCTTTAAGGGGGGAGCTATCTTTTACAGCTCATGTATACTGCAGTACCGGCAGTGGCCACACCTGTATATAACACTGAGTAGTAATCTGTACAGATCAGTTCCCGTGTGAGCCACGTTGAGTAAACACCTGTTGTACCATTCTCCTGCAGTCTGTGTCTTATTATACACAGACACAACATTGGCGACAAGGCAAGTTCGAACCTACCTGCAACTCTGCATCACCTCCCGGGGATTCGTTCCTGGAGATCAGTGGATCGGAGGTCAAGGCCAGAGACTCGTGCGTCGACCACGGGCAACCGCCCAGTCATCCAGCAGAGACTCGAGAATTGCGGGGGAGGCTGTCGAGAGCCAGGCTTGGCTTTCCAGTCGAGGTGGTCCAGCGAAACGGGCTGGCAACAGGTAGTGCGCAGACCCTTCCTGGACAGCGGCGGGCTAGAGCCCGACCAAGCGGCACAGCAAAGAGCCGAGCAGCGTCGATGGGGGATAGAGAGAGAGGGCAGAGTGCACAGGGTGCAGCCGGTGTTCAGGGGCCGAGCAGCATCGAAGAGAGGGAGAGGGAGACGCGCAGAAACCCGTGAGGCGCCGCCATTGCCACGAGGACCGCCGAGAGTGGCGTTGGCAGCAGCGCAGGAGAAGCGCGCGAAACCTACAGGGCGCCGCCATTGCCACGAGAACCGCCGGGAGCTGCGTTGGCAGCAGCGGGGGAGGAAGGAAAGCGCGGGAGATGCCATTTTAAGCCATTGGGAGACGCCATTTTAAACCACACCCAAAATGCCGAAGAGTGGCAGTATCACCGCATTTGACAATGAAATCGAAGATTGGACTACATATGTCGAACGAATAGAGGTATACTTCAAGGCAAATGAGGTGTCAGATGACAAGAAAGCGTCGGTATTGTTAAATTTAATGGGTGCAAAGACGTATGGTTTATTACGAAATCTAGTAACCCCAACGAAGCCAATGGAAAAGAGTTTTGAAGACATAGTAACGATACTACAGGAACATTTAAACCCCACACCGCTGCTGATAGCAGAAAGATTCAAGTTTCACAAACGGAACCAGCATAAGGACGAAAGCAACGCTGATTATTTAACAGAACTGCGCAAACTATTGAAACACAGTTTGGAGCGGGACTGGCAGATACCTTAAGGGACAAGTTTGTGTGTGGGCTTCAAAGTGAAGGAACCCAGAAACGGCTTTTATCTGAAAAGGACCTTACGCTGGAAAAGGCTTTCAGCATTGCGGTATCATATGAAGCAGCAGCACGGGGCGCTGCAGAGATACAACAGAGACCGCAAGAATATGGTACAAACGAAATGTCATATAGAACAGAGAAGTGCTATCGCTGCGGCAGAACAACACACGACCAGAATGATTGCTGGTTCAAAGACAAAGTGTGCGGACAGTGTGGAAAAGTAGGACACATAGCACGAGTCTGCAGGTCGGGAAAGAAAACCAGCAATAAGAAACCTACCAAAGAAAAGTACAAGAAGGTACATAAGATGACGGAGAATAGTTCCGACGAACAAAAGAGTGATAACGACTCTGAAAGCAGGGGACTGAGTTGTCTGAAACTACATAATGTGATCACAACAGAGGATCACCGAACCATTTGGGTCACTCTCAAGATAGCAGGAGTCCAGGTAAAGATGGAATTGGACACAGGATCAGCCCTAACAGTCATAAACCAACGGGACTACGAGCGGCTATTCTCACACATACCCTTGAGAGACACAAAAATTATTTTGAAGACGTACACGGGCAAAAAGTCTACCCCAAAGGAAAAATAAGGGTGACCGTTATATATAACGGTAAGGAAACACCAAAACTATACCTGTATGTATTGCAAGATGGAGGACCACCATTACTGGGACGTGAATGGATCCGGAAAATACAACTGGATTGGCATTCCATACAGGCACTGACTGTGGCTGACAAAAAGGATGACGACGTCACACCTGGGTGACTGTCAAAGATCCTAACTGACGCGAAAGAAGTGTTCCAGCAAGGACTCGGAACACTAAAAGGCATGACAACGACGATTAAAATTGAAGAAAAGGCAAGCCCAAAATGTTTTAAGGCCAGACCAGTACCTTATGCGATCCACCCAGCTGTCGAAGCAGAGCTGGAGAGTCTGGAACGTTCAGGTGTACTGTCCAAGGTAGACTGGAGCGAGTGGGCTACACCCATCGTCCCTGTGATGAAAAAGTCGTTGAGCAGCACGCCTGGGGAGCCAAGGAAGGTTCGCATCTGTGGGGACTTTAAGGTAACAGTGAACCCGGTCCTTCACACGGTACAATATCCACTTCTGCGGATTGAAGATATTTTCGCCTCGCTATCTGGAGGGAAACGCTTCACTAAGATTGATCTGGCCCAGGCCTATCTGCAAATGGAGGTAGAAGAAGCATCAAAAAAATACCTCACAATCAACACCCATAAAGGTCTCTACCAATACAACCGGCTGGTATTCGGGGTAGCATCAGCTCTGGCTATTTGGCAGAGGGCAATGGAACAAGTCCTGCAAGGGAACCCAGGGACCCAGTGTTATTTGGACGACATCCTGGTCACGGGCGAAAATGACAGTGATCACCTTGCCAACCTGGAGCAGGTGCTCACTAGATTGCAGGAATATGGGCTCCGAGCTAACCGCCCCAAATGCGAGTTTTTTAGAAAACAGATCTCGTATTGTGGCCACGTTATCGATAAAGAGGGGTTACATAAGTCCCCAGAGAAGATTGAGGCAGCAGTCAAGGCTCCAGCACCGGAAAATGTATCACAACTGAGGTCATTCCTCGGGCTGGTAAACTACTACCATAAGTTCTTGCCAAATTTGTCTACAATACTACACCCACTGAACACCCTACTGCAAACTGGGGTGCCATGGAAGTGGAGTGACGAATTTAGACGAGCTTTCCAGAAGAGCAAAACACTAACCACATCGAAAGAGGTATTGGCCCATTACAACCCAGCATTACCAATTCGGTTGGCATGTGATGCGTCACCCTGCGGCATTGGAGCAGTGCTGTCGCACAAATTCTCGGACGGCTCAGAGAGGCCAATAGCCTTTGCGTCACGATCACTAACCTCAGCCGAGCGTAACTACGCCCAGATTGACAGGGAGGCCCTCAGCCTAGCGTGGGGAGTGAAAAAGTTCAATCACTATCTGCACGGGCAGAAATTCACCTTGCTGACTGATCACCAGCCTCTTGTCTCCATTTTTAATCCAAAGAAGGGCGTTCCGGTGATGACTGCGCAACGACTACAAAGATGGTCACTTTTTCTAGGGGCGCACCACTATGAGATTGAATATAAGGGCACGAAACAGCATGGAAATGCTGATGGGCTATCACGCCTGCCATTGCCTACTGCGGAGGAAGCACCAGCAGTGGATCCTGTCGAAATATTCCATTCGACTATAGTTGAATACCTACAGGTAACTAACGCTTGTATCGAAAAGGAAACCCGAAATGACCCGACACTGTCTCGGGTATATGATTTGACGATGAAGGGATGGCCAGCACATGACGACTCACTGTTGCCAGCATTCTCGACAAGAAGAGAACAACTGTCAGTGTGCCGGGGGACCTTGATGTGTGGATCCCGAGTGGTAATTCCACCCAAGTTAAGGGATAGAGTGCTCAATGAGCTTCATGAGGGTCATCTGGGAGGGATAAAAATGAAAAGCCTAGCCAGGGCTTATATGTGGTGGCCGGGAATCGATAAACAAATCGAGGACCTGACCAAGAGCTGCTCAGGATGCCAGAAAGTCCAAAATGCACCACCACAGGCCCCTCTACACCCATGGGAGTGGCCCTCATCTCCATGGCAACGGGTGCATATTGATTTTGCTGGTCCATTCATGGACTCAATGTTTTTAATAGCCGTGGATGCGCACTCGAAATGGCCTGAGGTCATCAAAATGTCCTCCACCACCACGGAGAAAACTATTGCAGTCCTGCAGACCATTTTTGCCAGGGATCGCTTGTCAGAACAGATTTGCTCCGACAACGGACCACAGTTTGTGTCCGAAGAGTTCCGGAGGTTCTTGAAAAAGAATGGGGTAAGGCATTACACATCCGCCCCGTATCATCCAGCCACAAATGGATTGGCTGAGAGGTTCGTACAAACCTTTAAGAAGGCAATAAAGGCTATATACAATGACAACATTCCGCTGCAGCACAAGGTGGACAATTTCCTGTTCACCTACCGGAATGCGACACATATAGTCACCAACCAGACCCCAGCCATGATGTTCTTTAACCGAAGGTTACGATCTCGCCTGGATTTGCTCAGACCAAACGTACGAAGAGATGTTGAGAGTAAGCAATTCCAGCACATCCATGAGAAGCCAACAAGGAGCTTTAATGTAGGCAACCAGTCTTGGCCCGCGACTACCGAACAGAAAAATGGCAGCCAGGAACGATATGCACACGGCAGGGCCCACTAATGTACACAGTGGACGTTGGGGAGAGCATCGTGAGACGCCATGCTGACCAGATCCTAGAGTCACAGGAACAAGTCAACCCCATGCCTCGCCCATACGTACCTGGTGATGAACCCAATGTACAGGTCGCATCTACCCCAGAAACAGTAGCATCGGAAGCTGATGAACCAACCGACGACAGGGGGCCAGAATCACCTCCGCACCAAGAGCAAGACACTCGGGAAAGGCGCTATCCAGAAAGGATCAGGAAGCCTCCCCAAAGACTGAATATATAAATAGACTATTTTCAGCTAATGTTGCATGTTAAAAGTGTTAATTGTAATTAGTTTGATATTTAATTGTTAAATGAGTGTTATGGTACTGTTAATCTAAAAGGGGAGGAATTGTAATGTATATACCTTTAAGGGGGGAACTATCTTTTACAGCTCATGTATACTGCAGTACCGGCAGTGACCACACCTGTATATAACACTGAGTAGTAATCTGTACAGATCAATTCCCGTGTGAGCCACATTGAGTAAACACCTGTTGTACCGTTCTCCTGCAGTCTGTGTCTTATTATACACAGACACAACAGGCTCCAGGTGTTGGTGTAGCAGTACGCAGATGTCTCGGACAACATCTCACGAAAGTCTCAGCCTCCTTTGGCACTGCTGCTCACTCATGCTGAGGTAGCTCATCCTCTGTCTGTATACCCTGTGTTGGGGGTATCTCCTGCGGCGAGGTGCTTCAATGCGCTGGCGCCTTTTGCCCTGTGCAGCATCAGGTGGGTGAGCAGGAGATTGGCACTCCTGCTGCTGTTGCTGCTGAGCTGCCTGGTTCTGCTGTTGCCATGGCTGCTCCTCATCCGAATCTGAGCTCCATGGTGAAAGGAAATAAATGGTTCCCATGCTGCTGGCAGATAGTTCCGTTGGGGAAACGCTCAGTCCAAGCGGGGAGAGGGTCTTCCAAGAAGGTCCCACAGTTGAGAGATAGAAGCTGCAGCACCTCCGACTTCAGTAGGCCTGCTAAAAGTGCTGAAAGACCTTTTGAACAAAAGTTCTGCCACTTGCAACTGCTCCCTGATGAAAGCTCCATTTTAGTGGTGGAGCTGCAGCTGTGAGGAGGCCACCCACTTGTCAACCCGCCAGGTTTAGCTGGTGTGGTTTAGGAGGGTTGTGGAATGCACTGAAAATATGGCAATATAACGAGGGCCTGTCAAAATAGGATTATCGAGGCCCTTAACTACAATTTAAGGGTCTTAACTACCTCTCTGGACTGATGGAGGCGGGACCGAATCGCACCCATCAAAACCGCCTCTGGCAAAATTGCGCGGAGGCAGGTTGGAGGCGGGTTCCGAACCCGCACTCAGTTTTGGCGATTTTGCCAACTGTCCCGTCTCCAAACCCACCTCCTCGGGGCTGGGAAAATTGCCCCCGCAAGTTCTTTTTTTCTTTGGAAGACGGAGTCATGTCTGCCAGAGCTCTGGAATTAGCACTTGGGATGGAGACTGCTGCCAAGCATGTTGGCGAGTTATCGACTGCAAATTCCAACAGCTCTGGAGTGAACAGACTTGCTCAACCATGCTGGAGGTGTGGTAAAAATAATTTTTGTAAGAAAGTTAAACTTCATAACTGCATGGTATCCAGCCATTTAGCTAAGTGTTGTCGTAAGCCAGTCAGTGTTGCTAGATTGGATGATGGATGAAGAAAAGAAGGTCCCAAGTCATATCAGCACTGTGAGGAATCAACCGAAGAGACAAAAATTCAGTGTCCATTATGTTGATTCTGATGAGGAACCTGAAGAAGAAACCATACCACAAGGCTTACAAATTTCTGGAATAAAAACAGGAAATGCTGGAAATACTCAGCAGGTCAGGATTCATCTGCAGAGAGAGAAACAGAGTTAACGTTTCAGGTTGATGCACTTTGTCAGAACTGACGTCATCGACCTGAAGCGTTAATTCTGTTTCTCTCTCCACAGATGCTGCCTGACCTGCTGCGTATTTCCAGCATTTTCTGTTTTAATTTCGGATTTCCAGCATCCGCAGTATTTTGCTTTTGCTTACAAATTTCTGGCTTTGCCCCCTCCTTCACATTAAGGTGCATACTCTAAAGGAAAGGATATCAGCAGAATTAGACCACATGGTGTGTGAGGGCATCATTGAGAAAATTGACCACAGCTACTGACAAGCCCGATTGTGCCTGTAGTAAAACCTGACGGTGGCATAAAAATTAGTGGTGACTACCAAATAGGCGAACATCCTAGTTTGGATGTTCATGAATATCCTCTGCAAACGGCTAAAGAGTTGCCCACCAAGCTAAGTGGTGGCCAACAATTTTCTAAATTAGATGTTTCCCAGGCTTACTTGCAATTGGAGCTTGCTAAAGAAAGTCAGAATTTGACAATGATAAATGCGCACTGAGGACTTTATTGTTACTAAAGGATAAATTTGTATATTGCATCTGCTCCAGCCATATTTCAGAAAACCATGGAAACAATTTTAGTTGGTCTCCAATGAATTCAATGCATCTTGGATGATCTCTTGGTTATTGGAAGATTAGAGGAAGAACACCTGCAAATTCCTGAAGCAATTTTCCAGCCTTTATGCAAGTATGATCTCTAACTAAAGAAGCCTCTTGTATTGTTCCACAGAAGCTCAACGTAAACTCGAGGAACAGCACCTCATCTTCCGATTAGGCACTTTACAGTCTTCCCGACTCAATATCGAGTTCAACAATTTCAGATCATAACCTCGGCCCCTATTTCATTTTTTCTTGTAATTTTTCCACTCCTTTCCCCCCCACCTTTCCTTTTGTTTCTCTCTCACACCTGGCAGCTATCTCTTGCCCTGCCAGTACACTTTACACCTAATCTCAGCCTATTACCATCTCGTCTAGCTTCTAATACCTTTTATTGTCTCTTTTACTTCTTTTGTTTCTTTTATTCTTTTGTCCGATCGCAGCCCTGCCTCCGATCTATCTTCTTTTCTTTCCAGTTTTGAAGAAGGGTTCGACCCGAAACGTCAACTCTCCACGGATGTTGCCTGACCTGCTGAGTTTTTCCAGCATTTTCTGTTGTTATTTCGGATTTCCAACATCCGCAGTATTTTGCTATCGTACAAGTCCGAATGCTCGGTGTTCCAACATTCCGCAGTGTATTTTTCTTTCACTGTTCACAAGTTTGGTCTTTAACCATCAAAGAAGGTCGAAGAAATGACTTCTGCACCTGCTCCAATGAATGTGGAAGAGTTGCCGTCATCTCTCAATGTAGTCAATTATTACCGGAACTTTGTTCCAAACATGTAGATGGTCATATACCCGTTGAATAGACTCCTTCGTAAGAACGTAAAGTGGGAATGGCTAAAAGACTTTCAGTGTAGTTTTAAACATTTGAAGACTTTAATAGCAAGTGCATAATTATTGGGACATTATGATTCTAATTTGCCACTAATTTTATAAGTTGATGCAGGAGCTGTGATTTCTCACCACTATCCTGACGGTTCCGAATGACCAAAAGTGTTCTTCTCCCATAACCTAAATTTATCTGAGACTAATTAATCACAGATTGAACATGAAGCCCTTGCAATCATATTGAGAGTGAAGAAATGTCACCAGTACTTAGTCATTTTGTTCTGTATACTGATCAAGAGCCTTTAGCTTTCATATTCTCTGAGAACCAAGGAATACTTGTTTTAGCTTTGATGAAAATTCAAAGATGGGCTGTTGAATTATTAGCTTATCAGTATGACATCAAATTTAAACCATCAAAATCAAATGGCAATGCAGATTTTTTGTCCCTCCTACCTATATCAGGGCGCAATATCGCATGAGAGAACTAACATTATGGCCCGAATTTTCACAGGTAAAAACAGGTGTGTTGGAGGTGGGGGGTGGGGAAGCGAAAGTTGTAAAAATGTAAAACCCGACCCAACCCACCTCCAACTCGCCCACTTTCACCTTTCACTCAGGCAGGACGGAGGTGGCGGGCTGCCAACCCACTGCCAGGAGGCGGGTTGGCAATTTAAATATTATAATGAGGCTGAAGCCTCTACTTTAACCTGCTTTGTAGGTTTTACTGCAGGCGGCTGGGGATCCCGGGGCTCGGGATTCCCAATGGATGCAACGAGGTGGCCTCAGCCTTGGGGAGCTACCCCTGTGGGCTGGGAGGAGCAGGAGTGCTTCCCCCCTGTAGTGTATGTACCTTGAAGAAGGAACTATATTCTGCAGCCCCTGTATACTGCAGTACCAGTAGTGACCACCCCTGTATATAAGCCTGTGTAGTAACTTTGTATAGTAGTTCCAGTTTTGTCTCCATTCAGTAAACACCTGTTATAACCAGCTTCTGCAGTCCGTGTCTCAATTACACATGGACATTACATTGGCGACGAACAGATCCGAACTTACCTACAGTTCTGCACCACCTCACGGGGATCCATCCCTGAAGCGAAGTTATTAGAGGTCGAAGCCAGAAGGAAGAAATCCAAAAAGAAAAAAAAACAAACAGAAGAAACGGGCGTCGACCGTGGGCAACCACCCTCTGATTCATCGAATTCGAAGATTTGCAGGAGAGGCTGTCGAGAGCTGGGCTTGGTTATCCAGTCTATGGTGTTCCAGCTAATCGGGCTGGTGGCAGGTAGTACACTGATCCTTCCTGGGCTGCGGCGGGCTAGAGCTCGATCGGGTGGCTTTTCAACGAGGCCGAGCAGCGTTGTCGGGAAGAGGAGAGAGAGAGAGAGGGTGGAGCACACAGGGCACGGCCGGTGCTACGAAGCCGGGCAGCGTACAGACCCGAGAAGAGGGAGGGAAGTGTCCCATAGGGTCTGCTCTGACGGCGGGAACAGTAATTAAAATAAAATAAAAAGAAATTAGAAGCGCAGAAAGCCGCGAGGAGCTGCAGTTTGCCACGGGGACCGCGGAGAGCGGCGTTGGCAGCAGCGCGGGGGGAAGTGCGCGAAGACCATAGGGCGTCGCCATCAAGGCATAAAAACGCCAGCAACAGCGCTGGCAGCAGCGGAAAAGGCAGAAAGCACGGGAGGCGCCATCTTAATCCAGCAGGGAAGAAGGCAAAGCGCGGGAGGCGCCATTTTGTTCAATCGGGGAAGAAGGCAAAGCACGGGAGGCATCATCTTAGATCTCCAAGATGCCGAAGACTGGCAATATCACTGCCTTCGATAATGCAATAGAATACTGGACCACGTATGTGGAAAGAGTCGAAGTATATTGCAAGGCAAATGAAGTAGCCGATGAGAAAAAGGCATCGGTACTACTAAACTTAATGGGCGCAAGAACGTATGGCCTATTGCGGAACCTGATCACCCCAGTCAAACCGATGGCGAAGAGTTTTAACGAAATTGTTGATATCCTACAGGAACACCTAAATCCTACACCGCTGCTGATAGCAGAAAGATTTAAATTCCACAAGAGAAATCAGCATAAAGATGCGAGCAATGCTGATTACCTTATGGAACTACGCAAGCGATCAAAGCACTGCCAGTTCGGAGCAGGACTGGCAGATACCCTACGGGACAAATTTGTCTGTGGACTCCTGAGTGAAGGAACCCAGAGGAGGTTACTCTCAGAGAAAGAGCTGATGCTAGATAAGGCTTTCAGCGTGGCAGTATTGTACGAAGCAGCAGCAAGGGGAGCTGCGGAAATACAGCAAAAGCCACAGGAATACGGCACCCATGAAATGACACGGGGATTTGAAAAATGTTATCACTGCGGCAGAACAACCCATGACCAGAAGGACTGCTGGTCCAAGGACAAAATATGCAGGCAATGCGGAAAGATGGGACACATTGCACGAGTTTGCAGGTCCGGGAAGAAGACTAACAACAACAAAAAGACTACTAAGGAACAGTACAGGAAAGTACAAAAGATGACGGACAGTAGTTCCGAAGACCAGAAGAGCGATAGTGAATCCGGGAACAAGAGACTAAACTGTCTCAAACTACACAACGTAATCACAAAAGAGGATCACCGAACCATTTGGGTCACCCTCACGATAGCAGGGTCCCAAGTCAAAATGGAATTGGATACAGGATCAGCCCTGACCATCATGAATCGACGAGACTACGAGCGGCTATTCTCACACATACCCTTGAAAGACACGTCCATTGTCTTGAAGACATATACGGGGCAGAAAGTATACCCCGGAGGGAAAATAAGGGTGCCTGTCGAATACAACGGCAAGGAAATACAGAAATTGTATCTGTACATACTGCAAGATGGTGGACCACCGTTATTGGGACGTGAATGGATCAGAAAGATAAGTTTAGACTGGCACTCCATTCAGGCACTGACTGTGGCTGGTAAAAAGGATGACGACATCACACCTGGACGATTGTCAAAAATCTTAGCTAACGCTAAAGAGGTATTTCAACAAGAACTGGGAACTCTTCAAGGCGTAACTGCCTCGATAAAAATAGAAGAGAATGCAATTCCCAAGTTTTTCAAAGCAAGACCGGTACCGTATGCAATTCGCCCAGCCGTCGAGGCAGAGCTGGAGAATCTGGAGAATGCAGGCATGTTATCTAAGGTAGACTGGAGCGAGTGGGCGACACCCATCGTTCCTGTCATGAAGAAAACGTTAAACAATAAGTCTGAGGAGCCAAGGAAGGTTCGCATCTGTGGGGACTTCAAGGTGACTGTGAACCCAGTCCTTCACGCAGTACAGTATCCTCTTCCGAGGATAGAAGATATTTTCGCCTCACTATCTGGAGGGAAACGTTTTACAAAAATTGACCTAGCGCAAGCATATTTGCAGATGGAGGTTGAAGAATCCTCTAGGAAATATCTCACGATAAACACTCACAAAGGTCTTTACCAGTATAGACTGGTATTCGGAGTAGCATCAGCTCCGGCTATATAGCAAAGAGCGATGGAACAAGTCCTGCAAGGGATTCCGGGGACTCAGTGTTACTTGGACGACATCCTAGTGACAGGTGAAAATGACAGTGAACACCTTGCCAACCTAGAGCAGGTGCTCACTAGACTAAGAGAACATGGACTATGAGCCAATCGCCCCAAGTGCGAGTTTTTTAAGAAACAAATATCGTATTGTGGCCACGTGATTGATGAAGAGGGGCTACATAAGTCCCCTGACAAAATTGAAGCGGTAGTTAAGGCTCCAGCGCCTGAAAATGTGTCGCAACTGAGGTCATTCCTCGGATTGGTGAATTACTACCATAAGTTTTTGCCGAATTTGTCCACAATTCTGCACCCACTGAACGCCCTGCTACAAACTGGAGTAGCATGGAAATGGAGCGATGAATGTAAGCGGGCCTTTCAGAAGTGTAAAGGCCTGATCACTTCAAGAGAAGTATTGGCTCACTACAACCCATCACTACCGATAAGACTGGCGTGTGATGCGTCTCCCTACGGCGTTGGAGCGGTACTGTCACATCAATCCCTTGATGGTTCAGAGAGGCCGATAGCTTTTGCGTCACGCTCGTTAACTGCAGCCGAGCGTAACTATGCCCAGATTGACAGAGAGGCCCTCAGCCTGGTGTGGGGGGTGAAGACGTTCAATCACTACCTGCACGGACAGAAATTTACTCTGCTAACTGATCATCAACCTCTTGTCTCCATTTTCAACCCTAAGAAGGGCGTCCCGATAATGACAGCACAATGGTGTTGTATCCGTGTGTTAATGAAGAGACGGAATGCAGGAGTTGGTTTAACAGGTGTTTACTGAACAAAGTCTGGAGGTGAACTAAAAGATACAAGTTGCTATACAGTCTTCGCTCCATTTCCAAATTACTCCCGTTTGTAGCAGTGCGTTAAGAGGGTGCAGAACAGTTGACAAGTTCGGTAAAAATTTATGACAGTAATTTATCAATCCCAGGAACGACCTTAACTGTGAGACATTTTCAGGTGCTGGGGCTTTTATGACCGCTTCAATTTCTTCAGGTGACTTATGCAACCCTTCTTCGTTAATTATATAGCCACAATGTGATACTTGTTTCTGGAAAAATTCGCACTTGGGGCGATTTGCTCGTAGGCCCCGTTCTCTCAGCCTAGTGAGCACCTGCTCCAAATTGGCAAGGTGCTCGTTGTCGTTTTCTCCTGTTACAAGGATGTCGTCTAGGTAGCATTGAGTCCCCGGAATCCCTTGCAGGAGTTGCTCCATAGCTCTTTGCCAGATAGCTGGAGCTGATGCTACTCCGAAAACCAGTCGATTGTACTGGTACAGGCCTTTGTGTGTGTTTATCACGAGATACTTTTTAGAGGCCTCCTCAACCTCTATCTGTAGATATGCCTGTGCCAAGTCAATTTTGGTGAAATGTTTCCCTCTGGATAGTGAGGCGAAAATATCTTCTATCCTCGGAAGAGGATACTGTATCGTGTGAAGGACCGGGTTTACAGTCACCTTGAAGTCCCCACAGATGCGAATTTTTCTCTGTTCTTCAGATTTATCATTATTCAACGTTTTCTTCATGACCGGGACGATGGGTGTTGCCCACTCGCTCCAATCTACCTTGGATAACATGCCTGCTTTTTCCAAATTCTCCAGCTCTGCCTCGACTGCCGGACGAATTGCATATGGCACCGGCCTTGCCTTAAAAAACTTGGGAATTGCCGCATCTTCCACTTTTATTGAGGCGGTGGCGCCTTTCAAGGTTCCTAGTTCCTGTTGAAACACTTCTTTGGCGTTAGCCAAGATGTCTTTTAATCGTTCAGGTATGACGTCATCATAATTTTTTTTCTTACTGGTCACCGTCAGTGCCTGAATGGAGTGCCAGTCTAAACGTATCTTCCAACTTCTGTATTTCCTTGCCGTTGTATACAACAGGCACCCTTATTTTCCCTCTGGGGTATACTTTCTGCCCCGTATATGTCTTCAAGATAATGGATGTGTCTTTCAAAGGTATATGCGGAAATAGCCGCTCGTAATCCCGTCAACTTATGACGGTCAGAGCTGATCCTGTATCTAGCTCCATTTTAACTGGGGACCCCGCTATCATGAGGGTAACCCAAATGGTCCGGTAATCTTCTTTGGCAATTACATTATGTAATTTGAGACAGCTTGGTCTCTTGTTTCCGGAGTCGCTATCGCTCTTCTGGTCTTCGGAGCTACTGTCCGTCATCATTTGTACCTTTCTGTACTTTTCCTTATTGATTTTTTTTCTGTCAGTGGATTTTTTGTTTCCAGATCGGCATACACGTGCAATGTGTCCCATCTTTCCGCATTGCCTGCATGCTTTTTCCTTGAACCAGCAGTCCTTCTGGTCATGGGTGGATCTGCCGCAGTGATAACATCTCTCGAACCCCCGTGTCATTTCATGGGTGCCGAAGTCCTGTGGCTTTTGCTGTATCTCTGCAGCTCCTCTTGCTGCTGCTTCGTATGATACAGCCACACTGAAAGCCTTGTCCAGTGTCAAATCTTTCTCAGAAAGTAGCCTTTTCTGTGTTCCTTCACTTAGGAGACCGCAGACGAATTTGTCTTGTAGAGAATCTGCCAGTCCTGCCCCGAATTGGCAGTGCTTTGACAGCTTTCTTAATTCGGTGAGGTAATCAGCGTTACTTTCATTCTTGTGCTGATTCCTCCTGAAGAATTTGAATCGTTCCGCTATCAGCAGCGGTGTTGGGTTTAAGTGCTCCTGTAGGGTATCAACAATCTCCTTAAAATTCTTGCCCATCGGTTTGACTGGAGTGATTAAGTTTCGTAACAGCCCGTATGTCCTTGCGCCCATCAGATTTAGAAGTACCAATGCCTTTTTATCATCCTCTACTTCATTCGCTGTGCAATATACCTCCACTCTTTCCACATATGTGGTCCAATCCTCTATATCACTATCGAAAGCAGTAATATGGCCAGTCTTAGGCATCCTGAAAATCAAAAAATGGCGCCTCCCGCGCTTTCCTTTCTTCCCTGCCGAGAAAAAATGGCGTCTCCCGCGCTTTCCCGCCACTGCCGCTGCTGACAACGCTGTTCTCCGCGGTTTTTATTTACACAGATATTTTTAATAGTTGGAGACTCGTTCCCGCCGGACTCTCTGGGACTTTTCCCTCCCTCTGCTTGGTCCGAACGCCGACCTGCTTTGCAGCGCCGGCCGTCTCCCGAGTGCTCCACCCTCCATCTCTGTTTGCCTCCGCCTTCCGACTCGCCGCTCGGCCCTGCTGCAGAGCCACCCGATCGAGCCCCAGCCCGCCGACCAGGAAGGATTAGTGCAGTACCTGCCACCAGCCCGGCTAGCTGGTGAAACCACAGTTTTTTGTTTTTTTCTTCGACCTTCGTCTGAGGAATCGATCTCCTTGAGGTGCTGCCGAATTGCAGGTAAGTCTGTTTCCAATTCGTCGCCACTGTTGTATCCGTGTGTTAATGAAGACACGGAACGCAGGAGTTGGTTTAACAGGTGTTTACTGAACAAAGTCTGGAGGTGAACTAAAAGATACAAGTCGCTATACAGGCTTATATACCCGAGGGATCACTACCGGTATTACAGTACACAGGGGTTCTTAAAGGTACATACACTACAATTGGCTACAGAGGTGGTCCCTTTTCCTAGGGGCACACCAATGTGACATCGAGTACAAAGGAACTAAACAGCATGGGAATGCTGATGGATTGTCGCGCCTTCCGTTGCCGATGGTGGAAGAAGCACCTGCAGTGGATCCTGTGGAGATATTCCGCTCGACCATAGTCGAATGTCTACCTGTGACGAATGCAAACATAGAAAAGGAAACACGAAATGACCCAACACTCTCCAGGGTCTATGATTTAACGGTGAAGGGATGGCCAGCACATGGCAAACCACTGTTGCCAGCATTCTCACCGAGAAGAGAACAGCTGTCAGTGTGCCGAGGAACCTTGATGTGTGGATCCAGAGTAGTAATTCCACCCAAATTGAAGGATAGAGTGCTCAATGAGCTTCATGAGGGTCATCTGGGAGGGGTAAAAATGAAGAACTTAGCCAGAGTGTTTGTGTGGTGGCCGGGAATCGATAGAGAAATCGAAGCGATGACCAAGAGCTGTACAGGATGCCAGAAGGTCCAAAACACCCCACCACAAGCCCCTCTACATCCATGGGAGTGGCCCTCATCTCCATGGCAAAGGGTACACATTGATTTTGCTGGTCCATTTATGGACTCGATGTTTTTAATTGCGGTGGATGCACATTCAAAGTGGCCAGAGGTAATAAAAATGTCCTCAACCACCACAGAAAAAACTATCACAGTCTTACGAACCATATTCACCAGAAATGGGCTGCCTGAACAGATTTGCTCTGACAATGGATCACAGTTTGTGTCTGAAGAGTTCCGGAGGTTCTTAAAGAACAATGGTGTTAAGCATTACACATCCGCCCCATATCATCCAGCCACCAATGGATTGGCTGAGAGGTTCATTCAAACATTCAAGAAGGCTATCAAGGCAATGTGTAATGAAGACATACCCCTACAACACAAGGTGGATAACTTCTTGTTTGCCTACCGGAATGCAACACATGCGGTTACCAACCAAACTCCAGCCATGATGTTCTTCAATCGAAGACTAAGGTGCCGCTTGGATTTGGTTAAGCCAAACATCAGAAGAGATGTGGAGAACAGGCAGTTTCAGAATATGAATGAAAGGCCAACCAGGAGTTTCAAGATAGGTCAACCAGTTTTGGCCCGGGACTACCGCACAGAGAAATGGCAGCCAGGAACGATCTGCATACGGCAAGGACCTCTAATGTATACCGTGGACGTTGGCGAGAGCATTGTAAGACGCCATGCTGACCAGATTCTAGAGTCACTGGAAAACGTCAAATCTACACCATGATCCTATACACCTGATGATGAAACCGAAGTACCAATTGCATCTACCTCAGAATCAGTGATATTGGAAGCAGACGAACCAAACAACGACGTTGATCCCGAATCAACTTTGCCAGAAGAACCTGATACCCCAAAGAGGCGTTATCCAGACAGAATCAGGAAGCCTCCTCAAAGACTGAATTTATAATTGATTAACTTCAGCTAATGTATATAGCAACTGTAATTGTAAATATGTTATTTAATTATTAATCGAATGTTATGTACTGTTTAGCTAAAAGGGGAGGAATTGTAGTGTATGTACCTTGAAGAAGGAACTATATAACTATATTCTGCAGCCCCTGTATACTGCAGTACCAGTAGTGACCACCCCTGTATATAAGCCTGTGCAATAACTTTGTATAGTAGTTCCAGTTTTGTCTCCATTCAGTAAACACCTGTTATAACCAACTTCTGCAGCCCGTGTCTCAATTGCACACGGACATTACACCCCCGGCCTCCCAAGCTCTCCTACCAGCAGCCCGCCCCTCCCCGGGGTCGATGATCTGACTCCCCCAGGGATTGGACCCTCCCTCCCCGGGCCTGGAACACCACCCCCCACCCCTCCCTCCCCGGGGATCGCGACTTAGCCCCAGGGTTGGGGTCAGACCCCCGTCCCCAGGGATCGCAACTCCCCACCCACCCTGCAGACAGGGATCGGACCCCTCCCGGGATCATGACTCAGCCCCGGGGTCAGGGATTGGACCCCCCCATCGGAGGATCAGACCCCCCACCCGGGGGATCGGACCCCCCACCCCATGGCTTCGAACCTTCCCCCCCTCACCATCCTGGGCCCAGCACTTACCTGGTCCTGCAGCCTCCTGGTCAAACTGGGTGGCTTCCGGGCGGGAAACCCACCCTTTACGTCGCACACATGTGGAGGTGTCATAAGGACCAATTACGAGAACTGCACCAATCTACTGCCTGTGATATACCAAATGATAACGTTGCATGTGAATTACCACCAATGTATATTCCACAAAAAGAAGTGGTTGTTACAGTTCCTCAGAAAGTTTTGCCTATTCCCATATATAATGAACTAACTACTTTCCAGTTTTTTGTTTGTGCTCCTCAGTTTGTAGCTGTGTCAGCTGTGGCTCAGTTGGTAGCACTCCTCAATCGATTAATATATGTTACAGGTGATAAATTAAACTTCAGTTTTTGATGTTAAAATGTGGTGGCGGAATGGCTGTGCAGGGCAGTGGAATTGATTTGTATCATACAATGTAATGATCACGATGTTGTAAATGTTCTTAATGTTCAATAAAGTATCATAAAACTTTTTTTTTTAAAGTTGGTAGCACTCCTTGCTTCTCAATCAGAAGGTTGTGGGTTCAAGTCCCACTCCAGTGATATGAGCACATAAAACTATGCTGACATTCTAGTGCAGTGCTGAGGGAATGCTACACTGTTGGAGGTGCTGTCCTTCGGATGAGATGCTAAACTGAGGCCCTGTCTACTCTCTAAGGTGGATGTAAAAGATCCCATGGCACTATTTTGAAGAAGAGCAGCAGCGTTATCCCTGGTGTCCTGTCCAATATTTATCACTCAGCCAATATAACAAAACCAGATTATCTGATCATTATCACATTGCTGTTTGTGGGACCTTGCTGTGTGCAAATTGGCTGATGTGTTTCCCACATTACAACAGTGACTCCTCTTCAAAAAGTACTTCATTGGCTGTAAAGCGCTTTGAGACGTCCAGTGGTTGTGAAAGGCGCTATATAAATGCAAGTCTTTCTTTTTCCTGATTCTGGTGTGAACTCTGCTGGACGGTCTCTGAAGAAAGTTGTTAACCCTGACAATATTGTAACTGAACCATAGAACTTACCATGTACTGCTCCAGTTATCAGTCCCAGCTCACCCATTGTTCATCCATTGTCAATTCAACTCAGTCAAGGAAATCTCCAAATCGTTTGGACTTGCAGATAGTTATGAGTCTAATGGTTTTGATTACGGTCTTAGTGTTGGCATCTTTCCTGCGCACTACCAGGAGAGTGCTATGCCTTTTTTTAAATCACATTATTGTAAGATGCAGTTGCTGAATTTCTTTACATAATGTTTTTTCGCTGTTAACCAGGCTCATTCTCGGAGATTAGTATTTTCTTGTTGAAATTCTATGGGGGTGTGGGGGGGTGGGGGAAGTGATATGTATACTTGTACCTTGTTAACTGAAAACTCGATAGCCCCCTGATGTAGTAGGAATTGTAGGAATTACACTTCTCTTGTATTACTTTTGTTATTCTTTAATGGAATATTCTAGAGGTTCTCAAAATAAAAAGCAGTTAGTTAATACCCCACCAATATGAGTGGCTATTCGAAAATAACACTCACTTCTCTTCATTTAGTGTTTTGCTCATTCCTTGCCTTTTATTTCACAACATTTGGATCAGAACATTTATACAGTTGGAGTAAATAGGAAGAGGTTTAGTACATTGGCATCCTATGTTTAGATCAGTTATGTTTGGATCAGGTATACATTTATCTGTTGTTGACTGGAAAACCATTACAACATCCAAAAAGAAATGAACACAATTTAAAAAAAATAATCCTGTAGCTTTTCCTTTGGAATAAAAAACAGTCTTAAAATTTGACACATGCATGTTTTTAACATGTGTGAACAGCACAGTCATTAGAACAAGATTGTAACTTGGTGTGGTAAAGTCTTTTAAGATTTTAGTTTTAATAATATGCATCCGGATAACTGACAGAAGATTTTCTTTTTACTTTGTAAGTGCTTTAAAAAGACGTTCCTGGTATGAGAGAATTAGTTTCTAAAACCACTGGAATGTCACTGTTTTCCCACTGACATATTGGATTTTGTTGAGCCAAACATTTGGTCCTAATGTTCATCCTGGCATCAGTTTGCAGAAGCTGTTCAAATTCAATTGGCCTGGTTTTCCAAATGCGTTTCTTTAATGTCCTACTGAAGGACATTAGTTCCCCTGAATGTTTTTGACTAGAATAATCATAATCTGCATCAGTTGCATCGTGTTCTGAATGAGTATTATACACAAAGTGGAGAGATAAGAAAAGACTGTGACCCAAGACATGAGGAACAAACAAATTGTTTCAACCCTTAAACCCACATTGCTCCCAACACATGCACAAACATCCCAAGCAACCCATAATGCATCAATGAACTGCTTCTGCAAGCATTGTATAATCAAAATGAACTATGGCTTTATGAAAATATATATTATAAACAATATAGAGTCATAGTGTCATAGGGTTATACAGCACAGAAAGAGGCCCTTCAGCCCATCATGTCTGTGCCGGCCATCAAGCCCTGTCTATTCTAATCCCATTTTCCAGCACTTGGTCCGTAGCCTTGTATGCTATGGCATTTCAAGTGCTCATCTAAATGCTTCTTGAATGTTTTGTGAGAGTTCCTGCCTCTACCACACTTTCAGGCAGTGAGTTCCAAATTCCAACCACCCTCTGGGTGAAAAAGTTTTTCCTCAAATCCCCTCTAAATCTCCTGCCTCTTACCTTGAAACTAAGCCCCCTGGTTATTGACCCCCCTACTAAGGGGAAAAGTTCCTTTCTATCTACCCTATCTATGCCCCTCATAATTTTGTACACCTCAATCAGGTCCCCCCTCAGCCTTCTCTGCTCTAAAGAAAACAACCCCAGCCTGTCCAGTCTCTCTTCATAGCTGAAACACTCCAGCCCCGGTAACATTCTGCAACTTCTCCAATGCAATCACATCCTTCCTATAGTGTGGCGACCAGAACTGCACACAGTATTCCAGCTGTGGCCTAACTAGCATTTTGTACAGCTCCATCATAACCTCCCTGCTCTTATATTCTATGCCTCGGCTAATGAAGGCAAGTATCCCATATGCCTTCTTACCCACCTTACCTACCTGTTCTGCTGCCTTCAGGGATCTATGTACATGCACTCCAAGGTCCCTCTGATCCTCTGTCCTTCCTAGGGTCCTACCATCCATTGTGTATTCCCTTGCCTTGTTAGTCCTCTCAAAATGCATCACCTCACACTTTTCAGGGTTAAATTCCATTTGCCACTGTTCTGCCCATCTGACCAACCCGTCTATATCGTCCTGTAGCCTGAGGCTTCCCTCCTCGCTATTTACCACTCCACCAATTTTCGTGTCATCTGCGAACTTACTGATCATACCTCCTACATTCATATCTAAATCATTAATGTACACTACAATCTGCAAGGGACCCAGCACCGATCCCTGCAGTACACCACTGGACACAGGCTTCCAGTCACAAAAACAACCTTCGACCATCACCCTCTGCCTCCTGCCACTAAGCCAATTTTGGATCCAATGTGCCAAATTGCCCTGGATCCCATGGGCTCTTATGTTCTTGACCAGTCTCCCATGCGGGACTTTGTCTAAAGCCTTACTGAAGTCCATGTAGACTACATCAACTGCACTACCCTCATCCACACACCTAGTCACCCCTTCGAAAAATTCAATCAAATTGGTTAAACTCTTGAAAATTAAATAGAAAATGAAAGAATAAAAGGAGACTGTGAACATCAACATCACTGACATTTACTTAATGGCAATCTGCAAATCACTCAGAATCTTTGGTGTTGCAACCCTACAATGACAATGATTGGGAGAAATGATAACAAGGATAGATCTCTCACAAATATAACCCTAAGGTTTGTTGATGTCCACAAGTGTTTAAGGCTATAATAACATCAGTTAGTCTAACATCAATTATGGACAAACTCTTACATCCCATAAGTTAAGGTAAAATAGTGAGTATTTAGAAATGCATGGGATAATTAAGGACAGCCAATATAGATTTGGTAAAGAAACGTCATTTTCGTCAAATCTTATAGAGATTTTTGAAGAAGCGACCAACTGGATGGATAAGTAGAATGCAGTAGGTGTGGTGTATGTAGATTTTCAGAAACCAATTGATAAAGGGGTGGGGGTGGGTTTAAGTGGGTTTCAGGCAGATGGGGGATAGAATGAGCAGCAACCCGCACCCACCTTCCCTGATGTCATAAATTTGACCTGGGCTATTTTAACCCCCGGGCCTCATTTACATCCCGCCGGCCAGCTGCCCGCCCAAAACAGACGGAAAGAGGAAGCTGGTCGGCTACCAGCAGGCAAAAATCATACAGCCCAGTGACTGTCCTCTGGCACTCACTAGCTTTGTGATTGGGGGGGGTGGCGGGCCTGGTGGGTGGGGAGGGGGGGGTAATCCCAGGGCAGCAGTGGCCCAGATTTTCCTTATGGGGCTTGTAGGAGCACTCACGATTTAGGGAAGTTTAACATTTACCTTACTGTGCCTCTTCCTGCTACAGACCTGGTTTCACTGAGTGGGGTCGCCATGATGCCATGAGGGTTCTAATGACATAATTAGTCCCTGATTTTCATGTATTAGTGAATCGGGTGAGCGCCTCGACCATCTAAAAAAAGCCCAGTTAAGGGACTGGTGGGCAGGAATCAAGTGGGTATGGGGCAGTAAGTTTCTGGAGGTGACTAACTGCATGGCCATCACATTCTTGCTGGGTAGGGTGGGTTAAAATCACCCCCCAAGGTGCCTCACAGGAGACTTGTTTGAAAAATTCAGCTATGTGTAGCAGCATGGATAGAAAGTTGGCTGCCGAAAGTTGGCTGATGAACGTTGGCTGCACCTGTGTACCCTGCAGCTGGTCATCCACTTCCCTCTTTCTACAATATCCCTGTGTGCTCAACTGTTAAGCACTGACTGTTGGGCAACCACATTCTGGAGAGTATGATCCAGAAACCGATGCTGTGGAATGCGGTCGTTTGCTGCTTGAACGCAGAGATCCTCTGGTCCAGAGACAGGTTTAAAATACACATTCTAATTCACAAGTATATCTAAAGATTAAGTAGCTATGAGGCAGATAAAGTGACCTTGATATTAACACTCTCCCGCCCCCCACCCCACAAGGGTCGGGATGGGGGTGGAGTTAAAAATGAAAGAATGGGGAACGCAACCCCAACCCACCGCGTTCGCACCTGCCACCATTTTTTCATGATGGTGGGTTTCAATGCGTGCGAGTGTCCCCCCCATGAAGAGGTGGGGCACTTCATCAATATAGTTAAATCAGGCTCCCGCAGTGCAATTTGAAGCCTGATTTAAATTTAACATGTCCCAGGGCTCGGGAACCCAGCAGTGAAATGCAGGCGGGAGCTGCCGGCTCAAGAAGGTAAGTGCCTTTTACAGCATCCTTGTGGGCCAGGAGGAGCAGGAGTATTCTCCCACCCTCTCAAGGAAGCCTCAGCCTCCCCTCTGCTGATCGTGGTCTCTCTCTCCCCCTTACCGCGAGCACAGATCCCCACCCCGCCACCCCCCCCCCCACACAAACATCGATGTCCTCTCCACGCCGTGATCACAGCCAACCTCCCCCCACAAGCCCCGATCTCCGGCCTTCCTCCCTCCTGGTTGCCAGGGTCCACCTCCAAGGGTTCCCAGCTGTGGCCTCCTGCCATTTGTTTTCCCGCCCGGCAGCTGTCCAGCCTCTCAATTTGGCTGGCTGCTGGTCGGGAAACGGAAGAAAAAAATTAAACTTTGCAAGACCGCTGCGTTCCCAGTCTTGACGCGTTCCCAGTCTTGATGCAGTCCCTGGCCGTTTTCGCCCACCCCACACCCTCTCGGCCTCCCCGTAAATACCGGAGCCAGGATCTCTGAACAGTCATTTTAGATTTTATAAAATGGGAATGGAATCCAACTTAGAACCTGGTTACCACAGCTTTCAGTATACATAGAAGTTTTGACAGAAGGAAATTCCTATCTTTGTCACATTCCTGTCTGAGATCAAAACATTACAAACTTCTTATAAACGAACTCCAGGCACAGAAATCTGTTGGCTCCTACATGTTACAAGATTTTGCATTGTTGCGGACACTTCATTACCTTCAAAGAGAATTCACTAATTACGTTAATTAGGATGAGGCAGTTGATGCCTTTTGAAGTATACAATGCAGGCTCAAATTGACCATTGCACTAATTGAAAACCTAGAACAAAGCACTTTTCTCAATTGACCCTTGGCAAGGCACAGCAGGGAATTTTTACAATACGTGAAAAATACATAATTTGTGACATGCTTCCTCAACTGTTGCAACACTGCTGGTTTGACGACTTGGGATCCAAGCAGTAAAAACATTATAACTGAGATATCATTCAAACTGAGAGTTATAATGAGGGAGCATTCTAAATACATTTAAACTGATTAGGGACTCATGTTCGCAAAAGGACACAATTCCAACAAAACATACAATTGTGGTTTGTTTTCAATTGGCAAAACTGCTGAAATATTTTAAAAGAAAAGTGAGTTTTTCCTTAACAAAATGGGGTACTTTGTTTGAAAGAAAGACCTGCATTTGTATAGTGCCTTTAATGACCTCAGGACGTCCTTTGTAATGCAGGAAATGCAGCAGCCAATTTTGCACACAGCAAATAAATGACCAGAACATGTGTTTTAGGTGTTGGGTGAGGGTGAAATGTTGGCCAAGACACCTCCCCTGCTCTTTCCAAACAGTGTCATGAGATCTTTTACGTTTACCTGAGAGGGCAGATGGGGCCTCAGTTTAACACCTCAAATGAAAGACAGCACCTCTGACAGTACAGCGCTCCCTCGGTAATGCACAGAGGTACCAACCTAGCTAAGGTGTTCAAGTCTCTGGAAGTGGGGCTGGAACCCATGACCTGCTGTCTCTAGAGGTGAGACTTACCATTGAGCCAAGACTGACACTTTAAAGGGCTGGATTTTGATCCTGGAGGTGTGCAGGAGGTGGGACTACAACCTTCGGGGTTGTAGCCGCGCTGTTGAGTCTGTGTGTCCCAGTTATGTTTAGGATCAATCACTGGACACAGACAACAAGAATAACTTTTAACAGGTCTTTACTATTCGGAGGTCAGGGCTGAACTGCCCAGCAAATCCCTACACAACACTTATATACCGGTGTGGTCACCACCGGTATTACAGTATTACAGTATACAGCCAAGAGAAAGTAGTACATCTCTTAAGGTAGTTCTCTTAAGGTGGAACAGGTTACATACACCACACCCGCCTCCATCGAGTTGTGGCCAACCCATGCGATTTTCACTTGATTGACCTTGTTGAGCCCGCCCAGCGGGCTCAGCTGGCCAATTAAGGGCCACCCGGCAACAGGTGACGTCACAGATTGACATTTCATCTGTCAAGAACTTTTGACAAATGAAATATCAGCGTTTGACAGCTCTTTGAAGCTGTCAAACACTGACAATCTGTACACTAAGTTAATTCATTTCTCTCAGGCTGATTTAGAGATCTCTCCAGAACAGAAAGCTGAATGCTGCAACTTTTGACAGCTCACGGCCATTCTGCTTTCTGTGCCGGTGAGATGAGGGACACTGGAGACCTGAAGGAAGGAAGGCTGTAAAGGTAAGTAAAGGTAAGTAAAACTTCTTGAAACACTTTACACACACCAAACACACTTACCTCTTCACTCATGCACCCATCACTCACCTGAACATCAGACATCTCGAACCCTCCAAGTCCTTCAGCCCTACGGCCCGCCTCGCTAACTTGCCGTGGTTTGGAGCCGTCGGTAATCCCACACTCCAGCAATAAGAATAGGGATTAGGCTAAAAACTGCCTGTTAACTACCTGTTAACAGGCAGTTAACTGGTACTAATCCCCTTCCCGCATCGGGGAGGCGGCTCCCAGCACAGGTCGGGTATCCGCCTCCTTTGAAACTGGCATGGAGGCGGGTTGGGGGCGGGATGGGTTTGTGCCCTCCGATTTTGAGATTTTAACCCCCCCACATGCCTCCAATCCCGCCTCCACGGCCCAATGAAAATCCTGCCCTTTGCTTCTATAGCTGCACCAGAGCTGTATTTATAGATAATTTTGATACACACTGGAATGTAGAATAACCACAAAGGTGTGGGTGAATTCTCTTTACTGTATATGCCAAGACAATGCCAGCTAAACTAAAAACCTAAAATTAGAGTAAGGTCGAAATCTGTTTTAATGAGGGCTAGTGTGTGTGATTCTGCATAAAGCCCAATGCCAAGAACAATATAATCCCATACATAATCCCGTGCGCAACCTATTTCTTTGCCCAGAACACATCTGTCACTTATTATTAACAAAAGTGGTACCATGGAGCTGCAGAGGTTGAACATGAGGATGTTCCAAAGAATTGCAATAGACAGCATATTAAACCCAATTGTTCATTTCAGATTTTGAATTAATAAAGAACTGAAATTTATATTCCTGAGTTTAACTGTATTTATTGAAGTAAACTTCATTAGGTTTAAACCCTTTATTGCAAACACTCAGGCCGGATTTTCCTGTTTCCCAGTAGATGGCTGGCTTCCCCGCAAGCTGTGGAGTTTTAAGTCCACAGCGTGTGGTGATGTAATGGACGGATTCTCCACCCGGACGTCAGCCTGATTGACAGGCTGGCTTCCAGTCGGGCGGGGAACGCAGGCTGGACACCGCAGCAACAAGTAGGTACTGGGACCCGGTGAGGTGGGGGGGGGGCGTAATTCCAAGTCCATGGGAGGAGTCTGATCCCCCGGGAGGAGTCTGATCCTCGACCCGGGGTGGGGGGGGGGATCCAATTCCCGGGAGTGGTTTGATCCCTGACCCAGTGGGGGGGGTTCGATCGCCGGGAAGGGTCCGATCCCTGACCCGGTGGGGGGGTCCGATCTCCGACCCGGTGGGGGGGTCCGATCTCCGACCCGGTGGGGGGGTCCGATCCCTGACCGGTGGGGGGGCCCGATCCCTGTCCCGGTGGGGGGGGTCCGATCCCTGACCCTGTGGGGGGAGGTCCGATCTCCGACCCGGTGGGGGGGATCCGATCTCCGACCCGGTGGGGGGGTCCGATCTCCGACCCGGTGGCGGGGGTCCGATCTCTGACCCGGTGGGGGGGGTCCGATCCCTGACACTGTGGGGGGGGGTCCGATCTCCGACCCGGTGGGGGGGTCCGATCTCCGACCAGGTGGGGGGGTCCGATCCCTGACCCGGTGGGGGGGGGTCCGATCCCTGACACTGTGGGGGGGGGGTCCGATCTCCGACCCGGTGGGGGGGACCGATCCCTGACCCGGTAGGGGGGGGTCCGATCCCTGACCCGGTGGGGGGGGGGTCCGATCTCCGACCCGGTGGGGGGGACCGATCCCTGACCCAGTGGGGGGGACCGATCCCTGACCCGGTGGGGGGAGGTCCGATCTCCGACCCGGTGGGGGGGTCCGATCCCTGACCCTGTGGGGGGAGGTCCGATCTCCGACCCGGTGGGGGGGTCCGATCTCCGACCCGGTGGGGGGGTCCGATCTCCGACCCGGTGGGGGGGTCCGATCTCCGACCCGGTGGGCGGGGTCCGATCTCCGACCCGGTGGGGGGGTCCGATCTCCGACCCGGTGGGCCGGGTCCGATCTCCGACCTGGTGGGGGGGGTTCCGATCTCCGACCCGGTGGGGGGGTCCGACCTCCGACCCAGTGGGGGGGTCCGATCCCTGACACTGTGGGGGGGGTCCGATCCCTGACCCAGTGGGGGGGTCCGATCTCCGACCCGGTTGGGGGGACCGATCTCCGACCCGGTGGGGGGGACCGATCCCTGACCCGGTGGGGGTGTCCGATCTCCGACCCGGTGGGGGGGACCGATCTCCGACCCGGTGGGGGGGGTCCAATCTCCGACCCGGTGGGGGGGGGTCCGATCTCCGACCCGGTGGGGGGGACCGATCCCTGACCCAGTGGGGGTGTCCAATCTCCGACCCGGTGGGGGTGTCCGATCTCCGACCCTGTGGGGGGGGGTCCGATCCCATACACTGTGGGGTGTCTGATCCCTGACCCGGTGGGGGGGTCCGATCCCTGACCCGGTGGGGGGGGTCCGATCTCCGACCCGGTTGGGGGGACCGATCTCCGACCCGGTGGGGGGGTCCGATCTCCGACCCGGTGGGGGGGGCCGATCCCTGACCCGGTGGGGTGGTCCGATCCCTGACACTGTGGGGGGGTCCGATCCCTGACCCGGTGGGGGGGTCCGATCTCCGACCCGGTGGGGGGGGGTCCGATCTCCGACCCGGTGGGGGGGTCCGATCTCCGACCCGGTGGGCCGGGTCCGATCTCCGACCTGGTTGGGGGGGGGTCCGATCTCCGACCCGGTGGGGGGGGTCCGATCTCCGACCCAGTGGGGGGCGTCCGATCTCCGACCCGGTGGGGGGTCCGACCCCTGACCCGGTGGGGGGGACCGATCTCCGACCCGGTGGGGGGGTCCGATCCCTGACACTGTGGGGGGGTCCGATCTCCGACCCGGTGGGGGGTCCGATCTCCGACCCGGTGGGGGGGTCCGATCCCTGACCCGGTGGGGGGGACAGATCTCCGACCCGGTGGGGTGGTCCGATCCCATACACTGTGGGGGTGTCCGATCTCCGACCCGGTGGGGGGGGTCCGATCCCTGACCCGGTGGGGGGGTCCGATCTCCGACCCGGTGAGGGGGTCCGATCCCTGACCCGGTGGGGGGGTCCGATCCCTGACCCGGTGGGGGGGTCCGATCCCTGACCCGGTGGGGGGGTCCGATCTCCGACCCGGTGGGGGGGTCCGATCTCCGACCCGGTGGGGGGGACTGATCTCTGACCCTGTGGGGGGGGTCCGATCCCATACACTGTGGTGGTGTCCGATCCCTGACCCGGTGGGGGGGTCCGATCCCTGACCCGGTGGGCGGTCCGATCGCTGACCCGGTGCGGGGGTCCGATCGCTGACCCGGTGTGGGGTGGGTCCGATCTCTGACCCGGTGGGGGGGTCCGATCCCTGACCCTGTGGGGGGGTCCGATCGCTGACCTGGTGGGGGGGGTCCGATCTCTGACCCGGTGCGGGGGTCCGATCGCTGACCCGGTGTGGGGTGGGTCCGATCGCTGATCCGGTGCGGGGGTCCGATCGCTGACCTGGTGGGGGGTCCGATCCCTGACGCGGTAGTGGGGTCCGATCCCTGACCCGGTGGGGGGGACCAATCCCTGACCCGGTGGGGGGGTCTGATCCCTGATCCGGTGGGGGGGACCGATCCCTGACCCGGTGGGGGGGGTCCGATCCCTGACCCTCTGGGGGTTTTGATCCCTGACCTGGTGGGGGGTCCGATCCCTGA
Source organism: Somniosus microcephalus (assembly GCF_052327205.1). Taxonomy (NCBI): domain Eukaryota; kingdom Metazoa; phylum Chordata; class Chondrichthyes; order Squaliformes; family Somniosidae; genus Somniosus; species Somniosus microcephalus. Next base: position 136,271,049 of record NC_140995.1, read on the forward strand.
CCCTGTGGGGGGGGTTCCGATCGCTGACCCTGTGGGGGGTCCGATCGCTGAACCGGTGGGGGGGACCGATCCCTGACCCGGTGGGGGGGTCCGATCCCTGACCCTGTCAGGGGGGGTCCAATCCCTGACCCGGTGGGGGTTCCGATCCCTGACGCCGGTGGGGGGGTCCGATCCCTGACCCCAGTGGGGGGGTCCGATCCCTGACCCGGTGGGGGGGTCTGATCCCTGACCCCAGTGGGGGGGTCCGATCCCTGACCCGGTGGGGGTTCCGATCCCTGACCCTGTGGGGGGGTCCGATCTCCGACCCGGTGGGGGGGTCCGATCCCTGACCCAGGTGGGGGGGGGTGCGACCCCTGACCATGTGGGGTGTCCGATCCCTGACCCAGGTGGGGGCGGGTGCGATCCCTGACCATGTGGGGGTTCCAATTCCTGTTCCGGGTGGAGGGGGTCCAATCGCTGACCCGGTGGGGGGGTCAGATCCCTGACCCGGTGGGGGGTCCGATCCCTGACCCGGTGGGGGGGTCCGTTCCCTGACCCGGGGGCTGAGTCACGATCCCTGGCCCGGTGGGGGGGGTCCGATCCCTGTCCCGGGTGGGGGGGTCCGATCCCTGACCCTGTGGGGGGGTCCGATCTCCGACCCGGTGGGGGGGTCCGATCCCTGACCCAGGTGGGGGGGGGGTGCGATCCCTGACCCGGTGGGGGTTCCGATCCCTGTTCCGGGTGGAGGGGGTCCAATCGCTGACCCGGTGGGGGACCCGGTGGGGGGGTCTGTTCCCTGACCCGGGGGCTGAGTCACGATCCCTGGCCCGGTGGGGGGGGTCCGATCCCTGTCCTGGGTGGGGGGGTCCGATCCCTGACCCGGGGGCTGAGTCACGATCCCTGACCCGGTGGGGGGGGTCCGATCCCTGACCCGGGGGCTGAGTCACGATCCCGGGGGGTGAGCCACGAACCCTGTCCTGGGCAGGTGACGCAATCCTCGGGGGCGGTGCAGTCCGATCCCTGTCCCTAGAGAGGGGATGGTACGATCCCCAGCCCCGGGGAGGTGCGGACTGCTGGTGGCGGAGCTTGGGGGGTGTGGGGGGAAGTTCTCCTGCTCCTTCTGGCCCACAAGAATTGCTCCTGGAGGCTGTGGCCGCCTCGGTGCAGCTGCCGGAAATCCCGAGCCCCAGGATCCCCAGCCGCCTGCAGTTAAACCTGCAAAGATGCTTCAGGCATCATTATCATATTTAAATTGCCAACCCACCTGCTGGCAGCGGGCTGGCTGTCGGCCCCCCATCCCGCCTGAGTGAAAGGTGAAAGTGGGCGGGTTGGAGGCAGGTTGGGGTCGGGTTTTAGATTTTATGGGGGGAATTTCCACAGGAAAAAACGGGCGGGTTGGAGGCGGGGTTGGGGATAAGTGAAAGTTGTAAAAATAATAATTGTGTTAGTAAAATTTCTAAGTTGTGCATTTTATACATGGCAGTAGTCTTACTTGTGGTGTATGTAACTTGTTCCACCTTAAGAGAACTTAAACCTGTTCCACCTTAAGAGATGTACTACTTTCTCTGGCTGCTGTATACGGTAATACCGGTGGTGACCACACCGGTATATAAGTGCTGTGTAGTAATTTGCTGGGTAGTACAGCCCTAACCTCCGAATAGTAAAGACCTATTGAAAAGTTATTCTTGCAGTCTGTGTCAGTAATTGACCTTAAATATAACTGGAACACACAGACTTAACAGTGGCGACGAGTCTGATCTTACCCTGCGGCAGTTTACATCCACGGCAGCTTCGTCCTCAGAACGGGCGTCGAGAAGAGGCATCCACCCTCATCATCCTGCTGAACAGCACGTCGCGCGGGAGGCATCGAGGACCCGGAGTGAAGAAGAGAAATTCTGAACTCGAAGCCCCCATCAGCGGCAGACAGCTATCTTCCTTCTACCACGGTGGTGGGTAAGCCAATCAGCGAAAGTCGGCAGCGTTGGCTGTAGCGAAGGGGAGGAAAGACGGAGGAAAGAGGGCGGTGAAATCGACCGCGGCTGGTGAAAAGGGCCGGGCCGCATTCGGGCCGAAAGGCGCAACGACTGGGGCAGCTGAAGGCGCGAGAGCCGCGGTGAATTCAAACGCAGTGGGTGCACATAACCGGGCTGCAAGAAGGGCTGCGAGGCGCGACGGCAGGGAAGCGCGAATGCCCACGGGAACCGCGGTGGAGTAGAAGCAGCGTCGGGGGAGTTGTTAACCACTGGGGAGGTGAGACCGGCAGCAGCACAGCAATCGCCATTGCAGCCAGCGGGTGAAGAAGACGAGCGCGGGAAAGACCGCCAAGCGCGGGAGGCCGCCATTTTGGAAAAAAAAAATTTGCAAAGATGCCTAAACATGGGAACATTAATACTTTTGATAGCGACATCGAAGATTGGACCATGTATGTAGAACGCATAGAAGTTTATTGTAGAGCAAATAAGATACCAGATGGGGAGAAAGCACTAACCTTATTAAACTTAATGGGTGCGAAGACATACGGGCAATTGAAACACCTTCTATCACCAGAGAAACTGGCGGATAAGGCTTTCGCGGATATTGTTACCATCCTGAAAAATCATTTAAGCCCCACGCCGCTGATGCTAGCGGAACGATTTAAATTTTACAGCAGAAAGCAGCTGAAAGATGAAAGCAATGCTGAATTTTTAATTGAATTGCGTAAGCTAGCAAAGTACTGTCAGTTTGGAACAGGACTAACAGATGCGCTAAGAGATAAATTTGTGTGTGGATTGTTAAAAGAAGAGACACAAAAGCGACTGCTTGAGGAGAATGAGCTGATGCTTGATAAAGCTGTCGCTATGGCAGCATCGCACGAAGCCGCAGCGAGAGGCACGGCGGTAATGCAGCTACGGTCACCGGAACTCAGCACAAATCAAATGGTCTTGGGTACAGTAAAATGTTATCGTTGTGGAAAGACAACGCACGATCAGAACCAGTGCTGGTTCAAAAATAAGGAATGCAGAAAATGTGGCAGGCTTGGTCACATAGCTAAAGTATGCCGGTCAGGAGAGAAGACCAGCAACAAAAAGTCACCGCAGGGAAAGTACAGAAAGGTACACAAGGTGACAGAGAACAGTTCGAACGAACAGAAGTCAGATTCAGACGCCAGCAGTAATGAACTGGGTAGCTTAAGAGTACACAACGTTGGTAAGGAAGCAGACCTCCAGACAATTTGGGTCACACTTCAGGTAGCAGGAGTCCAAGTGAAGATGGAATTGGACACTGGATCGGCATTGACGGTCATGAATAAGAAAGATTACAAAAGGTTATTCCAACATATTCCCCTACGCGATACGGAGATTATATTGAAAACATACACGGGGCAAAGAGTATACCCCATCGGAAAGATAGAGGTAAAGGTGGTCCACAAGGGCAAAGAAAGCCGAGGAATGGACTTATATATGTGCTACCTGAAGGAGGTCCACCACTACTGGGACGGGAGTGGATTAGAAAAATGAATATCGACTGGCATTCCTTAAAAGCACTAACGGTAGATGCCAGGGAAACAGATGTCAAACCTAAACGACTGTCCAGAATATTGGATGATGCTAAAGAGGTGTTCCAGCAGGGACTGGGAACACTGAGCGGAATTACGGCAAACATCAAGATTGAAGAACATGCACAACCAAAATTTTTCAAAGCCAGACCGGTACCCTATGCGATACGACCTGCTGTGGAAGCGGAGCTGGAAGCGCTAGAACATTCAGGAGTACTGTCTAAGGTAGACTGGAGTGAGTGGGCTACGCCCATTGTTCCCGTGATGAAACGTCCTTCGAGCAACAAGCCGGCAGAACCAGGGAAGGTTCGCATCTGTGGAGATTTCAAGATCACTGTTAATCCGGTGCTTCACACGGTGCAGTATCTGCTTCCGCGGATTGAGGATATCTTCGCTTCATTGTCGGGCGGGAAACACTTCACCAAGATAGACCTGGCACAGGCGTACTTACAGATGGAAGTTGAGGAAGAGTCACGCCAGTACCTCACGATCAACACGCATAGAGGCTTGTACCGGTATAATAGACTGGTTTTTGGAGTGGCATCGGCTCCAGCAATTTGGCAGAGGGCCATGGAGCAGGTATTACAGGGAATTCCAGGCACACAATGTTACCTGGACGATATTCTGATTACAGGAGATGGTGACGAAGAACACCTCGCAAATTTGGAACTGGTGCTCATCAGATTGAAAGAATATGGACTTTGAGATAATCGGCAGAAATGTGAGTTCTTTTAGAAGCGGATCTCGTACTGTGGCCATGTCATTGACCAGGAGGGACTTCATAAGTCTCCTGACAAGATCGAAGTGGTTGTGAAGGCTCCCGCTCCGGTTAATGTATCTCAGTTGAGGTCGTTCCTAGGATTGATTAACTATTACCATAAGTTTCTGCCAAATTTATCCACGGTACTGCACCCGCTGAACGCTCTTTTGCAGAAGGGAGTACCATGGGAGTGGAGCGAGGACTGTAAGAAGGCCTTTCGCAAAAGCAAGGAATTGATAACCTCAGAGGAAGTGTTGGCTCACTTCAACCCAACACTGCCTATTCGTTTGGCTTGTGATGCTTCTCCATATGGTATTGGGGCAGTACTCTCACACAAGTTGCCAAATGGCACGGAGAGGCCAGTCGCGTTCGCATCCAGATCATTGACCTCCGCTGAGCGCAACTATGCTCAGATAGATAGGGAGGCTCTCAGCCTTGTGTGGGGAGTAAAGAAGTTTAATCATTACCTGCAGGGCCAAAAGTTTACGCTTCTGACAGACCAGCAGCCGTTGGTATCCATTTTTAACCCTAAGAAGGGTGTGTCGGTGATGACAGCACAGAGACTCCAGAGATGGTCCCTTTTCCTAGGGGCACATCAATATCAGATAGAATTCAAAGGTACAAAGCAGCATGGTAATGCTGATGGGCTGTCGCGCCTGCCACTACCTGAAGAAGAGGAGACAACGAAGGTTGACCCTGTTGAGTTATTTCACTCGACCATCATCGAGTGTTTACCAGTCACCAATGCAAGTATTGAAAGAGAAACCAGGAACGACCCGACACTGTCCCGAGTCTACGAGGTGACAGTGAAGGGATGGCCAGCACATGGTGATTCTCTGTTACCGGCATTCTCGGCAAGACGAGACCAGCTGTCTGTCTGTCAAGGAACATTGATGTATGGAATGAGAGTGATTATTCCTCCTAAGTTAAGGGAAAGAGTTCTAAAGGAACTGCATGAAGGTCATCTGGGGGGAGTCAAGATGAAAAGCCTTGCTAGGGCTTATGTGTGGTGGCCGGGTATCGACCAACAGATAGAGGAGCTGATGAAAAGCTGCTCAGGGTGCCAAAAAGTGCAAAATGCACCTCCGATTGCACCGCTGCATCCATGGGAATGGCCTTCAGCCCCATGGCAACGCGTACATATTGACTTTGCTGGTCCATTCATGGACTCCATGTTTCTAATTGCGGTGGACGCACATTCTAAATGGCCAGAAGTGATCAAGATGACTGCCACTACTTCAGAAAAGACAATTGTGGTGTTAAGAACGATATTCGCAAGGAACGGATTGCCAGAACAAATATGTTCCGACAACGGACCACAGTTCGTGTCAGAAGAATTCCAAAAATTCTTAAAGAAGAATGGGGTGAAACATTATACCTCTGCCCCATATCATCCGGCTACAAATGGGTTGGCCGAGAGATTTGTACAAACATTCAAAAAGGCAATAAAGGCCATGAGCGAAGATCAGATTCCACTACAACATAAGGTGGACAAGTTTCTACTGGCATATCGAAACGCCGCTCATGCAGTGACAAACCAAAGTCCTGCCATGATGTTTTATAACAGGAGGTTGCGGTCCAGGTTGGACTTGTTAAAACCAAATGTGCGGAGGGAAGTTGAAAACAAACAGTTCCAGCATATAAATAACAAGACCACTCGGAGTTTCGAGGTAGGACAACCAGTGTTGGCCAGGGACTATGGAAATGAGAAATGGTAATCTGGAACAATTCGGGCCAGACAAGGACCCCTGATGTACACGGTAGATGTTGGTAAAAATGTAATATGGCGTCATGCTGACCAACTGGTAGAATCGAGAACAAGGGTCGAACCCATGGTTACGACAGAGACAACCGTGGAAGAAGTTAGTGAACCTGAAGCATCTACCTCGGCAGTGAATGTACCTGATGATGATGTCCAAGACATAAGAGACCAACTAGAGGAGTCACCTCAGCAACAAGAAGCAGAGACCCCTGAAAGGCGTTATCCAACTCGAATCAGGAGGCCTCCTGAGAGACTGAACCTTTGAACTGTTTCTACATGAAGTTGTATATATGTATATATGTTATTATGTTATGTTAAATGGGGATATAACTGTTAAGTTAAAAAGGGAGGATTGTGGTGTATGTAACTTGTTCCACCTTAAGAGAACTTAAACCTGTTCCACCTTAAGGGATGTACTACTTTCTCTGGCTGCTGTATACGGTAATACCGGTGGTGACCACACCGGTATATAAGTGCTGTGTAGTAATTTGCTGGGTAGTACAGCCCTAACCTCCTAATAGTAAAGACCTATTGAAAAGTTATTCTTGTAGTCTGTGTCAGTAATTGACCTTAAATATAACTGGAACACACAGACTTAACATTACTAAGACATTTTGCACATGGCATGCTAGTTGCACATGGTTTACATCTACGTGGCCATTAGCCCAAGTGTTTCAAGTGCTCAGATAAAACAATGCATTACATTTCTTGCATGGATTTTAAGGTGTTTGCCTTCACCAAAACAAAAGACAATTCTTAATCTGAAAAATACAGACTAAATTGCAATCTTAATGATGTAAACAATGGCAAAAAAAGTTAAATAACTATGAAGCGCATCTGCTGACTGTCATGTTTTGTGGTCGAAGTGACGAGTTTGTGGTCAGCTGGACCATATACAGAATTGTAAGTTTCGTGACAACTATCGTGTGCCATTTCAGGAAAGCTGTATGACCTTTGCTTCAGTGCGTCATGTCACTATAAACACAAGTTACTGAGGGCCAGATGGGCTAAGCTTGCTCTCACTGATCAGTGTTTTTCACAGCTTCCTGAAAACTTTCAGAAGCAAAATAACTAGAAAACTAATATTTTACAACTAGCTGAAAGTATTTATCAAAGATAAAGCTGGGTAAGTTTAACTTTATTTTGTGCATTTAGTTACAGCAAACACACATGCTCACTTATAACATTTACTGGAGGCTCAGCATTGACTTATGTAACAGAGATTTGCTTATGTCTGAATAATTTGAAGTAAAGTTTTGTTGTGATGTATGTAAGACAGGCAAACAATTTACCTGCAACCACAGTTTCTTACAATACAAACAGGTGTACTTTCTAAATCTGGGAGAGTGACCATCATATAATTTCAAGCAAACACATCTGAGTAATTTATTATTTGCATTAAAACATGCCCAGTTTGTGTAATACAGTGACTAGTTTTGACCTCCTTGCACCAAGAGCAACTTGGAGATGGAGAAATCCCTGGAAGTAAGGCAATGAATACTCAATTGAAATTGAATTGCATTCATGCCCAGTAACAGCTTAACCTGGCCATGGAGGAACGAATCAAATAAATCACAGCACAACTCAGCCCATCAATCCTGCGCTAGGGCTAGCTCTTCAACCTGTTTCCCTGCAATATCCCTGTATACATTTATATTCTTTGGGCAAGAGATACAGAGGGAATGTGAGGAAAAACTTTTTTACGCAGCGAGTGGTGAGGACCTGGACCTCGATTTCAAGGGGAGACTGGATAGGCACTTGAGGGAAATAAACTTGCAGGGCTACGGGGATAGAGCGGGGGAATGGGGCTGACTGGATTGCTCTACAGAGAGCTGGCACAGACTCGATGGGCCGAAAGGCCTCCTTCTGTGCCGTACGACTGACTCTTTCTTTTCAAATACTAATCCAATTTCCTTGTAAATGATATTACAGTCACTAGGGGTAATTGATGTCCATGGAAATGAAAATCTCGACGATGTATAACAGGCAGTTGATTCAATATCGGCTGCTTTTGCCCACGGTTTGCCCACAGTTTCAATAGCCATTTGTGGTAAAGCATTCCATGTTCTAGTAAACTTCTGTGTGAAAACATGTCTAGAGAGGTTACAGAGGAGATTTACAAGGGTTTTACCGGGAGTAGAGAATCTTAGCTATGAGGAAAGACTGGATAGGCTGGGTCTGTTTTCCTTGGAACAGAGGAGGCTGAGGGGAGACCTTATTGAGGTGTATAAAATTATGAGGGGCCTAGATAAACTGGATAGAAAGGACCTAGTTAAGAACATAAGAACATAAGAAATAGGAGCAGGAGTAGGCCAATCGGCCCCTCGAGCCTGCTCCGCCATTCAATAAGATCATGGCTGATCTGATCCTAACCGCCAATCCACTATCACAGAACCATCTCCTGAATCTAACAGAATTAGACGCACGAAATAGGAGCAGGATCAGGCGACACGGCCCCTGGGCCCGCTCCGCTACCCACAGGGCCATGACCATTCCGAACCTAGACTCATGTCCAAATTCCTGCCCGCTCCCCGTAACCCTTAATTCCCTTTACTTCTAGGAAACTGTCTATTTCTGTTTTAAATTTATGTAATGATGTAGCTTCTACAGCTTTTTGGGGCAGCATATTCCATGGACCTACCACCCTCTGAGTGAAGTAGTTCCTCCTCATCTCAGTTTTGAAAGAGCAGCCCCTTATTCTAAGACTATGCCCCCTAGTTCTAGTTTCACCCATCATCGGGAACATCTTCCCCGCATCCACCCGATCCAACCCCTTCACAATCTTATATGTTTCAATAAGGTCGCCTCTCATTCTTCTGAACTCCAATGAGTAGTGTAGTGTCCGTGTGTAGATAAAGACACTGAAGACAGGAGTTGGTTCATAGGTATTTACAAAGCAAGTCTGGGGGGGGTTCTAAAGGATATACACAATACACAGGCTTATATAGCCCAAGTGGCAATTACCGGCATTACGCACGCCTGGGGCTCTTAAAGGCACATACACCACAAGTAGAGTCCCAATCTACTCAACCTCTCCTCATATGTCCATCCCCTCATCCCCGGGATTAACCGAGTGAACCTTCTTTGTACTGACTCGAGAGCAAGTATGTCCTTTCTTAAGTATGGACACCAAAACTGTACGCAGTATTCCAGGTGCGGTCTCACCAATACCTTGTACAACTGAAGCAATACCTCCCTATTTTTATATTCTATCCCCCTAGCAATGAAAGCCAACATTCCATTGGCCTTCTTAATCACTTGCTGCACCTGCATACTAACCTTTTGAGTTTCGTGCACCAGGACCCCCAGATCCCTTTGTACTTCAGTACTTTCCAGTTTCTTGCCATTAAGATAATCACTTGCTCTACGATTTTTCCTGCCAAAGTGCATAACCTCACACTTTCCAGTATTGTATTCCATCTGCCAAATCTCTGCCCACTTACTTAGCCTGTCTATGTCCCCTTGCAGGTTGTTTATGTCCTCCTCACTCACTACTTTCCCTCCCATCTTTGTATCATCTGCAAACGTTGATATGTTACACTCGGTCCCCTCCTCCAAATCGTTAATATAGATTGTAAAGAGTTGGGGACACAGCACTGACCCCTGCGGAACACCACTAGTTACTGATTGCCAGTCTGAGAATGAACCATTTATCCCAACTCTCTGCCTTCTGTTAGATAGCCAATCCTCTATCCATGCCAGAATATTACCCCCAATCCCGTGATTTTTTATCTTAAGCAATAATCTTTTGTGTGGCACCTTGTCAAATGCCTTTTGGAAGTCTAAATACACTACGTCCACTGGTTCCCCTTTATCCACCCTATATGTTACTTCCTCAAAGAACTCCAGCAAATTTGTCAAACATGACTTCCCCTTCATAAAACCATGCTGACTTTGTCCTATTAAATTATGATTATCCAAATGTCCTGTTACTGTCTCCTTAATAATGGACTCCAAAATTTTACCTACCACAGATGTTAGGCTAACCGGTCTATAGTTTCCAGCCTTCTGTCTACTGCCCTTTTTAAATAAGGGTGTTACATTAGCAGTTTTCCAGTCTGCCGGGACCTTTGCCGAGTCCAGGGAGTTTTAGAAAATTATTACCAATGCATCCACAATCCCTACCGCTACTTCCCTCAAGACCCTAGGATGTAAGCCATCAGGTCCAGGTGATTTATCCGCCTTGAGTCCCATTATTTTACCGAGTACCACTTCCTTAGTGATTTTGATCGTGTTTAGCTCCTCCCCGCCTTTAGCCCCCTGTTTGTCCAGTGTTGGGATATTCTTAGTGTCCTCTACTGTAAAGACTGATATAAAATATTCATTCAGTGTTTTTGCCATCTCCATATTTCCCACCATTAATTTCCCGGTCTCATCCTCTAAGGGCCCAACATTTACTTTAGCCACCCTTTTTCTTTTTATATAACTATAAAAACTCTTACTATCTGTTTTTATATTTTTTGCTAATTTACTTTCATAATCTATCTTCCCTTTCTTAATCAATCTTTTTGTTAATTTTTGCTGTCTTTTAAAGTTTTCCCAATCCTCTATCCTCCCACTAGATTTGGCTACCTTATATGCCCTTGTTTTTAGTTGAATACTATCCTTAATTTCTTTACTTAGCCACGGATGGCTGTCTTTTCTTTTGACCCCTTAGCAGACGGGTCAAAAACCAGGGGGCACAGATTTAAAGTAATTGGGAGAAGGTTTAGAGGGGATTTGAGGGGAAATTTCTTCACGTAGAGGGTTGTGGGGGTCTGGAACTCACTGCCTGAAAGGGTGGTAGAGGAGGGACCCTAACCACATTTAAAAAGTACTTGGATGTGCACTTGGGATGCTGTAACCTGGAGGGCTATGGACCAAGAGCTGGGAAGTGGGATTAGGCCGGATAACTCTTTGTTGGCCGGCGCGGACACGATGGGCCGAAATGGCCTCCTACCATGCTGTAACTTTCTATGGTTCTATGTTTCTAACTTCCCCCTTCATTCTTGCAATAATCTTCAGTCTATGCCTACTTGTTACCAATTCATGAACCAGTGGAGAAAATCTTTCTTTATATTTATATGAAGACAGGCTCTTATTCCTAGTATCATTCTAATGAATTGTTACTGTACCCTTTCTGTGACTCTAATATCCTTCCTATAAAGGGGTGCACGCGGCTGAATGCAATATTCCAACTGTAGCCTAACCAATACAACTGCAAAATACTGCAGATGTTGGAAATCCGAAATAACAACAGAAAATGCTGGAAAAACTAAGCAGGTCAGGCAACATCCGTGGAGAGAAATTTGAGTTGACGTTTCGGGTTGAACCCTCTTTCAAAACTGGAAATAAAAGAAAATAGATCGAAGGCAGGGCTGCGATCGGACAAAAGAAGTGAAAGAAACAAAAGGAGTAAAAGAGACAATAAAAGATATTAGAAGCTAGACGAGATGGTAATAGGCTGAGATTAGGTGTAAAGTGTACTGGCAGGGCAAGAGATAGCTGCCAGGTGTGAGAGAGAAACAAAAGGAAAGGGGGGGGCGGGGAAAGGAGTGGAAAAATTACAAGTAAAATGTAATAGGGGCCGAGGTTATGATCTGAAATTGTTGAACTCGATATTGAGTCCGGAAGGCTGCAGAGTGCCTAATCGGAAGATGAGGTGCTGTTCCTCGAGTTTACGTTGAGCTTCCGTGGAACAATACAAGAGGCCAAGGACGGTGAGGTCAGAGTGGGAATGGAGCGGTGAATTAAAATGACAGGCGACCGGAAGCTCGGGGTCACCCTTACGGACTGAACGGAGGTGTTCCGCAAAGCAGTCACCCAATCTGCGTTTGGTCTCCCCAATGTAGAGGAGACCGCATCGTGAGCAGCGAATACAGTATACTAGATTGCGAGAAGTACAAGTAAATCGCTGTTTCACCTGGAAGGGGTGTTTGGGGCCCTGGACAGTGGGAAGGGGGGAGATATAGGGGCAGGTGTTACATCTCCTCTGCTTGCACGGGAAGGTGCCAGGCGAAGGGGAAGGGCTGTTTGGGGTGATAGAGGAGTGGACTAGGGTGTCTCGGAGGGAGCGGTCCCTGCGGAATGCTGAAAGGGGAGGGGAGGGGAAGATATGTTTGGTGGTGGGATCACTTTGGAGGTAGCAGAAATGCCGGAGGATGATCCTTTGAATGTGGAGGCTGGTGGGGTGAAAGGTGAGCCTAACCAATGTTTTGTACAAATTGAACAAGACTGCCTTGATTTTATATTCACTGCTCCAGTGTATAAAACTCAAAATCCCATTTGCCTTTTTTATGGCCTTTTCTAACTCCCACATTAAAAAATCAAAATGTGCCTGTTCACTGGACTCTGTTTCTCCAAATTTTTTCTTTCTGCTAATTTAGGATATAGTTCCTTTCACTGGTCTCAGACTTTAACTTTGGTCTCTTCCATATCCTCTCCTCCCTGTCCTCTGTTTGTGACCAGGACATGACTCTTCTGATCTCTGCCATGCCTTTCTAAACTGAATTCACCCTGTGTCCATTTGTATGCACATTTTGGCTGCCAGTCCAGATCCGATATTTATATCTCCCTTTTTTTTCCTCTTGGCTCCTCCTGCCCCCTTATCTCCTGACTCCTCCCTTTCCGGTCACCCAGTCTTGCCACCTATCCTCTCTCTCTCTCTCTCTCTCTCTCCCTCGAGTACTTTGCCCACCCCAAATTCTGCCTTTCACTACTCCTCTGCCTTCCTCCTCCCCTGCCATCTTCCCAGGCTTCAATTCCCTTTGAATAAACACACAGCTACACTCTTGCCTCCCTTTGTATTCTCTGAAGGGCCCATCAAGGCAGCCGCCACTGCCTCATAACGGGCAGCAACACCAACTGCCCCATCCTCCTCTCTTACTGACCTTCTTGACCAGTGTGCTTGCTGGTGACTAACTTTGTGATCATCCTTCCTATACTGCACACGTCATCCACAACTGCCCCTGTGGATCAATAATCACCACTCCTCTCCACCTTTCCCACCAGAATGTCCATTCACTCACAAACAAGACTGTTGTCATCCACAACCTTATTGCAGCTGGTTCCATTGTTATCCTAGCTTTGACTAAAACTTGGCTCATAGGTGGCACCGTGGCTTCTTTGGCACCTTCTCCTCCTTCAAGTATCGCACCTCTCCTTTAAAATCCTCATTATGTACTGACTGCCCCCCCCAACATACCCCATGTTTCTCCAAGAATTATCCTCCCTTAGCCTCTGCACTGAACAGCCCCTCATCCTTGGTGATTTCAATCTTCATCTCAGTTCCCCTTGTTCTCTCACCTCTGAATTCACTGCCCTCCTGTCCTTTCTGAACCTCTCCCTCCATATAAACTTGCCTACCCTTGACTTTGCTATCATCCATAGCCTTTCTATTCCCTCGGTCTTAATCAATGACAGGGCCATCTCCGACCATTTTTTTGCATTCATCAACACTCAGGTACCCTACCCCATTCAAAACCCCACTTCCTTCTGTGATTTTCCCTGGTAACAACTCTCCCAAGTCACGTACAACTGCACTTTCATACTCCCAGCTGCCGAGTCTTTGATCTGCTGTTCACCATAACACTTCTGCAGGCATGATTTGCTCAACTATTCCCTCAACTCCAACTTTGATCTCATTCTCCCCAGCAAAACATTTAGGCCTAGAAATTCAGTTGGTAGCGCCAGCCGCTAGTGCCTTAAGAGGGCGATAAGTGGGGCGCGAAGTGGCTAGCGCCTGGGCGCGGCGCGATCTGCACCTCTCGTGAACTTGAGTGGACATTTAGTGGTGGTGCAAAACCGCAATGCCCGCTCAGCTGCGCGCGCAGATCCTGATGTCATTTCATGGTGCAACGCCCTTGGTGCGCCCCAAACTGGAACTTCAGTGGCGCCCCCCTTCTTTCCGCCTGGCGCTCCCAGCAACTGGTTGAGTGGAACGGTTCCCAGTCGCTGTGGGGCTGGGGGGTGGTGCTATTTAAAGGGGGCTCTTCCTGCCTTCTTTGTGGTAGCCATTTTGGACCACTCCTTCTGTGTGAGAGAGAGAGAGATTTGCAGAAAGACAAAGGGAGAGACTTTCTGCTTTGACTCAGCGCTTGCACAGGTACCTCTGGCTTCAGCCCAGAGCTTTGCAGTTGGATTGATTTTTCAGTGCCATAGCCTTGAGTGGCCACATATGATGGGGGCTGCAATGTGTAAAAACGTTGGGTTTCTCCATTGCATTGAGAGGGCTCAGAGACACAGAGAGAGAGTGCCAATCATGGCCAGATGGAGGAGGGCCAACAGGCGTCGGCACAGGAGGCCTTACCCTCCCAGGGTATACTGCCAGCAGTTCTCATACCTCAACATGTCTGAGGAGCAGTGTATTCAGAGGCTTCGATTCAGAAGGGAGGTGGTCACTGAGATCTGCCACCTGCTTCAGAGAGATCTGCAGCCTCAGTTGAGGAGCAGGATGTCTCTGTCGGTGGCAGTGAAAGTGACAGTGGCTCTGAACTTCTATGCCACCGGCTCCTTCCAATCCGCTACTGGGGACATTGCCAATGTCTCCCAGTTTGCGGTGCATTGCTGCATCCACCAAGTCACGAATGCACTCTTCAAAAGGCGACGTCAGTACATTTCCTTCCCCATGACCCTGGACAAGCAGCAGGAGCATGCAAAGGGATTTGCAAGAATTGCGGGCTTCCCCATGGTCCAGGGTGCCATTGACTGCACGCATGTGGCTTTGCGGGCGCCTCTATAGAACCACAGCGGTGGACCTAGGAGTGGATTGAGGAGCGCGGCGGAGGATAAAAGCGGCGGCAGTGAGCGAGGCCCAACCACAGCGGCGGACCTGGGAGTGGATTGAGGAGCGCGGCGGAGGATAAAAGCGGCGGCAGTGAGCGAGGCCCGACCACAGCGGCGGACCTGGGAGTGGATTGAGGAGCGCGGCGGAGAATAAAAGCGGTGGCAGTGAGCGAGGCCCGACCAAAGCGGCGGACCTGGGAGTGGATTGAGGAGCGCGGCGGAGGATAAAAGCGGCGGCAGTGAGCGAGGCCCGACCACAGTGGCGGACCTGGGAGTGGATTGAGGAGCGCGGCTTAGGATAAAAGCGGTGGCAGTGAGTGAGGCCCGACCACAGCGGTGGACCTGGGAGTGGATTGAGGAGCACGGCGGAGGATAAAAACGGCGGCAGTCAGCGTGGCCCGACCACAGCGGCGGACCTGGGAGTGGATTGAGGAGCGCGGCTTAGGATAAAAGCGGCGGCAGTGAGCGAGGCCCGACCACAGCGGCGGACCGGGGAGTGGATTGAGGAGCATGGCTTAGGATAAAAGCGGCGGCAGTGAGCGAGGCCCGACCACAGCGGCGGACCTGGGAGTGGATTGAGGAGCGCGGCGGAGGATAAAAGCGGTGGCAGTGAGCGAGGCCCGACCACAGCGGCGGACCTGGGAGTGGATTGAGGAACGCGGCGGAGGATAAAAGCGGCGGCAGTGAGCGAGGCCCGACCACAGCGGCGGACCTGGGAGTGGATTGAGGAGCGCGGCGGAGGATAAAAGCGGCAGCAGTGAACGAGGCCCGACCACAGCGGCGGACCTGGGAGTGGATTGAGGAGCACGGCGGAGGATAAAAGCGGCGGCAGTGAGCGAGGTCCGACCACAGCGGCGGACCTGGGAGTGGATTGAGGAGCGCGGCGGCGGATAAAAGCGGCGGCAGTGAGCGAGGCCCGACCACAGCGGCGGACCTGGGAGTGGATTGAGGAGCGCGGCGGAGGATAAAAGCGGCGGCAGTGAGTGAGGCCCGACCACAGCGGCGGACCTGGGAGTGGATTGAGGAGCACGACGGAGGATAAAAGCGGCGGCAGTGAGCGAGGCCCGACCACAGCGGCAGACCTGGGAGTGGATTGAGGAGCGCGGTGGAGGATAAAAGCGGCGGCAGTGAGCGAGGCCCGACCAATTCAGCAGCAGGAGAGAGAGGTAAAAAGTAATCAAAGTGTGACATCACCAGAAAGCAGGTAAGTGATTGGTTGGTGAGTAGTTCTCTCTTTTTAAACTTTAACTCTGTGGTTTATAGTTACTAAGGTCTCTCTGGTGTAACGGGGACTGTTGGTAAACCATTTAACTGTAGTGTAATTAGTGGGATTGATTGATTTAATTTAAATTCAATTAATTAAAGGGTAAGTCATGGCAGGACAGCCCGGCCACGTGGTATGCTCCTCCTGCGATATGTGGGAACTCAGGGACACTTCTTGTGTCCCTGACAACTATGTGTGCAGGAAGTGCATCCAGCTGCAGCTACTGACAGACCGCATTGCGGCACTGGAGCTGCGATTGGATGCATACTGGAGCGTTCGCGATGCTTGGGATGTCGTGAATAGCACGTTTATGGAGTTGGACACACCGCAGGTAGAGGTTGAACAAGCAGAAAGGGAATGGGTGACCAACAGGCAGAGTACTAGGTGCAGGCAGGTAGTGCAGGGATCCCCTGTGGACATCCCCCTCTCAAACAGATACACCACTTTGAGTGCTGTTGGGCGGCATGGCTTACCAGAGGAAAGCAGCAGCAGCCAGCTTCCTGGCACCAGGGGTGGCTCTGCTGCACAGGACGGGAGGAAAAAGAGGGGTAGAGCTATAGTAATAGGGGATTCTATTGTAAGGGGAATAGATAGGCGTTTCTGCGGCCGCAAATGAGACTCCAGGATGTTGTGTTCCCTCCCTGGTGCAAGGGTCAAGGATGTCTCAGAGCGGCTGCAGAACATCTTGGAAGGGGAGGGTGAACAGCCAGTTGTCGTGGTGCATATAGGCACCAACGATATAGGTAAAAAGCGGGATGAGGTTCTAAAAGCGGAATATAGGGAGTTAGGAGGTAAATTAAAAAATAGGACCTCAAAGGTAGTAATCTCAGGATTGCTACCAGTGCCACGTGCTAGTCAGAGTAGAAATAGAAGGATCTTTCAGATGAATATGTGGCTGGAGGGATTCAAGTTCCTGGGACATTGGAACCGGTTCTGGGGGAGGTGGGACCAGTTCAAACTGGACGGTTTGCACCTGGGCAGGGCTGGAACCGATGTCCTAGGGGGAGTGTTTGCTAGTGCTGTGGGGGAGGGTTTAAACTAAAATGGCAGGGGGTTGGGAACCTGAGCAGGGAGACAGAGGAAAGGGAAACAAGGATAAAAGCAAAAGACAGGAAGGAGAAAAACAAAAGTGGAAGTCAGAGAAATCAATGGCTTAAATCAAACGTGGCCACAGTAAATAATAATTCTAATAAGTCTAAGAGCGTTAAAAAAGCAAGCCTGAAGGCTTTGTTTCTTAATGCGAGGAGCATTCATAATAAGGTGGATGATTTGGCTGCACAAATAGAGGTAAACGAATATGATTTGGTTGGGATTACGGAAACGTAGCTCAAGGATGGCCAAGGCTGGGAACTCAACATCCAGGGGTATTCGATATTCAGGAAAGATAGGCAAAAAGGAAAGGGAGGTGGGGTAGCATTACTGGTTAAAGAAGGGATTAACACAATTGTAAGGAAGGATATTAGCTCTGATGATGTGGAACCTGTATGGGTAAAATTGAGAAATACCAAGGGGCAGAAAATGTTAGTGGGAGTGGTATATAGACCTCCAAACAGTAAGGTGGAGGTTGGGGATGGCATTAAAAGGGAAATTAAAGAAGCGTGCAATAAGGGCACCACTGTCATCATGGGTGACTTTAATCTACATATAGATTGGGCTAACCAAATTAGTAACAATACTGTGGAGGAGGAATTCCTGGAGTGTTTACGGGATGGTTTCCTGGACCAATATGTTGAGGAACCAACCAGAGATCAGGCCATCTTAGACTGGGTATTATGTAACGAGAAAGGATTAATTAGCAATCTTGTTGTACGAGGCCCCTTGGGTCAGGGCGATCATAATATGATCAAATTCTTCATTAAGATGGAGAATGAAGTAGTTGACTCAGAGGCTAGGGTCCTAAATTTAAATAAAGGAAACTACGATGGTCTGAGGCGCGAGTTGGGTAGGATTGATTGAGGAATGTCACTCAAAGGGTTGATGGTGGATAGGCAATGGCAAACATTCAAAGACCGAATGGATGTACTTCAGAAATAACAACAGAAAATGCTGGAAAAACTCAACAGGTCAGGCAACATCCGTGGAGAGAAATTTGAGTTGACGTTTCGGGT
Organism: Somniosus microcephalus; assembly: GCF_052327205.1. Lineage (NCBI taxonomy): Eukaryota > Metazoa > Chordata > Chondrichthyes > Squaliformes > Somniosidae > Somniosus > Somniosus microcephalus. The sequence continues at coordinate 136,289,220 of NC_140995.1, forward strand.
CGAACCCTTCTTCAAAACTGGAAATAAAAGAAAATAGATCGAAGGCAGGGCTGCGATGGGACAAAAGAAGTAAAAGAAACAAAAGGAGTAAAAGAGACAATAAAAGGTATTCGAAGCTAGACGAGATGGTAATAGGCTGAGATTAGGTGTGAAGTGTACTGGCAGGGCAAGAGATAACTGCCAGGTGTGAGAGAGAAACAAACGGAAAGGGGGGGGGAAAGGAGTGGAAAAATTACAAGAAAAAATGTAATAGGGGCCTCGAGGAACAGCACCTCATCTTCCGATTAGGCACTCTGCAGCCTTCCGGACTCAATATCGAGTTCAACAATTTCAGATCATAACCTCGGCCCCTATTACATTTTTTCTTGTAATTTTTCCACTCCTTTCACCCCCCCCCTTTCCTTTTGTTTCTCTCTCACACCTGGCAGCTATCTCTTGCCCTGCCAGTACACTTCACACCTAATCTCAGCCTATTACCATCTCGTCTAGCTTCGAATACCTTTTATTGTCTCTTTTACTCCTTTTGTTTCTTTTACTTCTTTTGTCCGATCGCAGCCCTGCCTTCAATCTATTTTCTTTTATTTCCAGTTTTGAAAAAGGGTTCAACCCGAAACGTCAACTCAAATTTCTCTCCGTGGATGTTGCCTGACCTGCTGAGTTTTTCCAGCATTTTCTGTTGTTATTTCGGATTTCTAACATCTGCAGTATTTTGCTATCGTACTAGAGGATGAACTACAGAATTTGTTCATCCCAGTTTGGCATAAAAATAAAACAAAAAAGGTGACTCAACCGTGGCTAACAAGGGAAATTAGGGATAGCATAAGATCCAAGGAGAGGACATATAAATTGACCAGAAAAAGTAATAATCCTGAGGATTGGGAGCAGTTTAGGATTCAACAAAGGAGGACAAAGGGATTAATTAAGAAGGGGAAAATAGAATATGAGAGTAAGCTTGCAGGGAACATAAAAACTGACTGTAAAAGCTTTTATAGATATGTGAAGAGAAAAAGATTGGTGAAGTCAAACGTAGGTCCATTGCAGTCAGAATCAGGGGAATTCATAATGGGGAACAAAGAAATGGCTGACCAACTAAATACACATTTTGGTTTTGTCTTCACAAAGGAGTGTGAGGGTGCCGGTTAGTTCCCTCAGTAACCCCTAGATGGCACCTGCACTTGTTTTTGTCCCTTTGTTAATTGTTACTAGTTTCTCCTGTGCTTATTACTTAACTGCCTTTTATCAGGTTTATTGGTTTCACCTGTTTTTGCTTGTATTTAATTTCTGTGGTTTCTTCCCTCTGTGCTCAGTCTTGACAAGCCGTTTGCCTAGTGGTAGCTTGTCTTGAGCTCCTATGTTTGTAACAGTTTACCTGTGTGAATCTAGTAAAGTACTTTTATTTAAGACTGCATACCTGCTTCTCGCCTCGTCTGTCTGCACTTGGGTCCAGAACCAGCCACGCCCTGACAAAGGAGGACACAAATAAACTCCCAGAGATGCTGGGGAACATAGGGTCTGATGAAAGGGTGGAACTGAAAGAAATCAGTATTTGTAGGGAAATGGTGTTAGGAAAATTGATGGGACTGAAAGCCAATAAATCCCCAGGGCCTGATAATCTACGATGTGGAGATGCCGGTGTTGGACTGGAGTGGACAAATGTAAGAAGACACACAACACTAGGTTATAGTCCAACATCTTTATTTGAAATCACAAGCTTTCAGAGCGCTGCTCCTCCGTCACGTGAAGTGAAGAGTTGCATATAAGCACAGCACATATAATCAGAGGGTACTGCCAGATGATTACAGGAAATCTTTCTAACTGCCCTTTATCACACCTCGGCAGAGAGATAATCACAGCAATTACAGGTGTGAATGCTCTCCAAACAGGTCAGTCAGGAAAACATTACATCAAAGAACAATGAGGTGGGGTCAAATGTTGCAGATGCTGGGGTCTGTATGAAAAACAAAAAACAAACAAAAAACTATTTTTTTGCTGGAAATCACAGCAGGTCCGGCCGCATCTGTGTAGAGAGAACAAGCCAATGACGACTCAAGTCTGGATGACTCTACGTCAGGTGGGTTTACATGTAGCATGACATGAACCCAAGATCCCGGTTGAGGCCGTCCTCATGAGTGCGGAACTTGGCTATCATTTTCTGCTCGACGATTTTGCGTTGTCGTGTGTCTCGAAGGCCGCCTTGGAGAATGCTTACCCAAAGATCAGAGGCTGAATGTCCTTGACTGCTGAAGTGTTCCCCGACTGGGAGGGAACACTCCTGCCTGGCGATTGTTGTGCGGTGTCCGTTCATCCGTTGTCGCAGTGTCTGCATGGTTTCACCGATGTACCATGCTCCGGGGCATCCTTTCCTGCAACGTATGAGGTAGACAACGTTGGCCGAGTCACATGAGTATGTACCATGTACCTGGTGGGTGGTGTCCTCACGTGTGATGATGGTATCTGTGTTGATGATCTGGCATGTCTTGCAGAGGTTGCCGTGGCAGGGTTGTGTGGTGTCATGGTCGCTGTTCTCCTGAAAACTGGGTAATTTGCTGCGAACGATGGTCTGTTTGAGGTTAGACGGCTGTTTGAAGGCGAGTAGTGGAGGCGTGGGGATGGCCTTAGCGAGGTGTTCGTCGTCATTGATGACATGTTGAAAGCTGCGAAGAACATGGCGTAGTTTCTCCGCTCCGGGGAAGTACTGGACGATGAATGGTACTCTGTGGATTGTGTCCCGTGTTTGTCTTCTGAGGAGGTCTATGCGATTTTTCGCGGTGGCCCATCGGAACTGTCGATCGACGAGTCCAGCATCATATCCCGTTCTTACGAGGGCATCTTTCAGCATCTGTAGGTGTCCATCGCGTTCCTCCTCGTCTGAGCAGATCCTGTGTATTCACAGGGCTTGTCCATAGGGGATGGCTTCTTTAACGTGGTTCGGGTGGAAGCTGGAGAAGTGGAGCATCATGAGGTTGTCCGTGGGCTTGTGGTAGAGTGAAGTGCTGAGGTGTCCGTCTTTGATGGAGATTAGTGTGTTCAAGAATGAAACCGATTCTGAGGAGTAGTCCATGGTGAGTTTGATGGTGGGATGGAACTTGTTGATGTTATCGTGTAGTCTTTTCAGCGATTCTTCGCTGTGGGTCGATAGGAAGAAAATGTCGTCGATGTATCTGGTGTATAGCGGTGGTTGGAGGTCCTGTGCAGCGAAGAAGGCTGGCTCAAACTTGTGCATGAAGATGTTGGCGTATTGGGGTGCGAATTTGGTCCCCATGGCTGTTCCATGTGTTTGGGTAAAGAACTGGTTGTCGAAGGTGAAGACATTGTGGTCAAGGATGAAATGGATGAGTTGTACGATGGCGTCTGGAGATTGGCTGTTGTTGGTGTTGAGTACTGAGGCTGTTGCAGCAATGCCGTCATTGTGGGAGATACTGGTGTAGAGTGCCGAGACGTCCATCGTGGCGAGGAGTGTTCCTGGTTCAACTGGTCCGTGGGTGCTGAGTTTCTGTAAGAAGTCTGTAGTGTCGCGACAGAAGCTGGGGGTTCCCTGTACGATGGGTTTCAGGGGTTACTGAGGGAACTAACCGGCACCCTCACACAACAGAGTACCCTTCGTCATCCAGTACTTCCCCGGAGCGGAGAAACTACACCATGTTCTTCGCAGCCTTCAACATGTCATTGATGACGACGAACACCTCGCTAAGGCCATCCCCACGCCTCCACTACTCGCCTCCAAACAGTCGCTTAACCTCAAACAGATCATCGGCCAACGTTGTCTACCTCATACGTTGCAGGAAAGGATGCCCCGGAGCATGGTACATCGGCAAAACCATGCAGACACTGCGACAACGGATGAACGGACACCGCACAACAATCGCCAGGCAGGAGTGCTCCCTCCCAGTCGGGGAACACTTCAGCAGTTAAGGGCATTCAGCCTCCGATCTTCAGGTAAGCATTCTCCAAGGCAGCCTTCGAGACACACGACAACGCAAAATCGTCGAGCAGAAACTGATATCCAAGTTCCGCACTCATGAGGACAGCCTCAACCGGGATCTTGGGTTCATGTCACGTTACATGTAACCCCACCTAATGTAGAGTCATCCAGACTCAAGTCATCGTTGGCTTGTTCTCTCTACACAGATGTCGTGAAACTCCAGTAAAATTTGGACAGGTTGGGTGATTGGGCAGAAACATGGCAAATGCACTATAATGTGGATAAATGTGAGGTTATCCACTTTGGTGGCAAAAACAGGAAGGCAGATTATTATTTGAATGGCAATAGATTGGGAGAAGGGGAAGTGCAAAGAGACCTGGGTGTTCTTGTGCACCAGTCGCTGAAGGTAAGCATGCAGGTGCAGCAGGCGGTTAAGAAGGCAAATGGTATGTTGGCCTTTGTAGCAAGAGGGTTTGAGTACAGGAACAAGGATGTCTTGCTGCAGTTGTACAGGGCCTTGGTGAGACCGCACCTTGAGTATTGTGTGCAGTTTTGGTCGCCTTATCTGAGGAAGGACGTTCTTGCCGTGGAAGGAGTGCAGCGAAGATTCACCAGGCTGATACCTGGGATGGCAGGAATGACGTATGAGGAGAGATTGTGTCGATTGGGCTTATACTCACTGGAGTTTAGAAGATTGAGAGGGGATCTCATCGAAACCTATAAAATTCTGTCATGCCTGGACAGACTAGATGCAGGAAGAATGTTTCCGATGGTAGGGGAGTCCAGAACCAGGGGTCATAGTCTAAGGATAAGGAGTAAGCCATTTAGGACTGAGGTGAGGAGGAATTTCTTCACCCAGAGAGTGGTGAACCTGTGGAATTCTCTGCCACAGAGGGCGGTGGAGGCCAGTTCATTAAATATATTCAAGAAGGAGTTGGATATATTTCTTAAGGCTAAAGGGATTAAGTGATATGGAGAGAAGGCAGGGACAGGGTACTGAATTTGGATGATCAGCCATGATCTAATTGAATGGCGGAGCAGGCTCGAGGGGCCGAATGGCCTACTCCTGCTCCTATCTTCTATGTTTCTATGTTTCTATGCCGAGGATTACCGCAACTGGAAGGTGTTCCATTCGTTGAACGTGCAGTTGGTATGTGACCACAGGCAGCTGATACTAGCTGTCAATGCCCGCTTTCCACGCAGCAGCCACGACGCCTTCATCCTGCGCCAGACTTCTTTGGCAGATCTTTTCGAAGCCCCGGCTCACCCAGGAGGCTGGCTTCTCGGGGACAAGGGCTATCCTTTGTGCACCTGGCTGATGACTCCGCTCCGTGCGCCCAGCACTCCTGCTGAAGAGTGATACAACGACAGCCATCAAGCGACCAGGAACATCATTGAGCACCCAATCGGCGTGCTAAAGCAACGGTTCTGCTGTCTGGACCATTCCGGGGGAGCCCTTCAGTAATCGCCTGAGCGAGTCTCCCATTTCGTTGTAGTGTGCTGTATGCTGCACAGCCTGATTATCCTCAGGACTCAGCCACTGTCAGCAGACATTGGAGGACCACCAGAGGAGGAGGAGGAGGAGGAGGAGCACCAAGATGGGAGGGAGGCACAAATTGCAAGGGCCATCCGTCAGCGGCTTATTGCAAGTCGGTTCTAGGCCCCCTCTCAGGGAATGGCTTGTGCCATTGAAAGAACATGAATGGACCCACTCCACAAAGCCTGAGCCGGTCAAGGCAACAAATAGTTCAAAGTGCAAACATGCACAATCTGAATAAAGGCAATTATTTATTTAACAAACACTGTGCCCTTCCCGCATGACAAATGAATACAGAGAAATCCCCCAAAAAACAGTCAGACACATAACTGTCTCTCACAACCTGGAAACAATGAACAAAAGAGTTAAACAAAAATGACCATGATCCTCGGCCTTCACAAAAAATAAACACACCATTGTGCTACACCTCCTACTTTTGGCCTGCGAGGGTGATCTACCTCGCTTCCGAGATTGGCCGCTTCCCACCCTGCAGCTCCTCCGCAATGGGACCCCAGTGGCTGCAGCAAGGCTGGGGGAGGGCTGCTGAGGGTCAGATAGTGAGTCAGCAGATGCCCTTGGGGGATGGCCTGGACCAGCTCTGGGCCTGGAGGGCCCGGCTGCTGACTGCTCCAACTCTGCTTGGGCGGCAGCAGTCTGTCCTACGGGTGGTGGCAGCTGCAGTGGGGGAGTGACAGTGTTGGCAGCAGGAATGCTGCCAACCTGACAGAGCACAGGCACTCCCTGGTCAGACGAGACACTGGCACTCGCACGGGGCAGCACTGAACCATGCGCAGCAATCTCCTGAAACACAGACTGCTGGCCTGCTGCGGCGCGGCGAGGAACCCGGCTAATCCTGCCTGATCCAGCGAGGGTGACAGCAGTTAGTGCTCGTGTAGCCCTGATCTGTGTCTGCATCAGACCAGCCAGTGACTGCATGGTACGACTAAGCACTTGGCTGGAAGCCACCTGTGCTGCCCTGAATTCCTGTACACTCCTTGCCAGTGACTCTATGGAGTCAGGCATCCTTGCCACTGCAGCCATGAGCTCAGTGTGCCTACGCTCCGCCTGGGCGCCCATTTCAGCAAGGAGCCGCACCCCTCCTCTGCGCTCACTGTAGCAGGACTGGAGGCCACACTCTCCCTCCGGGGAGAAGGCCGCCGAGCTTCCCCACCCCTCTGCGTTGCTGCAGCCCGCTGGGCCCCGGAGCTTCACCCTCATCAGACCTTTCCCCCCTGCTCCCCTTCAGGGAAGACGTGTCCCCATTATGGCCATGGGCTGCCTTGGCTGAGGGTGGCACTGATGTTCCAGCTTCCTCTTCCTCCTCCTCGCCTTCTGATTCACTCACAGTGGCAGCTTGAGGGCCCGCCTCCTCACCTGGTGAATCAGCATCTGAAAGCAGGGAGGTACAAGAGTTGCTTTAACATGAGGACAGGACGGCAGCGAGGGAGGCATGAGTGCTGCAATGCACTGCATTGGTTTGATAGTGGCAAAGGATGCTGGTGTGAGGCACAAGTGGAAAGGGAGAGGTCCAAAAGGTGATCACCTTACCATTGCTGTCCAGAACGGGGTTGGCATCTCCAGTGGCGACGGGGCCAATCAGTCGGCCTGCCATGATCCGTTCCACTCATTGCTCCAGATCGCTGAGGTCTTTAAGTTCAGGGCGGCCTCCCCCGGTCCATTGCTGCTGCCTCCTATTGTGGGCCAGCTTGCCCTGCAAGAGAAAGGATGGGCTCCGAGTACAGTGTGAAGCCCTGATCTTGGCTGTACTGCCTCCCATGGTGGAATAGCCCTTACAGTGTCAAGCCCTGATCTTGGCTGCACTGCCTCCCATGGTGGAATAGCCCTTACAATGTCAAGCCCTGATCTTGGCTGCACTGCCTCCCATGGTGGAATAGCCCTTACAGTGTCAAGCCCTGATCTTGGCTGCACTGCCTCCCATGGTGGAATAGCCCTTACAGTGTCAAGCCCTGATCTTGGCTGCACTGCCTCCCATGGTGGAATAGCCCTTACAGTGTCAAGCCCTGATCTTGGCTGCACTGCCTCCTATGGTGGAATAGCCCTTACAGTGTCAAGCCCTGACCTTGGCTGCACTGCCTCCCATGGTCGAATAGCCCTTACAGTGTCAAGCCCTGATCTTGGCTGCACTGCCTCCCATGGTTGAATAGCCCTTACAGTGTCAAGCCCTGATCTTGGCTGCACTGCCTCCCAGGGTCGAATAGCCCTTACAGTGTGTAAAGTGGTGATTGTGCATGTGATTTTCATGAGAGGCCCATAGGTTTTGGATGAGGGCTGGGCATTGGGGCTTTCAGGACCCTTTGGCTATAAAGTGAGGTGCACATGCAGGGATGAAGAGGATACTGGAAAGGGTACTCACCCTGACAACCCGAGTGAGGTCGTTGAACTTCTTCCTGCATTGCGTTGGGGTCCTAGGTACCATGCTGCTGGAGGTCACTCTGTGAGCCACCTCCCTCTAAGCTTTGCGCTAGTCGGTGGGCAGTGGCCTCCTGCCACTGTCCGGAAAGAGGATAGGTCGCCTGCGCTCCACTGCGCCAACCAGAACTTTCAGGGCCCCCTCATTGAAGCGCTGCGCTCGCTCCCTGGCCCTCTCCATGGTCGTAGGCGTAACGATGTCGCAGTAGGTCTGTCCAGGCCTAGAATCAGGGGTCGAATGTGCAGGGCGTGGCTGCAAGCCAAATCGACTCTCCCCCTTTAAGAGGTGACCGGCGCCAGCGTGTCTGCCTGCAATCGCTAACTGGCTGCACCTGCGCTGTGCCCGCCCTCGGTGGTAGCGCCTCGCCTCTCCGGCTTAACGCCTTATGGTAGTCGTGCACCACCTGCTTTAGCGCAGCAGCAACCTCTTGGGGCGATGCAACTCAATTTTGCTGAAGGTGGCGCTAATTTGCGCCGGGCGTTAAATTTAGCGCACGCTCGACTGTAGTGCCCCAAACGTGGTGATACTGAATTTCTAGGCCTTAATCTCTTCCATCCTGGTTGATTCCCTGGTATGATCTCCATTTTCGCTGCCCAAGTCCAAGGGGTACAGACTTGAATATATCTGGCACGCAACTAGTTTAGCCATTCATCACCAAATCTAGCTGTACCACATCATGCGTTATCAAGCCTCAGTATCCACTGCAAAAACTGTCCACTACTCCAGAATTATCCTGGACAGAAAAAATAACTCCCGAATTTTTTCCTGCACACCCGACCATCTTCTTAAGCCCCATTTCTTTGCCCTCTCCACTGCCAACTCCAACAACAACTGCGAAGAGCTCATGGATTTCTTTGCCACTAAGATTGAGACCATCCATTCAATTGGTTCTGCTACTTCCCTCTTTTTCTTGCTCACCAAGCCAAACCTCCCTTCAAGCTTACCCAAACCGTGAACCAATATCTTCCTCGATTATCTCCCAGTTTGCCTCATAATCTCTCCGAGCTCATGTCATCCATGAGACCCACCTTCTGTTGCCTTGGCCCCATTCCCACTAAGCTGCTTACCACCCAACAGATATTTGTGCATAGAAGGATTTGCGTGCAATAGATATACTGAGACTGATGCTAGATAATAAATAGTTCCCTTTGCTCAGGCACTATCTCCCTCCCTTTCAAGATCACTGTTATTATGCCCTCCTCAAAGAAACCACCCTCAACCTCTCTGCCCTTGCAAACAACCACCTCATTATCCTTTCCTCTCCAAAATCCTTGAATATGTTGTTGCCTCCTAAATATGTACCAATCTAAATCTCTCCAATTAATTTTCTGTCCCAAAATGCCCTAACCAAAGTCCCAAATGATATCCTCTGTGACTGCGGCTGTGGTGCATTATCTCTCCTCAACTTCTCTGCAGCCTTTGGCATGGTCACCCACACCACCCTCCTCCAATGCCCCACCTCCGTTGTTCAGCTCAGTGAGATTGCCTTCACTTAGTTTCACTCCTACCGATATAATCATAGCGAGAGCATTTCGAACAATGGGTTCTCTTCCCACCCCCACACTATTACCTTTAGAGTCCCTCAAAGATCTATCTTTGGCCACCTCGTCTTCCTCATCTATGTGCTGTCCCTTGGTGACATCATCCAAAGACATGAAGTTAACTTCCACATGTACACTGATGATAGCTGTCTCTACCGCTCCACTACCTCTCTCAACCCCTCCATTACCTCTTTGCTGTCTGAATACTTCTCTGACATTTATTCTTGGATAAGCTGTAATTTCCCCCAGTTAAACATTGGTAAGACCAAAGTCTTCACTTTCGGCCCCTGCCACTAACTCTATACCCTTGTCACTGATACCATCAACCCAGCCTGGTCTCACGCCAAACCAAATAGTTCGCAACCTTGCGCGTCGTTGGTGGCGGGTCCTGGCCCCGCTGCTGGCTCCATCCCGCTGTCTGAAATGAATTTCCCTTGATGGGGCTTGTTAAGCCCGCCCAGTAGGTTTCCTAGCCCAATTAGAGGAAGCGGGTCTGGTGACATCATTATTTTGACATTTGTGCTGTCAGTGTTCTACAGCATTGAAGGGCTGCAAACACTGACAAGCAGTGCACAGAGGTGCAGGGCTGCACCCAGGCTCACCCATGCCTCCCTCCATATGCTTATGGAGGGAGTCAGAGCACGCAGGGAGGTTCTCTTCCCTCCCCATGAACAGAGGAGACATCCCCAAGAGATCAACAGAGCCTGGTTGCACATAGCAGAGGAGGACACAAGTAGGGATGTGGTCAGGAGGACCTGGGTGCAGTGGCGCAAATGTTTCAATGATCTCAGTAGATCATGAAACATTAGTACAAAGTAACACTCAACCTCAGCCTGCTGTGCCTCTCATCACATGCTCATCACTCTGCCTTCCCTACCCTAGTCCTGCACATCCTTACTCACACCAACTTACCTTGCACCTCCACCCATCCCTATCTATCTATATTATCACATCCCCATCTCACTAGCCACCCCTCACACTCACCTTCATCCTAGTGCAATCATACCAACTAACAGCACACAAGGGTAGCCACTTGGGTGTTTTATGCAATGTTCATGTAAAGTTTCTGTTAATGTGCTGTCAAACATTGAAACCTTTATTTTCAACACTTTGTGTTCTTGGACAGATTTATGTGCACCTTTGGAAGTGGCTTAGTGAGTTGCAGTGAATGGTGAGACATAATGATACCCCCGGCAATGCTCATGAGTGTGAAAGGAATGGCTTGGGCATTGTAGAGATGCTTTATGGTGTTGGTGTGGGGTGGTGCCAACCTGGCGCATCATGTGGCAGCCAGGGTGTAAAGCATCAAATGAAGTAAATCTGGCCATGGTGAGGACATCCCTGGCAGCAATGTTGTCGGGTGCTGATGCCCTTTGTCTTGTGCAGCATCAGTTGATTGCGAAGAAGATTGGTGTTGTTGTTGGTGCTGCTGGTGTGCCTGGTGCTGCTGGTGTTGGGGCTGATCATGGTGGGATTCTGAGGACCAAGGAGGGAGAGTATAAAGGGCACCCATGCTGATGTAATAGATGGCAGGTGAATTAGAGATGACAGAAGCGACCTGTCAATGGTGAGAGAGGTAATGAGGTCAGACTGGATAGAGACTTGTGTAAAGACTTGCAGCATGGTGAATCTGTTGTGGAAATGTAGTAAGGAAGAACTTGTGGCTGAGGGAAGATATCTCTGTGAGGTGGGAGCTTTTACTTTACATTTGAAGCTGTCAACTCATCAGCTGATTGAATAGCCACTGAACTCCCGCCTCAGCTTGACAGACATGGTCCACGACCAGCGCAGACCCCATGGGCGAGCTGTCAAATGCAAAAGGTAAGCTGAAAATCATTCTTAAGTGGCTCTAAACAAGCCACTAATTACCTGAATTGGGTCGCCCACCGCTGCCTGTCGGATCTGCTCAGTACTAACAGACCTGACATCGGGAAAGGTGAATGGGAGTGAGTTGACAGCGGGTTCCTGTCCAAGTGTTGCCGAGTGCAGCAGTTTGGATCTTTGAGCAATAAATGTAGCTACTTTGCGCTTGCCAGAAGACTGCTGATGCTAAAGAAGCTTGAACTTACTCATATAAACTGTTTCACTGGGTGAAACTAACAAGAAACCACTGAAACTAACCTGCCCTGACAGCTGCGAGTGATTAATGCTGATGCCTTTAAATAACGTTGCTGGAGCCGGCTTCCTGGAGCTGTATGTCTACTCTCCCTGTCACTGTCTGGTCTGACAATTAATTTTCAAAATCGGGCTCCCAGTGAGCGTTGCATGCTGACTAATGTCACGGGTCTACCTGGCGTTGAAGTTCCTGGCGGTACCTCGTACCAGCAGCGCAATGGGAGGGGGCCAGATTTGCCGTGTGGTGCTGGATTCGCCTCGCGCCGGCGCTACTGCATCAGCGCCCCGTTACCACCATCTGCAGGCGCTAATGGGAGGCGCTACACTACCGAATTTTCCCCTCTTGGACTCTAAGGAAATCAGGGGGTATGGGGATCGGGCAGGAAAGTAGAGTTGAGGTCGAAGATCAGCCATGATCTTATTGAATGGTAGAGCACGCTCGAGGGACCGTGCGGTCTACTCCTGCTCCTATTTCTTATGCTTTTATCAATTTTACAGAAAAAAGTGACACTCGATTAAAAGGACCTACAATGGAAATGGAGTCTCTGACAACCATTAAGGAATAATGGTCTTTATCCATATGGAGACAGTTAAAGTCCTCTTGGGGAACTGGGAGTGAAGTGTGCATCAGCTGGGCTGTACCAGATAAATGTGATTTCCTCCTGAAATTTGCAATCATGACCTTTAAATCCAATACTGAACTGAAGATGTATGCTCATTTTAAATGATGGAAACTTTTGGGGAGTTCCTGATGTGTTCCGAAAGTAACCTTTGGAAAATTACCTCTTAAATTGAGTTCAGAAACTTTCATTTCAGGATTTATGGTGGACAAGGAAGCACAACATAGTGATGAGAAAAGGTAAAGAGGAAGCACCAGATGACACCTAGCAGAGTAGTGGGAAAGGGCAGCAGAGTGGGGACCTGATCAGAATCAGCAGCATTTAATCCTCTCAATTTTCCAATAAGCACCGTGGGCAGGCATTCTTTCCTACTGTCAGCACAAACTCAGAAATTTACACCTAGATTTCTAAAAGCTGTTGTAAATCAGTTCAAATGAAAGCTTTTTTTCCATGAGTTTAAAATAGAGAACCAAAGATTATAAAAGTAAAGGAAGAGTATTTTTGAGCTAATTAAGATCAGGACTTTGAAGATGGGGTGTAATTAAATAGGCTCTTGAACCATTCCTAAAACAAACGTGTTGTCTCACTTTGTTCAGAGGTTCAAAATATTCACCCTGAATTTCCATGGGGTCCTACCACTCTCCTGCCGGAGAAGCTCTGCAGGAATTTGGGAACTTGTATTTTAAACTATCCATTAGAAACTGCATATATTTTTGCAGGCATATGGTGCTTTGGATTTCTGTGCTGCTGAATTGTTGGTTGTTAGTACTGTCCAACTTATTGCTATTGTTGATATGAAAATGTATTTTAACATCTGTAAGTTAACCGATTGAAGTGCAGAGCTGTTTGATCTCTGCAAACAAAGCTTCATTGTTAGTTGTATTATATGAATGTTCGTACTGTCAAGTTTGACTGGGAGGCCACCTTTGAAGCAAAGCACGCCTTCTAAGCTGAATGGTTTTACTGCTAGAGACAGACTTCCTCTGGGTCCTGGAGAAAGAGTATTTCTTCAGTATCAAATTATTGTGCAGAAGGGAGATATTGTAGATTTGCTTTACTATGTGTTCTGAGGAGTTTATGCAATAATAATACATTTTGGGGGCTAAATTCGGTTGATTTGTGCATCCCGTTAGCGTCCTAAGAGGAGCGCAAATCAACTACTGCCTGGGCGCGGCGCTGCTAATGCCTCCTGTGAAGTTCAGCAGGAGGTTAGCGGTGGCGCTAACTGTTAGCGCCCCGCTCGCGCCCCGGCTGTAATATTGGGTGACGCCCCCCCGACTTACCGCCGGACGCTATGTCCGCCGGGGTCAGGGGGGCCTACATGTGGCTGGGACGGCGTTAATTAAAGGGGAGTTGGCAGGCAGCCATTTTTGTTGCTGGCCGCCTGCCAGCACCTGCCCTGGCACCCATGAAGCTCCCTGCGGGGTGCCAGCTGCTCTCCATCAGCCTGGCACTTCTCTTGAGTGCCGGGCTCTTTTGCCGCCACTCCCGATCCCTGGTAGCCCAGCTGGGTGCTGGGATGCGCTGTGCCAGGCCCCTCCCCTTTAATAAGGGGAGGAAGGCCTGCAGTACCGTGGCACATAGCGCCGCGATATTGGCTCGCAGTACCCCAAGAGGGATGCAGGGCGCTTCCAGCAGCGCCCCTGCTCCCTCTCAGGGCGCCACCTGGGAAAATCGGCCGCGGGGGCGCTAACTTTTTCGGGCGCTAAAATTAATGCCCCGGCAAAGGTGGCGCCCCAAAGGGGGTGCTACCCAATTTTTACCCCAATTTATTTTCATGTCTTCATCATTGAGGATTAGGTTTAATGGGCTGAATGGTTCCTATGGGAGTGAAATTGCTTTAGGCCTGTTTCCGGGCCTGAAAGGGGTACCACATACGAAGCATGTGCCCAAACCTGGTGGCCCAAGTCCAGCTCAAAATTGGCCCACAGGCTTCATTAATATTTTTTGGGTGCGCTGTTGGTGTTTGTTGAACCTCCACAAGCAGTGACCCAAAGGTAAGTCCAGCAGGGAACTGGAGCAGTAATTGTAGGGATGGGGTGGTGGTCGGGGAGCACTCTTGCTCCTTCTGGTCCACTTTACATTTTTTTTTCAAATTGACCTTTTGGTGGTGGCCACTGCAGAGGCCTATGATTGAATGTGGTCACACACTATAAGGCAGCACCCCCTGATTAGAGCCACACATTTGTTTCCCATAAAACTTTTTTGTGCTGTGTGTGTGGGATGAGTGGGGGTGGGGCGGGGGGTGGGTCGGGCAGGTGGGGTGATGGTAAAATGGAAGTGGCAGACTTGGGTGAAGAGCAGAACTGTACTAATTAACTGAGATCACTTTTCTCTCATTTAAAATACTTTTGTTTAATGTTAACTCGGATTTTATGTGGAAGATTTTTGGCTTCAGTGCTTGAGCGTAGAGTATCACTTGGGCATAGTGCAGTGGGGAAAATCAGGATGGAAAATCACACACCCACATCAGAACCTGCCTGATTTTCCTTCCATTAATTTAAATGGAAGAAAAATTAGGTTGGTTCCCTTACTGACGTGCGATCTGCCCAACCCAATTTCCACTTTGCACTGTACCCAGACGATGCTTTACACCCAGGTACTAGAGATAAAAATCTACCCTCATTTGTTGGATAAACCAACATCCATATGCAATTTCATACAACTATATTATTTTAAGACTGTATTACAAAATAAGGTAAAATATGTCAGGTATATGCTTGTGCACTAATAATTACTTCTTTTACAAAGTAAATTTGAACTATCCTTAATAACTATTGTAAAGGATAACATTCATTTTAATTAACTTTAAGGGCAAGATTGAATGGCATTGTTTGATATGAAGAATTGTGTTTTGGTAAAGAATGGCTCGGTTGTTATTCCCAAAGATGAAAGAGACTGATCAGGGGCTCCTGTATCTTGAAACAAGCAAGATGGTGGTTTCCTCCTCACTAACAGTTAAATGTATTTTGAGGTGTCCAGTTTCTTTAATGTTCCATATTACATATGGAAAATTACCTCAATAATATTCTAAAGGTTTAAATTTACATATTAATGTTTCAATGTTGGAAAAAGAGAACGCAAATGCAATTACTTTGATTCTTATTCTTCTCAATGAAAGGCTTTGGTCTACAACAGTCCATAACATTTTTCTCTTGGAACGCATAACCACAGACCATAAAATTAGCTTCCTCTGTAAAACAGTTTTAAAAGTTCATTAGATCATATCTCTTTGAAATGCAGCTGTTTGTACAGTATTATCTATAATCTGGATACACCGATTTGTATTGGACAGCCGTCTGATCTTTTTTATTATTCATTTTCTAAATTGTATGTGTATGTCTGTTTGTGTGTCTGTTTGTGTGTGTGTCTGTATATATGTCTGTCTGTGTGTCTATTTGTGTGTGTGTCTGTGTATATGTGTGTCTGTGTGTCTATTTGTGTGTGTGTCTGTGTGTGTGTCTATGTGTGTGTCTATTTGTGTGTCTGTGTGTGTGTCTATTTGTGTGTGTCTATGTGTGTGTCTATTTGTGTGTCTATTTGTGTGTGTCTATTTGTGTGTCTGTGTGTGTGTCTATTTGTGTGTCTGTACTTTTATTTATTTTGTATGTTTCTTGAGTCATTTAGGCAGTTTTACCTTTTCACACATTTTCATTCCCTTTCTCCCTATGGACTAAGTTTTCATCTTCAGCTCTCCCAGCACAGAGTATCGTGCAGCGGAAGCACGTATTAAAAGTTCAAGCATGTGTCTAATTTCACAATGCATCCATCAGCTAAATGCCTAACCTGTTAACTTATGTATGTCCTACTGCACTCTTTCACAGTCCTTGACACAATTTGCCAGGTCAGAAAATTATAAAATTGTTCCCTTCATTTTTAAGTCCTTCATCATTTGTATATTACAATAAATAAGAGTGGCTCCAACACAGACCCTTGTAGAACACTATTCTCTACATCTGCCAAGTCTGAAAATCTTTCTATCACCCTTTGCTTACTGGATATGGATAGAAGTAAAAAGCACTTCGTCCAGCTTGACAGTACTGTACACCTGCTTCATCGAATTACATAGAATGTACAGCACAGAAACAGGCCATTCGGCTCAACTGGTCAATGCCGGCATTTATTCTCCACACAAGCCTCCTCCCACCCCTCTTCATCTCACCCTATCAGCATATCCTACTATTCCTTTTTTCCTCATGTGTTTATCTTCCCTTAAATGCATCTGTGCTATTTGCCTCAACTACTCCTTGTGGTAGCGAGTCCCACATTCTAAACACTCTCTGGGTAAAGAGGTTTCTCCTGAATTCCCTATTGGATTCATGCAAGAGTATTCGGAATTCCAGTAGTTTGCTGTGTGCTGCATAATGTTGCATAGCATAAAGGATTGCTACTTCCTGAAGCTGAAGAGGATGATGACAAAGAAAAAGGAGATGGTCCTCCATTCACACAATAGGAGGAGGTTGCACAGGAAGATGAGGAAGTGGGACAAGTTATCTATTAGAATGCAGCCAGAAAAATGAGGCAGTCTACATAACCAGGCATGTTATTGTTGCTGACCAGATAGTATGTGGATGATTTTGGAGTTTAGCAAAGCCTCTGTTTTATACAAGCTGCAACTCATACTGACAAATAAGTAACATACAATCAGGAGAATATTTCTTTATGACCTTGTAAAACTATTAGGATTGGTTTTCCAGTATGCATTCTCAGTGGGAGAGGCTCCCAGCTGGCCATATGAAGTTAGAAAATTACCCTTATTGAGTTCTACCTTAACTCGCCAATATGAGACATTTGATATTTTTATCTTTTTGTTGCTGTAAGTATTTTATATCTTTCTGATATTCAGCGTAAATACAAAAGCCTTAATTTCTGTATTGAATGGGCTGATAGTGTGCACATGACTAAAATGTTAAATATATATTAGGAGGAAAGTGCTCAGACACTTCATTATGAAACAGTGGCTTTTTTCAGGAATTTGAAACTGTTTGGAACATGTAGCGGTTACGTTAAAAACTGGAGTCTTATTACAAATATAAAAAGAAACCATGTGCACTTAAATTATATTATTGTTATTTAACTTAACAGCAATGCAACACTGATAGAAATACATATTTTTTCTTTTGATTCCTGATCAGTCTCTGAAAGAGTGTCTCTCAAATAGTGAAGTCTGGTTCTCATGTGTTGTTACTTAGGCGATTTTCTAACTTCGCACTCCTAACAGGGAGCCTCACCTGCTGAGCGTGCATGTTGAAACATTCTGGCCCGTGCTACACATTTGGTTGGAAAAGTGTACACAGAACATGCTGGAATTTCTGATATATGTTCTTGATGGGCATACTTAAGAAAGGACATACTTGCTCTCGAGTCAGTACAAAGAAGGTTCACTCAGTTAATCCCGGGGATGAGGGGATGGACATATGAGGAGAGGTTGAGTAGATTGGGACTCTACTCATTGGAGTTCAGAAGAATGAGAGGCGATCTTATTGAAACATATAAGATTGTGAAGGGGTTGGATCGGGTGGATGCGGGGAGGATGTTCCTGATGATGGGTGAAACTAGAACTAGGGGGCATAGTCTTAGAATAAGGGGCTGCTCTTTCAAAACTGAGATGAGGAAGAACTACTTCACTCAGAGGGTGGTAGGTCCATGGAATATGCTGCCCCAAAAAGCTGTAGAAGCTACATCATTACATAAATTTAAAACAGAAATAGACAGTTTCCTAGAAGTAAAGGGAATTAAGGGTTATGGGGAGCGGGCAGGAATTTGGACATGAGTCTAGGTTCGGATCGGTCATGGCCCTGTGGGTAGCGGAGCGGGCCCAGGGGCCGTGTAGCCTGATCCTGCTCCTATTTCGTGTGTCTAATTCTGTTAGATTCAGGAGATGGTTCTGTGATAGTAGATTGGCGGTTAGGATCAGATCAGCCATGATCTTATTGAATGGCGGAGCAGGCTCGAGGGGCCGATTGGCCTACTCCTGCTCCTATTTCTTATGTTCTTATGTTCTAAGGCTCCCCTCCAGGAATGCAAACTCAAAAATGTACCCCTTTAACGCAGTGAGGTCTTAAGGCTATTTCTGCAACATTTTCTCACACCTGTATATGTTGACCATTCCATGAATTCGCAACATATTAAGCAATATTTATTGTAAACCCCAGTGCAGAAGTAAAACTTTCATACAAATGCCATTGTTTCTCAAATGGCCACCTGCAACAGATTTCATAGTAACTAGTTGGTGCCCGTGGCATTGCAGACGATGGGGTAATTCTAACCTAACTCACAGGGTGCAAAACCCCCATGATCAGGTAGAACGCTGGTTTTACACCCTGCCCAATATACATAGGATTACATAGGATATATGGCACAGAAACAGGCCATTCGGCCCCACCAGTCCATGCTGGCGTTTATGCTCCACTCGAGCCTCCTCCCGTCTTTCCTCATCTAAATCTATCAGCATAGCACTCTATTCCCTTCTCCCTCATATGTTTGTCTATATTTTTCATTTCAACCATATATATCAGCTATACTTTTCACTTCAACCACTCCCTGTGGTAGCGAGTTCCACATTCTCACCACTCTCTGGGTAAAGAAGTTTCTGCTGAATTCCCTATTGGATTTCTTGGTGACTATCTTATATTGATGACCTCCAGTTATGCTCTTCCCCACAAGTGGAAACTTGACTTCAATGGAGAATAAAATCGGGTGGGGTGTAAAACCAGCGTTGCACCCGATCCCGTCAGGTTCCCGACGGGCGTGTTCGGTTAAAATTGTCCTTGAGGAGTCGTAACCAGGTGCAGTATTCAAATCTATCAGCAATAGAGGGTGGGGGTTAATTGAACACAGGCACAGGAGAGGGGAAGAGGGTAGGGGGAAAGAAGGGAACAGTGGTGGGGGCAGAGGGGGAGAGGAGTGGAGGAGAATGGCAATAGAGATACTTGGAGACAGGGGAAGAAGAGAGGGACTGCGGGAAAGTGAGGGGAAGGCTGGCAAACGATCTCGAGGGTGGTCAAGCCATGCCAGTAAGCTACCTCAGGGGATAGGGAGGTGGCGACAAGTAATCAGTGGGAGGAGCAGGGTGGGGTTGATGAACTACCTTAGAAGGGGGTGGCAGCAGCACGCGCATTTATGAAACAGAGAACTTGAATGCAGCAATTGGCAAAGTTTTCCAATTTATGATTTAGCTGAAAGGAATGCTGTTAATTTTACTGAGTGGCTGAGGTGCGGAAGCTGAAACTGAAGTCGTTTTTCTGAAAGCTAACGTTTTTTCTAGTTTAGGACAAAGGCTGATAAGGAGCCTGGAAGTGAGGAGCACCTCAGCCTGGATAGTTTCACCATCTGTTTGCTGTTCCTTGGCTTCCACTTCCACCTTCAAAAAAAGTGTGCTATGCAGCTTAGGCGCAATGAAAGAGTGGGGGCGATTTTCAACTTGTCGTCCGGGCATAAAACTGGAATTGCCGATTGGCTGCCCGTTATACAAACCCCCTGATTTTAATTTTCATTGATTTGATTAGAAATGAAAATTGGGCAGTTTTGATAATAGGCTGCCGAATTGCAACATCAAATTAATGCCTGGGTGGGAGTTGAAAATCTGCCCCATTATGTGTGATAAAGGGCATTGGTTCTGCACAATGTCTCAAAGGTACCTACAAGAAATATGTGCAATAGTGAGGAACACACTTACCTTCACCTTGCTCCTGATACCAATGCACTTCTTTATTTGCAGTCAAGTACGAGGACTTGGCTGACTATATTGCCTCAATGCATCTCAGCTCTGTGCATTTCCTGGACACTGGCTTTCAGCTTCTAAATAGAGCCATCTTCCTTTGGTGCACTTCTTACAGCAGCACCTCCAAATATTCAACATCAAAGGGAGCAGTGTTACCCACGTCACTTCACAATGCCACCTTTTCCTCATCGTCACAGTCTTTCTTTTAATAGAAAGCTGCAGCCATTTAAGAACTGCAGCCTTGCTGGATTTTGCACTCCCCAGCCAAGTAAGTGTGCTGCAGGCCAAACTCTCTGAGTAAGAACATAAGAATTAAGAGCAGGAGTAGGCCACATGGCCCCTCGCTTTTCTTGGGGGGGGGGAAACTCCCATTTCAAATTTGGCATGGCCTAGCCCCGCACTACTGGATGTGCCCATGTCATTAAAGTTATGGTGCCACTAAAATGGTTGTATGTGAAGATATTGTTGTTGAGAAGGTTTGGAAGTAGTGTCCATCAGGAGGTATGAATGAGAGTTGTATGAGTTGGTGCATATAGAAAAAGATCTATAGATGATGTCATCTTAGTGGAGGATGGGTGAAGATTTAGGGCTGTTAATGCACTGGCTAGATGTGGAAGTTTGGCGAAGACCTCCTGGATAAGAATAGCATGAATGTCTCTTTCAGCCAGCAATGGCTTCTTTTTCATACTAGTGGCCCAGAACTTCGGGTCCCCACGGGTGAGTACGCATGGGATACTCACCCGTAGGCCCAATGGAAGTGCCGGTTTCCTGCATGCACTGCGCATGCGCGGGAAACCGGCACTTCCGTTCCCCTGAAAGAAGGGGTTCAGAGTTTGAACGCGTGCGCAGGAGAGGCTGTGCGTGCGCATCGAACTTACGTTTTTTTTGCAGGTATTCCCCGGAGGGTAAGTCTCCAGAAGTTAGACATATAAAAAGCAGTCGCAAGGCCTGCTTTTTACAAGGTAAGTGGTGAATTAATTAAAACTAAAACATTTTTTCCACAGGTTTATTATTTTTAAATACTTTAAAGAAAGGTAAGTTTATTTTTAGCCCCGTTAGAAAATAAAATTATTTTTTTCAAAAATTTAAATTATTGTTTAAAATAGTTATTTCATGTAATTTATAGTTTATTTTAAAAATGTGATTTAAAAAAATGTATTTGAAGATTTAGTGATGTTTTGGGACTTATAATATTTCTAAGTTTGACAGCCCTTCCTGTCAAACTTATGAATGAAGCATTCCCTGCTCCGATTGGCTCCCCATGGCCCACGTGATCACAGGAGACGCATCGAACTAACTGCGCCCCTGGGATACGCAAGCACTGCGCCGGCAGTTGGAGCAGGCCCAGGATCGCAATTCCACGGGGGCCCACAGCACAACGGCCAGCGCGCTAGGTAAGTGCAGGTCGGGGGCTTACACCGGTGGGAAGCCCCCGACCCGAATTTCTGGGCCAGCATCTTTAGTTGATTCTCCCACTAGTTTTGGGTGCCTTCCTCCTCCAGGGCCTCTGTCAGTAGATGTCCTTGTGAGGCAAAGTTGTGCACTATGCACTATACAATTATAATGCAGCCATATCTTTACAACAAAACTTACATCTATATAGCACTCCCCACCAAGAAACCCCTGTAATAACACAGGAGCTTCTTGGTCTGGATGCCTTAGAACCTGTTTGCTGTTCCTTGGTTATCACTTTCACCATGCAGCTTAGGCACAATGAAAGATCCTTGTGACCCTAGCTTAACTATATTGCAGGGCACCTCGAGATCAATCCAAGCACCTGAGGAATCCCTTCAAATACCAGTAGTTTGCTCTATTATGATGCTGATGGTTGTGTGGACCTCATTGTACCAATTCTCAGCTTGTATCCTGGGATGGTGCACAATAGGCTCAGCTGCAGAGGATAGTCCTGATGTATTAGTAACCTCCTCAGGGTGGAAGAATAGTGGCATGCTGTATTGACTTAAAATAAAAGCATTTGGCAGCTGCTAGGGAACTGAGCAGTCACTTGAATTGCATTGTCATTGGTCACAAATGAGCAGGGCATTGAGAGAGTGGAAATAACAACAGAAAATGCTGGAAAAACTCAGCAGGTCAGGCAACATCCGTGGAGAGAAATTAGAGTCAACGTTTCGGGTCGAAACCCTTTTTCAAAACTGGAAAGGAAATAAAATAGATCGAAGGCAGGGCTGCGATAGAACAAAAGAAGTAAAGAGGTATTCAAAACCAGACGAGATGGTAATAGGAAAGTGGAGACAAAAGACAGCTCAGATTAGGTGTGAAGTGTACTGGCAGGATGAGAGACAGCTGCCATGTGGCAGAGAGAGAAAGAAAAGTTGAGAGAGTGGAATCCTTTCCAGTTAGGTGGTGGCTTTGATCAAAGGAGAACACATTGCCATGTGGGTGGAATCTGCGATCCCGTGAACATGGGTTTTCCATGGGGGAAGTCCAGTTGTCAATCTTGAATCCATTACAGAGTTATAAAAACAAAAATACAAAAAGTAACATTTAAATTAAACCGATTAAATATATTTCAAATACTAAAGTTTCAAAGGACCAGAAAATACAGTAAACACGTATTTTTTAAAAAGGATGTAGTTTTGGTCAAAAAAATGAATATGCCAGAGTAAGAAAGGAAAAACTGAACCTCTCATAATTTGACCAGGAGTAAAATAGCCAAAGTGTTTCATCTTTGGTGCTATGAGGCATCATCCCTGCTGATATTTAATGCAATATACATTGATGCTAGTCTGCTCAGGCATTTATGAATCAGCATTAAATTGTGATATTTTATTCTATTCTAAATTTATAATCAGCTTGCCATGTATTTTTATCTGATTTCAATGACCTGTGTGATACATAGAAACATAGAAACATAGAAGATAGGAGCAGGAGTAGGCCATTCGGCCCCTCTAGCCTGCTCCGCCATTCAATGCGATCATGGCTGATCATCCAAGTTCAGTACCCGGTCCTTGCTTTCTCCCCATGCCCCTTGATCCCTTTAGCCTTAAGAAATATATCCAACTCCTTCTTGAATATATTTAATGAATTGGCCTCTACTGCCTTCTGTGGTAGAGAATTCCACAGGTTCACCACGCTCTGGGTGAAGAAATTCCTCCTCATTTCTGTCCTAAAAGGCCTACCCCTTATCCTTAGACTGTGACCCCTGGTTCTGGATTCCCCGACCATCGGGAACATCCTCCTTGCATCTAGTCTGTCCAGTCCTGCCACAATTTTATAAGTTTCAATGAGATCCCCTCTCATTCTTCTAAACTCCAGTGAGTACAAGCCCAATCGACCCAATCTCTCCTCATACGTCATTCCTGCCATCCCAGGTATCAGACTGGTGAATCTTCGCTGAACTCCTTCCATGGCAAGAACATCCTTCCTCAGATAAGGCGACCAAAACTGCACACAATACTCAAGATGTGGTCTCACCAAGGCCCTGTACAACTGCAGCAAGACATCCTTGTTCTTGTACACAAACCCTCTCGCTATGAAGGCCAACATACCATTTGCCTTCTTAACCGTCTGCTGCACCTGCATGCTTACCTTCAGCAACTGGTGCACAAGGACACCCAGGTCTCGTTGCACTTCCCCTTCTCCCAATCTATTGCCATTCAGATAATAATCTGCCTTCCTGTTTTTGACACCAAAGTGGATAACCTCACATTTATCCACGTTATATTGCATCTGCCATGCTTCTGCCCAATCACCCAACCTGTCCAAATCATACTGGAGTTTCTCGGCATCCTCCTCACAGCACACACGCCCACCCAGCTTTGTGTCGTCTGCAAATTTGGAGATATTACATCTAGTTCCCTTGTCTAGATCATTAATATGTATTGTGAATAGCTGGGGTCCAAGGACCGATCCCTGCGGTACCCCACTTGTCACTGCCTGCCACTCAGAAAAAGACTCGTTTATTCCAACTCTTTGCTTTCTATCTGCCAACCAGTTCTCTATCCAAGTCAATACCTTGCCCCCAATCCTATGTGCCTTAACTTTACATGATAATCTCTTATTTGGGACCTTATTGAAAGCCTTCTGAAAGTCCAAATACACCACATCCACTGGTTCTCCCTCATCTATTTTACTAATTACATCCTCAAAAAATTCCAGTAGATTAGTCAAGCACGATTTACCTTTTGTAAATCCATGTTGACTTTGTCCGATCCTGTCACTGTTTTCCAAGTGCTCTGCTATTACATCTTTTATAATGGACTCTAGCATTTTCCCCACTACCGACGTCAGGCTTACCGGTCTATAATTCCCTGTTTTCTCTCTACCACCATTTTTGAATAGTGGGGTAACATTAGCTACCCTCCAATCCATGGGTACTGTTCCAGATTCCATCGAATGTTGGAAGATGATCAGCAATGCATCTACTATTTCTAGGGCCACTTCCTTACGTACCCTAGGATGTAGATTATCAGGCCCTGGGGATTTATCAGCCTTCAATCCCATCAATTTCCCTAACACCATTTCCCTACAAATACTGATTTCTTTCAGTTCCTCCCTTTCATCAGACCCTATGTTCCCCGACATTTCCGGGAGGTTATTTGTGTCCTCCTTTGTGAAGACAGAACCAACATATGTATTTAATTGGTCTGTGTGGTGTATGTAACCTGTTCCACCTTAAGAGAACTACCTTACGAGATGTACTACTTTCTCTTGGCTGCTGTATACTGTAGTACCGGTGGTGACCACACCGGTATATAAGCGTTGTGTAGTGATTTACTGGGCAGTTCAGCCCTGACCTCCGAATAGTAAAGACCTGTTAAAGTTATTCCTGTGGTCTGTGTCCAGTGATTTATAATAAGCATAACTGGGGCACACAGACTTAACAGTGGCGACGAGTCCGATCTTACCCTGCGGCAGTTTTACATCCAAGGCAGCTTCGTCCTCAGAACGGGCGTCGAGAAGAGGCATCCGCCCTCATCATCCTGCTGAGCACCATCGCACGGGAGGCATCGAGAACCCAGGTTAAAAAGAAAAAAAAAATTCTGACCACAAAGCCCTCCATCAGCGACAGGCAGTGATCATCCCTTCTACCACGGTGGTGGGTAAGCCGATCAGCGACACGAGCAGAAAGTCGGCCGCGTTGACTGTGGAGTGGGGAGGGAAAACGGAGGAAAAAGGGCGGAGAACTCGACCACGGCCGGTGAAAAGGGCCGGGCTGCAATCGAGGCCGAAAGGCGCAGTGACTGGGGCAGCTTAAGGCACGAGAGCCGCGGAGAACTCAAACGCAGCCGGTGTAAAGGACCGGGCTGCATGCGGGGCTGAGAGGCGCAACAGCAGGGGAAGCGTGAATGCCCACGGGAACCGCGGGGGAGTAAAAGCAGCGTCGGGGAATTGAGAACCGCTGGGGAGGCGAGAACGGCAGCAGCACGGCAATCGCCATTGCAGCCAGCGGGGGAAGAAGGCAAACGCGGGAATCCGCCATTGTAGTCGGCGGGGGAAGGAGACGAGCGCAGGAAAGACCGCCATTTTAGTAGGCGGGGAAGAAGACAAGCGCGGGAAGCAGCCATTTTGAGAAAAAAAAAAATTAAAAACTTGCAAGGATGCCTAAACATAGGAACATTAATACCTTTGATAGCGATATCGAAGATTGGACCACGTATGTAGAACGCATGGAAGTTTATTGTAAAGCAAATAAGGTACCAGATGATGAGAAAGCACTAACCTTATTAAGCTCAATGGGTGCAAAGACATACGGGCTATTGAAGCACCTTCTATCACCAGATAAACCGGCGGATCAGACTTTCGCGAATATTGTTACTGTCCTGAAAAATCATTTAAACCCCACGCCGCTGATGATAGCGGAACAATTTAAATTTTACAGAAGAACGCAGCTGAAAGACGAAAGCAACGCTGAATTTTTAATTGAACTGCGTAAGCTATCAAAGTACTGTCAGTTTGGAACAGGACTAGCAGATGCGCTGAGAGATAAATTTGTGTGTGGATTGTTAAAAGAAGGAACACAAAAGCGACTGCTTGAGGAGAATGATCTTACGCTTGATAAAGCTGTCACTATTGCAGCATCGCACAAAGCCGCAGCGAGAGGCACTGCGGAAATGCAGCTACGGTCACCGGAACTCAGCACCAATCAAATGGCCTTGGGTACAGTAAAATGTTATCGCTGTGGAAAGACAACGCACGATCAGAACCAGTGCTGGTTCAAAAATCAGGAATGCAGAAAATGTGGCAGGCTTGGTCACATAGCTAAAGTATGCCGGTCAGGAAAGAAGACCAGCAACAAAAAGTCACCGCAGGAAAAGTACAGAAAGGTACACAAGGTGACAGAGAACAGTTCGAATGAACAGAAGTCAAATTCAGACTCCAGCAGTAATGAACTGGGTAGTCTAAGAGTACACAATGTTGGTAATGAAGCAGACCTCCAAACAATCTGGGTCACACTTCAGATAGCAGGAGTCCAAGCGAAGATGGAATTGGACACTGGATCGGCATTGATGGTCATGAATAAGCAAGATTACAAAAGGTTATTCCCACATATTCCCCTATGGGATACGGAGATTGTATTGAAAACATACACGGGGCAAAGAGTATACCCCATCGGGAAGATAGAGGTAAAGGTGGTCCACAAGGGCAAAGAAAGCCGAGGAATGGACTTATATGTGCTACCTGAGGGAGGTCCACCACTACTGGGACGGGAGTGGATTAGAAAAATAAATATGGACTGGCATTCCTTAAAAGCACTAACGGTAGATTCCGGTAAAAAAGATGTCAAACCTAAACGATTGTCCAGAATATTGGACGATGCTAAAGAGGTGTTCCAACAGGGACTGGGAACACTGAGAGGAATTACGGCAAACATCAAGGTTGAAGAACATGCAAACCCGAAATTTTTCAAAGCCAGACCGGTACCTTATGCTGTGGAAGCTGAGCTGGAAGGGCTAGAACGTTCAGGAGTACTGTCTAAGGTAGACTGGAGTGAGTGGGCCACGCCCATTGTCCCCGTCATGAAGCGTTCATCGAGCAACAAGCCGGGGGAACCGGGGAAGGTTCGCATCTGTGGAGATTTCAAGATCACTGTTAATCCGGTGCTTCACACGGTGCAGTATCCGCTTCCGCGGATTGAGGATATCTTCGCTTCGTTGTCTGGCGGGAAACACTTCACCAAGATAGACCTGGCGCAGGCGTACTTACAGATGGAAGTTGAGGAAGAGTCACACCAGTATCTCACGATCAACACGCATAGAGGCTTGTACCGGTATAATAGACTGGTTTTTGGAGTGGCATCGGCTCCAGCAATTTGGCAGAGGGCCATGGAGCAGGTATTACAGGGAATTCCAGGCACACAATGTTACCTGGACGATATTCTGATTACAGGAGATGATGACGAGGAACACCTTGCAAATTTGGAACTGGTGCTCACCAGATTGAAAGAATATGGACTTCGAGTTAATCGCCAGAAATGTGAGTTCTTTCAGAAGCGGATCTCATACTGTGGTCATGTCATTGACCAGGAGGGGCTTCATAAGTCTCCTGACAAGATCGAAGCTGTGGTGAAGGCTCCCGCTCCGGATAATGTATCCCAGTTGAGGTCGTTCCTAGGGTTGATTAACTATTACCATAAGTTTCTGCCAAATTTATCCACGCTGCTGCACCCGCTGAACGCTCTTTTGCAGAAGGGAGTACCATGGAAGTGGAGCGAGGACTGTAAGAGGGCCTTTCGCAAAAGCAAGGCATTGATCACCTCAGAGGAAGTGTTGGCTCACTTCAACCCAACGCTGCCTATTCATTTGGCTTGTGATGCTTCCCCATATGGTATTGGGGCAGTACTCTCACACAAGTTGCCAAATGGCCTGGAGAGGCCAGTTGCGTTCGCATCCAGATCATTGACCTCCGCTGAGCGCAACTATGCTCAGATAGATAGGGAGGCTCTCAGCCTTGTGTGGGGAGTAAAGAAGTTTAATCATTACCTGCAGGGCCAAAAGTTTACGCTTCTGACAGACCACCAGCCGTTGGTATCCATTTTTAACCCTAAGAAGGGTGTTTCGGTGATGACAGCACAGAGACTCCAGGGATGGTCCCTTTCCCTAGGGGCACATCAATATCAGATCGAATTCAAAGGTACAAAGCAGCATGGTAATGCTGATGGGCTGTCACGCCTGCCACTACCTACAGAGGAGGAGGCACCGACGGTTGACCCTGTTGAGTTATTTCACTCGACCATCATCGAATGTTTACCAGTCACCAATGCAAGTATTGAAAGAGAAACCAGGAATGACCCGACACTGTCCCGGGTCTACGAAGTGACAGTGAAGGGATGGCCAGCACATGGTGATCCACTGTTACCGGCATTCTCAGCAAGACGAGAACAGCTGTCCGTCTGTCAAGGAACATTGATGTATGGAACAAGGGTGATTATTCCTCCTAAGTTAAGAGAGAGAGTTCTAAAGGAACTGCATGAAGGTCATCTGGGGGGAGTCAAGATGAAAAGCCTTGCTCGGGCTTATGTGTGGTGGCCGGGTATCGACCAATAGATAGAGGATCTGACGAAAAGCTGCTCAGGGTGCCAAAAAGTGCAAAATGCACCTCCGATTGCACCGCTGCATCCATGGGAATGGCCTTCAACCCCATGGCAACGTGTACACATTGACTTTGCTGGTCCATTCATGGGCTCCATGTTTTTAATTGCGGTGGACGCACATTCTAAATGGCCAGAAGTGATTAAGATGACTACCACTACCTCGGAAAAGACGATCGCGGTGCTAAGAACGATATTTGCAAGAAATGGATTGCCAGAACAAATATGTTCAGACAACGGACCGCAGTTCGTGTCAAAAGAATTCCAGAAATTCATGAAGAAGAATGGTGTGAAACATTATACCTCTGCCCCATATCATCCGGCTACAAACGGGTTGGCCAAGAGATTTGTACAAACGTTCAAAAAAGCAATAAAGGCCATGAGCGAAGATCAGATTCCACTACAACACAAGGTGGACAAATTCCTACTGGCATATCGAAACGCCACTCATGCAGTGACAAACCAAAGTCCTGCCATGATGTTCTATAACAGGAGGTTGCGGTCCAGGTTGGACTTGTTAAAACCAAATGTGCAGAGGGAAGTTGAAAACAAACAGTTCCAGCATATAAATAACAAGACCACTCGGAGTTTCAAAATAGGACAACCAGTGTTAACCCGGGGCTATAAAAATGAGAAATGGCAATCTGGAACAATTCGGGCCAGACAAGGACCCCTGATGTACACGGTAGATATTGGTGAAAATGTAATACGGCGTCATGCTGACCAACTGGTAGAATCGAGAACAAGGGTCGAACCCAGGGTTACGGCAGAGACAACCGTGGAAGAAGTTAGTGAACCTGAAGCATCTACCTCAGAAGTGAATGTACCTGATGATGATGTCCAATCCATAAGAGATCAACTAGATGAGTCACCCCAGCAACGAGAATCAGAGACCCCTGAAAGGCGTTATCCAACTCGAATCAGGAGGCCTCCTCAGAGACTGAATCTTTGAACTGTTTTGCATGAAGTTGTATATATATATATATCTATATGTTATTATGTTATGTTAAATGGGGATATAACTGTTAAGCTAAAAAGGGAGGATTGTGGTGTATGTAACCTGTTCCACCTTAAGAGAACTACCTTAAGAGATGTACTACTTTCTCTTGGCTGCTGTATACTGTAGTACCGGTGGTGACCACACCGGTATATAAACGTTGTGTAGGGATTTACTGGGCAGTTCAGCCCTGACCTCCGAATAGTAAAGACCTGTTAAAGTTATTCTTGTGGTCTGTGTCCAGTGATTTATAATAAGCATAACTGGGACACACAGACTTAACAGTCTGCCATTTCTTTGTTCTCCATTATAAATTCCCCCGATTTTGACTGCAAGGGACCTACGCTTGACTTCACCAATCTTTTTCTCTTCACATATCTATAAAAGCTTTTACAGTCAGTTTTTATGTTCCCTGAATGCCTACTCTCATATTCTATTTTCCCTTTCTTAATTAATCCCTTTTTCCTCCTTTGTTGAATCCTGAACTGCTCACAATCTTCTGGATTACTGCTTTTTTTGGCCAATTTGTATGTCCTCTCCTTGGATCTTATGCTATCCCTAATTTCCCTCGTTAGCCATGGTTGAGTCACCATTTTTGTTTTATTTTTATGCCAAACTGGGATGAACAAATTCTGTAGTTCATCCATGCAGTCTTTGAATGTTTGCCATTGCCTATCCACCGTTAACCCTCAGACCATCATAGTTTCCTTTATTTAAATTCAGGACCCTAGTCTGTGAGTCAACTACTTCATTCTCCATCTTAATGAAGAATTCGATCATATTATGATCGCTCCGATCCAAGTGGCCTCGTACAACAAGATTGCTAATTAATCCTTTCTCGCTACATAATGCCCAGTCTAAGATGGCCTGATCTCTGATTGGTTCCTCGACATATTGGTCCAGGAAACCATCCCGTAAACACTCCAGGAATTCCTCCTCCACAGTATTGTTACTAATTTGGTTAGCCCAATCTATATGTAGATTAAAGTCACCCATGATGACTGCTGTGCCCTTTTTGCACACTTCTCTAATTTCCCTTTTAATGCCATCCCCAACCTCCGCATTACTGTTTGGAGGACTATATACCATTCCCACTAATGTTTTCTGCCCCTTGGTATTTCTCAGTTCTACCCATACAGATTCCACATCATCAGAGCTAATATCCTTCCTTACAATTGTGTTAATCCCTTCTTTAACCAGTAATGCTACCCCACCTCCCTTTCCTTTTTGCCTATCTTTCCTGAATATTGAATACCCCTGGATGTTGAGTTCCCAGCCTTGGCCACCTTGGAGCCATGTTTCCGTAATCCTAATCAAATCATATTCGTTTACCTCTATTTGCGCAGCTAATTCATCTACCTTTTTACGAATGCTCCTCGCATTAAGACACAAAGCCTTCAGGCTTGTTTTTTTTAATGCTCTTAGACCTATTAGAATTATTATTTACTGTGGCCATGTTTGATTTAAACCGTTGATTTCTGTGACTGTCACTTTTGTTTTTCTCCTTCCTATCTTTTGCTTTTATCCTTGTTTCCCTTTCCTCTGTCCCCCCTGCTCAGGTTCCCAACCCCCTGCCATTTTAGTTTAAACCCTCCCCCAGAGCAGTAGCAAACACTCCCCCTAGGACATCTGTCCCGGCCCTGCCCAGGTGCAAACTGTCCGATTTGAACTGGTCCCACCTTCCCCAGAACTGGTTCCAATGTCCCAGGAATTTGAATCCCTCCCCCTGGCACCATTCCTCTAGCCACGTATTCATCTGAAATATTCTTCTATTTCTACTCTGACTAGCACGTGGCACTGGTAGCAATCCTGAGATTACTACATTTGAGGTCCTATTTTTTAATTTACCTCCTAACTCCCTATATTCAGCTTTTAGGACTTCATCCCGTTTTTTACCTATATCGTTGGTACCTATATGCACCACGACAACTGGCTGTTCACCCTCCCCTTCCAAGATTTATGTTCTTCCTAAAATCTGTGGATTTGCCTATATAATGTACATGACTGACTGTCCCGGGTTGTTTTTGATGCATGCCTGTTTTGCTTGATTCTATCATAGTCATCCATTAACAGAGCATTATATATCAATCCGCCTCCGTCATCAGCATAACATAGTCTGAATTTGCTAAAACTTTGCTGTAATTTGAAGAGCAGAGACATTTGCCAATTTCATGATGAAATAGTTCAAAGTATTTCAAGGTTTTGAAATGTTTTTCTGCCCACAAAGGGTAGAATTATTCACATTGTTTTGTTACCAATCAAGGGACCACATGCCTTGCAGGAGAATTAACATGCAAGTGTTTGTGTTGTTCCATTGCTATGCATTATTCATAGTGGAGACAAAGCTGTTGCCAAGATAAAAGTTAGGTGGTTCCAATAATGTAGATTTACTTGTGCTTCACACCAGGAATGTCTTTCCCTTGCATGATTGTACTGCAGTACAGCTTACCAGTGCAAGTATTTTATTGAATTTCCTGGATACAAAACGGATTGTAAAATACGTGATGGGAAATTTAGTTTTCATGCATCGCTCACTGAATCTCTAATTAGGTTTTGCATTGAAATTAGAAGATTGGGATGAGAGGAATGGTATACAAACTCAACATTTGCATGTGGTTACCGGAAGCATTTTGAAGACCAATAGCTCTTGTGAGCAAGCTCTAATATACCACAGACATGTAAAACAGCTATGGGGGCTGACAATGTGGTCTGGATGCAATGTGCTGAGACTGCTGATGTGAGCTTAGCTTATTAACATATAAGAGTCATTTCCCCTCTCCAGTGCGCCTGAGGAACACTTGGGGGGCGATCTTGCCAGCCCTGGCGAGACGGGTATGGAGGTGGGACTGCTGGGAAAATGGTAGAATCTAGGGGTGGGGGCACATTCCGCCCCCAACCCTCCTCCGTGCCCAGGAGGCGGGTAGCCAACCCGCGCCGGGTCCCGTCTCCTCGAGGCAGGAAGGGGATTACAGCCACTTAACTGCCTGTTAACAGGTAGTTAACAGGCCGTTAAGAGGATTATCCCCATTTTTCCAGGTGAGGCGCAGGCTTCCCGATGTCGGGAAACCCCGCCAGGGTCACCGAGGCAAGCAGTGATTCTGCGGGGGTCGGAGAGGTGCAAAAGTGCGCTGTGGAGGTGAGTGATGGGTGCAAGTGTGGAGAAGTAAGTATGTGAGGTAAGTGGAAAGTGATAGAAAATGTTTACTTACCTTTGTTTCTTCCTGCAGTCTTCAACAGTTGGGGATGCGGAAAGTCTCGCATCTCACCGGCAGAGATGACAGATTGCTGCTGCATTCTCTGATGCAAAATTCATTTAATTTCTGCTAAAGAAAGAGGTTTGATGAGTCTTGAATACAAGGACTCATCAAACAACATAGAATGTTAGTGTTTGACAGCTTCACAGAGCTGTCAAACAATGACAATTCATCTGTCAAAAAATTTTGACAGATGGAATGTCATACGCTGACATTCTCTGTAACTTGCTTCCCCTCAATTGGCCTGCTAAGCCCACTGGGTGGGCTTAACAAGGTCAATCAAGGGAAAATAGCATGGGTTGGCCACAAGTCGATGGAGGCAGGACAACGACCCAACAAGCAGCAGTCCCGCCTCCAACGCATCCCCAATAGGCAAAATCGCCCCCATGGTTTCCAGGTGCAAAGGAGAGGAAGTAAATGTGGAGACATGAAAGAGCTGCTGCAACCTATATCCAATCTCCCAGTGCACTTTGCTGGGAATGTCAGGCTCAAATTTTCTGTCATGGCTGCCAGGCAAGCAGAATGAACTGAAAGTGTGCTCCGCTCGAATGATCTGGAGCACTGTTTAGAGCCCTTAAGGCAGATGATGGAACTTGATGCACACTGTGCTCTAAGTATGAAATAGCACATTATAGCCCCTATAGTTTAAAGTCCTCTTATTAGTAGAGAAATCAATTCACTAAAAAATTTCCAATATATGTGGTTGCTAAAGAAAATTTTATGGAAATAATTAAAGAATGTTATTCTTTAAAAAATGAAGATAAATTTAAGAAAGGCATAATGCTATGTGTGTGTGCATACAATAATACTCAGCTCCCTTCATTCCTTAAAATTGCAACTGCGAAAATCTAGTGCTAAGCACCTCCTAGGATATTAATATCTAGGTCTCACAGACATAAGACTGCTATTATCTAGGGCAGATTGAGGTGGCTAATTCATCTCTCTACTGTAATAGCTGAAAATCTGAAATTTAAGGACTCAAGACTGCATCTTATTTTGAAGGATGGGTGGTGGTAGGAAATTATATTTAGAAATAATTTCAGTCCAAGATTATATCATGTGTCAGTAGGATAAGGCAGCCTCTGATTATGCAGAGATTAATATACAGTGGTAAACCCTACTTTGGTAACCTAAAATGTAATCACCTCCATATGTCATAAAGGCACAACAGTTTTTGGGAACAATAAAGGGCATTGGAACCAAACAAGCTATTGCCTTTTTCAAGGTTCAATCCCACCTAACTGCCTTCTCACTATATCCTGTAATCCTTTTCACGCTCCATAAAAAGCATCCAATTGCATCATTGATACAATCTCCTTCAATAATCTTCTCTGGTTCTAGCTTTCCAATTTTTACCCTCTGTTGCAGATATTTGAATGCGTCACCATAGTGAACAATTTGCCAAGAACAGTTTTTTCAGTCCCTGCATAATCTTGAAAACTTAGTTAGATAATTTCAAAAGGGATAATTTTGTAAAATCTATCTCCCGGCATGGACCCTGGCTCGCTGGAAGAACATATCAGTAATTTGGGGGTGCACTTCCTACAATCATCCAACTGTTAAAATTAATGAATGGAAAATAGTGGAAGGTATGCACCAGAATTCCCAATAATTACTCCCAGTGGATTAGACTCTGTATCGGGAGCATGATATCATAATATTACCCCTAAAATATTATTTTTCAGATAAAGAGCTCAACTCCCTTTATCTTTCCATATATGCATATTTAGAACAAGAAACGCTCAAGGTCAAAATGTAAAAAAAACTCAATGCGATAAAAATACATTTAATGAACATTCTAAGATTCGGACAGTGAAATTGCTGGTTTTAATCTCTTTGTTCTGACACCCAAGCCTTGCTTAGTTTTATTTTAGGCTGAGAAGTTATTGTCTCTTTTTATAATGTAAACCTGATCCCTGTAATTCCCAGGCCACAAAGGATATACCAGTCCTAGAGTGTGCAATTCCAAGAGATAGGTAGACTGAAAAAGTCAAATGGCAGTACAGGGAAAGCAGAGTTGCTTGACAAGTTACAGTAGTAAAAAAAAATGTGTGTATTCCTACCCTTTCCATACATAGTCTGTATACTTTCGATGAGGAGTAGTAAAAGCTTATTGTCATTTTGAAAATTGTTGGATTTTACCCTAAAGAGAGTAAATGAGAACTGAGAAGTCAGTTTTTGTATAAATTAGTACAAGGGCCTTTTATTGTTGACCTGGACCGATCAATAGAAAACTTCACTTATTTTATGTTATTACTATGAAATGCTCTCAGAAAAAAAGGAATTGAGCCCTGTGGTTAGTGGAGTCTGATTCAGGAGTGGAGTAGTGTGCTTGAGGAGTGAAAATCCATTGCTGGGTTACTTGGAGAATGAATGGAGAAATCTAGTGGAGCGCAGAAAGGAAGAATAACAAGGATTCATTGACCTTTGCTTGATCACTGTGTGGTTAATTAAATATGCAAGTGTCATTCTCAGTACGGTATTAATTGAAGGGAGCCTTTCGGCCCACTGTGCTTGTGCCAGTTCTTTGAAAGAGCTATCCAATTAGTCCCACTCCCCTGCTCTTTCCCCATAACCCTGTAAATATTTCCTTTTCAAATATATATCCAATTCCCTTTTGAAAGTTATTATTGAATCTGCTTCCATCACCATTTCAGACAGTGCATTTAAGATCATAACAACTCGCAGCGTAAAAGAAAATCTCTCCATCTCCCCTCTGGTTCTAATTTGGGACAGCAACATTTCCACATTAGCCACTGAGAAACTTTTTTTTTCTTTTCTGTTGCAGCAGCCATTTCACTCCCTCTTACAAGAGTCTTCTCAGAACCTCAACTAACAAACAGCAAAGTTGTGCCTTACTCCAGCCCTTCCCAGAATTACCCTCTCCCCGCCCTGCACCCCCACCTCCCCTCCCTCCACCACCCCAGTATGTCAGACCTGCTGCTGGTGGGACTCCTTCCCTTCTCCCACCGGTATTATGGAAATGAGCCGACCCTGGGACTTCTGACAGGGGCAGCAGTAATGTATGTATATACTAGCTAGGGGGGGGCCGGCGTTGCCAAGGCTTTTTTGTAAAATGGCAGTTTACAGGGCCGCGCGGTTTACGGCCGGCCGCTGCCGCTCCCCCGCTCTGTGTCTCGGGCCGAGCGGTTGTGAGGCCCGGCCCGAGTGACCCCAACTCACCTCCTGCTCCAGTGGGCCGGGAGCACAATACTGTGCCGGAGCCGCACTGTGGGGGTTTGTTGTGCTGGTGCTGTCGCTGTCGGTATTAAAAAAATTGCGGCGACATTTCGGGAGGCTGCAGGATTAGGCCCGCCCACACATGGAATGAAAGGCCCCCCGTGATGCAAGAGAGAGAGAGAGACTGGGGGGAGAAGAGAGAGAGAGAGAGAGGGAAGGAGAGCGAGAGAGAGGGAGGGAAGGAGAGAGAGAGAGAAAGGGAAGGAGAGAGAGACAGAGAGAGGGAAGGAGAGAGAGACAGAGAGAGAGAGGGAAGGAGAGAGAGACAGAGAGAGAGAGGGAAGGAGAGAGAGACAGAGAGAGAGAGGGAAGGAGAGAGAGACAGAGACTCCATCTGGCATAACGGTTTATTCCTGAAACTTATCGAAAGCGGGGTAGGGGGAAAAACATATGATGTAATTAAATCAATGTATACAAACAACAAATGTGCAGTTAAAATTGGAGACAAACAAACAAAATACTTCCCACAGGGGCGGGGGGTGACGCAGGGCTCGCCAATCTCACCGACACTCTTTAATATTTACATAAATGAATTGGCAAAACTACTTGAACAATCTACAGCACCCGGCCTCACCCTATATGAATCCAAGGTTAAATTCCTCCTCTATGCAGACGACCTGGTTCTGCTGTCACCAACTAAGGAGGGTCTACAGCAGAACCTGGACCTGCTGGAGTCGTACTGCCAGACTTGGGCCCTGACGATAAATCCCCAAAAAACCAAAGTCCTTGTGTTCCAGCAAAGATCCAAACATCAGGGACCCAAAATAAATTTCACACTAGGAACAACCAAAATTGAACAAACCACTAACTACACATACTTGGGCTTAAAAATCAGTTCTACGGGAAACTTCAAACTGGCTGTGAATGAACTGAAAGAGAAATCAAGAAGGGCTTTCTATGCCATTAAAAAATCAATCCAAATAGAAATCCCAATTAGCATTTGGCTAAAAATTTTCAAATCAGTAATTGAACCAATTGCACTCTATGGCAGTGAGGTATGGGGACCGCTAACACAACAAGAATTTGCAAAATGGGACAAACACCCAATTGAGATCCTACATGCAGAATTCTGTAAAAGTATCCTCCGGACTCAAAGGAAGACAGTAAACAATGCATGCAGGGCGGAACTAGGCCAATATCCATTAATAATCACTATCCAAAAAAGAGCCACCAAATTTTGGAATCACCTACAAATGAGCAACCCCCAATGCTATCACTACGACGCCCTGAAATGCCAAGAGCTGACCATAAAGAAGAATACCCTCAGTCAACTAGTCCTGGGACTCAGTGAAGTAACTACTAACACTACTAACAATAACCAGCCCCAGGACAGTGACAGCGTAACACAAAGAATTCGACCCAACACAATCGTCGCTAAGCAAAAGGAAAAATATCTGACATATTGGGCAGAAACAACAAAAACCCAAAGCAAACTCAATTGCTACTTGGCCCTAAACAGACAATACAACATAGCTGATTACCTGACCATGGTAAAGGATAACAAACTGAGAAGAACCTTGACAAGGTACAGACTTAGCGAACATAGCCTAGCGATCGAAAAAGGCAGACACAGGCAGACCAGGCTGCCAAGAGAGGACAGGATATGCTCTCACTGCAGTCAGGGAGTAGTGGAGACAGAGATGCACTTCCTCACAGCCTGTGGAAAATATCAGGGCATCAGGGAGAATTTCTACCAAAAATTCTCACAAATATGCCCTGAATTCAGAAATCTGAATGACAACCAAAAACTCCCATACCTACTGGGGGAGGAGAGAAGCTGTGTAACACTGGCGGCACACTATGTTACAGCTTGCCATGAACAGAGGGACAACCAGTAAACTAAGAAAAGAGTATATATAAATAATGCAAATGTGTATTTATACACTCAGGGATATACCTGTTTATACACTGTATGAATAGAACTGCGTTTATGTGTTCAACCATAAATGTATTTTGATGCTTTGGCAACATAAGATGTACCTTATCATGCCAATAAAGCGATTTGAATTGAATTGAATTGAGAGAGGGAAGGAGAAAGAGAGAGAGGGAAGGAGAGAGAGACAGACAGAGACAAAGAGGGAAGGAGAGAGAGAGACTGGAGGGAGAGAGAGAGAGACGGGGAGAGAGAAAGAGTAGAGAGACTGGGGGGAGAGAGAGAGAGATGGGGAGATAGAGAGAGAGAGAAACTGGGGAGATAGAGAGAGACTGAGGGGGGAGAGAGAGAGCGACTGAGGGGGAGAGAGAGAGACTGGGGGAGAGAGAGAGATGGGGGAGAGAGAGAGAGTAGAGAGACTGGGGGGAGAGAGAGGAGAGAGACTGGGGAGAGAGAGAGAGAAGGGGGAGATAGAGAGAGAGAGTGAGAGAGAGACTGGGGGAGAGAGAGAGAGACTGGGGGAGAGAGAGAGACTAGGGGAGAGAGAGAGAGACTGAGGGGGAGAGAGAGAGACTGAGGGGGAGAGAGAGAGCGACTCGGGGGGAGAGAGAGAGACTGGGGGAGAGAGAGAGAGACAGGAGAGAGAGAGAGAGAGAGAGGGAAGGAGAGAGAGAGAGAAGGAAAGAGTGAGGGAAGGAGATAGAGAAGAGAGGAAGAGGCCCGGCCCGAGTCACCCCAGCTGAGTAGGCTGGGCACAATGAAAGCATTGATTTCTTTATGACAGCACAAAAACTGCTCTGACATCATAGCAGCTCTTCGACATCATAGTCACTCAATGCTAATTCCCCCGTAGGATTGGTCAACCGCTAATGAGCGGAATTTTGAATGTTTTTTGGATACTGTCGGCACAATTTTTGTCTCACTGAAAAGTAAATACGCTTATGACCGTTCCGGAATCGTAAGCTTTCTTTTGATGTAACACACGTTGTAGGTACGCTCTATAACTTTTGAGTGTATAGAGGACAGACAGACAGACAGACAGAAGAGCAATTATATATATACTAGCTGGGGGGCCCGGCGTTGCCAAGGCTTTTTTGTATAACAGCAGTTTATAGGGCCGTGCGGTTTACGGCCGGCCACTGCCACTCGCCCGCTCTGTGTCTCGGGCCGAGCGGTTGTGGGGCCCGGCCCGAGTGACCCCAACTCTGAGGGGGACAGAGAGAGACTGGGGGGGAGAGAGAGAGTGAGATGGGGGAGAGAGAGTAGAGAGACTGCGGGGAGAGAGAGGAGAGAGACTGGGGAGAGAGCGAGAGAGAGAGAATGGGGAGATAGAGAGAGAGAGAGAGAGAGAGACTGAGGGGGAGAGAGAGAGAGACTGGGGGAGAGAGACGGGGAGAGAGAGAGAGAGAGACTGGGGAAGAGAGAGAGAGAGAGATGGGGGAAGGGAGAGAGAGTCTGGGGAGAGAGAAAGACTGGGGAGATAGAGAGAGAGAGAGAGAGAGAGAGCGCGAGAGAGAGTTTGGGGGAGAGAGAGAGAGACTGGAGGAGGGAGAGTCTGGAGGAGAGAGAGAGACTGGGAGACTGGGGGAGAGAGAGAGACTGGGAGAGAGAGAGACTGGGAGAGAGAGAGAGAGCGCGAGACTGAGGGGCGAGAGAGAGAGAGACACGGAGAG
Organism: Somniosus microcephalus; assembly: GCF_052327205.1. Lineage (NCBI taxonomy): Eukaryota > Metazoa > Chordata > Chondrichthyes > Squaliformes > Somniosidae > Somniosus > Somniosus microcephalus. Next base: position 136,328,697 of record NC_140995.1, read on the forward strand.
AGAGAGAGAAACTGGGGGAGAGAGAGAGAGAGAGAGACTGGGGGAAGAGATAGAGAGACTGGGAGACAGAGAGAGAGAGACTGGGAGACAGAGAGAGAGATAAAGAGATGGGGGGGAGAGAGAGATTGGGGGGAGATAGAGGGAGAGGGCTAGAAATTCGGTATCACCCCATTTGGAGAGGGAAGGAGAGAGAGACAGAGGGAGAGAGGGAAGGAGAGAGAGAGAGAGAGAGAGGGAAGGAGAGAGAGAGAGAGAGGGAAGGAGCAAGAGACAGAGAGAGGGAAGGAGAGAGAGACAGAGAGAGAGAGGGAAGGAGAGAGAGACAGAGAGAGAGGGAAGGAGAGAGAGAGAGAGGGAAGGAGAGAGAGACAGACAGAGACAGAGAGGGAAGGAGAGAGAGAGACTGGGGGGGAGAGAGAGAGAGACGGGAGAGACAGAAAGAGTAGAGAGACTCGGGGGAGAGAGGGAGAGAGAGAGAGACTATGCGGACGACCTGGTCCTGCTGTCTCCCACAGAACAGGGATTACAGCAACAACTAGACCTACTCGACAAATACTGCCAAAATTGGGCTCTAACAGTAAATCTAAAAAAAAACAACATCATGATTTTTCAAAAAAGGCCCAGATGTCAGGAAAACAAATACCAGTTTACCCTCAGTGATACCACTATAGGACACACTATGAGCTACACCTACCTTGGTCTAACTATTACAGCATCAGGGAGCTTCAACATAGCAGTGAATGCACTAAAAGAAAAAGCCCGAAGAGCCCTATATGCAATAAAAAGAAAACTCTACAACATCCAAATCCCAATCAAAATCTGGCTCAAAATATTTGACAGCATAATCCTGCCCATTGCACTGTACGGTAGTGAAGTATGGGGCCCGCTAAATCACCAAAGCTACACCAAATGGGAAAAACACACAATAGAAGCCCTACATGCAGAATTCTGCCGAAGCATCCTTCGCATCCAAAGAAAAACGCCAACAAATGCATGCAGAGCCGAACTAGGCAGATACCCACTGATAATAAACATCCAAAAACGAGCACTAAACTTCCTAAATCACCTCAAATCTAGATCCCCAGACACCCTTCATTTCAAAGCATTTCAGACCCAAGAGCTAAACCCAGAAAAGAGTCCCCTGAGTCAGCTGCTACTGAAACTAAGTACTCAGCCAGACCCTGACCAACCCCAGACCAACACAGCCGTCCAAACACCAATCCGAGTGAACCAAATCATTAAACAATGCAAAGAAACCTACCTGGAACATTGGAACAAAATAATCGAAAGCCAAAGCAGATTAGAATGTTACCGGGCCCTAAAAAGAGAATATAAACTGGCAGACTACCTCACGACCATCAGAGACACAAAACAGAGACAGACCCTCACCAGGTACAGACTAAGTGACCACCAACTGGAAATTGAAAAAGGCAGATACAAGAAATCCTGGCAGCCTAGAGAGAATAGAATATGCGATCAATGTCTGGCCGGCGAGGTTGAAACAGAAATGCATTTCCTCCTAAAATGCGAAAAATTCAACACATCAAGAAACATATTACTCAACAAGCTAAGCCAAACAACCCCAGATTTCAAGGAATTGGATGACCTGTCAAAATTGAGATTAGTCCTGGGAGAAGGAGACAGACCATACCTTGGGGCCAAATATGTAACAACATGTCACAACCTGAGGACTGTTTAAAATTAAGACTGTTTAAAATTAATATTGAACGTACCAAATGAAGTACAAAGACTGTTTAAAATTAATATTGTTTAAAAGTAATATTGTATGTACCCAACAAATGTCAAATCGATTGACACCTACAGAATGTTTGAAAATGTACCTTTTTGCTATGTAAGCTTTGGCAATATGGTTCTCTGTAAACTTTCATGCCAATAAAGCATTTGAATTTGAATTTGAAATTTGAGAGAGACTGAGGGTGAGAGAGAGAGCGACTGAGGGGGAGAGAGGGAGACTGGGGGAGAGAGAGAGAGACTGGGGGAGAGAAAGAGAGAGAGTAGAGTGACGGGGAGAGAGAGGCGAGAGACTGGGGGAGAGAGAGAGAGACTGGGGGAGAGAGAGAGACTAGGGGAGAGAGAGAGAGAGACTGGGGGAGAGAGCGAGAGACTGAGGTGGGAGAGAGAGAGCGACTCGGGGGGAGAGAGAGAGACTGGGGGAGAGAGAGAGAGACGGGAGAGAGAGAGAGAGAGAGAGGGAAGGAGAGAGAGAGAGAAGGAGAGAGTGAGGGAAGGAGATAGAGAAGAGAGGAACAGGCCCGGCCCGAGTCACCCCAGCTGAGTAGGCTGGGCACAATGAAAGCATTGATTTCTTTATGACAGCACAAAAACTGCTCTGACATCATAGCAGCTCTTCGACATCATAGTCACTCAATGCTAATTCCCCCATAGGATTGGCCAACCGCTAATGAGCGGAATTTTGAATGTTTTTTGGATACTGTCGGCACAACTTTTGCCTCACTGAAAAGTAAATGCGCTTATGACCGTTCCGGAATCGTAAGCTTTCTTTTGATGTAACACACGTGTAGGTACGCTCTATAACTTTTGAGTATATAAAGGACGGACAGACAGACAGACAGACAGACAGAAGAGCAATTATATATATACCAGCGAGGGGGGCCCGGCGTTGCCAAGGCTTTTTTGTAAAACAGCAGTTTACAGGGCCGCGCGGTTTACGGCCGGCCACTGCCGCTCCCCCGCTCTGTGTCTCGGGCCGAGCGGTTGTGGGGCCCGGCCATAGTGACCCCAACTCTGAGGGGGAGAGAGAGAGGCTGGGGGGGAGAGAGAGAGACGGGGGAGAGAGAGTAGAGAGACTGCGGGGAGAGAGAGGAGAGAGACTGGGGAGAGAGAGAGAATGGGGAGATAGAGAGAGAGAGACTGAGGGGGAGAGAGAGAGAGACTGGGGGAGAGAGACGGGGAGAGAGAGAGAGAGAGACTGGGGAAGAGAGAGATAGAGAGACGGGGGAAGGGAGAGAGAGACTGGGGGGAGAGAGAGACTGGGGAGATAGAGAGAGAGAGAGAGAGAGAGAGAGCGCGTGAGAGAGATTGGGGGAGAGAGAGAGAGACTGGAGGAGGGAGAGCCTGGAGGAGAGAGAGAGACTGGGAGACTGGGGGAGAGAGAGAGACTGGGAGAGAGAGAGACTGGGAGAGAGAGAGAGCGCGAGACTGAGGGGCGAGAGAGAGAGAGACACGGAGAGAGAGAGAGATACTGGGAGAGTGAGAGAGAGAGAGAGAGACTGGGGGAAGAGATAGAGAGACTGGGAGACAGAGAGAGAGAGAGACTGGGAGACAGAGAGAGAGAAAAAGAGACGGGGAGAGAGAGCGATTGGGGGAGAGAGAGGGAGAGGGCTAGATATTCGGTATCACCCCATTTGGAGAGGGAAGGAGAGAGAGACAGAGAGAGAGAGGGAAGGAGAGAGAGACAGAGGGAGAGAGGGAAGGAGAGAGAGAGAGAGAGAGAGAGGGAAGGAGAGAGAGAGAGAGAGGGAAGGAGCAAGAGACAGAGAGAGGGAAGGAGAGAGAGACAGAGAGAGAGAGGGAAGGAGAGACAGACAGAGACAGAGAGGGAAGGAGAGAGAGAGACTGGGGGAGAGAGAGAGAGACGGGAGAGAGAGAAAGAGTAGAGAGACTGGGGGGAGAGAGGGAGAGAGAGAGAGATGGGGAGATAGAGAGAGAGAGAGAGACTGGGGAGATAGAAAGAGAGACTGAGGGGGAGAGATAGAATGACTGAGGGGGAGAGCGAGAGACTGAGGTAGAGAGAGACGGGGAGAGAGAGAGAGTAGAGAGACTGGGGGGAGAGAGAGGAGAGAGACTGGGGAGAGAGAAACTGGGGCAGAGAGAGAGAGACAGACCAGCGGGAAGAGAGGGAGAGAGAGAGACTGGGGGAGAGAGAGAGAGAGACGGGGAGAGAGAGAGAGGGAGAGACTGGGGGGAGAGAGAGGGAGAGACGGGGGAGATAGAGAGAGACTGACGGGGAGAGAGAGCGCGACTGAGGGGGAGAGAGGGAGACTGGGGGAGAGAGAGAGAGAGACGGGGAGAGAGAGAGAGAGAGTAGAGAGATGGGGGGAGAGAGAGGAGAGAGACTGGGGAGAGAGAGAGAGAATGGGGAGATAGAGAGAGAGAGAGAGAGAGAGACTGAGGGGGAGAGAGAGAGCGACTGAGGGGAGAGAGAGAGAGATGGGGAGAGAAAGAGAGAGAGTAGAGAGACGGGGGAGAGAGAGGAGAGAGACTGGGGAAAGAGAGAGAGAGAATGTGGAGAGAGAGAGAGAGAGACTGAGGGGGAGAGAGAGGGAGACTGGGGGAGAGAGACGGGGAGAGAGAGAGAGAGACTGGGGGAGAGAGAGAGAGATGGGCGAAGGGAGAGAGAGACTGGGGAGAGAGAGAGAGACTGGGGAGATAGAGAGAGAGAGCGAGAGAGCGACGGGGGGAGAGAGAGAGACCGGGGGGTGGGGGGGAGAGAGAGAGAGACTGAGGGGAGAGAGAGAGAGATGGGGAGAGAGAGAGACTTGGGGGGAGAGGGAGAGAGTGGAGGGAGAGGGAGAGAGTGGGAGAGAGAGAGAGAGAGACTGGGGGGAGAGGGAGAGAGTTGGGGAGAGAGAGAGAGAGAGACTGGGGGGAGAGAGAGACTGGGGGAGAGAAAGACTGGAGGGGAGAGAGAGAGAGACTGGGGGGAGAGAGAGACTGGGGAGAGAGAGACTGGAGGAGAGAGAGAGAGACTGGGGGAGAGAGAGAGACTGGGGGAGAGATAGAGACTGGGGGGGAGAGAGAGAGACTGGGGGGAGAGAGGGAGACTGGGGGGAGAGAGAGAGATTGGGAGAGAGAGAGAGAAACTGGGGGGAGAGAGTGCGACTAAGGGGGGAGAGAGTGAGACAGGGAGAGAGAGAGAGAGAGAGAGAGAATGGGGAGATAGAGAGAGAGAGATTGAGGGGGAGAGAGAGAGACTGGGGGAGAAAGAGAGAGACTGGGAGAGAGAGAGAGACTGGGGGAGAGAGAGAGAGACGGGAGAGAGAGAGAGACAGAGAGAAGAGAGACTGGGGGGAGAGAGAGGAGAGAGACTGGGGAGAGAGAGAGAGACTGGGGGAGAGAGAGAGAGAGACTGGGGGGAGAGAGAGAGAGAGACTGGGGGAGAGAGAGGAGAGAGACTGGGGAGAGAGAGAGAGAGAGACTGGGGGAGAGAGAGAGACTGGGGGAGAGAGACGGGGGAGAGAGAGAGAGAGAGAGACTGGGGGAGAGAGAGAGAGAGAGAGACAGGGGAAGGGAGAGAGAGACTGGGGAGAGAGAGAGATAGAGAGACTGGGAGACAGAGAGAGAGAGATAGAGAGACGGGGAGCGAGAGAGCGATTTGGGGGGAGAGAGAGAGAGACTGGAGGAGGGAGAGACTGGAGATTTTGTTGTATTTTTTGTGTACAACCATGAATGTTTTTCGATGCTTTGGCAACATAAGATGTACCTTGTCATGCCAATAAAGCGATTTGAATTGAATTGAATTGAAATTGAGAGAGACGGAGAGAGAAGAAATAGAGAAGAGAGGAAGAGGCCCGGCCCGAGTCGCCCCAGCTGAGTAGGCTGGGCACAGTGAAAGCATTGATTTCTTTATGACAGCACAAAAACTGCTCTGACATCATAGCAGCTCTTCGACATCATAGTCACTCAATGCTAATGAGCGGATAATGAGCGGAATTTTGAATGTTTTTTGGATACCGTCGGCACAAATTTTGTCTCACCGAAACGTAAATACGCTTATGACCGCTCCGGAATCGTAAGCTTTCTTTTGATGTAACACACGTGTAGGTACGCTCTATGGCCTAGAAATTCAGTGTAGCCACTTTTGGGGCGGTAAAGTCAGGCGGCCGCTAAATTTTGCGCCCGGCACAAAGTCGCGCCCCCTTTGCCGATATTCAGTCGCAACGCCCCAAGAGGTTGCTGCTGCGCTAAAACAGGCGATGCACGACTATCTTTAGGCGCTAAGCCGGCGGTGCTGAGCGATACCCCCAAGGCTGGGCGCAGCGCAGGTGCGGCGAGTTCTTGATTGATGGCAGACACTCTGGCGCCGGTCATCTCTTAAAGGGGGAGGGTGGATTTGTTTGCCTGCCACGCCCTGCACACTGCAGCCCGCAACCTAGGCCTGACCACTTCAGCTTCACCTGTACAATGCCCAGGACTATGGAGACGGCCAGGGAGAGAGCGCAGCGCTTCAGCGACGGAGACCTGAGGGTGCTGGTTGGTGGAGTGGAGCGCAGGCGCCATGTTTTGTTCCCAGAAGGTGGCAAGAGGCCGCTGCCCAGCGCCTACCGGAAAGCCTGGAGGGCGGTGTCCAACAGGGTGTCTTCCAACAGCGTGGTTGCCAGCACTCCTGTGCAATGCCGGAAGAAGTTCAATGACCTCACTCGGGTTGTCAGGGTGAGTACCCTTTCCAGTGTCCTCCTCATCCTTGCATGTGCACCTCACATTATGGGCAAAGGGACCTGAAAGCCCTAATGGCCAGCCCTCATCCAGCAGCTATGGGACTGGCATGAAAATCAATTGCACATTCAGCACTTTACACACTGTCCAAGCTATTCGACCATGGGAGGCATTGCAGACAAGATCAGGGCTACACACTGTACAAGCTATTCGACCATGGGAGGCAGTGCAGACAAGATCAGGGCTACACACTGTACAAGCTATTCGACCATGGGAGGCAGTGCAGACAAGATCAGGGCTACACACTGTACAAGCTATTTGACCATGGGAGGCAGTGCAGACAAGATCAGGGCTACACACTGTACTTAGAGGCCGTCCTTTCTCTTGCAGGCCAAGGTTGCGCACAACCGGCGCAACCGCACTGACACCGGCGGAGGCCGTCCTGACCTCAAAGAGCTCTCCGACCTCGACCAGCGTGTGGAGCGCATTATGGGAGTCTGGCTGATTGGCCCCATTGCCAGTGGAGATGCCGACCCTGTTCTGGGCACCAATGGTAAGGGCATCACCTTTTGGACCTCTCTCATTCCACACAGGCCAGGAGTCTGCAGGACATCGCGGCAGCACAGGGCAGGAGTCTGCAGGACTTCACGGCAGCACAGTCGGCTTCTAGCCAAGTGCTCAGTCGTGCCATCCATTCACTGGCTGGTGTCATGCGGACACAGACCAGGGCCACACGGGCACTAACTGCTGCCACCCTCGCTGGATCAGCCAGGCATCGCAAGGGCACTCGCCACGCAGCAGCAGCCCAGCAGTCTGTCCTTCAGCTGTTTGCTGCGCATGCTGCAGTGCTGGCCCATGCGAGTGCCAGTGTCTCAGGCGACCACCGAGCACCTGCGATCTGCCAGGTTGCCACCATTCCTGCAGACGACACTGCCACTCCGCCATTGCAGCTGCCACGAGCTGCTGGACAGACTGCTACCGCCCAGCCAGAGTTGGAGCAGTCAGCAGCCGGCCACTCCAAGGCCAGAGCTGGTGCAGGCCGACCCCCACGGGCATCTGCTGTCTTGCCATCTGCCCCTCAGCAGCCTTCCCCCAGCCTTGCTGCAGCCACTGGGCTCGCATTGAGGAGGAGCAGCAGGGCGGGCAGGGGCCAGGCAAGGATGCGCAAGGCATCGCCCTCGCAAGCCAAAAAGTAGAGGTATGCACAAATGCCTGGTGCTTGTTGTAAGGCCGACGCTGGTGCAGTTGTTTTTGCGTAAGGCCAAGACTGGTGTCTTTATTTCTTTTTGTAAGGCCGAGACTGGTAGTTCTGTGTTTTTGGAGGGGGCTTCTCCACATGAGCATGTAATGTGGGAAGGGCAGAGATTTTCAATAAATTATTGTTGTTAAATTGCAGTGTGCATGGTTTTTTGGTTAAGTCCTGGTTGCCCTGCTCGGCTGAGGGCTTGTGGAGCGGCTACATTCATCTGCTGACATTGGCACATGCCAGTCCCTGAGAGGGGGCCTAGAACCGACGTTCAATAAGCCGGCGACGGGCAGCCCTTGCACTTTGTGCCTCCCTCCTGTGCTGGTCCTCCTCCTCCTCCTCCTCCTCCTCCTCCTCCTCAGGTGGTCCTCCAATCTGTGGTGGCAGTGGCTGAGTCCTGCGGATAGCCAGGTTGCGCAGCATGCAGCAAACGACCACGAAATGGGAGACTCGCTCCGGCGAATACTGTAGGGCTCCACCAGAACGATCCAGATAGCGGAACCGTTGCTTCAGGACGCCGATTGTTTGTTCGATGATGTTCCTGGTCGCTTGATGGCTCTCGTTGTATCTCTCTTCAGCAGGGGTGCTGGGCGCACGGAGCGGGGTCATCAGCCAGGTACACAAAGGATAGCCTTTGTCCCCGATAAGCCATCCGCGTGGGTGAGGCTGGGCCTGGAACATGTCTGCCACAGAAGTCTGTCGCAGGATGAAGGCATCGTGGCTGCTGCCTGGAAAGCGGGCATTGACAGCTAGGATGAGCTGCCTGTGGTCACACACCAGCTGTACATTCAGCGAATGGTAGCCCTTCCGGTTGCGGTAATCCTCGGCATTCTCCAGAGGTGCCCGCAAAGCCACATGCCTGCAGTCAATGGCGTCCTGCACCATGGGGAAGCCCGTGAATGCTGCAAAGCCCATTGCACGCTGTTGCTGCTTGGCAAGGGCCATGGAGAAGGAGATGAACTGACGTCTCCTTTGGAAAAGGGCATTGGTGACCTGGCGGATGCAGCAATGCACGGCGAACTGGGAGATGTTGGCAATGTCCCCAGTAGCGGCTTGGAAGGAGCCAGTGGCATAGAAGTTGAGAGTCACCGTCACCTTCACTGCCACCAACAGAGACGTCCTGCTCCTCAGCTGTGGCTGCAGATCACCGCCAAGCAGCTGGCAGATCTCTGTGACCACGTCCCTTCTGAATCGCAGCCTCCGAACACACTGCTCCTCAGACATGTTGAGATAGGAGAACTGCTGGCGGTATACCCTGGGTGGGTAAGGCCTCCTTTGCCGATGCCTGTTGCCCCCCTCTCCGTCTAGCCAGGGCTGCCACTCTCTCACGGCGTCTGTGAGCCCTTTGGATGTAATTGAGAAAGCCTGCGTTGACACCCATTGCAGCCCCCATAATATGCTGGCAGACAATGAGATGTCAATGAAGGCAAAGACTAGTGGAAATCTGTGGCCTGAAGCCAGAAGTACCTGTCCGAGTGTTGGGCCAAAGCAGAAAGCTCTCTACCTTGGTCTCTCTCCAAAGATCCGTTTCGCAAGAGGGAGTGCTGCAAAATGGCAGCCTTTTATATTGCAGGAGGAGTGCCCTTTAATTTGCGCCCCCCGCGCCCCGCATCGGCTGAGCACCGTTCCACTTAACAGTCGCTAGGGGCGTCAGGCACACAATGGGGCATTGCCACTGAATTTCCGGTTGGGGGTGCACAAAGGGCGTTGCACGAGGAAATGACGTCATGATCTGCGCGCGCAGCTGAGCGCGCGCAAAGACTTTGCGCCGGCGCTAAATCTCGAGTGAAGTTGGGGCAAGGCGCAGTTCTCGCTGCACCCGGGCGCTACCCGCCTAGCGCCCGACATCTACTCCTCCTAAGGCGCTAACGGCTGGCGCAACCAACTGAATTTCTAGGCCTATAACTTTTGCGTGTATACAGAACAGATGGACAGACAGACAGACAGACAGACAGACAGACAGAAGAGGTCTTTTATATATATAGATAGACTAGCTCGGGGTGCCCGGCGGTGCCGAGGCTTTTTTGAGGGCATGTTGTTGTTGGAAGAGAGAGAGGGAGCGACTGGGGGGGAAGAGAGAGAGGGAAGGAGAGAGAGAGAGAGAGATAGAGAGAGAGGGAAGGAGAGAGAGAGAGGGAGAGGGAAAGAGAGAGAGAGGGAAGGAGAGAGAGAGAGAGAGGGAAGGAGAGAGAGAGAAAGAGAGGGAAGGAGAGAGAGAGAGAGAGGGAAGGAAAGCGAGGCACCGGAGAGAAGGAGAGCGAGCAGCAACAGGAGTCGACCCAGACCGGGAGGAGCGGCCCGAGCCAGTCAAAGAGGCGAGTGGAGAGGTAGGGATCGGGTCGGGCAAGCCCAGGGCCTGAAACCCGAGAAACTCCGGGGTCGGAGAAACTCGGACAAACACCGGGCCGGGACAGCACAGCCGAGCCGAGGGGCTGGGGCCAGGGCAGAAGCCCGAAGAGAGCGTTGGGAGCTGAGAGCGCGAAATTTGAACGAAGGGAAACGGCTGAAAGGAGAAAAGGAGCAAAGAGAGGTAACTGCACCTAGAGAGAGAGAGACGGAGCGAGAGAGCGTGAGAGAGAGGAGAGGAAACACCAGCTGGAGAGAAAAAGCCGGAGAAATAAGTTTTACCTAACTCTACCTAAGTTTCATTTTAGTTAAAGTTAGTTCGGAAAAAGTTTAATTTTATTTAAATTTAGCTCGAAAAAAAAAAAAAAAAAAACCTGAAAAAAGAACAACAAACCCGCGAGGAAAAGGAATAGAAACCCGAGAGAAAGGATAAACTACCCGAACCAAGAGCCTGTGAGAAAAAGAGAAAGATAAACCTTTAAGAGCAGCTATATCAAAGATGAACCCCTGAAAAACTCCCAATTTTGGACCTAAAAGTGGGCTAAGGTGGAACACGACACAAAAAAGAGAAAAAAAAAGTTATCTATCTGAGACAAAAAACAAACGACTACAATGAGCAGGGAAATGATATATCCTGAGCAATGCACAAAAAATAAAGCAAAGGAAAAATACAAGTACACAACACTAAAAAATAACCCAGAAATCCTCTACGTGGACTATACCACACACAAAGGGACTAAGCTGAAGAACAACCTCATATTCTACACCGAATACGTCACCTCCTGGAAGGAGACTTTACAAAAACACTACACATACGTCTCCAGTGAAGGTATTGGCAGTGGAGGCAGACTGAAAATATGTAAAGATGGAAACCTAGATAAAGATGACCCCCTGCTAACCATAAGCTACTACAACAAAAATAGAAAGATCATGATACAGGGGAATGTGGAAAATCTGGACACCTTCGAAAAGGAATTCCCCCAGTTGAAAACTAAGGCAGACACAAAGAGGACCAATGGACAGGAAGCAAAAGAGAGTCGAACAGAGGATGAGGAGAGCCAAGTGGAGGAAGAAGAAGAGAGACCAGCAGAGGAAAACACCTCCCTGTACATCTCCACCCCCCCCACACCTCTCAACGAAAACAAAATGATGAAAGAGAATCTGGCCAAACTAGAACTTGATTTCAACGAATACAGAGAAACACTGGCCAAGAATTTGAAGGAGGAATTCAAACAGCTAAAAACGGAACACGAGTCCACCATCCACAAGCTGAGAAAGACCATAGAGGAGCAAAGAAATTAGATCAAAGAACTCCGTACTCAACAAAACAAAACGAAGGAGACCGTAGAAAGGCTCAGCAGGCAACACAAACCTCTTAAGGTCCAAAAACCTGAGGACACAAAAACAACACACACAAGGACACAGAACCCGCCGGATGCCACCCCACACGAAGACACACCGAAAGCCACAAACCCCGCTCCAACCAGCCCTCAGTCGAGTCATGCCCAGACTACTGCTACCCAGTCCTCACACACAGGAACACAAAAACCGACAGATACCCCCCCAAACGAGGACACACCGAAAGCCCCAAACCCCGCTCCTGCCACACAACATATCCCAGAAACCCAGCCAACAACCAGCCACCAGGCGAGTCCTACCCAGACTACTGTTACCCAGTCTGAAAAACCAGCCCCTCAGGCGGTCCTGCTGACCGACTCCAACGGAAAGTTTCTGGACCCCCAGAGGCTGTTCCCAGACCATCAAGTCCTGAAAAAATGGTGCAGCAACACAGGCCAAGCAATGAAGATCCTGAACAAAGAATCCCTTGGAAGCCCCAAATGGATTGTGATCCACACAGGCACGAACGACCTACGCACCCTACAGGAAGGCACGGCTTGGGCGGTGAGCAGGATGGCAGAAAAGGCCAGCAGGGAATTCCCCGAGGCGCGGATCGTGATCTCCACACTACTGCCCAGAAAGGACACCCCAGCCTATATAATCCACAACACCAACAGGGAGATCGACACGAGATGTTCTGTCCTCCCCAACGTCTCCCTGGCCCATCATCCAAACATCAACACAAGGGACCACTATGACGAAATACATCTACTCAAACAGCGGATGTGGGTCTTCGCAAGAAACCTCATAAACACTGCCAAAAGACACAGCCCTCCCACCCCCCCTACCATTGGGAGCCCAAACAGGACCACCAATGTCCCCCACCCCCCTTTACAAAACCGACAACAGAACCGTGCTTTTATACCTGACCCAAGACCCCCCTCTACACCACAGACTGTAGACCAAGAACTGAGAAAGATCATGACGATGCTGAACAGCCTGATAGAAAGCCGGAGAAATTATTAATATTGTTATTTATCATTATCATTATTGTTATCTTATCAGTATTATTACTATTATTAGATAGATATATGTGCATGCCTCATGAAATTTATACTAAATCATCACTTAGCATTATAGAAAATAGTGTTTCCACACTCATCCCACAAAATAGGTCCATTTTATTTCGTTTTATTGAACTATATAAATGCGTTCTTTCCACATAAGCTGCTGGAATATCCAGGGCCTCCGCTCCTCAACTTTTGGGATGAAGAGTACAGACCCTGAATTCCTAAAAGCTATAAAAGACATTGATATAATTGTGTTAACAGAAACATGGTGCCAAAAGGACATGCCGACCCACTGTCCTCCAATGTACCATGAAATCATTGTGCCCTCAGTAAAGAACACTAAAACACGCAAGGGCAGAACCTCCGGGGGAATATTGGTGTGGTATAAGGGAGAACTGGACAAACACATCTCACCGGTAAAACAGGGGAAATCACACGTATGGCTAAAACTAGATAAAAATATAGGAATAGCAAAAAAAGATGTTTACTTATGTGCGATCTACATACCTCCAATAGATTCGCCATATTTCGAAGAGGAGTTATTTGATACTCTCCACATGGAAATCAGCCATTTCCAGGCCCAAGGAAAGGTGATAATATGTGGGGACCTAAATGCAAGGACCGGTTGTGAACCTGACTTCATAGACCCACAGGGAAACAACCATGTGTTTGGCCAGACCCCTTTAGATGTCACACCAGCCATCGCAAATCGGAACAACCTTGATCGTGAAATAAACAAAAGCGGTAGGGAGGTAGTGCAACTCTGCCGAGCCTTAGGCCTGTACATAGTTAATGGTAGGTTCAGAGGGGACTCCCAAGGGAGACTCACATACTCCTCAACTCTTGGGTCTAGTGTGGTGGACTATACAATCACTGACCTGGACCCCTGCGATATCAACGCATTCACTGTCAGGCAACAATCCCCCCTCTCAGACCATAACCAAATAAATGTGTACCTTAAACTTTCTGCCCAAACTACAGACACAAAAAAGGAACACAGTAAGCTACATAAAATAAACCAGACATACAGATGGGCCCCAGACAGTGGAGATAAATTCATCACAGCACTAAATTCACCTGATCTCAAAAGTAAAATTTCAAAATTTAAAGAAAATCTATATGAGATCACCAGAGATGGTGTAAACATGGCCATAGAGGATATAAATATGATCTTCCATGAGGCAGCTGTAAAAGCCGACCTCGTGAAACAGAAGAGGAAGCATCACAAAAGACAAAATAAAAATATGAAATGGTTTGACCACGAATGCAAAAATGCCAGAAAAGACCTGAGAAAAATATCAAACCAAAAGCATCGGCAACCAAACAATCCGGACCTACGTACTAGATACAATGAAACCCTCAAAAGATATAAACACACCATTAGGAACAAAACACAAAACTATACCCACAAAATACTCGAAGAAATTGAAAACTCCACCAATCCAAAACAATTCTGGGAAATGTGGAATAACCTGAGTACAACACAATTGCAAGCATTACCAATCCAAGATGGCGACATCTGGAGAACACATTTTGAAAACCTCTACAAAGACATCCCAAAAAAACAAAACAAACCCAAGTCAACATCAGGTCACAGAAAAACTCCACACATTAGAAGCAACAATTAAAGACAACCAAAACCCTCTAGACTCCCCAATCACATGGAAAGAACTGGCCACAAAAACAAAATCTCTCCACCTAAAGAAAGCCTGTGGCCCAGACAACATCAAAAATGAAATGCTAAAGTTCAGCAATATGGAGATGCAGGGTGCGATACTCAAACTATTCAACATCATATTACGCTCAGGCTGTTTTCCCGATATCTGGTGCCAAGGACTAATCTCCCCCATATATAAAAGTGGAAACAAATCAGACCCAAATAACTACCGCGGCATCTGTGTCAACAGTTGTCTAGGGAAGTTATTCTGCAGTATTCTAAATAGTAGATTACTTGATTTTCTTAACAAACATAATATCCTCAGAAAAAACCAAATAGGCTTTCTTCCAAAACACCGCACCGCCGACCGTATCTATACCCTTCACACCCTCATTGAAAAACATAAACACCAAACAAAAAATGGGAAAATATTTGCCTGTTTCATCGACTTCAAGAAAGCCTTTGACTCTATATGGCACGAAGGGCTCTATTATAAACTTCTTCAGTGTGGAATAGGGGGCAAAGTCTATGACCTTATTAAATCAATGTATCTGAAAAACAAATGCGGGGTCAAAATTGGAGACAAACGCACCGATTTCTTCACCCAGAGAAGAGGCGTCCGGCAGGGCTGCAATTTGAGCCCGACCCTGTTCAACATATACATAAATGAATTAGCAGACATGCTGGAGCAAAGCGAGTCACCAGGTCTCCGTCTCCTGGATGGAGAAGTGAAGTCCCTGTTCTATGCGGACGACCTGGTTCTGCTGTCTCCCACAGAACAGGGATTACAGCAACAACTAGACCTACTCGACAAATACTGCCAAAATTGGGCTCTAACAGTAAATCTAAAGAAAACCAACATCATGATTTTTCAGAAAAGACCCAGATGTCAGGAAAACAAATACCAGTTTACCCTCAGTGATACCACTATAGGACACACTATGAGCTACACCTACCTTGGTCTAACTATTACAGCATCAGGGAGCTTCAGCATAGCAGTGAATGCACTAAAAGAAAAAGCCCGAAGAGCCCTATATGCAATAAAAAGAAAATTCTACAACATCCAAATCCCAATCAAAATCTGGCTCAAAATTTTTGACAGCATAATCCTGCCCATTGCACTGTACGGTAGTGAAGTATGGGGCCCGCTAAATCACCAAAGCTACACTAAATGGGAAAAACACACAATAGAAGCCCTACATGCAGAATTCTGCCGAAGCATCCTTCGCACCCAAAGAAAAACGCCAACAAATGCATGCAGAGCCGAACTAGGCAGATACCCACTGATAATAAACATCCAAAAACGAGCACTAAACTTCCTAAATCACCTCAAATCTAGCTCCCCAGACACCCTTCATTTCAAAGCCTTTCAGACCCAAGAGCTAAACCCAGAAAAGAGTCCCCTGAGTCAGCTGCTACTGAAACTAAGTACTCAGCCGGACCCTGACCAGCCCCAGACCAACACAGCCGTCCAAACACCAATCCGAGTGAACCAAATCATTAAACAATGCAAAGAAACCTACCTGGAACATTGGAACAAAATAACCGAAAGCCAAAGCAGATTAGAATGTTACCGGGCCCTAAAAAGAGAATATAAACTGGCAGACTACCTCACGACCATCAGAGACACAAAACAGAGACAGACCCTCACCAGGTACAGACTAAGCGACCACCAACTGGAAATTGAAAAAGGCAGATACAAGAAATCCTGGCAGCCTAGAGAGAATAGAATATGCGATCAATGTCTGGCCGGCGAGGTTGAAACAGAAATGCATTTCCTCCTAAAATGCGAAAAATTCAACACATCAAGAAACATATTATTCAACAAGCTAAGCCAAACAACCCCAGATTTCAAGGAATTGGATGATCTGTCAAAATTGAGATTAGTCCTAGGAGAAGGAGACAGACCATACCTTGGGGCTAAATATGTAACAACATGTCACAACCTGAGGACTGTTTAAAAGTAAGACTGTTTAAAATTAATATTGAACGTACCAAATGAAGTAGAAAGACTGTTTAAAATTAATATTGTTTAAAAGTAATATTGTATATACCCAACAAATGTCAAATCGATTGACACCTACAGAATGTTGGAAAACTGTACCTTTTTGCTATGTAAGCTTTGGCAATATGGTTCTCTGTAAACTTTCATGCCAATAAAGCATTTGAACTGAACTGAACTGAACTGAGACAGAGCGAGAGAGAGAGAGACAGAGCGAGAGAGAGAGAGAGACAGAGCGAGAGAGAGAGAGACAGGGCGAGAGAGAGAGAGAGAGAGAGAGAGAGCGAGAGAGAGAGAGAGACAGAGCGAGAGAGAGAGAGAGAGAGACAGAGCGAGAGAGAGAGAGAGAGACAGAGCGAGAGAGAGACAGAGCGAGAGAGAGACAGAGCGAGAGAGAGAGAGAGACAGAGAGAGAGAGAGAGACAGAGCGAGAGAGACAGAGCGAGAGAGACAGAGCGAGAGAGAGAGAGACAGAGCGAGAGAGAGAGACAGAGAGAGAGAGAGAGAGACAGAGCGAGAGAGAGAGACAGAGTGCGAGAGAGAGAGACAGAGCGAGAGAGAGAGACAGAGCGAGAGAGAGAGAGCGAGAGAGAGAGTGACAGAGCGAGAGAGAGAGACAGAGCGAGAGAGTGAGAGACAGAGCGAGAGAGAGAGACAGAGCGAGAGAGAGAGACAGAGCGAGAGAGAGAGAGAGACAGAGCGAGAGAGAGAGAGCGAGAGAGAGAGAGACAGAGAGAGAGAGAGAGAGACGGAGTGAGAGAGAGAGAGACAGAGAGAGAGAGAGAGACAGAGCGAGAGAGAGAGACAGAGCGAGAGAGAGAGAGACAGAGCGGGGGCCAAATATGTTACAACATGTCACAACCTGAGGACTGTTTAAAAGTAAGACTGTTTAAAATTAATATTGAACGTACCAAATGAAGTAGAAAGACTGTTTAAAATTAATATTGTTTAAAAGTAATATTGTATGTACCCAACAAATGTCAAATCGATTGACACCTACAGAATGTTGGAAAACTGTACCTTTTTGCTATGTAAGCTTTGGCAATATGGTTCTCTGTAAACTTTCATGCCAATAAAGCATTTGAACTGAACTGAACTGAACTGAGAGAAGGAGAGAGAGGGAAGGAGACGGAGAGAGAGAGGGAAAGAGAGAGAGGGGGACGGAGAGAGAGAGAGGGGGAAGGAGAGAGAAAGAGAGGGAAGGAGAGAGAGACGGGGTGAGAGAGAGAGAGAGAGAGACTGGGGGAGAGAGAGAGAGAGAGACTGGGAGGAGAAGAGAGAGAGACTGGGAGTGTGAGAGAGAGAGAGAGAGACTGGAAGTGTGAGAGAGAGAGATTGGGAGTGTGAGAGAGAGAGAGATTGGGAGTGAGAGAGAGAGAGATTGGGAGTGAGAGAGAGAGAGACTGGGAGTGAGAGAGAGGGAGACTGGGAGTGAGAGAGAGAGAGAGAGAGAGATTGGGAGTGTGACAATACAGCATGACTGATTACCTGGCCATGGTAAAGGATAGCAAACTGAGAAAAACCTTGACAATGTACAGACTTAGTGAACATAGCCTGGCGGTCGAAAAAGGTAGACACAGGCAGACCCGGCTACCAAGAGAGGACAGGATATGCTCTCACTGCAGTCAGGGAGTGGTGGAGACAGAGATGCACTTCCTCACAGCTTGTAGAAAATATCAGGGCATAAGGGAGAATTTCTACCCAAAATTCACAAAAATATGCCCGGAATTCAGAAATTTGAATGACGACCAAAAACTCCCATACCTACTAGGGGAAGAGAGAAATTGTGTAACCTTAGCAGCACACTATGTTACAGCTTGCCATAAACAGAGGGACAACCACTAAATATAAGAGTATATACAAATTATATGAAAGTATATTTATACACTCAGGGATATATCTGTTTATACACTGTATGGATAGATCTGTTTTTTTGTGAACAAACATGAATGTTTTCCGATGCTTTGGCAACATAAGATGTAACTTGTCATGCCAATAAAGCGATTTGAATTGAATTGAATTGAATTGAATTGAAAATTGAGTGACTGGCAGTGTGAGAGAGAGAGAGACTGGGAGTGAGAGAGAGAGATTGGGAGTGAGAGAGAGAGAGATTGGGAGTGTGAGAGAGAGAGATTGGGAGTGTGAGAGAGAGATTGGGAGTGTGAGAGAGAGAGAGATTGGGAGATTGAGAGAGAGAGACTGGGAGTGAGAGAGAGAGAGATTGGGAGTGTGAGAGAGAGAGATTGGTAGTGTGAGAGAGAGAGAGAGATTGGGAGTGAGAGAGAGAGAGAGACTGGGAGTGTGAGAGAGAGAAAGATTGGGTGTGTGAGAGAGCGAGATTGGGAGTGTGAGAGAGAGAGATTGGGAGTGTGAGAGAGAGATTGGGAGTGTGAGAGAGAGATTGGGAGTTTGAGAGAGAGAGAGATTGGGAGTGAGAGAGAGAGAGAGATTGGGAGTGTGAGAGAGAGAGAGATTGTGAGTGTGAGAGAGAGAGACTGGGAGTGAGAGAGAGAGAGATTGGGTGTGCGAGAGAGAGATTGGGAGTGTGAGAGAGAGAGAGATTGGGAGTGTGAGAGAGAGAGATTGGGAGTGTGAGAGAGAGAGAGATTGGGAGTGTGAGAGAGAGAGATTGGGAGTGTGAGAGCGAGAGACTTTGGGAGTGTGAGAGAGAGAGATTGGGAGTGTGAGAGAGAGAGAGATTGGGAGTGTGAGAGAGAAAGATTGGGAGTATACTACAGGGGAACAGGACCACCCCCAACCAGGCAGAGGGAGATGTGCTCAGAGCATACGCAATACCACTGGAAGAGACAATCCACTAAAAGACATAATACAGGTGATCAGCAGCATCCACTCCCGCCTTATGGATCAGAAAAAATAAGGACTAGTTGTTAGAAAAATTTGTAACCAATTAACCTCAGCATTTATAGACAATTGAAATGTTCTTTTATCCCCATTTAGACACGACAAACACATATTACTATTTATCATATTCTAACCCATCACAGAAAAAAAAAATCAATTTTAGCATGAAATCCTTATATATCTCAACCTGGAATATCCAAGGTCTACGCTCTTCCATGCTTGGCATGAAGAGTGAGACCCCAGAGTTCCTAGATGAGATTAAAAATCTAGATATTATCTTTTTACAGGAAACCTGGTGTAGAGGAGAAGGACACACTGGCTGTCCCATTGGGTACACAGAGCTGGTGGTCCCCTCCAATAAATTGCCAGGAGTAACCCAGGGCAGAAAATCTGGAGGCATACTGATTTGGATCAAAGCAGAACTTAGGAGTTGCATTGAATTTGTGGAAAAGGGCGAAAACCACTTATGGCTCAAAATTAAGAGGGGCATCATCTCCAGCATGAAAGATGTTTTCATTTGTACACTCTATATCCCCCCGACAGAATCCCCGTACTTCAAAGAGGACACCTTCTCCAACATAGAGAGGGAGATTATCCAATTCCAGGCCAAGGGAAATGTGTTGATATGTGGGGACCTCAACTCAAGCACGGGAGAAGAACCAGACTTCACCAATAATCACGGGAATAATTACATATTTGGGAATAACCATTTTGATCTCCCTTCCCATCCACACCGGCATAACTGCGACAAACAGACAAATGATAACGGAAAACAGCTACTGCAGCTCTGTCGAAGCCTGGGTCTATACATTGTCAATGGTAGGTTATTGGGAGACTTCCTAGGAAGATCCACCTATTGCTCACCTCTTGGCTTCAGCACCGTAGACTATATGATTACAGATCTAGACCCATCCTCTTTCAGAACATTCACAGTCAAACCACAAACAACACTGTCAGACCACAGTCAAATTACTGCATATCTTGAAAGGACAGAAACAACCAACACAGAAACACAACCCAGTAAACTGTACAACATTAAAAAATCTTACAGATGGGCCAAAAACAGCATGGAAAAATACCAGAAAGCAATTAGCAACCAAACAACTCAAGCTCTCTTGGACACCTTTCTGGAAAATACATACACACACAATAAAGAAGGCATAAACCGGGCAGTGAATAACCTAAATAATATTTATGATAATTTGGCATCAATGTCAAACTTGACAGTTCGAAAGAACAAACCCAAAACAAAAAACTACGAAAAATGGTTTGACTCCGATTGCCAGAACATGAGGAAAAAACTCAGAAAAATATCAAACCAAAAACTCAGACAACCAGAAAACGAGGAATTACGCCTTACCTATTGTCAGGCACTAACACAATACAAAAGCACACTCAGAACCAAGAAAGAGCAGTATATTAAGAATACACTCATCTCCATTGAGGAATCCATTGATTCCAATTGTTTCTGGGACAACTGGAATACATTACACAAAAAACAACATGATGAATTGGCCATTCAAAACGGAGACACATGGGAAAACCATTTTGAAAAATTATACCAGAAAAACACACTATGCCCAGAGCAATACCAAATATGCGAAAAACTGGCAAAGCTAGAATCTGCCATAAAAGATAACCAAAACCCGATAGACACCATAATATCTGAAAAAGAGCTAATTGAAAAACTCAAGGACCTGCGACCAGGAAAAGCTTGCGGGGCAGACGGCATCCTAAGCGAGATGATTAAACACACGGACGATAAAATGAGATTGGCTATACTGAAACTCTTCAACTTGGTTCTGAGTGTCGGTTACATCACTGATATCTGGAACAAAGGACTCATAACGCCCATATACAAAAATGGGGATAAAGGTGAGCCAAATAACTATCGAGGCATCTGTGTAAACAGTAACCTGGGGAAGGTTTTCTGTAGTATCATAAACAAAAGACTTATAAACTTCCTTGAGGAGCACAATGTCTTGAGTAAAAGCCAAATTGGATTCCTGCCAAACTACAGAACATCAGATCATATCTTCACCCTACAGACCCTAATTGACAAACACGTTCATCAAAACAAAAGCAAAATCTACGCATGCTTTATAGATTTCCAGAAGGCTTTCGATTCCATCTGGCACGACGGTCTATTCCTGAAACTTATCGAAAGCGGGGTAGGGGGAAAAACATATGATGTAATTAAATCAATGTATACAAACAACAAATGTGCAGTTAAAATTGGAGACAAACAAACAAAATACTTCCCACAGGGGCGGGGGGTGACGCAGGGCTCGCCAATCTCACCGACACTCTTTAATATTTACATAAATGAATTAGCAAAACTACTTGAACAATCTACAGCACCCGGCCTCACCCTATATGAATCCAAGGTTAAATTCCTCCTCTTTGCAGACGACCTGGTTCTGCTGTAACCAACTAAGGAGGGTCTACAGCAGAACCTGGACCTGCTGGAGTCAGTCTGTCAGACCTGGGCCCTGACAATAAACCTCCAAAAAACCAAAGTCCTCGTGTTCCAACAAAGATCCAGACATCAGGGACCCAAAATAAATCTCACACTAGGAACAACTAAAATCGAACAAACCACTAACTAGACATACTTGGGATTAAAAATCAGCTCTACGGGAAATTTCAAACTGGCTGTGAATGAACTGAAAGAGAAAGCTAGAAGGGTTTTCTATGCCATTAAAAGATCAATCCAAATAGAAATCCCAATTAGCATTTGGCTCAAAATTTTCAAATCAGTAATTGAACCAATTGCACTCTATGGCAGTGAAGTGTGGGGACCGCTAACACAACAAGAATTTGCAAAATGGGACAAACACCCAATTGAGATCCTACATGCAGAATTCTGTAAAAGTATCCTCCGGACTCAAAGGAAAACCATAAACAATGCATGCAGGGCAGAACTAGGCCAAATTCCACTAATAATTACTATCCAAAAAAGAGCCACCAAATATTGGAAACACCTAAAAATGAGCAACCCCCACTGCTATCATTATGAAGCCTTGAAATGCCAAGAGAGGACCATAAAGAAGAACACCCTCAGTCAACTATTCCTGGGACTCAGTGAAGCAACCACTAACACTACTAACAATAACCAGCCCCAGGACAGTGACATCATAGCACAGAGAATTCGACCCAACACAATTGTCACTAAGCAAAAGGAAAAATACCTGTCATATTGGGCAGAAACAAAAAAACCCAAAGCAAACTCAATTGCTACTTGGCCCTAAACAGACAATACAACATGGCTGAGTACCTGACCATGGTAAAGGATAACAAACTGAGAAAAACCTTGAAAAGGTACAGACTTAGTGAACATAGCCTGGCGATCGAAAAAGGCAGACACAGGCAGACCAGGCTGCCAAGAGAGGACAGGATATGCTCTCACTGCAGTCAGGGAGCGGTGGAGACAGAGATGCACTTCCTCACAGCCTGTGGAAAATATCAGGGCCTCAGGGAGAATTTCTACCTAAAATTCTCACAAATATGCCCTGAATTCAGAAATTTGAATGACGACCAAAAACTCCCATACCTACTAGGGGAAGAGAGAAACTGTGCAACACTAGCGGCACACTTGTTACAGCTTGCCATAAACAGAGGGACAACCAGTAAACATAAGAACAGAGTATATATAAATTATGCGAATATATATTTATACACTCAGGGTTATATCTGTTTATACACTGTATGAATAGATCTGTGTTTATGTGTTCAACCATAAATGTATTTTGATCCTTTGGCAACATAAGATGTATCTTATCATGCCAATAAAGCGATTTGAATTGAATTGAAAATTTGAGAGACTGGGAGTGTGAGAGAGAGAGATTGGGTGTGTGAGAGTGAGAGATTGGGAGTGTGAGAGAGAGAGACTGGGAGTGTGTGAGAGAGAGACTGGGAGTGTGAGAGAGAGATTGGGAGTGTGAGAGAGAGAGAGACTGGGAGTGAGAGAGAGAGAGTGACTGGGAGTGTGAGAGAGAGAGAGACTGGGAGTGAGAGAGAGAGATTGGGAGTGTGAGAGAGAGAGAGATTGGGAGTGTGAGAGAGAGAGATTTGGAGTGTGAGAGAGAGATTGGGAGTGAGATACAGAGATTGGGAGTGGGAGAGAGAGAGAGATTGGGAGTGTGAGAGGGAGACTGGGAGTGAGAGATAGAGAGAGATTGGGAGTGTGAGAGAGAGAGAGATTGGGAGTGTGAGAGAGAGAGATTGGGAGTGTGAGAGAGAGAGAGATTGGGAGTGTGAGAGAGAGAGAGATTGGGAGTGTGAGAGAGAGAGAGATTGGGAGTGTGAGAGAGAGAGAGATTGGGAGTGAGAGAGAGAGATTGGGAGTGTGAGAGAGAGAGAGAGATTGGGAGTGAGAGAGAGAGAGAGAGATTGGGAGTGAGAGAGAGAGAGAGACAGTAAGCTACATAAAATAAACCAGACATACAGATGGGCCCCAGACAGTGGAGATAAATTCATCACAGCACTAAATTCACCTGATCTCACAAGTAAAATTTCAAAATTTAAAGAAAATCTATATGAGATCACCAGAGATGGTGTAAACACGGCCATAGAGGATATAAATATGATCTTCCATGAGGCAGCTGTAAAAGCCGACCTCGTGAAACAGAAGAGGAAGCATCACAAAAGACAAAATAAAAATATGAAATGGTTTGACCACGAATGCAAAAATGCCAGAAAAGAGCTGAGAAAAATATCAAACCAAAAGCATCGGCAACCAAACAATCCGGACCTACGTACTAGATACAATGAAACCCTCAAAAGATATAAACACACCATTAGGAACAAAACACAAAACTATACCCACAAAATACTCGAAGAAATTGAAAACTCCACCAATCCAAAACAATTCTGGGAAATGTGGAATAACCTGAGTACAACACAATTGCAAGCATTACCAATCCAAGATGGCGACATCTGGAGAACACATTTTGAAAACCTCTACAAAGACATCCCAAAAAACAAAACAAACCCAAGTCAACATCAGGTCACAGAAAAACTCCACACATTAGAAGCAACAATTAAAGACAACCAAAACCCTCTAGACTCCCCAATCACATGGAAAGAACTGGCCACAAAAACAAAATCTCTCCACCTAAAGAAAGCCTGTGGCCCAGACAACATCAAAAATGAAATGCTAAAGTTCAGTAATATGGAGATGCAGGGTGCGATACTCAAACTATTCAACATCATATTACGCTCAGGCTGTTTTCCCGATATCTGGTGCCAAGGACTAATCTCCCCCATATATAAAAGTGGAAACAAATCAGAACCAAATAACTACCGCGGCATCTGTGTCAACAGTTGTCTAGGGAAGTTATTCTGCAGTATTCTAAATAGTAGATTACTTGATTTTCTTAACAAACATAATATCCTCAGAAAAAACCAAATAGGCTTTCTTCCAAAACACCGCACCACCGACCATATCTATACCCTTCACACCCTCATTGAAAAACATATACACCAAACAAAAAATGGGAAAATATTCGCCTGTTTCATCGACTTCAAGAAAGCCTTTGACTCTATATGGCACGAAGGGCTCTATTATAAACTTCTTCAGTGTGGAATAGGGGGCAAAGTCTATGACCTTATTAAATCAATGTATCTGAAAAACAAATGCGGGGTCAAAATTGGAGACAAACGCACCGATTTCTTCACCCAGAGAAGAGGCGTCCGGCAGGGCTGCAATTTGAGCCCGACCCTGTTCAACATATACATAAATGAATTAGCAGACATGCTGGAGCAAAGCGAGTCACCAGGTCTCCGTCTCCTGGATGGAGAAGTGAAGTCCCTGTTCTATGCGGACGACCTGGTTCTGCTGTCTCCCACAGAACAGGGATTACAGCAACAACTAGACCTACTCGACAAATACTGCCAAAATTGGGCTCTAACAGTAAATCTAAAGAAAACCAACATCATGATTTTTCAGAAAAGACCCAGATGTCAGGAAAACAAATAACAGTTTACCCTCAGTGATAACACTATAGGACACACTATGAGCTACACCTACCTTGGTCTAACTATTACAGCATCAGGGAGCTTCAGCATAGCAGTGAATGCACTAAAAGAAAAAGCCCGAAGAGCCCTATATGCAATAAAAAGAAAATTCTACAACATCCAAATCCCAATCAAAATCTGGCTCAAAATTTTTGACAGCATAATCCTGCCCATTGCACTGTACGGTAGTGAAGTATGGGGCCCGCTAAATCACCAAAGCTACACTAAATGGGAAAAACACACAATAGAAGCCCTACATGCAGAATTCTGCCGAAGCATCCTTCACACCCAAAGAAAAACGCCAACAAATGCATGCAGAGCCGAACTAGGCAGATACCCACTGATAATAAACATCCAAAAACGAGCACTAAACTTCCTAAATCACCTCAAATCTAGCTCCCCAGACACCCTTCATTTCAAAGCCTTTCAGACCCAAGAGCTAAACCCAGAAAAGAGTCCCCTGAGTCAGCTGCTACTGAAACTAAGTACTCAGCCGGACCCTGACCAGCCCCAGACCAACACAGCCGTCCAAACACCAATCCGAGTGAACCAAATCATTAAAAAATGCAAAGAAACCTACCTGGAACATTGGAACAAAATAACCGAAAGCCAAAGCAGATTAGAATGTTACCGGGCCCTAAAAAGAGAATATAAACTGGCAGACTACCTCACGACCATCAGAGACACAAAACAGAGACAGACCCTCACCAGGTACAGACTAAGCGACCACCAACTGGAAATTGAAAAAGGCAGATACAAGAAATCCTGGCAGCCTAGAGAGAATAGAATATGCGATCAATGTCTGGCTGGCGAGGTTGAAACAGAAATGCATTTCCTCCTAAAATGCGAAAAATTCAACACATCAAGAAACATATTATTCAACAAGCTAAGCCAAACAACCCCAGATTTCAAGGAATTGGATGATCTGTCAAAATTGAGATTAGTCCTAGGAGAAGGAGACAGACCATACCTTGGGGCTAAATATGTAACAACATGTCACAACCTGAGGACTGTTTAAAAGTAAGACTGTTTAAAATTAATATTGAACGTACCAAATGAAGTAGAAAGACTGTTTAAAATTAATATTGTTTAAAAGTAATATTGTATATACCCAACAAATGTCAAATCGATTGACACCTACAGAATGTTGGAAAACTGTACCTTTTTGCTATGTAAGCTTTGGCAATATGGTTCTCTGTAAACTTTCATGCCAATAAAGCATTTGAACTGAACTGAACTGAACTGAACTGATTGGGAGTGAGAGAGAGAGAGAGAGATTGGGAGTGAGAGAGAGAGAGAGATTGGGAGTGAGAGAGAGAGATTGGGAGTGTGAGAGAGAGAGAGATTGGGAGTGAGAGAGAGAGAGAGATTGGGAGTGTGAGAGAGCGAGATTGGGAGTGTGAGAGAGAGAGAGATTGCGAGTGTGAGAGAAAGAGATTGGGAGTGTGAGAGAGAGAGATTAGGAGTGTGAGAGAGAGAGATTGGGAGTGTGAGAGAGAGAGATTGCGAGTGTGAGAGAAAGAGATTGGGAGTGTGAGAGAGAGAGATTAGGAGTGTGAGAGAGAGAGATTGGGAGTGTGAGAGAGAGAGAGATTGGGAGTGTGAGCGAGAGCGATTAGGAGTGTGAGAGAGAGAGATTGGGAGTGTGAGAGAGAGAGAGATTGGGAGTGTGAGAGAGAGAGAGATTGGGATTGTGAGAGAGAGAGAGATTGGGAGTGTGAGAGAGAGAGAGATTGGGAGTGTGAGAGAGAGAGAGAGATTGGGAGTGAGAGAGAGAGAGAGAGATTGGGAGTGAGAGAGAGAGAGAGAGAGATTGGGAGTGAGAGAGAGAGAGAGATTGGGAGTGAGAGAGAGAGAGAGTTTGGGAGTGTGAGAGAGAGATTGGGAGTGTGTAAGAGAGAGAGATTGGGAGTGTGAGAGAGAGAGAGAGATTGGGAGTGTGAGAGAGAGAGAGAGATTGGGAGTGAGAGAGAGAGAGAGAGATTGGGAGTGAGAGAGAGAGAGAGAGATTGGGAGTGAGAGAGAGAGAGAGATTGGGAGTGAGAGAGAGTGAGAGTTTGGGAGTGTGAGAGAGAGGTTCGGAGTGTGCAAGAGAGAGAGAGATTGGGAGTGTGAGAGATAGAGATTGGAAGTGTGAGAGAGAGACTGGGAGTGAGAGAGAGAGAGACTGGGAGTGAGAGAGAGAGAGTGACTGGGAGTGTGAGAGAGAGAGAGACTGGGAGTGAGAGAGAGAGATTGGGCGTGTGAGAGAGAGAGAGATTGGGAGTGGGAGAGAGAGAGATTGGGAGTGTGAGAGAGAGATTGGGAGTGAGATACAGAGATTGGGAGTGGGAGAGAGGGCGAGATTGGGAGTGTGAGAGGGAGACTGGGAGTGAGAGATAGAGAGAGATTGGGAGTGTGAGAGAGAGAGAGATTGGGAGTGTGAGAGAGAGAGATTGGGAGTGTGAGAGAGAGAGAGATTGGGAGTGTGAGAGAGAGAGAGATTGGGAGTGTGAGAGAGAGAGAGATTGGGAGTGTGAGAGAGAGAGAGATTGGGAGTGAGAGAGAGAGATTGGGAGTGTGAGAGAGAGAGAGAGATTGGGAGTGAGAGAGAGAGATTGGGAGTGTGAGAGAGAGAGAGATTGGGAGTGAGAGAGAGAGAGAGAGATTGGGAGTGAGAGAGAGAGAGAGAGATTGGGAGTGAGAGAGAGAGAGAGATTGGGAGTGTGAGAGAGAGAGAGATTGGGAGTGAGAGAGAGAGATTGGGAGTGTGAGAGAGAGAGAGATTGGGAGTGAGAGAGAGAGAGAGAGATTGGGAGTGAGAGAGAGAGAGAGAGATTGGGAGTGAGAGAGAGAGAGAGATTGGGAGTGAGAGAGAGAGATTGGGAGTGTGAGAGAGAGAGAGATTGGGAGTGAGAGAGAGAGAGAGATTGGGAGTGTGAGAGAGCGAGATTGGGAGTGTGAGAGAGAGAGAGATTGCGAGTGTGAGAGAAAGAGATTGGGAGTGTGAGAGAGAGAGATTAGGAGTGTGAGAGAGAGAGATTGGGAGTGTGAGAGAGAGAGAGATTGCGAGTGTGAGAGAAAGAGATTGGGAGTGTGAGAGAGAGAGATTAGGAGTGTGAGAGAGAGAGATTGGGAGTGTGAGAGAGAGAGAGATTGGGAGTGTGAGAGAGAGAGATTAGGAGTGTGAGAGAGAGAGATTGGGAGTGTGAGAGAGAGAGAGATTGGGAGTGTGAGAGAGAGAGAGATTGGGATTGTGAGAGAGAGAGAGATTGGGAGTGTGAGAGAGAGAGAGAGATTGGGAGTGTGGGAGAGAGAGAGATTGGGAGTGTGAGAGAGAGAGAGATTGGGAGTGTGGGAGAGAGAGAGATTGGGAGTGTGAATGAGAGAGAGATTAGGAGTGTGAGAGAGAGAGAGATTAGGAGTGTGAGAGAGAGAGAGATTGGGACTGTGAGAGAGAGAGAGATTAGGAGTGTGTGAGAGAGAGAGATTGGGAGCGTGAGAGAGAGCGAGATTGGGAGTGTGAGAGAGAGAGAAATTGGGAGTGTGAGAGAGAGAGAGATTGGGAGTGTGAGAGAGAGAGGGATTGGGAGTGTGTGAGAGAGAGAGATTGGGAGTGCGAGAGAGAGAGAGAGATTGGGAGTGTGAGAGAGAGAGAGAATGGGAGTGTGAGAGAGAGAGATTGGGAGTGTGAGAGAGAGAGACTGGGAGTGTGAGAGAGAGAGAGACTGGGAGTGTGAGAGAGAGAGAGATTGGGAGTGTGAGAGAGAGAGAGATTGGGAGTGTGAGAGAGCGAGATTGGGAGTGTGAGAGAGAGAGAGAGATTGGGAGTGAGAGGGAGAGAGAGAGATTGGGAGTGAGAGAGAGAGAGAGAGAGATTGGGAGTGAGAGAGAGAGAGAGATTGGGAGTGAGAGAGAGAGAGAGTTTGGGAGTGTGAGAGAGAGATTGGGAGTGTGTAAGAGAGAGAGATTGGGAGTGTGAGAGAGAGAGAGAGATTGGGAGTGTGAGAGAGAGAGAGAGATTGGGAGTGAGAGAGAGAGAGAGAGATTGGGAGTGAGAGAGAGAGAGAGAGATTGGGAGTGAGAGAGAGAGAGAGATTGGGAGTGAGAGAGAGTGAGAGTTTGGGAGTGTGAGAGAGGTATTGGGAGTGTGTAAGAGAGAGAGAGATTGGGAGTGTGAGAGATAGAGATTGGGAGTGTGAGAGAGAGACTGGGAGTGAGAGAGAGAGAGATTGGGAATGTGAGAGAGAGAGAGAGATTGGGAGTGAGAGAGAGAGAGAGACTGGGAGTGAGAGAGAGAGAGATTGGGACTGTGAGAGAGAGAGAGACTGGGAGTGAGAGAGAGAGAGAGAAAGATTGGGAGTGTGAGAGAGAGCGAGATTGGGAGTGTGAGAGAGAGAGATTGGGAGTGTGAGAGAGAGAGAGATTGGGAGTGTGAGAGAGAGAGAGATTGGGAGTGTGAGAGAGAGAGATTGGGAGTGTGAGAGAGAGAGAGATTGGGAGTGTGAGAGAGAGAGAGATTGGGAGTGTGAGAGATAGAGATTGGGAGTGTGAGAGAGAGAGTGATTGGGAGTGTGAGAGAGAGAGATTGGGAGTGTGAGAAAGAAAGATTGGGAGTATACTACAGGGGAACAGGACCACCCCCAACCAGGCAGAGGGAGATGTGCTCAGAGCATACGCAATACCACTGTAAGAGACAATCCACTAAAAGACATAATACAGGCGATCAGCAGCATCCACTCCTGCCTTATGGATCAGAAAAAATAAGGACTAGTTGTTAGAAAAATTTGTAACCAATTAACCTCAGCATTTATAGACAATTGAAATGTTCTTTTTTCCCCATTTAGACACGACAAACACATATTACTATTTATCATATTCTAACCCATCACAGAAAAAAAAATCAATTTTAGCATGAAATCCTTATATATCTCAACCTGGAATATCCAAGGTCTACGCTCTTCCATGCTTGGCATGAAGAGTGAGACCCCAGAGCTCCTAGATGAGATTAAAAATCTAGTTAATATCTTTTTACAGGAAACCTGGTGTAGAGGAGAAGGACACACTGGCTGTCCCATTGGGTACACAGAGCTGGTGGTCCCCTCCAATAAATTGCCAGGAGTAACCCAGGGCAGAAAATCTGGAGGCATACTGATTTGGATCAAAGCAGAACTTAGGAGTTGCATTGAATTTGTGGAAAAGGGCGAAAACCACTTATGGCTCAAAATTAAGAGGGGCATCATCTTCAGCATGAAAGATGTTTTCATTTGCACACTCTATATCCCCCCGACAGAATCCCCGTACTTCAAAGAGGACACCTTCTCCAACATAGAGAGGGAGATTATCCAATTCCAGGCCAAGGGAAATGTGTTGATATGTGGGGACCTCAACTCAAGAACGGGAGAAGAACCAGACTTCAACAATAATCACGGGAATAATTACATATTTGGGAATAACCATTTTGATCTCCCTTCCCATCCACACCGGCATAACTGCGACAAACAGACAAATGCTAACGGAAAACAGCTGCTGCAGCTCCCTCGAAGCCTGGGTCTGTACATTGTCAATGGTAGGTTATTCACAGAATCACAGAATCACAGAAACCCCACAGTGGGAGACTTCCTAGGAAGATCCACCTATTGCTCACCTCTTGGCTTCAGCACCGTAGACTATATGATTACAGATCTAGACCCATCCTCTTTCAGAACATTCACAGTCAAACCACAAACAACAGTGTCAGACCACAGTCAAATTACTGCATATCTTGAAAGGACAGAAACAACCAACACAGAAACACAACCCAGTAAACTGTACAACATTAAAAAATCTTACAGATGGGCCAAAAACAGCATGGAAAAATACCAGAAAGCAATTAGCAACCAAACAACTCAAGCTCTCTTGGACACCTTTCTGGAAAAAACATACACACACAATAAAGAAGGCGTAAACCGGGCAGTGAATAACCTAAATAATATTTATGATAATTTGGCATCAATGTCAAACTTGACAGTTCGAAAGAACAAACCCAAAACAAAAAACTACGAAAAATGGTTTGACTCCGATTGCCAGAACATGAGGAAAAAACTCAGAAAAATATCAAACCAAAAACTCAGACAACCAGAAAACGAGGAATTACGCCTTACCTATTGTCAGGCACTAACACAATACAAAAGCACACTCAGAACCAAGAAAGAGCAGTATATTAAGAATACACTCATCTCCATTGAGGAATCCATTGATTCCAATTGTTTCTGGGACAACTGGAATACATTACACAAAAAACAACACGATGAATTGGCCATTCAAAGCGGTGACACATGGGAAAACCATTTTGAAAAATTATACCAGAAAAACACACTAAGCCCAGAGCAATACCAAATATGCGAAAAACTGGCAAAGCTAGAATCTGCCATAAAAGATAACCAAAACCCGATAGACACCATAATATCTGAAAAAGAGCTAATTGAAAAACTCAAGGACCTGCAACCAGGAAAAGCTTGCGGGACAGACGGCATCCTAAGCGAGATGATTAAACACACGGACGATAAAATGAGATTGGCTATACTGAAACTCTTCAACTTGGTTCTGAGTGTCGGTTACTTCACTGATATCTGGAACAAAGGACTCATAACGCCCACATACAAAAGTGGGGATAAAGGTGACCCAAATAACTATCGAGGCATCTGTGTAAACAGTAACCTGGGGAAGGTTTTCTGTAGTATCATAAACAAAAGACTTATAAACTTCCTTGAGGAGCACAATGTCTTGAGTAAAAGCCAAATTGGATTCCTGCCAAACTACAGAACATCAGATCATATCTTCACCCTACAGACCCTAATTGACAAACACGTTCATCAAAACAAAAGCAAAATCTACGCATGCTTTATAGATTTCCAGAAGGCTTTCAATTCCATCTGGCACGACGGTCTATTCCTGAAACTTATCGAAAGCGGGGTAGGGGGAAAAACATATGATGTAATTAAATCAATGTATACAAACAACAAATGTGCAGTTAAAATTGGAGACAAACAAACAAAATACTTCCCACAGGGGCGGGGGGTGACGCAGGGCTCGCCAATCTCACCGACACTCTTTAATATTTACATAAATGAATTAGCAAAACTACTTGAACAATCTACAGCACCCGGCCTCACCCTATATGAATCCAAGGTTAAATTCCTCCTCTTTGCAGACGACCTGGTTCTGCTGTAACCAACTAAGGAGGGTCTACAGCAGAACCTGGATCTGCTGGAGTCGGTCTGTCAGACCTGGGCCCTGAAAATAAACCTCCAAAAAACCAAAGTCCTCGTGTTCCAGCAAAGATCCAGACATCAGGGACCCAAAATAAATCTCACACTAGGAACTACTAAAATCGAACAAATCACTAACTAGACATACTTGGGCTTAAAAATCAGCTCTACGGGAAATTTCAAACTGGCTGCGAATGAACTGAAAGAGAAAGCTAGAAGGGTTTTCTATGCCATTAAAAGATCAATCCAAATAGAAATCCCAATTAGCATTTGGCTCAAAATGTTCAAATCAGTAATTGAACCAATTGCACTCTATGGCAGTGAAGTGTGGGGACCGCTAACACAACAAGAATTTGCAGAATGGGACAAACACCCAATTGAGATCCTACATGCAGAATTCTGTAAAAGTATCCTCCGGACTCAAAGGAAAACCATAAACAATGCATGCAGGGCAGAACTAGGCCAATTTCCACTAATAATTACTATCCAAAAAAGAGCCACCAAATATTGGAAACACCTAAAAATGAGCAAACCCTACTGCTATCATTATGAAGCCTTGAAATGCCAAGAGAGGACCATAAAGAAGAACACCCTCAGTCAACTAGTCCTGGGACTCAGTGAAGCAACCACTAACACTACTAACAATAACCAGCCCCAGGACAGTGACATCATAGCACAGAGAATTCGACCCAACACAATTGTCACGAAGCAAAAGGAAAAATACCTGTCATATTGGGCAGAAACAAAAAAACCCAAAGCAAACTCAATTGCTACTTGGCCCTAAACAGACAATACAACATGGCTGCGTACCTGACCATGGTAAAGGATAACAAACTGAGAAAAACCTTGAAAAGGTACAGGCTTAGTGAACATAGCCTGGTGATCGAAAAAGGCAGACAGAGGCACACCAGGCTGCCAAGAGAGGAGAGGATATGCTCTCACTGCAGTCCGGGAGTGGTGGAGACAGAGATGCACTTCCTCACAGCCTGTGGAAAATATCAGGGCATCAGGGAGAATTTCTACCTAAAATTCTCACAAATATGCCCTGAATTCAGAAATTTGAATGACGACCAAAAACTCCCATACCTACTAGGGGAAGAGAGAAACTGTGCAACACTAGCGGCACACTTGTTACAGCTTGCCATAAACAGAGGGACAACCAGTAAACCTAAGAAAAGAGTATATATAAATTATGCGAATATATATTTATACACTCAGGGTTATATCTGTTTATACACTGTATGAATAGATCTGCGTTTATGTGTTCAACCATAAATGTATTTTGATCCTTTGGCAACATAAGATGTATCTTATCATGCCAATAAAGCGATTTGAATTGAATTGAAAAATTGAGAGACTGGGAGTGTGAGAGAGAGAGATTGGGTGTGTCAGAGAGAGAGATTGGGAGTGTGAGAGAGAGAGACTGGGAGTGTGTGAGAGAGAGACTGGGAGTGTGAGAGAGAGATTGGGAGTGTGAGAGAGAGAGAGACTGGGAGTGAGAGAGAGAGAGAGATTGGGAGTGTGAGAGTGAGAGAGATTGGGAGTGTGAGAGAGAGAGATTGGGAGTGTGAGAGAGAGATTGGGAGTGAGATACAGAGATTGGGAGTGGGAGAGAGAGAGAGATTGGGAGTGTGAGAGGGAGACTGGGAGTGAGAGATAGAGAGAGATTGGGAGTGTGAGAGAGAGAGAGATTGGGAGTGTGAGAGAGAGAGATTGGGAGTGTGAGAGAGAGAGAGTGGGAGTGTGAAAGAGAGAGAGATTGGGAGTGTGAGAGAGAGAGAGATTGGGAGTGTGAGAGAGAGAGAGATTGGGAGTGAGAGAGAGAGACTGGGAGTGAGAGAGAGAGATTGGGAGTGAGAGAGAGAGAGACTGGGAGTGAGAGAGAGAGAGACTGGGAGTGAGAGAGAGAGAGATTGGGAGTGTGAGAGAGAGAGAGAGATTGGGAGTGAGAGAGAGAGAGATTGGGAGTGTGAGAGAGAGAGAGAGACTGGGAGTGAGAGAGAGAGACTGGGAGTGTGAGAGAGAGAGATTGGGAGTGTGAGAGAGAGAGAGATTGGGAGTGTGAGAGAGAGAGAGATTGGGAGTGAGAGAGAGAGAGACTGGGAGTGAGAGAGAGAGATTGGTAGTGAGAGAGAGAGAGACTGGGAGTGAGAGAGAGAGAGACTGGGAGTGAGAGAGAGAGAGACTGGGAGTAGAGAGAGAGAGACTGGGAGTGAGAGCGAGAGAGACTGGGAGTGAGAGAGAGAGAGACTGGGAGTGAGAGAGAGAGAGATTGGGAGTGTGAGAGAGAGAGAGAGATTGGGAGTGAGAGAGAGAGAGAGAGATTGGGAGTGAGAGAGAGAGAGATTGGGAGTGAGAGCGAGAGATTGGGAGTGTGAGAGAGAGAGAGATCATTATTGTTATCTTATCAGTATTATTACTATTATTAGATAGATATATGTGCATGCCTCATGAAATTTATACTAAATCATCATTTAGCATTATAGAAAATAGTGTTTCCACACTCATCCCACAAAATAAGTCCATTTTATTTCGTTTGTTTGAACTATATAAATGCGTTCTTTCCACATAAGCTGCTGGAATATCCAGGGCCTCCGCTCCTCAACTTTTGGGATGAAGAGTACAGACCCTGAATTCCTAAAAGCTATAAAAGACATTGATATAATTGTGTTAACAGAAACATGGTGCCAAAAAGACGTGCCGACCCACTGTCCTCCAATGTACCATGAAATCATTGTGCCCTCAGTAAAGAACACTTAAACACGCAAGGGCAGAACCTCCGGGGGAATATTGGTATGGTATAAGGGAGAACTGGACAAACACATCTCACCGGTAAAACAGGGGAAATCACACGTATGGCTAAAACTAGATAAAAATATAGGAATAGCAAAAAAAGATGTTTACTTATGTGCGATCTACATACCTCCAATAGAATCGCCATATTTCGAAGAGGAGTTATTTGATACTCTCCACATGGAAATCAGCCATTTCCAGGCCCAAGGAAAGGTGATAATATGTGGGGACCTAAATGCAAGGACTGGTTGTGAACCTGACTTCATAGACCCACAGGGAAACAACCATGTGTTTGGCCAGACCCCTTTAGATGTCACACCAGCCATCGCAAATCGGAACAACCTTGATCGTGAAATAAATAAAAGCGGTAGGGAGGTAGTGCAACTCTGCCGAGCCTTAGGCCTGTACATAGTTAACGGTAGGTTCAGAGGGGACTCCCTAGGGAGACTCACATACTCCTCAACGCTTGGGTCTAGTGTGGTGGACTATACAATCACTGACCTGGACCCCTGCGATATCAACTCATTCACTGTCAGGCAGCAATCCCCCCTCTCAGACCATAACCAAATAAATATGTCCCTTAAACTTTCTGCCCAAACTACAGACACAAAAAAGGAACCCAGTAAGCTCCATAAAATAAACCAGACATACAGATGGGCCCCAGACAGTGGAGAAAAATTCATCACAGCACTAAAGTCACCTGATCTCACAAGTAAAATATCAAAATTTAAAGAAAACCCATACGAGATCACCAGAGATGGTGTAAACATGGCCATAGAGGATATAAATATGATCTTCCATGAGGCAGCTGTAAAAGCCGACCTTGTGAAACAGAAGAGGAAGCGTCACAAAAGACAAAATAAAAATAAGAAATGGTTTGACCACGAATGCAAAAATGCCAGAAAAGACCTGAGAAAAATATCAAACCAAAAGCATCGCCAACCAAACAATCCGGACCTACGTACTAGATACAATGAAACCCTCAAAAGATATAAACACACCATTAGGAACAAAACACAAAACTATACCCACAAAATACTCGAAGAAATTGAAAACTCCACCAATCCAAAACAATTCTGGGAAATGTGGAATAACCTGAGTACAACACAATTGCAAGCATTACCAATCCAAGATGGCGACATCTGGAGAACACATTTTGAAAACCTCTACAAAGACATCCCAATAAATGAAACAAACCCAAGTCAACATCAGGTCACAGAAAAACTCCACACATTAGAAGCAACAATTAAAGACAACCAAAACCCTCTAGACTCCCCAATCACATGGAAAGAACTGGCCACAAAAACAAAATCTCTCCACCTAAAGAAAGCCTGTGGCCCAGACAACATCAAAAATGAAATGCTCAAGTTCAGCAATATGGAGATGCAGGGTGCGGTACTCAAATTATTCAACATCATATTACGTTCAGGCTGTTTTCCCGATATCTGGTGCCAAGGACTAATCTCCCCCATATATAAAAGTGGAAACAAATCAGACCCAAATAACTACCGCGGCATCTGTGTCAACAGTTGTCTAGGGAAGTTATTCTGCAGTATTCTAAATAGTAGATTACTTGATTTTCTTAATAACATAATATCCTCAGAAAAAACCAAATAGGCTTCCTTCCAAAACACCGCACCGCCGACCATATCTATACCCTTCACACCCTCATTGAAAAACATATACACCAAATAAAAAATGGGAAAATATTCACCTGTTTCATCGACTTCAAGAAAGCCTTTGACTCTATATGGCACGAAGGGCTCTATTATAAAGTTCTTCAGTGTGGAATAGGGGGCAAAATCTATGACCTTATTAAATCAATGTATCTGAAAAACAAATGCGGGGTCAAAATTGGAGACAAACGCACCGATTTCTTCACCCAGAGAAGAGGCGTCCGGCAGGGCTGCAATTTGAGCCCAACCCTGTTCAACATATACATAAATGAATTAGCAGACATGCTGGAGCAAAGCGAGTCACCAGGTCTCCGTCTCCTGGATGGAGTAGTGAAATCCCTGTTCTATGCGGATGACCTGGTTCTGCTGTCTCCCACAGAACAGGGATTACGGCAACAACTAGACCTACTCGACAAATACTGCCAAAATTGGGCTCTAACAGCAAATCTAAAGAAAACCAACATCATGATTTTTCAAAAAAGGCCCAGATGTCAGGAAAACAAATACAATTTTACCCTCAGTGATACCACTATAGGACACACTATGAGCAACACCTACCTTGGTCTAACTATTACAGCATCAGGGAGCTTCAGCATAGCAGTGAATGCACTAAAAGAAAAAGCCCGAAGAGCCCTATATGCAATAAAAAGAAAATTCTACAACATCCAGATCCCAATCAAAATCTGGCTCAAAATATTTGACAGCATAATCCTGCCCATTGCACTGTACGGTAGTGAAGTATGGGGCCCACTAAATCACCAAAGCTACACTAAATGGGAAAAACACACAATAGAAGCCCTACATGCAGAATTCTGCCGAAGCATCCTTCGCACCCAAAGAAAAACGCCAACAAATGCATGCAGAGCCGAACTAGGCAGATACCCACTGATAATAAACATCCAAAAACGAGCACTAAACTTCCTAAATCACCTCAAATCTAGCTCCCCAGACACCCTTCATTTCAAAGCCTTTCAGACCCAAGAGCTAAACCCAGAAAAGAGTCCCCTGAGTCAGCTACTACTGAACCTAAGTACTCAGCCGGACCCTGACCAGCCCCAGACCAACACAGCCGTCCAAACACCAATCCGAGTGAACCAAATCATTAAACAATGCAAAGAAACCTACCTGGAACATTGGAACAAAATAACCGAAAGCCAAAGCAGATTAGAATGTTACCGGGCCCTAAAAAGAGAATATAAACTGGCAGACTACCTCACGACCATCAGAGACACAAAACAGAGACAGACCCTCACCAGGTACAGACTAAGCGACCACCAACTGGAAATTGAAAAAGGCAGATACAAGAAATCCTGGCAGCCTAGAGAGAATAGAATATGCGATCAATGTCTGGCCGGCGAGGTTGAAACAGAAATGCATTTCCTCCTAAAATGCGAAAAATTCAACACATCAAGAAACATATTACTCAACAAGCTAAGCCAAACAACCCCAGATTTCAAGGAATTGGATGACCTGTCAAAATTGAGATTAGTCCGAGGAGAAGGAGACAGACCAGACCTTGGGGTCAAATATGTAACAACATGTCACAACCTGAGGACTGTTTAAAATTAAGACTGTTTAAAATTAATATTGAACGTACCAAATGAAGTACAAAGACTGTTTAAAATTAATATTGTTTAAAAGTAATATTGTATGTACCCAACAAATGTCAAATCGATTGACACCTACAGAATGTTGGAAAACTGTACCTTTTTGCTATGTAAGCTTTGGCAATATGGTTCTCTTTAAACTTTCATGCCAATAAAGCATTTGAATTGGAATTGGAATTGGAATTGGAATTGGAATTGGAGATTGGGAGTGAGAGAGAGAGAGAGAGATTGGGAGTGAGAGAGAGAGATAGATTGGGAGTGAGAGAGAGAGATTGGGAGTGTGAGAGAGAGAGAGATTGGGAGTGTGAGAGAGCAAGATTGGGAGTGTGAGAGATAGAGAGATTGCGAGTGTGAGAGAAAGAGATTGGGAGTGTGAGAGAGAGAGAGATTGGGAGTGTGAGAGAGAGAGATTAGGAGTGTGAGAGAGAGAGATTGGGAGTGTGAGAGAGAGAGAGATTGGGAGTGTGAGAGAGAGAGAGATTGGGACTGTGAGAGAGAGAGAGATTGGGAGTGTGAGAGAGAGAGAGATTGGGAGTGTGAGAGAGAGAGAGAGAGATTGGGAGTGTGGGAGAGAGAGAGATTGGGAGTGTGAGAGAGAGAGAGATTGGGAGTGTGAGAGAGAGAGAGATTGGGAGTGTGAGAGAGAGAGAAATTGGGAGTGTGAGAGAGAGAGAGATTGGGAGTGTGAGAGAGAGAGAGATTGGGAGTGTGAGAGAGAGAGAGATTGGGAGTGCGAGAGAGAGAGAGATTGGGAGTGTGAGAGAGAGAGAGATTGGGAGTGTGAGAGAGAGAGAGATTGGGAGTGTGAGAGAGAGAGAGATTGGGAGTGAGAGAGAGAGAGAGAGATTGGGAGTGAGAGAGCGAGATTGGGAGTGTGAGAGAGAGAGGTTGGGAGTGAGAGAGCGAGATTGGGAGTGTGAGAGAGAGAGATTGGGAGTGTGAGAGAGAGAGAGATTGGGAGTGTGAGAGAGAGAGAGATTGGGAGTGTGAGAGAGAGCGAGATTGGGAGTGTGAAAGAGAGAGAGATTGGGAGTGAGAGAGAGAGAGAGAGATTGGGAGTGTGAGAGAGAGAGAGAGATTGGGAGTGAGAGAGAGAGAGAGATTGGGAGTGAGAGAGAGAGAGAGATTGGGAGTGAGAGAGAGAGAGAGAGAGAGATTGGGAGTGAGAGAGCGAGATTGGGAGTGTGAGAGAGAGAGGTTGGGAGTGAGAGAGCGAGATTGGGAGTGTGAGAGAGAGAGATTGGGAGTGTGAGAGAGAGAGACTGGGAGTGTGAGAGAGAGAGATTGGGAGTGTGAGAGAGAGAGAGATTGGGAGTGTGAGAGAGAGAGAGATTGGGAGTGAGAGAGAGAGAGAGATTGGGAGTGAGAGAGAGAGAGAGAGATTGGGAGTGAGAGAGCGCGATTGTGAGTGTGAGAGAGAGAGATTGGGAGTGTGAGAGAGAGAGAGATTGTGAGTGTGAGAGAGAGAGAGATTGGGAGCGAGAGAGAGAGAGAGATTGGGAGTGAGAGAGAGAGAGAGAGATTGGGAGTGAGAGAGAGAGAGAGATTGGGAGTGAGAGAGCGAGATTGGGAGTGTGAGAGAGCGAGATTGGGAGTGAGAGAGAGAGAGATTGGGAGTGAGAGAGAGAGAGATTGGGAGTGTGAGAGAGAGAGAGATTGGGAGTGAGAGAGAGAGAGATTGGGAGTGTGAGAAAGAGAGATTGGGAGTGTGAGAGAGAGAGATTGGGAGTGTGAGAGAGAGAGATTGGGAGTGTGAGAGAGAGATTGGGAGTGTGAGAGACAGAGAGATTGGGAGTGAGAGAGAGAGAGATTGTGAGTGAGAGAGAGAGAGATTGGGAGTGAGAGAGAGAGATTGGGAGTGTGAGAGAGAGAGAGATTGGGAGTGAGAGAGAGAGATTGGGAGTGAGAGAGAGAGATTGGGAGTGTGAGAGAGAGTGAGATTGGGAGCGTGAGAGAGAGAGAGATTGGGAGTGTGAGAGAGAGAGAGAGATTGGGAGTGAGAGAGAGAGAGAGATTGGGAGTGTGAGAGAGAGAGATTGGGAGTGTGAGAGCGAGAGAGAGATTGGGAGTGAGAGAGAGAGAGAGATTGGGAGTGTGAGAGAGAGAGTTTGGGAGTGTGAGAGAGAGAGCGATTGGGAGTGTGAGAGAGAGAGAGAGATTGGGAGTGAGAGTGAGAGAGAGATTGGGAGTGAGAGAGAGACTGGGAGTGTGAGAGAGAGAGAGATTGGGAGTGAGAGAGAGAGATTGGGAGTGTGAGAGAGAGAGACTGGGAGTGTGAGAGAGAGAGACTGGGAGTATGAGAGAGAGAGATTGGGAGTGTGTGAGAGAGAGAGAGATTGGGAGTGTGAGAGATAGAGAGATTGGGAGTGCGAGAGAGAGAGAGATTGGGAGTGTGAGAGAGAGAGAGAGATTGGGAGTGAGAGAGAGATTGGGAGTGTGAGAGAGAGAGAGAGAGACTGGGAGTGAGAGAGAGAGAGTGGGAGTGTGAGAGAGAGAGATTGGGAGTGTGAGAGAGAGAGAGATTGGGAGTGTGAGAGAGAGAGAGATTGGGAGTGAGAGAGAGAGAGACTGGGAGTGAGAGAGAGAGATTGGTAGTGAGAGAGAGAGAGACTGGAAGTGAGAGAGAGAGAGACTGGGAGTGAGAGAGAGAGAGACTGGGAGTAGAGAGAGAGAGACTGGGAGTGAGAGAGAGAGAGACTGGGAGTGAGAGAGAGAGAGAGACTGGGAGTGAGAGAGAGAGAGATTGGGAGTGTGAGAGAGAGAGAGAGATTGGGAGTGAGAGAGAGAGAGAGAGATTGGGAGTGAGAGAGAGAGAGATTGGGAGTGAGAGAGAGAGATTGGGAGTGTGAGAGAGAGAGAGAGATTGGGAGTGAGAGAGAGAGAGAGAGATTGGGAGTGAGAGAGAGAGAGAGATTGGGAGTGAGAGAAAGAGATTGGGAGTGTGAGAGAGAGAGAGATTGGGAGTGTGAGAGAGCAAGATTGGGAGTGTGAGAGAGAGAGAGATTGCGAGTGTGAGAGAAAGAGATTGGGAGTGTGAGAGAGAGAGATTGGGAGTGTGAGAGAGAGAGATTAGGAGTGTGAGAGAGAGATTGGGAGTGTGAGAGAGAGAGAGATTGGGAGAGTGAGAGAGAGAGAGATTGGGATTGTGAGAGAGAGAGAGATTGGGAGTGTGAGAGAGAGAGAGATTGGGAGTGTGAGAGAGAGAGAGAGATTGGGAGTGTGGGAGAGAGAGAGATTGGGAGTGTGAGAGAGAGAGAGATTGGGAGTGTGAGAGAGAGAGAGATTAGGAGGGTGAGAGAGAGAGAAATTGGGAGTGTGAGAGAGAGAGAGATTGGGACTGTGAGAGGGGAGAGATTAGGAGTGTGAGAGAGAGAGAGATTGGGAGCGTGAGAGAGAGCGAGATTGGAAGTGTGAGAGAGAGAGAAATTGGGAGTGTGAGAGAGAGAGAGATTGGGAGTGTGAGAGAGAGAGAGATTGGGAGTGTGAGAGAGAGAGAGATTGGGAGTGCGAGAGAGAGAGAGATTGGGAGTGTGAGAGAGAGAGAGATTGGGAGTGTGAGAGAGAGAGATTGGGAGTGTGAGAGAGAGAGACTGGGAGTGTGAGAGAGAGAGAGATTGGGAGTGTGAGAGAGAGAGAGATTGGGAGTGTGAGAGAGCGAGATTGGGAGTGTGAAAGAGAAAGAGATTGGGAGTGAGAGAGAGAGAGAGAGATTGGGAGTGAGAGAGAGAGAGAGATTGGGAGTGAGAGAGAGAGAGAGATTGGGAGTGTGAGAGAGAGAGAGATTGGGAGTGAGAGAGAGAGAGAGATTGGGAGTGAGAGAGAGAGAGAGATTGGGAGTGAGAGAGAGAGAGAGATTGGGAGTGAGAGAGCGAGATTGGGAGTGTGAGAGAGAGAGGTTGGGAGTGAGAGAGCGAGATTAGGAGTGTGAGAGAGAGAGATTGGGAGTGTGAGAGAGAGAGACTGGGAGTGTGAGAGAGAGAGATTGGGAGTGTGAGAGAGAGAGAGATTGTGAGTGTGAGAGAGAGAGAGATTGGGAGTGAGAGAGAGAGAGAGATTGGGAGTGAGAGAGAGAGAGAGAGATTGGGAGTGAGAGAGAGAGAGAGATTGGGAGTGAGAGAGCGAGATTGGGAGTGTGAGAGAGAGAGATTGGGAGTGTGAGAGAGAGAGAGATTGTGAGTGTGAGAGAGAGAGAGATTGGGAGTGAGAGAGAGAGAGAGATTGGGAGTGAGAGAGAGAGAGAGACATTGGGAGTGAGAGAGAGAGAGAGATTGGGAGTGAGAGAGCGAGATTGGGAGTGTGAGAGCGCGAGATTGGGAGTGAGAGAGAGAGAGATTGGGAGTGAGAGAGAGAGATTGTGAGTGTGAGAGAGAGAGATTGGGAGTGTGAGAGCGCGAGATTGGGAGTGAGAGAGAGAGAGATTGGGAGTGTGAGAGAGATAGATTGGGAGTGTGAGAGAGAGAGAGATTGGGAGTGTGAGAGAGATAGATTGGGAGTGAGAGAGAGAGAGATTGGGAGTGTGAGAGCGCGAGATTGGGAGTGAGAGAGAGAGAGATTGGGAGTGTGAGAGAGATAGATTGGGAGTGTGAGAGAGAGAGATTGGGAGTGTGAGAGAGGGAGATTGGGAGTGTGAGAGAGAGAGAGATTGGGAGTGTGAGAGAGAGATTGGGAGTGAGAGAGAGAGATTGGGAGTGTGAGAGAGAGTGAGATTGGGAGCGTGAGAGAGAGAGCGATTGGGAGTGTGAGAGAGAGAGATTGGGAGTGAGAGAGAGAGAGATTGGGAGTGAGAGAGAGAGATTGGGAGTGTGAGAGAGAGAGAGATTGGGAGTGAGAGAGAGAGATTGGGAGTGAGAGAGAGAGATTCGGAGTGTGAGAGAGAGTGAGATTGGGAGCGTGAGAGAGAGAGAGATTGGGAGTGTGAGAGAGAGAGA
Organism: Somniosus microcephalus; assembly: GCF_052327205.1. Lineage (NCBI taxonomy): Eukaryota > Metazoa > Chordata > Chondrichthyes > Squaliformes > Somniosidae > Somniosus > Somniosus microcephalus. The sequence goes on from NC_140995.1 coordinate 136,371,886, forward strand.
GAGATTGGGAGTGAGAGAGAGAGAGAGATTGGGAGTGTGAGAGAGATAGATTGGGAGTGTGAGAGCGAGAGAGAGATTGGGAGTGAGCGAGAGAGAGATTGGGAGTGTGAGAGAGAGAGATTGGGAGTGTGAGAGAGAGAGCGATTGGGAGTGTGAGAGAGAGAGAGAGATTGGGAGTGAGAGAGAGAGAGAGATTGGGAGTGAGAGAGAGATTGGGAGTGTGAGAGAGAGAGAGATTGGGAGTGAGAGAGAGAGATTGGGAGTGTGAGAGAGAGAGACTGGGAGTGTGAGAGAGAGAGACTGGGAGTATGAGAGAGAGAGATTGGGAGTGTGTGAGAGAGAGAGAGATTGGGAGTGTGAGAGAGAGAGACTGGGAGTGTGAGAGAGAGAGAGAGATTGGGAGTGTGAGAGAGAGAGATTGGGAGTGTGAGAGAGAGAGATTGGGAGTGTGAGAGAGAGTGATTGGGAGTGTGAGAGAGAGAGATTGGGAGTGTGAGAGAGAGAGAGATTGGGAGTGAGAGAGAGAGAGAGAGATTGGGAGTGTGAGAGAGAGAGAGATTGGGAGTGAGACAGAGAGAGAGATAGGGAGTGTGAGAGAGAGAGAGAGAGAGAGAGAGAGAGAAACTACAGACACAAAAAAGGAACCCATTAAGCTACATAAAATAAACCAGACATACAGATGGGCCCCAGACAGTGGAGATAAATTCATCACAGCACTAAATTCACCTGATCTCACAAGTAAAATTTCAAAATTTAAAGAAAATCTATATGAGATCACCAGAGATGGTGTAAACATGGCCATAGAGGATATAAATATGATCTTCCATGAGGCAGCTGTAAAAGCCGACCTCGTGAAACAGAAGAGGAAGAGTCACAAAAGACAAAATAAAAATAAGAAATGGTTTGACCACGAATGCAAAAATGCCAGAAAAGACCTGAGAGAAATATCAAACCAAAAGCATCGGCAACCAAACAATCCGGACCTACGTACTAGATACAATGAAACCCTCAAAAGATATAAACACACCATTAGGAACAAAACACAAAACTATACCCACAAAATACTCGAAGAAATTGAAAACTCCACCAATCCAAAACAATTCTGGGAAATGTGGAATAACCTGAGTACAACACAATTGCAAGCATTACCAATCCAAGATGGCGACATCTGGAGAACACATTTTGAGAACCTCTACAAAGACATCCCAATAAACGAAACAAACCCAAGTCAACATCAGGTCACAGAAAAACTCCACACATTAGAAGCAACAATTAAAGACAACCAAAACCCTCTAGACTCCCCAATCACATGGAAAGAACTGGCCACAAAAACAAAATCTCTCCACCTAAAGAAAGCCTGTGGCCCAGACAACATCAAAAATGAAATGCTCAAGTTCAGCAATATGGAGATGCAGGGTGCGGTACTCAAATTATTCAACATCATATTACGTTCAGGCTGTTTTCCCGATATCTGGTGCCAAGGACTAATCTCCCCCATATATAAAAGCGGAAACAAATCAGACCCAAATAACTACCGCGGCATCTGTGTCAACAGTTGTCTAGGGAAGTTATTCTGCAGTATTCTAAACAGTAGATTACTTGATTTTCTTAACAAACATAATATCCTCAGAAAAAACCAAATAGGCTTTCTTCCAAAACACCGCACCGCCGACCATATCTATACCCTTCACACCCTCATTGAAAAACATATACACCAAACAAAAAATGGGAAAATATTCGCCTGTTTCATCGACTTCAAGAAAGCCTTTGACTCTATATGGCACGAAGGGCTCTATTATAAAGTTCTTCAGTGTGGAATAGGGGGCAAAGTCTATGACCTTATTAAATCAATGTATCTGAAAAACAAATGCGGGGTCAAAATTGGAGACAAACGCACCGATTTCTTCACCCAGAGAAGAGGCGTCCGACAGGGCTGCAATTTGAGCCCGACCCTGTTCAACATATACATAAATGAATTAGCAGGCATGCTGGAGCAAAGCGAGTCACCAGGTCTCCGTCTCCTTGATGGAGAAGTGAAATCCCTGTTCTATGCGGACGACCTGGTTCTGCTGTCTCCCACAGAACAGGGATTACAGCAACAACTAGACCTACTCGACAAATACTGCCAAAATTGGGCTCTAACAGTAAATCTAAAGAAAACCAACATCATGATTTTTCAAAAAAGGCCCAGATGTCAGGAAAACAAATACCAATTTACCCTCAGTGATACCGCTATAGGACACACTATGAGCTACACCTACCTTGGTCTAACTATTACAGCATCAGGGAGCTTCAGCATAGCAGTGAATGCACTAAAAGAAAAAGCCCGAAGAGCCCTATATGCAATAAAAAGAAAATTCTACAACATCCAAATCCCAATCAAAATCTGGCTCAAAATATTTGACAGCATAATCCTGCCCATTGCACTGTACGGTAGTGAAGTATGGGGCCCGCTAAATCACCAAAGCTACACTAAATGGGAAAAACACACAATAGAAGCCCTACATGCAGAATTCTGCCGAAGCATCCTTCGCACCCAAAGAAAAACGCCAACAAATGCATGCAGAGCCGAACTAGGCAGATACCCACTGATAATAAACATCCAAAAACGAGCACTAAACTTCCTAAATCACCTCAAATCTAGCTCCCCAGACACCCTTCATTTCAAAGCCTTTCAGACCCAAGAGCTAAACCCAGAAAAGAGTCCCCTGAGTCAGCTGCTACTGAAACTAAGTACTCAGCCAGACCCTGACCAGCCCCAGACCAACACAGGCGTCCAAACACCAATCCGAGTGAACCAAATCATTAAACAATGCGAAGAAACATACCTGGAACATTGGAACAAAATAACCGAAAGCCAAAGCAGATTAGAATGTTACCGGGCCCTAAAAAGAGATTATAAACTGGCAGACTACCTCACGACCATCAGAGACACAAAACAGAGACAGACCCTCACCAGGTACAGACTAAGCGACCACCAACTGGAAATTGAAAAAGGCAGATACAAGAAATCCTGGCAGCCTAGAGAGAATAGAATATGCGATCAATGTCTGGCCGGCGAGGTTGAAACAGAAATGCATTTCCTCCTAAAATGCGAAAAATTCAACACATCAAGAAACATATTATTCAACAAGCTAAGCCAAACAACCCCAGATTTCAAGGAATTGGATGACCTGTCAAAATTGAGATTAGTCCTGGGAGAAGGAGACAGACCATACCTTGGGGCCAAATATGTAACAACATGTCACAACCTGAGGACTGTTTAAAAGTAAGACTGTTTAAAATTAATATTGTTAAAAGTAATATTGTATGTACCCAACAAATGTCAAATCGATTGACACCTACAGAATGTTGGAAAACTGTACCTTTTTGCTATGTAAGCTTTGGCAATATGGTTCTCTGTAAACTTTCATGCCAATAAAGCATTTGAATTGGAATTGGAATTGGATTGGGATTGTGAGAGAGAGAGAGATTGGGAGTGTGAGAGAGAGAGAGCGATTGGGAGTGTGAGAGAGGGAAATTGGGAGTGTAAGAGAGAGAGAGATTGGGAGTGCGAGAGAGAGAGAGATTGGGAGTGTGAGAGAGAGAGAGATTGGGAGTGTGAGAGACAGAGAGATTGGGAGTGTGAGAGAGAGCGAGATTGGGAGTGTGAGAGAGAGAGAGAGATTGGGAGTGTGAGAGAGAGAGAGATTGGGAGTGTGAGAGAGAGAGAGATGGGAGTGTGAGAGAGAGAGAGGTTGGGAATGTGAGAGAGAGAGAGATTGGGAGTGTGAGAGAGAGAGATTGGGAGTGTGAGAGAGAGAGCCTGGGAGTGTGAGAGAGAGAGACTGGCAGTCTGAGAGAGAGAGAGATTGGGAGTGTGAGAGAGCGAGATTGGGAGTGTGAGAGAGAGAGAGATTGGGAGTGTGAGAGAGAGAGAGAGATTGGGAGTGAGAGAGAGAGAGAGAGATTGGGAGTGAGAGAGAGAGAGAGATTGGGAGTGAGAGAGAGAGAGAGATTGGGAGTGAGAGAGAGAGAGAGATTGGGAGTGTGAGAGAGAGATTGGGAGTGTGTAAGAGAGAGAAAAATTGGGAGTGTGAGAGAGAGAGAGATTGGGAGTGAGAGAGAGAGAGATTGGGAGTGAGAGAGAGAGAGATTGGGAGTGTGAGAGAGAGAGAGATTGGGAGTGAGAGAGAGAGAGATTGGGAGTGTGAGAAAGAGAGATTGGGAGTGTGAGAGAGAGAGATTGGGAGTGTGAGAGAGAGAGATTGGGAGTGTGAGAGAGAGAGATTGGGAGTGTGAGAGAGAGAGAGATTGGGAGTGAGAGAGAGAGAGATTGGGAGTGAGAGAGAGAGAGAGATTGGGAGTGAGAGAGAGAGATTGGGAGTGTGAGAGAGAGAGAGATTGGGAGTGAGAGAGAGAGATTGGGAGTGTGAGAGAGAGAGAGATTGGGAGTGTGAGAGAGAGAGTGATTGGGAGTGAGAGAGAGAGATTTGGAGTGTGAGAGAGAGTGAGATTGGGAGCGTGAGAGAGAGAGAGATTGGGATTGTGAGAGAGAGAGAGAGATTGGGAGTGAGAGAGAGAGAGAGATTGGGAGTGTGAGAGAGAGAGATTGGGAGTGTGAGAGCGAGAGAGAGATTGGGAGTGAGAGAGAGAGAGAGATTGGGAGTGTGAGAGAGAGAGATTGGGAGTGTGAGAGAGAGAGCGATTGGGAGTGTGAGAGAGAGAGAGAGATTGGGAGTGAGAGAGAGAGAGAGATTGGGAGTGAGAGAGAGATTGGGAGTGTGAGAGAGAGAGAGATTGGGAGTGAGAGAGATAGATTGGGAGTGTGAGAGAGAGAGACTGGGAGTGTGAGAGAGAGAGACTGGGAGTATGAGAGAGAGAGATTGGGAGTGTGTGAGAGAGAGAGAGATTGGGAGTGAGAGAGAGAGAGAGATTGGGAGTGTGAGAGAGAGAGACTGGGAGTGTGAGAGAGAGAGAGAGATTGGGAGTGTGAGAGAGAGAGATTGGGAGTGTGAGAGAGAGAGATTGGGAGTGTGAGAGAGAGTGACTGGGAGTGTGAGAGAGAGAGATTGGGAGTGTGAGAGAGAGAGTGATTGGGAGTGAGAGAGAGAGAGAGAGATTGGGAGTGTGAGAGAGAGAGAGATTGGGAGTGAGAGAGAGAGAGAGATAGGGAGTGTGAGAGAGAGAGAGATTGGGATTGTGAGAGAGAGAGAGATTGGGAGTGTGAGAGAGAGAGAGCGATTGGGAGTGTGAGAGAGAGAGAAATTGGGAGTGTAAGAGAGAGAGAGATTGGGAGTGCGAGAGAGAGAGAGATTGGGAGTGTGAGTGAGAGAGAGATTGGGAGTGTGAGAGACAGAGAGATTGGGAGTGTGAGAGAGAGCGAGATTGGGAGTGTGAGAGAGAGAGAGAGATTGGGAGTGTGAGAGAGAGAGAGATTGGGAGTGTGAGAGAGAGAGAGATTGGGAGTGTGAGAGAGAGAGAGATTGGGAATGTGAGAGAGAGAGAGATTGGGAGTGTGAGAGAGAGAGAGATTGGGAGTGTGAGAGAGAGAGAGATTGGGAGTGTGAGAGAGAGAGAGATTGGGAGTGTGAGAGAAAGCGAGATTGGGAGTGTGAGAGAGAGAGAGAGATTGGGAGTGTGAGAGAGAGAGAGATTGGGAGTGTGAGAGAGAGAGAGATTGAGAGATTCCCCGTACTTCAAAGAGGACACCTTCTCCAACATAGAGAGGGAGATTATCCAATTCCAGGCCAAGGGAAATGTGTTGATATGTTGGGACCTCAACTCAAGAACGGGAGAAGAACCAGACTTCACCAACAATCACGGGAATAATTACATATTTGGGAATAACCATTTTGATCTCCCTTCCCACCCACACAGGCATAACTGCGACAAACAGACAAATACTAACGGAAAACAGCTGCTGCAGCTCTGTCGAAGCCTGGGTCTGTACATTGTCAATGGTAGGTTATTGGGAGACTTCCTAGGAAGACCCACCTATTGCTCACCTCTTGGCTTCAGCACCGTCGACTATATGATTACAGATCTAGACCCATCCTCTTTCAGAACATTCACCGTCAAACTGCAAACAACATTGTCAGACCACAGTCAAATTACTGCATATCTTGAAAGGACAGAAACAACCAACACAGAAACACAACCCAGTAAACTGTACAACATTAAAAAATCCTACAGATGGGCCAAAAACAGCACGGAAATATACCGGAAATCAATTAGCAACCAAACAACTCAAGCTCTCTTGGACACCTTCCTGGAAAATACATACACACACAATAAAGAAGGCGTAAACCGGGCAGTGAATAACCTAAATAATATTTTTGATAATCTGGCTTCAATGTCAAACTTGAAAGTTCGAAAGAACAAACCCAAAACAAAAAACTACGAAAAATGGTTTGACTCCGATTGCCAGAACATGAGGAAAAAACTCAGAAAAATTTCAAACCAAAGACACAGACAACCAGAAAACGAGGAATTACGCCTTACCTATTGTCAGGCACTAACACAATACAAAAGCACACTCAGAACCAAGAAAGAGCAGTATATTAAGAATACACTCATCTCCATTGAGGAATCCATTGATTCCAATTGTTTCTGGGACAACTGGAATACATTACACAAAAAACAACACGATGAATTGGCCATTCAAAACGGTGACACATGGGAAAACCATTTTGAAAAATTATACCAGAAAAACACACTAAGCCCAGAGCAATACCAAATATGCGAAAAACTGGCAAAGCTAGAATCTGCCATAAAAGATAACCAAAACCCGATAGACACCATAATATCTGAAAAAGAGCTAATTGAAAAACTCAAGGACCTGCGACCAGGAAAGGCTTGCAGGGCAGACGGCATCCTAAGCGAGATGATTAAACACACGGACGATAAAATGAGATTGGCTATACTGAAACTCTTCAACTTGGTTCTGAGTGTCGGTTACTTCCCTGATATCTGGAACAAAGGACTCATAACGCCCATATACAAAAGTGGGGATAAAGGAGACCCAAATAACTATCGAGGCATCTGTGTAAACAGTAACATGGGAAAGGTTTTCTGTAGTATTATAAACATAAGACTTATAAACTTCCTTGAGGAGCACAATGTCTTGAGTAAAAGCCAAATTGGATTCCTGCCAAACTATAGAACATCAGATCATATCTTCACCCTACAGACCCTAATTGACAAACACGTCCATCAAAACAAAAGCAAAATCTACGCATGTTTTATAGATTTCCAGAAGGCTTTCGATTGCATCTGGCACGACGGTCTATTCCTGAAACTTATCGAAAGCGGGGTAGGGGGAAAAACATATGATGTAATTAAATCAATGTATACAAACAACAAATGTGCAGTTAAAATTGGAGACAAACAAACAAAATACTTCCCACAGGGGCGGGGGGTGACGCAGGGCTCGCCAATCTCACCGACACTCTTTAATATTTACATAAATGAATTAGCAAAACTACTTGAACAATCTACAGCACCCGGCCTCACCCTATATGAATCCAAGGTTAAATTCCTCCTCTATGCAGACGACCTGGTTCTGCTGTCACCAACTAAGGAGGGTCTACAGCAGAACCTGGATCTGCTGGAATCAATCTGTCAGACCTGGGCCCTGACAATAAACCTCCAAAAAATCAAAGTCCTCGTGTTCCAACAAAGATCCAGACATCAGGGACCCAAAATAAATCTCACACTAGGAACAACTAAAATCGAACAAACCACTAACTACACATATTTGGGCATAAAAATCAGCTCTACGGGAAATTTCAAACTGGCTGTGAATGAACTGAAAGAGAAAGCAAGAAGGGCTTTCTAAGCCATTAAAAGATCAATCCAAATAGAAATCCCAATTAGCATTTGGCTCAAAATTTTCAAATCAGTAATTGAACCTATTGCACTCTATGGCAGTGAAGTGTGGGGACCGCTAACACAACAAGATTTTGCAAAATGGGACAAACACCCAATTGCGATCCTACATGCAGAATTCTGTAAAAGTATCCTCCGGACTCAAAGGAAAACCGTTAACAATGCATGCAGGGCAGAACTAGGCCAATTTCCACTAATAATTGCTATCCAAAAAAGAGCCACCAAATTTTGGAAACACCTAAAAATGAGCAACCCCCACTGCTATCATTACGAAGCCTTGAAATGCCAAGAGAGGACCATAAAGAATAACTCCCTCAGTCAACTAATCCTGGGACTCAGTGAAGCAACCACTAACACTACTAACAATAACCAGCCCCAGGACAGTGACATCATAGCAGAGAGAATTCAACCCAACACAATTGTCACTAAACAAAAGGAAAAATACCTGTCATATTGGGCAGAAACAACAAAAACCCAAAGCAAACTCAATTGCTACTTGACCCTAAACAGACAATACAACATGGCTGCGTACCTGACCATAGTAAAGGATAACAAACTGAGAAAAACCTTGACAAGGTACAGACTTAGCGAACATAGCCTAGCGATTGAAAAAGGCAGCCACAGGCAGACCAGGCTGCCAAGAGAGGACAGGATATGCTCTCACTGCAGTCAGGGAGTAGTGGAGACAGAGATGCACTTCCTCACAGCCTGTGGAAAATACCAGGGCATCAGGGAGAATTTCTACCAAAAATTCTCACAAATATGCCCTGAATTCAGAAATCTGAATGACGACCAAAAACTCCCATACCTACTAGGGGAGGAGAGAAGCTGTGTAGCACTGGCGGCACACTATGTTACAGCTTGCCATGAACAGAGGGACAACCAGTAAACCGAAGAAAAGAGTATATATAAATAATGCGAATGTATATTTATACACTCAGGGATATACCTGTTTATACATTGTATGAATAGAACTGCGTTTATGTGTTCAACCATGAATGTATTTTGATGCTTTGGCAACATAAGATGTACCTTATCATGCCAATAAAGCGATTTGAATTGAATTGAATTGAATTGAGTGTGAGAGAGAGAGAGAGAGAGATTGGGAGTGTGAGAGAGAGAGAGATTGGGAGTGTGAGAGAGAGAGAGATTGGAAGTGCGAGAGAGAGAGAGATTGGGAGTGTGAGAGAGAGAGAGACTGGGAGTGCGAGAGAGATATTGGGAGTGTGAGAGAGAGAGAGCTTGGGAGTGTGAGAGAGCGAAAGATTGGGAGTGCGAGAGAGAGAGAGATTCGGAGTGTGAGAGAGAGAGAGATTGGGAGTGTGAGAGAGAGAGAGATTGGGAGTGTGAGAGAGAGAGATTGGGAGTGTGAGAGAGAGAGCCTGGGAGTGTGAGAGAGAGAGACTGGCAGTCTGAGAGAGAGAGAGATTGGGAGTGTGAGAGAGCGAGATTGGGAGTGTGAGAGAGAGAGAGATTGGGAGTGTGAGAGAGAGAGAGAGATTGGGAGTGAGAGAGAGAGAGAGAGATTGGGAGTGAGAGAGAGAGAGAGATTGGGAGTGAGAGAGAGAGAGAGATTGGGAGTGAGAGAGAGAGAGAGATTGGGAGTGTGAGAGAGAGATTGGGAGTGTGTAAGAGAGAGAGAGATTGGGAGTGTGAGAGATAGAGATTGGGAGTGTGAGAGAGAGACTGGGAGTGAGAGAGAGAGGCTGGGAGTGAGAGAGAGAGAGATTGGGAGTGTGAGAGAGAGAGAGATTGGGAGTGAGAGAGAGAGAGACTGGGAGTGAGAGAGAGAGAGAAAAAGATTGGGAGTGTGAGAGAGAGCAAGATTGGGAGTGTGAGAGTGAGAGAGATTGGGAGTGTGAGAGAGAGAGAGATTGGGAGGGTGTGAGAGAGAGAGATTGGGAGTGTGAGAGAGAGAGAGAGACTGGGAGTGAGAGAAAAGGAGACTGGGAGTGAGAGAGAGAGAGAGACTGGGAGTGAGAGAGAGAGAGAGAAAGATTGGGAGTGTGAGAGAGAGAGAGATTGGGAGTGTGAGAGAGAGAGAGATTGGGAGTGTGAGAGAGAGAGATTGGGAGTGAGAGAGAGAGAGAGAGAGATAGGGAGTGTGAGAGAGAGAGAGATTGGGATTGTGAGAGAGAGAGAGATTGGGAGTGTGAGAGAGAGAGAGCGATTGGGAGTGTGAGAGAGAGAGAAATTGGGAGTGTAAGAGAGAGAGAGATTGGGAGTGCGAGAGAGAGAGAGATTGGGAGTGTGAGAGAGAGAGAGATTGGGAGTGTGAGAGACAGAGAGAGTGGGAGTGTGAGAGAGAGCGAGATTGGGAGTGTGAGAGAGAGAGAGAGATTGGGAGTGTGAGAGAGAGAGAGATTGGGAGTGTGAGAGAGAGAGAGATTGGGAGTGTGAGAGAGAGAGAGATTGGGAATGTGAGAGAGAGAGAGATTGGGAGTGTGAGAGAGAGAGAGATTGGGAGTGTGAGAGAGAGAGAGATTGGGAGTGTGAGAGAGAGAGAGATTGGGAGTGTGAGAGAAAGCGAGATTGGGAGTGTGAGAGAGAGAGAGAGATTGGGAGTGTGAGAGAGAGAGAGATTGGGAGTGTGAGAGAGAGAGAGATTGAGAGATTCCCCGTACTTCAAAGAGGACACCTTCTCCAACATAGAGAGGGAGATTATCCAATTCCAGGCCAAGGGAAATGTGTTGATATGTGGGGACCTCAACTCAAGAACGGGAGAAGAACCAGACTTCACCAACAATCACGGGAATAATTACATATTTGGGAATAACCATTTTGATCTCCCTTCCCACCCACACAGGCATAACTGCGACAAACAGACAAATACTAACGGAAAACAGCTGCTGCAGCTCTGTCGAAGCCTGGGTCTGTACATTGTCAATGGTAGGTTATTGGGAGACTTCCTAGGAAGACCCACCTATTGCTCACCTCTTGGCTTCAGCACCGTCGACTATATGATTACAGATCTAGACCCATCCTCTTTCAGAACATTCACCGTCAAACTGCAAACAACATTGTCAGACCACAGTCAAATTACTGCATATCTTGAAAGGACAGAAACAACCAACACAGAAACACAACCCAGTAAACTGTACAACATTAAAAAATCCTACAGATGGGCCAAAAACAGCACGGAAATATACCGGAAATCAATTAGCAACCAAACAACTCAAGCTCTCTTGGACACCTTCCTGGAAAATACATACACACACAATAAAGAAGGCGTAAACCGGGCAGTGAATAACCTAAATAATATTTTTGATAATCTGGCTTCAATGTCAAACTTGAAAGTTCGAAAGAACAAACCCAAAACAAAAAACTACGAAAAATGGTTTGACTCCGATTGCCAGAACATGAGGAAAAAACTCAGAAAAATTTCAAACCAAAGACACAGACAACCAGAAAACGAGGAATTACGCCTTACCTATTGTCAGGCACTAACACAATACAAAAGCACACTCAGAACCAAGAAAGAGCAGTATATTAAGAATACACTCATCTCCATTGAGGAATCCATTGATTCCAATTGTTTCTGGGACAACTGGAATACATTACACAAAAAACAACACGATGAATTGGCCATTCAAAACGGTGACACATGGGAAAACCATTTTGAAAAATTATACCAGAAAAACACACTAAGCCCAGAGCAATACCAAATATGCGAAAAACTGGCAAAGCTAGAATCTGCCATAAAAGATAACCAAAACCCGATAGACACCATAATATCTGAAAAAGAGCTAATTGAAAAACTCAAGGACCTGCGACCAGGAAAGGCTTGCAGGGCAGACGGCATCCTAAGCGAGATGATTAAACACACGGACGATAAAATGAGATTGGCTATACTGAAACTCTTCAACTTGGTTCTGAGTGTCGGTTACTTCCCTGATATCTGGAACAAAGGACTCATAACGCCCATATACAAAAGTGGGGATAAAGGAGACCCAAATAACTATCGAGGCATCTGTGTAAACAGTAACATGGGAAAGGTTTTCTGTAGTATTATAAACATAAGACTTATAAACTTCCTTGAGGAGCACAATGTCTTGAGTAAAAGCCAAATTGGATTCCTGCCAAACTATAGAACATCAGATCATATCTTCACCCTACAGACCCTAATTGACAAACACGTCCATCAAAACAAAAGCAAAATCTACGCATGTTTTATAGATTTCCAGAAGGCTTTCGATTGCATCTGGCACGACGGTCTATTCCTGAAACTTATCGAAAGCGGGGTAGGGGGAAAAACATATGATGTAATTAAATCAATGTATACAAACAACAAATGTGCAGTTAAAATTGGAGACAAACAAACAAAATACTTCCCACAGGGGCGGGGGGTGACGCAGGGCTCGCCAATCTCACCGACACTCTTTAATATTTACATAAATGAATTAGCAAAACTACTTGAACAATCTACAGCACCCGGCCTCACCCTATATGAATCCAAGGTTAAATTCCTCCTCTATGCAGACGACCTGGTTCTGCTGTCACCAACTAAGGAGGGTCTACAGCAGAACCTGGATCTGCTGGAATCAGTCTGTCAGACCTGGGCCCTGACAATAAACCTCCAAAAAACCAAAGTCCTCGTGTTCCAACAAAGATCCAGACATCAGGGACCCAAAATAAATCTCACACTAGGAACAACTAAAATCGAACAAACCACTAACTACACATATTTGGGCATAAAAATCAGCTCTACGGGAAATTTCAAACTGGCTGTGAATGAACTGAAAGAGAAAGCAAGAAGGGCTTTCTAAGCCATTAAAAGATCAATCCAAATAGAAATCCCAATTAGCATTTGGCTCAAAATTTTCAAATCAGTAATTGAACCTATTGCACTCTATGGCAGTGAAGTGTGGGGACCGCTAACACAACAAGATTTTGCAAAATGGGACAAACACCCAATTGCGATCCTACATGCAGAATTCTGTAAAAGTATCCTCCGGACTCAAAGGAAAACCGTTAACAATGCATGCAGGGCAGAACTAGGCCAATTTCCACTAATAATTACTATCCAAAAAAGAGCCACCAAATTTTGGAAACACCTAAAAATGAGCAACCCCCACTGCTATCATTACGAAGCCTTGAAATGCCAAGAGAGGACCATAAAGAATAACTCCCTCAGTCAACTAATCCTGGGACTCAGTGAAGCAACCACTAACACTACTAACAATAACCAGCCCCAGGACAGTGACATCATAGCAGAGAGAATTCAACCCAACACAATTGTCACTAAACAAAAGGAAAAATACCTGTCATATTGGGCAGAAACAACAAAAACCCAAAGCAAACTCAATTGCTACTTGACCCTAAACAGACAATACAACATGGCTGCGTACCTGACCATAGTAAAGGATAACAAACTGAGAAAAACCTTGACAAGGTACAGACTTAGCGAACATAGCCTAGCGATCGAAAAAGGCAGACACAGGCAGACCAGGCTGCCAAGAGAGGACAGGATATGCTCTCACTGCAGTCAGGGAGTAGTGGAGACAGAGATGCACTTCCTCACAGCCTGTGGAAAATACCAGGGCATCAGGGAGAATTTCTACCAAAAATTCTCACAAATATGCCCTGAATTCAGAAATCTGAATGACGACCAAAAACTCCCATACCTACTAGGGGAGGAGAGAAGCTGTGTAGCACTGGCGGCACACTATGTTACAGCTTGCCATGAACAGAGGGACAACCAGTAAACCGAAGAAAAGAGTATATATAAATAATGCGAATGTATATTTATACACTCAGGGATATACCTGTTTATACACGATATGAATAGAACTGCGTTTATGTGTTCAACCATAAATGTATTTTGATGCTTTGGCAACATAAGATGTACCTTATCATGCCAATAAAGCGATTTGAATTGAATTGAATTGAATTGAGAGAGATGGGGGAGAGAGCGAGAGATGGGGAGAGGAAGAGAGAGAGTAGAGAGCCTGGGGGGAGATAGAGAGAGAGACTGGGGAGATAGAGAGACTGAGGGGAAGAGAGATGGGGAGAGAGAGACTGGGGGAGAGAGAGAGAGAGACTGGGGGAGAGAGAGAGAGACGGGGGAGAGAGAGAGAGAGAGAGAGACTGGGGTAGAGACTGGGGGAGAGAGAGAGAGAGAGACTGGGGAGAGAGAGGCTGGGGGAGAGATAGAGAGAGAGAGACTGGGGGAGAGATAGAGAGAGATTGGGGGAGATAGAGAGAGAGAGAGACTGGGGAGAGAGAGAGAGAGAGACTGGGGAGATAGAGAGAGAGAGACTGGGGAGATAGAGAGAGAGAGATTGAGGGGGAGAGAGATGGGGAGAGAGAGAGAGACTGGGGGAGAGAAAGAGAGAGAGAGAGAGAGAGAGACTGGGGGGGAGAAAGAGAGAGAGAGACGGGGAGAGAGAGCGAGAGAGAGAGAGAGACTGGGGGAGAGAGAGAGAGAGAGACTGGGGAGCGACTGGGGAGAGAGAGACTGGGGGAGAGATAGAGAGAGAGACTGGGGGAGATAGAGAGAGAGAGACTGGGGAGATAGAGAGAGAGACTGGGGAGATAGAGAGAGAGACTGGGGAGATAGAGAGAGAGAGACTGGGGAGATAGAGAGAGAGAGACTGGGGAGATAGAGAGAGAGAGACTGGAGAGATAGAGAGAGAGAGACTGGGGAGATAGAGAGAGAGAGACTGGGGAGATAGAGAGAGAGACTGGGGGGATAGAGAGAGAGACTGGGTGGATAGAGAGAGAGAGACTGGGGGGATAGAGAGAGAGAGAGACTGGGGGGATAGAGAGAGAGAGACTGGGGGATAGAGAGAGAGAGACTGGGGGATAGAGAGAGAGAGACTGGGGTGTCAGAGAGAGAGAGACTGGGGGGGCAGAGAGAGAGAGACTGGTGGGCAGAGAGAGAGAGACTGGAGGGGAGAGAGAGAGAGACTGGAGGGGAGAGAGAGAGAGAGAGTAGAGAGAGAGGAGAGAGAGACTGGGGAGAGAGAGAGAGAATGGGGAGATAGATAGAGAGAGACTGAGGGGGGAAGAGAGAGAGTGACAGAGGGGAGAGAGACTGGGGGAGAGAGAGAGAGACGGGGGAGAGAGAGAGAGTAGAGAGACTGGGGGGAGAGAGAGGAGAGAGGCTGGGGGAGAAAGAGACTGGGGGAGAGAGAGACTGGAGGAGAGAGAGAGAGAGACTGGGGGGAGAGAGACTGGGGGGAGAGAGAGACTGGGGGGAGAGAGAGAGAGACTGGGGGGAGAGAGAGAGAGAAACTGGGGGGAGAGAGAGTGCGACTGAGGGGGGAGAGAGAGAGACGGGGAGAGAGAGAGAGAGAGAGAGAGACTGGGAGATAGAGAGAGAGAGAGAGAGAGTGAGACGGGGAGAGAGAGAGAGACTGGGGGAGAGAGAGAGAGAGAGAGAGAGACTGGGGGAAGAGATAGAGAGACTGGGAGACAGAGGAAGAGGCCCGGCCCAAGCCACCCCAGCTGAGTTGGCTGGGCACAGTGAAAGCATTGATTTCTTTATGACAGCACAAAAACTGCTCTGACATCATAGCAGCTCTTCGACATCATAGTCACTCAATGCTAATGAGCGGATAATGAGCAGAATTTTGAACGTTTTTTGGATACCGTGGGGACGATTTTTGTCTGACGGAAAAGTAAATACGCCTATGACCGGTCCGTAATCGTAAGCTTTCTTTTGATGTGACGCGCGTGTAGGTACGCTCTATAACTTTCGAACGTATAGAGAACGGACAGACAGACAGACAGACAGAAGAGGTCTTTTATATATATGGACTAGCTGGGGGAGCCCGGCGGTGCCGAGGCTTTTTGAGGGCATGTTGTTATTGGAAGAGAGAGAGCGAGCGACTGGGGGGAAGAGAAAGAGGGAAGGAGAGAGAGAGAGAGGGAATGAGAGCGAGGGAAGGGGAGAGAGAGAGAGAGGGAAGGAGAGAGAGAGAGGGAAGGAGAGAGAGGGAAGGAGAGAGAGAGAGAGAGAGGGGGAAGGAGAGAGAGAGAGAGATGGAAGGAAAGAGAGAGAGAGATGGAAGGAGAGAGAGAGAGGGAAGGAGAGAGAGGGAAGGGGAGATAAAGAGAGGGAAGGGGAGAGAGACAGAGAGAGAGAGGGAAGGAGAGAAGTTCTGAGTGTCGGTTACTTCCCTGATATCTGGAACAAAGGACTCATAACGCCCATATACAAAAGTGGGGACAAAGCCGACCCAAATAACTATCGAGGCATCTGTGTAAACAGTAACCTGGGGAAGGTATTCTGTAGTATCATAAACAAAAGACTTATAAACTTCCTTGAGGAGCACAATGTCTTGAGTAAAAGCCAAATTGGATTCCTGCCAAACTATAGAACATCAGATCATATCTTCACCCTACAGACCCTAATTGACAAACACATTCATCAAAAGAAAAGCAAAATCTACGCATGCTTTATAGATTTCCAGAAGGCTTTCGATTCCATCTGGCATGACGGTTTATTCCTGAAACTTATCGAAAGCCGGGTAGGGGGGAAAACATATGATGTAATTAAATCAATGTATACAAACAACAAATGTGCAGTTGAAATTGGAGACAAACAAACAAAATACTTCCCACAGGGGCGGGGGGTGACGCAGGGCTCGCCAATCTCACCGACACTCTTTAATATTTACATAAATGAATTGGCAAAACTACTTGAACAATCTACAGCACCCGGCCTCACCCTATATGAATCCAAAGTTAAATTCCTCCTCCATGCAGACGACCTGGTTCTGCTGTCACCAACTAAGGAGGGCAGGAAATTGGACATGAGTCTGGGTTCGGAATGGTCATGGCCCTGTGGGTAGTGGAGCGGGCCCAGGGGCCATGTAGCCTTGTTCTGCTCCTACTGTGTTCTAATTCTGTTAGATTTCAGGAGATGGTTTTATTCCTGTTCCTGGCTGGGGTGGAGATCGCCTTTACAGAAGGTAAGTACTGTAGAAAATATAGGGACAGAGTGATCTCCTGGAAGAATTTCGATCGCCGAGATGGGTCGGAGAGGAATTTCCCAGATTTTTTTCTCCCAAATTGGCCATTGGGTCTTTATCTGGTTTTTCGCCTCTCCCGGGAGATCACATGGGTTCGGGTGGATGCAGAGTGATAGAAGATTTGAGGTTAGGATCAGATCAGCCATGATCTTATTGAATGGTGGAGCAGGCTCGAGGGGCCGATTGGCCTACTCCTGCTCCTATTTCTTATGTTCTTATGTTCTTATGTTCTTACAGCAGAACCTGGATCTGCTGGAGTCGTACTGCCAGACTTGGGCCCTGACAATAAATCCCCGAAAAACCAAAGTCCTTGTGTTCCAGCAAAGATCCAGACATCAGGGACCCAAAATAAATTTCACACTAGGAACAACCAAAATTGAACAAACCACTAACTACACATACACAGAATCACAGAAACCCCACAGTGCAGATAGAGGCCATTTCGGCTCATCGAGCCTGCACCGACACATATCCCACCCGATCCCCGTAACTCCTGCACCAACACATATCCCACCCTATCCCTGTAAGTCCACGTATTTAATCCCCCTAACACTAAGGGTCAATTTATCATAGCCAATCAACCTAACCCGCACATCTTTGGACTGTGGGAGGAAACCGGAGCACCCGGAGAAAACCCACGCAAACACGGGGAGAATGTGCAAACTCCACACAGACAGTCGCCCGAGGCCGGATTCGAACCCGGGTCTCTGGCGCTGTGAGGCAACAGTGCTAACCACTATGCCACCGTGCTGCCACAGGGCTTGGGCTACTTGGGCTTAAAAATCAGTTCTACAGGAAATTTCAAACTGGCTGTGAATGAACTGAAAGAGAAAGCAAGAAGGGCTTTCTATGCCATTAAAAAATCAATCCAAATAGAAATCCCAATTAGCATTAGGCTCAAAATTTTCAAATCAGTAATTGAACCAATTGCACTCTATGGCAGTGAGGTGTGGGGACCGCTAACACAAGAAGAATTTGCAAAATGGGACAAACACCCAATTGAGATCCTACATGCAGAATTCTGTAAAAGTATCCTCCGGACTCAAAGGAAAACCGTAAACAATGCATGCAGGGCAGAACTAGGCCAATATCCATGAATAATCACTATCCAAAAAAGAGCCACCAAATTTTGGAAACACCTAGAAATGAGCAACCCCCAATGCTATCAATACAAAGCCCTGAAATGCCAAGAGAGGACCATAAAGAAGAATACCCTCAGTCAACTAGTCCTGGGACTCAGTGAAGTAACTACTAACACTACTAAGAATAACCAGCCCCAGGACAGTGACAGCGTAACACAAAGAATTCGACCCAACACAATCGTCACTAAGCAAAAGGAAAAATATCTGTCATATTGGGCAGAAACAACAAAAACCCAAAGCAAACTCAATTGCTACTTGGCCCTAAACAGACAATACAACATGGCTGATTACCTGACCATGGTAAAGGATAGCAAACTGAGAAAAACTTTGACAATGTACAGACTTAGTGAACATAACCTGGCGATCGAAAAAGGTAGACACAGGCAGACCCGGCTACCAAGAGAGGACAGGATATGCTCTCACTGCAGTCAGGGAGTGGTGGAGACAGAGATGCACTTCCTCACAGCTTGTAGAAAATATCAGGGCATAAGGGAGAATTTCTACCCAAAATTCACAAAAATATGCCCGGATTTCAGAAATTTGACTGACGACCAAAAACTCCCATACCTACTAGGGGAAGAGAGAAATTGTGTAACACTAGCGGCACACTATGTTACAGCTTGCCATAAACAGAGGGACAACCACTAAATATAAGAATAGAGTATATATAAATTATATGAAAGTATATTTATACACTCAGGGATATATCTGTTTATACACTGTATGGATAGATCTGTATTTTTGTGAACAAACATGAATGTTTTTCGATGCTTTGGCAACATAAGATGTAACTTGTCATGCCAATAAAGCGATTTGAATTGAATTGAATTGAATTGAGAGGGAAGGAGAGAGAGAGAGAGAGAGAAGGAGAGAGAGAGAGAGAGATTGGGAGTGTGAGACCATGCAGACACTGCGACAACGGATGAACGGACACCGCGCAACAATCACCAGGCAGGAGTGTTCCCTTCCAGTCGGGGAACACTTCAGCAGTCAAGGACATTCAGCCTCCGATCTTCGGGTCAGCATTCTCCAAGGTGGCCTTCGAGACACACGACAACGCAAAATCGTCGAGCAGAAACTGATAGCCAAGTTCCGCACCCATGAGGACGGCCTTAACCGAGATCTTGGGTTCATGTCACGCTACATGTAACCCCACCTGATGCAGGGTCATCCAGACTCGAGTCGACATTGGCTTGTTCTCTCTACACAGATGCGGCCGGACCTGCTGTGATTTCCAGCCAAAAAAAAAAATGTTTTTTGTCTGTTTTTTTGTTTTTCATACAGACCCCAGCATCTGCAATATTTGACCCCTTGTGACCCCACCTCATTGTTCTTTGATGTAATGTTTCCCTGACTGACCTGTTTGGACACCATTCACACCTTTGACTGCTGTGATTATCTCTCTGCCGAGGTGTGATAAATGGCAGTTGGAAAGGTTACCTGTAAACATCTGACATGATTCTCTGACTATATAAGCTGTGTCTTTATGCATTTCTCCACTTCACCTGAAGAAGGAGCAGCGCTCCGAAAGCTTGTGATTTCAAATAAAGCTGTTGGACTATAACCTGGTGTCGTGTGATTTCTTACATGGGAGTGTGAGAGAGAGAGATTGGGAGTGTGAGAGAGAGAGATATTGGGAGTGTGAGAGAGAGAGATTGGGAGTGAGAGAGAGAGAGAGAGAGAGACTGGGAGTGTGAGAGAGAGAGAGATTGGGAGTGTGAGAGAGAGATTGGGAGTGTGAGAGGGAGAGATTAGGAGTGAGAGAGAGAGAGATTGGGAGTGTGAGAGAGAGAGATTGGGAGTGTGAGAGAGAGATTGGGAGTGTGAGAGAGAGAGATTGGGAGTGTGAGAGAGAGAGACTGGGAGTGTGTGAGAGAGATTGGGAGTGTGAGAGAGAGAGAGATTGGGAGTGTGAGAGAGAGAGAGATTGGGAGTGTGAGAGAGAGATTGGGAGTGTGAGAGAGAGAGAGATTGGAAGTGTGAGAGAGAGAGACTGGGGGGAGAGAGAGGAGAGAGACTGGGGAGAGAGAGAGAATGGGGAGATAGAGAGAGAGAGAGAGAGACTGAGGGGGAGAGAGAGAGCGACTGAGGGGTGAGAGAGAGAGAGAGACGGGGAGAGAGAGAGAGGGAGAGACTGGGGAGATAGAGAGAGAGAGACTGAGGGGGGAGAGATAGAGTGACTGAGGGGGAGAGAGGGAGACTGGGGGAGAGAGAGTGAGATCGGGAGAGAAAGAGAGAGAGTAGAGAGACGGGGGGAGAGAGAGGAGAGAGACTGGGGAAAGAGAGAGAGAGAATGGGGAGAGAGAGAGAGAGAGAGACTGAGGGGGAGAGAGAGAGAGACTGGGGGAGAGAGACGGGGAGAGAGAGAGAGAGACTGGGGGAGAGAGCGAGAGATGGGCGAAGGGAGAGAGAGACTGGGGAGAGAGAGAGAGACTGGGGAGATAGAGAGAGAGAGCGAGAGAGCGACGAGGGAGAGAGAGAGACCGGGGGGTGGGGGGGGAGAGAGAGAGAGAGACTGAGGGGAGAGAGAGAGAGATGGGGAGAGAGAGAGACTTGGGGGGAGAGGGAGAGAGTGGAGGGAGAGGGAGAGAGCGGGGGGGAGAGAGAGAGAGAGACTGGGGGAGAGGGAGAGAGTTGGGGAGAGAGAGAGAGAGACTGGGGGAGAGAGAGACTGGGGGAAAGAAAGACTGGAGGGTAGAGAGAGAGAGAGACTGGGGGGAGAGTGACTGGGGAGAGAGAGACTGGAGGAGTGGGAGAGAGAGACTGGGGGGAGAGAGAGAGACTGGGGGGAGAAAGAGAGACTGGGGGGAGAGAGAGAGACTGGGGGAGAGAGAGAGACTGGGGGGAGAGAGAGAGACTGGGGGGGAGAGAGAGAGACTGGGGGGAGAGAGAGAGACTGGGGGGGAGAGAGAGAGACTGGGAGAGAGAGAGAGAAATTGGGGGGAGAGAGAGTGCGACTGAGGGGGGAGAGAGCGAGACGGGGAGAGAGAGAGAGAGAGAATGGGGAGATAGAGAGAGAGAGAGACTGAGGGGGAGAGAGAGAGACTGAGGGAGAGAGAGAGAGACTGGGAGAGAGAGAGAGAGACTGGGGGAGAGAGAGAGAGATGGGAGAGAGAGAGAGAGAGAGCAGAGAGACTGGGGGGAGAGAGAGGAGAGAGACTGGGGAGAGAGCGAGAGAGACTGGGGAGAGAGAGAGAGAGACTGGGGGGAAGAGAGAGAGAGAGACTGGGGGAGAGAGAGAAGAGAGACTGGGGAGAGAGAGAGAGAGAGAAACTGGGGGAGAGAGAGAGACTGGGGGAGAGAGACGGGGGAGAGAGAGAGAGAGAGAGACTGGGGGAGAGAGAGAGAGAGAGAGAGACAGGGGAAGAGAGAGAGAGACTGGGGAGAGAGAGATAGAGAGACTGGGAGACAGAGAGAGAGAGATAGAGAGACGGGGAGCGAGAGAGCGATTGGGGGAGAGAGAGAGCGAGACTGGAGGAGGGAGAGACTGGAGATTTTGTTGTATTTTTTTGTACAACCATGAATGTTTTTCTAAGCTTTGGCAACATAAGATGTATCTTGTCATGCCAATAAAGCGATTTGAATTGAATTGAATTGAAATTGAGAGAGACGGAGAGAGAAGTAATAGAGAAGAGAGGAAGAGGCCCGGCCCGAGTCGCCCCAGCTGAGTAGGCTGGGCACAGTGAAAGCATTGATTTCTTTATGACAGCACAAAAACTGCTCTGACATCATAGCAGCTCTTCGACATCATAGTCACTCAATGCTAATGAGCGGATAATGAGCGGAATTTTGAATGTTTTTTGGATGCCGTCGTCACAAATTTTGTCTCACCGAAACGTAAATACGCTTATGACCGCTCCGGAATTGTAAGCTTTATTTTGACGTAACACACGTGTAGGTATGCTCTATAACTTTTGCGTGTATCGAGAACGGACGGACAGACAGACAGACAGACAGAAGGGTCTTTTATATATATATAGACTAGCTGAAGTGCCCGGCAGTGCCGAGGCTTTTTCGAGGGCATGTTGTTGTTGGAAGAGAGAGAGAGAGCGACTGGGGGGAAGAGAGAGAGCGACTGGGGGGAAGAGAGGGAGGGGGAGGGAGAGGGAGGGGGAGGGGGAGGGGGAGGGGAGGGGAGGGGGGAGGGGGAGGGGAGGGGGGGAGGGGGAGGGGGAGGGGAGGGGGGGAGGGGGGGAGCGAGGGAGGGGAGGGGAGGGCGGAGGAGAGGGCGGAGGGGAGGGCGGAGGGGAGGGAGGGGAGGGGAGGGTGGTGGGGAGGGGAAGGGAGGGGTGGGAAGGGGGGAAGGAAGAGGGGGAAGGGAGGGCGGGGGGAAGGGAGGGGGAGGGCGGGGGGGAGGGGGGAAGGGGGGGAGAGTGGGGGGAAGGGGGGGAAGGGGGGAATGGAGTGCGGGGGGCGGGGAGGGGGGGAGGGAGGGTGGGGGACGGGGAGGGGGGGAGGGAGGGGAGGGGGCCGGGGAGGGAGGGCGGGGGGCCCCCCCGAGGATCGCGGCCCCCCCGAGGGTCACGGCCGCCCCCGAGGGTCGCGGCCCCCCCGCGAGGGTCGCGGCCCCCCCCCCGAGGTGAAGACCGCCGATTGCGGCTGTGCGAGACAGCCGGCGGGCCCGGTTGCCAGGGTAATGCTTGACACTCAGCAAGCCCCGCCCCCCGGCCGAGCCAGAGAGAGACGCCGCATCTCAGCTCCTGCTGCGCACGCACCCTAGCGGTGCTGGGCTGAGGCTCGACCCTCCAGCCTTCGAGTGGGGCCGGGAGGTGCCTAGCTCGGGCGTGGGTGCAGAGGAGACGCCGAGGCTTCTAGGCCTACCTGGAAAAACGGGGAAAGGTAGGAAAATTAATGAGATTAGATAAGTTAATTACTTTCTAAATCATTTTTTACAAAAACAATATGTGTTTTAAAAGCAACGTTTTTTTTAAAGACGCAGAAAGCGGGAAAAAGAAAGGAAAAGTTTGGAATCAAGATGGCGGCGACTCACCTCGGTTCAGAATGATAAGGCCCGGCCACACACGCACCGATTGGCCCGGCGGCACACGCCAGCAACCCGGCGTACGATTGGTCGAGCTCGAGGTCACTCTGTCGCTAATGAGCGGATAATGAGATGCTAATGAGCAGAACGTTGAAGGTTTTTGGGATACTGCGGGCGCGATTTTAGCCCGGCCGAAACGTAAATACGCTTAAAACCGTCTCGGAAGCATAAGCTTTCTTTGGAGGTAACGCGCGCGTAGGTACGCCCTGTAACTTTCGAGTGCATAGCCCGACAGACGCACAGGCGATGACAGACAGAATGACAGACAGAATGACAGACAGACAGAATTACCGATTTATATATATAGACTAGCTGAAGTGCCCGGCGGTGCCGAGGCTTTTTCGAGGGCATGTTGTTGTTGGAAGAGAGAGAGAGAGAGCGACTGGGGGGGGGGAGAAGAGAGAGAGAGAGTGCGACTGGGGGGGAAGAGAGACAGCGACTGGGGGGTAGAGAGAGATAGCGACTGGGGGGAAGAGAGAGAGCGGGTGGGGGGCAGAGAGCGGGGGGGAAGGGAGGGCGGGGGGGCAAGGGGCGGGGGGGAAGGGAGGGGGGAAGGGACGGGGGAGGTGGGGGGGAAGTGAGGCGGGAGGGGAGGGGGGGAAGGGGGGAAGGGGGACGGGGGGAAGGGGGGGCGGGGGGGAAGGGGGGGGCGGCGGGGCGGGGCGGCCCAGGCCGAGAGCCCCACTCTCCGAGCCCCGCCCCCCTGGCTGAGAGCCCCGCTCTCCGAGCCCCCCCCCCCACCCCGGCCAAGCCCGATTGCGGCTCTGAGAGACAGCCGGCGGCTGAGCCCCGCAGCCCCCCCGGCCGAGCCCGATTGCGGCTCTGAGAGACGGCCGGCGGCCGAGCCCCCCCCCCCCCCCGGCCGAGCCCGATTGCGGCTCTGAGAGAAGGCCGGCGGCCGAGCCCCGCCCCCCCCGGCTGAGGCCGATTGCGGCTCTGAGAGACGGCCGGCGGCCGAGCCCCGCCCCCCCTGAGCGCGGAACAGAGACGCCGCGTCTCACCTGCTCCTGCTGCGTGCGCACCCTGACCCTCGTGGCTGACGCCATTGCCCTGCGTAATGTGACACGGGCGGGGGGGTTGAGGAGCTTAGCAGAAGCGCAATCACCTAGCTCTGGCCTGGCTGGGCAAGAAAGGTGCAGGCTTTGAGGCCTAAGAAAAAAATGGGGAAAGGTAGGAAAAAGAATGTTCAGGTTAGGTTTACAAATGAGTGATTTTTTTAAAAACAATTTAATAAATTCAATTTTATTTTGGTGGAAATGTATATTTGAAAAGAAAGACGCAGAAAGCAGGAAAAAGAATGGAAGCAAGATGGCGGCGACTCACCTCGGTTCAGAACGATAAGGCCCGCCCACACACGCACCGATTGGTCGACCGTCACGTCACCAAAGCGTAGGATTGGTCAATCGTCCCGTCACTCGACCGTAGGAGGGCCCGGCCGCACGCGGCAGCAAGCCGCCGTACGATTGGTCGACCTCGCGGTCACTCTGTCGCTAATGAGCGGATAATGAGATGCTAATGAGCGGAATGTTGAAGGTTTTTGGGATACCGCGGGCGCGATTTTAGCCCGGCCGAAACGTAAATACGCTTAAAACTGTCTCGGAAGCGTAAGCTTTCTTTGGAGGTAACGCGCGCGTAGGTACGCCCTGTAACTTTCGAGCGCATAGCCCGCCAGACGCACACGCGATGACAGACAGAATGACAGACAGACAGAATGACAGAGTGACAGAATGACAGACAGACAGATCGACCGATTTATATATATAGACTTGCTGAAGTGCCCGGCGGTGCCGAGGCTTTTTCGAGGGCATGTTGTTGGAAGAGAGAGAGAGAGAGCGTGACTGGGGGGGAAGAGAGAGAGCGACTGGGGGGTAGAGAGAGAGTGACTGGGGGGTTAGAGAGAGAGGGCGGGGGGGGAATGTAGGGCGGGGGGGGAGGGAGGGCAGGGGGGAAGGGAGGGGGGCGGGGGGGGAAGGGAGGGCGGCGGGGGGGAAGGGAGGGCGGCGGGGGGAAGGGAGGGCGGTGGGGGGAAGGGAGGGCGGGGGGGCAGGGAGGGCGGCGGGGGGGAAGGGAGGGCGGCGGGGGGGAAGGGAGGGCGGGGGGGAGGGTGGGCGGGGGGGAAGGGAGTGGGGGAAAGGGAGGGGGGGTGGGGTGAAGGGAGGGGGGAAGGGAGGGGGAAGGGGGGAAGGAAGGGGGGAAGGGGGAAGGGAGGGGTGGAGGGGAGGGGGGGAAGGGAGGGGGAAGGGAGGGGGGAGGGGAAGGGAGGGGAGGGGGGGAAGGGAGGGGGAAGGGAGGGGGAAGGGAGTGGGGGGAAGGGGAAGGGGGAGGGGAGGAGAGAGGGGGGGAGAGGAGGGAGGGGGGAGGGGAGGGGAAGGGGAAGGGGGAGAGTCCCCGAGCCCCCTGATCCCTGTCCCACCAAACTCCCGAGCCCCCTGGTTGGCCCCCCCCGAGACTCGCCCCCCCCCACCCCGGTTGGCCCCCCCGAGACTCGCCCCCCCCCAGAGGCTCGCCCCCCCACCCCAGAGGCTCACGCCCCCCCACCCCAGAGGCTCACCCCCCCCCACCCCAGAGGCTCGCCCCCCCCCACCAACCAAGCACCGAACTCCGGAGGCGCGATCTTCCGAGCACCGGCCTCCCGAGCTGGCTTCAAGATTGCGGCTGTGCGAGACGGCCGGCGGGCCTGGTTGCCAGGGTAACGCTTGACGCTCACCAAGCCCCACCCCCCGGCCGAGCCAGAGAGAGAGACGCCGCGTCTCAGCTGCTCCTGTTGCGCGCGCACCCTTTAGTGAGGTAGCGGCGCTGGGCTGAGGCCCGCCTCTCCAGCCTTCGAGTGGGGCCGGTAGGTGCCTAGCTCGGGCATGGGTGCGGAGGAGAGGCCGAGGCTTCGAGGCCTACCTGGAAAAACGGGGAAAGGTAGGAAAATTAATGAGATTAGATAAGTTAATTACTTTCTAAATCATTTTTTTAAAAAACAATATGTGTTTTAAAAGCAACGTTTTTTTTAAAGACGCAGAAAGCGGGAAAAAGAAAGGAAAAGTTTGGAATCAAGATGGCGGCGACTCACCTCAGTTCAGAACGATAAGGCCCGCCCACACACGCACCGATTGGCCCGGCAGCACACGCCAGCAACCCGGCGTACGATTGGTCGAGCTCGCGGTCACTCTGTCGCTAATGAGCGGATAATGAGATGCTAATGAGCGGAATGTTGAAGGTTTTTCGGATACCGCGGGCGCGATTTTAGCCCGGCCGAAACGTAAATACGCTTAAAACCGTCTCGGAAGTGTAAGCTTTCTTTGGAGGTAACGCGCGCGTAGGTACGCCCTGTAACTTTCGAGCGCATAGCCCGCCAGATGCACACGTGATGACAGACAGAAGGACAGAAGGACAGAAGGACAGAAGTACCGATTTATATATATAGATGGATACCTTAAGGGAGAGAACTACTTTTTACAGCTCTTGTATACTGTAGTACCGGCAGTGACCACACCTGTATATAAACCCTGAGTAGTGATCTGTGCAGTTAGTTCTAGAGTAATCCTCATTCAGTAAATACCTGTTGAATCGTTCCCTGCAGTCTTTTTGTCTAATTATTGAAGGACACAACATCAAGATACACGGACATAACATTGGCGACGAGCAGATTCGAACCTACCTGCAACTCTGCATCACCTCCCAGGGATTCGCTCCTGGAGAACAGTGGAAGGAGGTCGAGTCCAGAAGCACGGGCGTCGATCACGGGCAACCGCCCAGTCATCCAGTGGCGATTTTAGCATCGCAGGGGAGGCTGTCGAGAGCCAGGCTTGGCTTTCCAGTCACGGTAGTCCAGCGAAATGGGCTGGCAACAGGTACTGTGCAGACCCTTCCCGGACAGCGGCAGCTAGAGCCGACCGAGCGGCACAGAAAAAGGCCGAGCAGCGTTGAATGGGGAGAGAGAGAGGGCAGAGCGCACAGGGCGCAGCCGGTGCTCAGGACCGAGTGGCGTCAACCGGGGAGAGAGACAAGAGAGAGCAGAGCGCAGCCGGTGTTCAAGGGCCGAGCAGCATCAACGGGGGAGAGAGACGAGAAAGAGCAGAGCGCAGCCGGTGTTCAAGGGCCGAGCAGCGTCAACGGGGGAGAGAGGTGCGCAGGAAAACACGAGGCGCTGCCATTGCCACGAGGACCGCAGAGAGCGGCATTGGCAGCAGCGCAGGAGCAGCGCACGGAACCCACAGGGCGTTGCCATTTGCCACGAGGATGGCCGAGAGCGGCGTTGGCAGCAGCACGGGAGACGCCATTTTAAGCCGCAGCGGGGAAGAAAGGAAAGCGCGGGAGACGCCATTTTAAGCCGCAGCGGGGAAGAAAGGAAAGCGCGGGAGACGCCATTTTAAGCCACAGCAGGGAAGGAAGGAAAGTGCGGGAGACGCCATTTTAAGCCAGTCTACCACACCCAAAAATGCCGAAGAGTGGCAGTATCACAGCGTTCGACAATGAAGTCGAAGATTGGATGACATATGTCGAACGCATAGAAGTATACTGCAAGGCGAATGAAGTGCCAGATGACAAGAAAGCGCTGGTATTGTTGAATTCAATGGGTGCAAAAACGTATGGCTTACTACGAAACCTAGTAACCCCAGAGAAACCAGTAGAAAAGGATTTTGAAAAAATAGTGTCAATCCGACAGGACCACTTAAACCCCACACCGCTGCTGAGAGCAGAAAGATTTAAGTTTCACAAAAGGAACCAGCATAAAGATGAAAGTAATGCTGAGTATTTAACGGAACTGTGCAAGCTATCGAAACACTGCCAGTTTGGAACGGGACTAGCAGATACATTAAGGGACAAGATTGTGTGTGGGCTTCAAGGTGAAGGAACCCAGAAACGGTTTCTATCAGAATAGGATCTTACGCTGGACAAGGCTTTCAGCATGGCAGTATCACACGAAGCAGCAGCACGGGGCGCTGCAGAGATACAATGGAGACCGCAAGAATATGGCACAAATTAAATGTCATACGGAACAGTGAAGTGCTATCGCTGCGGCAGAACAACACACGACCATAATGATTGCTGGTTCAAGGACAAAGTGTGCAGACAGTGTGGAAAAGTAGGACACATAGCAAGAGTCTGCAGGTCGGGAAAGAAAACCAGCAGCAAGAAATCTCCACAGGAGAAGTACAAGAAGGTACATAAGGTGACGGAGAGTAGTTCAGACGAACAGAAGAGTGATACAGACTCCGGAAGCAAGGAGCTGGGTTGTCTGAAACTACATAATGTGATCAAAACGGACGATCACCAAACTATCTGGGTCACGCTCAAGATAGCAGGAGTCCAAGTAAAAATGGAATTGGACACAGGATCAGCCCTAACAGTCATAAACCGAAGGGACTACAAGCGGCTATTCTCACATATACCCTTGAGCGATACAAAGATTGTCTTGAAGACGTACACGGGGCAAAAAGTCTACCCCAAAGGAAAAATAAGGGTGAACGTTATATATAACGGCAAGGAAACACCAAAAATGGACCTATATGTATTGCCAGATGGAGGACCACCACTACTAGGACATGAATGGATCCGGAAGATACAGATGGATTGGCATTCCATACAAGCACTGACTGTAGATGCCAAAAAGGATGACGAGTTCACACTTGGACGACTGTCAAAAATGCTAACTGACGCACAAGAAGTGTTCCAGCAGGGACTTGGAACACTAAAAGGCATAACAGCAACGATCATAATAGAGGAAAATGCAAGCCCAAAGTTTTTTAAGGCCTTTTTTTAAGGTACCTTATGCGATCCACCCAGCCGTCGAAGCAGAGCTGGAAGATTTGGAACGTTCAGGAGCACTGTCCAAAGTGGACTGGAGCGAGTGGGCTACACCCATCGTTCCTGTAATGAAGAGGTCATTGAGTAATACGCCTGGGGAACCAAAGAAGGTTCACATCTGTGGGGACTTTAAGGTGACAGTGAACCCAGTCCTTCACACTGTACAATATCCGCTTCCACGGATTGAAGATATTTTTGCCTCGCTATCTGGAGGGAAACGCTTCACTAAGATTGATCTGGCCCAGGCGTACCTGCAAATGGAGGTAGAAGAAGCCTCGAAACAGTACCTCACGATCAACACTCATAAAGGTCTCTACCAATAAAACCAGCTGGTGTTCGGGGTAGCATCAGCTCCGGCTATTTGGCAAAGGGCAATGGAACAAGTCCTGCAAGGGATTCCAGGGACCCAGTGTTATTTGGACGACATCCTGGTCACGGGCGAAAATGACAGTGATCACCTCGCCAACCTGGAGCAGGTGCTCACTAGATTGAAGGAATATGGGCTCCGAGCTAATCGCCACAAATGCGAGTTTTTCCAGAAGCAGATCTCGTATTGTGGCCACGTTATTGATAAAGAGGGGTTACATAAGTCCACTGAAAAGATTGAGGCAGTAGTCAAGTCTCCATCACCGGAAAATGTGTCACAACTGAGGTCGTTACTCGGGCTGGTGAACTACTACCATAAGTTCTTGCCAAATTTGTCTACCGTACTACACCCACTGAACACCCTACTGCAACCGGGGGTACCATGGAACTGGAGTGACGAATGTAAACGAGCTTT
The DNA here is from genome assembly GCF_052327205.1 of Somniosus microcephalus. Lineage (NCBI taxonomy): Eukaryota > Metazoa > Chordata > Chondrichthyes > Squaliformes > Somniosidae > Somniosus > Somniosus microcephalus. The sequence continues at coordinate 136,401,496 of NC_140995.1, forward strand.
CCAGAAGAGCAAAGCATTGATCACATCAAAAGAGGTGTTGGCTCATTTCAACCCAGCACTACCAATTCGGTTGGCGTGTGATGCATCACCCTATGGCATTGGAGCGGTGCTGTCGCACAAATTCCCGGACGGCTCGGAGAGGCCAGTAGCCTTTGCGTCTCGGTCACTAACCTCAGCCGAGCGTAACTACGCCCAGATTGACAGGGAGGCCCTCAGCCTAGTGTGGGGAGTGAAAAAGTTCAATCACTATCTGCATGGGCAGATGTTCACCTTGCTGACTGACCACCAACCACTTGTCTCCATCTTTAATCCAAAGAAGGGCGTTCCGGTGATGACTGCGAAACGGTTACAAAGATGGTCCCTTTTTCTAGGGGCGCACCAATATGAAATCGAGTATAAGGGCACGAAACAGCATGGAAACGCTGATGGGCTATCACGCCTGCCACTGCCTACTGCGGAGGAAGCACCAGCAGTGGATCCTGTCGAAATATTTCATTCGACTATAATTGAATGCTTGCCAGTAACTAACGCTTGTATAGAGAAGGAGACACGAAATGACCCGACACTGTCTCGGGTATATGATTTGACGGTGAAGGGATGGCCAGCACATGGCGACTCACTGTTGCCAGCATTCTCATCCAGAAGAGAACAGCTGTCAGTATGCCAGGGGACCTTGATGTGTGGATCCCAAGTGGTAATTCCACCCAAGTTAAGGGAGAGAGTGCTCAATGAGCTTCACGAAGGTCATCTGGGAGGGGTGAAAATGAAAAGCCTTGCTAGGGCTTATGTGTGGTGGCCGGGGATCGATCAGCAAATCGAGGACCTGACAAAGAGCTGCTCAGCATGCCAGAAGGTCCAAAATGCACCACCACATGCCCCTCTACACCCATGGGAGTGGCCCTCATCTCCATGGCAACGGGTGCATATTGATTTTGCTGGTCCATTCATGGACTCAATGTTTTTAATAGCCGTGGATGCGCACTCGAAATGGCCTGAGGTCATCAAAATGTCCTCCACCACCACAGAGAAAACTATTGCAGTCCTACGGACCATTTTTGCCAGGAACGGCTTGCCAGAGCAGATTTGCTCTGATAACAGAGCACAGTTTGTGTCCGAAGAGTTTCAAAGATTTATAAAAAGGAATGGGGTAAGGCATTACACATCCGCCCCGTATCATCCAGCCACAAATGGATTGGCTGAGAGGTTCGTACAAACCTTTAAAAAGCAGTAAAGGCCATGTGCGATGACAACATTCCACTGCAGCATAAGGTGGACAATTTCCTGTTTGCCTACAGAAATGCGACACATGCAGTCACCAACCAGGCCCCGGCCATGATGTTCTTTAACTGAAGGTTGAGATCTCGTCTGGATTTGCTCAGACCAAATGTACGAAGAGATGTTGAGAGTAAACAATTCCAGCACATCAATGAGAAGCCGATAAGGAGCTTCAATGCAGGGCAACCAGTCTTGGCCCACGACTACCGAACAGAGAAATGGCAACCAGGAACGATATGCACACGGCAGGGGCCACTAATGTACACAGTGGATGTTGGGGAGAACATTGTGAGACGCCATGCTGACCAGATCCTAGAGTCACAGGAATGAGTCAACCCCATGTGTCAGCCATACGTACCTGGTGAGGAACCCGACGTACAGGTCGCATCTACCTCAGAAACAATAGCATTGGAAGCTGATGAATCAACTGACGACAGGGTGCTAGAATCGCCTCCGCACCAAGAGCGAGACACTCGGGAAAGGCGTTATCCAGAAAGAATCAGGAAGCCTCCCCAGAGACTGAATATATGAATGGACTATTTTCATATAACATTGTATATTAAAAATGTTAATTGTTAAATGAGTATTATGGTACTGTTAATCTAAAAGGGGAGGAATTGTAATGTATGTAATGTATATATACCTTAAGGGAGAAAACTACTTTTTGCAGCTCCTGTGTACTGTAGTACCGGCAGTGACCACACCTGTATATAAACCTTGAGTAGTGATCTGTATAGTTAGTTCTAGAGTAACCCTCATTCAGTAAACACCTGTTGAATCATTCCCTGCAGTCTTGTTGTCTAATTATTGAAGGACACAACATCAAGATACACGGACATAACAGCAGCCTCCTCCGATTTTGGTGGGTATAGGTTCTGCCCCGCCACACTTTCACTGCTGCATTGGGGACCCAGCAATTTGAGGGTCACAGTTTCAGTAAAAGTTGCAGTGAAGATGGAGAGCACAGTAAAGTCCAGAAGCCAATGGAGAAATGGAATTCAGCCCAGGTGAACGCAGATTTCTGCTCAGGACCCAAAATAGCAGCAAAGTAAAGCAGAGAAGCCAGCAGTGAATTGGAGAACAGTCTTAAGCCTTTCAGGTAATAGCAGCAGGCGGGAATAAGCACTGTAGGCTGGAGCAGATTACTTTAAAGTGTTATTGTAATTCTTTGTTGCAACAAAGCAGTAGTCCTTTGAATGGCAACTCATTTTTTTGCAACATTAATTCCCTACATAATGAGTTCCTGATCTCCTGGGGCCTGAAACCAGTCACCCGACAGTCTAACAAGACTTAAAAGAATGAGAATTTTTTAAATATGGGGAAGTAATAAATAACAACAGACTATCACATTCAGATGACATGGAAAGCTGTCAAATTAAAGTGCCACCAGTTGATAACCGTATCAGAACTCAAAAATAAGATTGTCGAGTGATCTTCCAACTTTGTGCTCCTGGTGGTGAGGCTGACTCTCTGGGAGCACATATTGGAAATTCATGTCTAAATTTCCAATATACACTCCCAGCAGGTGAAATTCCCTGTCAGAAGCTTAGCTCTTTAAGCCTTGAAATACCCCCCATGTATGTAACATACCTTTTATGGAATTAATGCCTGGTAGCACACTCCCAGCTATCTAGCATTGTTTATCTAATGTATTTAGTACCTATATGGATTGACATGGATACAGAATGAAACAATTGCAGTTTAATTTTCCAGTCCTTCTAGTCTGATTTAATTTGACAGAACAAACTAATAATGAGCAGTACAGCTCATGACATGATGCAGCAAGGCAACAGCTCTTCATCCTGAGCATACAAAAGGTAAATAGACAATGGCAGTTGCAAAGAAAATTCAGAAATCAAAGAGTTAAGTCGTTTGCCCTGCAATGTGAATGTGCAGTTTGTACTCTGTATTCGTTCTTCTGCTAGACAACATTCATCTCAGCTACCATCCAATAGCTGAAAGCTGGTTCTCATTATTTTGTATTATCACTTTTACTTTTTCTTCTGCCTTAATTAGCCTTGCGCATTTGCCATGATTGGTGGAACCTATCAGACATGGAAAATTCCTTCATGTTAAAAGAGTTCAAAAAGTATCCTATTCTCTAACTTATTGATGCTATCATCATATAATTATACTACAAGTACTCTTAATGCATTCAGTAAGATATCAGTGTGGCATGGAAAACTCTATGGTATATTAAACTGTAATAGGTCCCATTTGTTACGTGATGAATGCACTGTATTGTTTGCTCTTAGTTTGTTATCCAGTATTGTGTAGTTTGAGCTTAACTGAAATACCATTTCTTATAAAGAAGTGCTCGACTGCACAAGGGTAAGATTCATTCAGGAAGGAGTCTCAAATGAGCATAAAAGAATCATACTTTCTTTACAGAATTTCACCAAATAAAGCACATTGCAATGTTACAATATCTAGTCAATATTCGACCATGACTTTTACTTTGTTTAAGCTTTCTTTCCATTAGCTGGTGCAATCACATAGAGTTACATATGACCCCGATATTTACGGGGAAGCGGGAGGGAGCGGGGGCCATGAACAAGGAGGTCCTGCCAAATTTATCGGCAGGACCTCATTAAAAATGTTTTACTCCGTTTCCCGTCAGATTGAAGGCTGGCCGACGGCTGGGAGGGAAAGCTTGTGGTAGAAGGGTGCAGCCAGGGACTGCTGCAGATGGTCCCCAGAAATCATAGAAGATCGGGTGTTGGTGGGGCACTTGGAGCGTAGCAATGGGGAGGGAGGAAAAGATCGCGGGGAGGGTGGTGGAGAGATCGCGAGGGGCAGGCAATCACAGGGAGGGAGAGATCATGGGGGGGAGATCACGGGGGAGGAGAGATTGCGGGGGTTGACCAATGGTGGGGTGGGAGAGATTGCGGGTTTGGTGTGGGTGTGGGGGGTGCGGGGATGTTGACTGATCGCAGCAGCAGGTTTGTTTGAGGGGCTGGGCAAGTACTCCTGCTCCTCCTGGAGCACAATCCGTACTGGAAAAGCACTTACCTGCTAGATCTGCCCCTCCCGCCTCCCTTAAGCTGCTGGGTTTCTCGATCCCTGGGATACCTGTCCTGCAGTCGTTAAATTCAAATGGCTCCCAAAATCTGAGGAACGGAGACTCATTTAAATATTATAATCATGGACCTGCCTCTCCAAAATAAGCTACTCGGCCCACTCCAAACCCGCCACAGGTGAACCGGAAGTAGGCGTGTGCGCGACGGGTTGGGGTCAGATTTCTCATTTTAACCTATTTAATCCACGCCCCCCACCGCCCCCCCCCCCCCCCGTTCCTCTCCTACCTGTCGTGGGTAGTTTAAAATTACCCCCATTGAGTCTACAGCACAGAAACAAGCCATTCAGCCCAACTGATCTATGCTGCCATTTGTGCTCCACACAATACGAATAAATGAATAAAATAAAATGCCAATTTGCATTCAGCAAGGGCCCTCAAACAGCAATGTGATAATGACCAGATCATCTGTTAAAGTAATGTTGGTTTAAAATAGTGCCATGGGATCTTTTACATCCACCTGAGTGGGCAGACAGGGCCTCACATTAATATTCCATCCTAAAGATGGTACCTCTGACAGTGCAGCGCTCCCTCAGTACTGCACTGGATTGTCAGCCTAGATTTTTTACTCAGCTCTCTGGAGTCCACAACCTTCTGACTCAGAGGCGAGAGTGCTACCATTGAGCCACAGCTGATATCATGCAATTGGTGGAAGAGGTTTAAAAACTGAAGCTGAACTTATACCCCTCCTGAAGACATTTGGAAGAAGAAAATCGAAGACTTGCATTTATATAGTGTCTTTCAAGACCTCAGGACATCTCAAAGTGCTTTACAGTCAATGAAGTACTTTTGAAGTGTAGTCACTGTTGTAGGAAACATGGCAGCCAGTTTGCGCACAGCAAGCTCCCATAAACAGCTATGTGATAATGACCAGATAATCTGTTTTAGTGATATTGATTGAGGGATAAATATTGGCCAGGACACTGGGGATAACTCCCTTGCTCTTCTTCGGTATAGTGCCATGGGGTCTTTTCTGTCCACCTGAGAGAGCAGACAGTGACAGTGCAGCACTCCCTCAGTTTTCAAATTTAACAAAGCAATTATTTTTCACTTGGTGGTGTCCATACTTTTTTTTGTCCATTATTGATTTATTATTCTCCCTATCTTTTAGGTCCATCCTTTCCTCATATGCTATACACCATTCTACAAACACGTATGCAGCCAGGAAACCCACTGCCACTCTGACTATTCCACTCTTGCACAGCTGAGCATAAGAGTGAGTAATTATTCCTTCTGCTAGAGACAGCCTCCAATCAGTGTCTTATACTGTTGCCACACGTGAGATGAAGAATTCACCATGTGGTGAATTGTGTAGGAGATTCTGCATCCAGCCACTTAGTACCAGAATGCATTGACCTATCAATGCACTACATCAGCATAGCACCCTCATGACATTAGTTTCAGTAGGTATCCTATCTTAACTTAATAATTGTATTGTCAACTTTGTTTAACCTGCAGTATTGCCATTTTTCCACACAATTTTTATGGGCCTGTGATATATTACTACTTTCCTGCCCTAAGTGTCAGAAGTACATTGAAAATGTTTCTTCTAAATTAGCAATGTAATAAGAATCTTCACAACAGTAATGTTCACTGGAAAAAAATGTTTTTTTTTTGTCATTTTATTATAAAATGGATCATATTGAATGTTGCTCTGATGAAACCACATGTTAGAGGCAAAGGTTTGTTATCATCATTCATGGCTAGAACACTCAATGTGATAATAACCACCAACACTTTGCCACTAGAGCCATTATTTTGATAATGCATTGACATGGGGCTATTTACCAATGGTTTCTGTGGAGTATTGGTACATATGGGCTATTTTTGAAACTGTGGTCTGCCCCTCCTAATGGGTGGACTGCATTAAAATTACTATTTGAAAAGGGAAAACACATTTCAGTCCCAATTTTTGGCATCTTTCAGACTGACAAGATGAAGTTTCCTTAAGGAAAGTTTGTGAATTAGAGCTTAGTTTTCAAATGGAAACAGTACTCAGCAAGTCAGTGGCTTGTCCAGGATTTCAATATATTAAATTTAAGCCCAGTATTTTTCTTCTAAATGTGCCAACCAGCTTTTACATCCTCTCCAGTAATATATGTTTTAGGAATGATTCACACTTGTGGCATTTGCATCATTATGCATTATTTTATATTGATTAATTCTGCAGGGATGAAAGGATAAACTAAACCAGCAAAACAGTGAAGGAATAAAGATGAAATTATCCACAATGTCACTCCCACATAATACTGAGTGGTGAACAAATAGTGATCTGCCACGTTGTTTAACATAGGCAATGCCATACGCACCAGCTTCTTATGTATCTACTAAAATAGGCAAAGGTTCCTGCTGCTGGGTGAGCAGGAACTGGAAAAAAGTCACAAACCTATAAGCTCCCCACTTGCTTTGACCAATGTACAAAATCAATTACAGTACTTGTTTGTTCACTGGCACTGAAGTTGCAACAGCTTCAGTACACAGGCGAACGGCATTCAGGTAAGGACATAATGAGTCAACTCTTGAATTCCCTGTTGCCCTGCCCCATTCCTGCCCAATGGGCATTAAAGGCCAACAGAGTCATCACATGTTGGGAATGTATCTCTTAGAAGTATGTTGTTTTGTTTTCTCTTGCCATTCCATGGCATGATATGAAGACAACTTTTAATGTACTCCATCACAGGATTTTATGCCAGAAGATGAGGAGGATCAAAGAAAGTATACCAGGAGGTTCAGATGACACCAGAGTTGACCTGCCCGTACCTATCATTAAGTCGCCAAACATATCTGCACATCCAGGTACAGCTACCTGGTAATGATGGAAGAGGACTGCCTCTGAAAGCTGGCGTTCAGCAAGGAGACAGTAGCAGAGTTGTGTCATATGCTGCAAGAAAACCTGCAGTGAATCTCTACCATGGGGATGGCCTCCCTATGGTCAGCTCTGCCTTCAATGTTTATGCGTCTGCCTCCTTGCTGGCAAACATATGAATCATCTGCAATATCAGCCAAACTGCTACCCACAGAAGTATCAGCAGATGACTGATGCATTATTGAGCAGGGCTAGCATTTCCTCTCCTTTCCTGCTGATTGACAGTGCCACTACACTAGTTCTCCTCACTTGTGCATTGTGATTCACTCAGTGCGATCTCTTCAAGCTCACTATTAGCATTCTCCAGGGTGTGTGCATCTGTGCTGGAAGTTGTGAATGTTGGTGAGAGCGATACATGGTAGTGTGAAGTGCTAGCTTGCGTGTGATCACTGGCAGCACTGGCAAGCTATTTTTCCAGGCCTATCGTTACAAAGAGGGACATATGTTAAGATGCTGGTTTCAAGGCACATCTTCAGAGTTTATCTTGCGCTATAACATGTGTGATGGTTTTATGGTTGTGTATATGTCTGTGCAGCAGTGAGTGAGTAAAGGAACAAGACATAACAAGGGCAGGATGGTACTAGCCTTGAGCTTTGACAATGTCTCTGGATTTATCTTCCCAGGCTCTTGTAGGCATGGATTGTTGAAGGTGAGCTCCTCAAAGAGAATTAAAGTCTTGAAATTTCTGGTCCCTTCTCCAGTTCAGGTTTATTCCATTCTTTTGTGTACCATTTTGCCCTGTAAGTAAAGAAGTAATCTGGAGCTGTAACTTTAAGAAACACATACAATGATAGATGTGTGGCCAATGTGCAACCCGTCCAGTTAAAACGCATTCAGTTAGTTTGTGTTGGAAGGATTTACTGTGTGAAGCCCATTAGAAATTCAGTGTGACAACAGTTCCAGATGTAAGTTGCAGCCTATATGTGTCCCATGTTACTTTACGGTCACATATGTTAAACATACAAAAGGGTTGTTCGCAGAATGAAAGCTTTGAATGAGCAAGCAGTAAAATAATGATAGGTCCTGGGGACACACTTTGTCAATGCATACTTGGGATGGATACTAACTATAAGAAAATACTGGCTTGCGTTACCGTGGCACTTTTCCGCATCTTTTCCACATTTGGAGCTCGGTGCTCTGGGTTTTGCAAACACACTGACAGCTATCTTGTGACAAGCACTTTGAATAACTCTTCTCTGGGGAGGGTGCCCTTAAGGCCAACAGGACAAGCCTCCCTTGACTCACTGTTTGCACCAGCACCTTAAGAGTACCATCCATAAATGTTCCCATATATTGTGTGAAGTTTTAATCCCTTCCATTCTTTTTTATGTCAATTGGCTACTGCGGCCCTTTAGTTTTCCTGTCCAGTGTGTGCAAACTCACACAAGCTGTCTTTTGTATGGAAGGGAGCTCGCTATGAATAAGAATTAGGTTCAAACCTAGATATTCTGGTGTGGCTGATTGAGTACTACTAGTCGCTGGGATCCCCCACAGGACGCTGTTTCAGTTGGCAATACACACAAACAGGAATTTTTAGCCCTTAGATCTTTAAAGCCAAAATACCCCTCCTTTATTAGAATGGAAAATTGATCTGTCAAATGTATTATAGTAATATCCCATTATGTTGCACTTGTGGAAATTATCCCACAATGTGATTTACCTTACAAGGGTCCTAATGCTGCCAGTGTCGGCCTAACCTTACTGATATCACAATATCATATTGGCTGCAGTTTATCTGCGGCTGGCATAATGCCCATTTTCTTAACTGACCTTTTTAGAACTTGCGCTGTTTCCTGTACCCGCCTCCTTCCCCCACCACCACCCACACTGAACAGGGTCAGTGGCCATGTATAATTCATTGCTTCCCCCAAACACTGTGACAGAAGTGGAGCAGCCTTTGCACTGGATAGGTCAATATAACTTGGGTGTGAATGCTATCTCTTTTGAAGTGATTAGTGTTGCAGGTCTTACAAAGTAGACTCTATCATTAAGTTAATAGCTTTCATTTGTACGTTAAAAATGGCATCCATTAATTCTTGTAGCAAACATGGCAGTTTCTCATTTCACGGTTTACTAATAGAAAAGTCTGATCAATGTCAATGTCACTTCAAATTTCTAAAAAAACGATATAATTTCTTAAATTTTATCTAAGCTGATTTACTGGTGTTTAATGAAATTCCATAAAATATTAGCTCTTCGGCAGTGACACTATTTATTCATGAGTAATGTTTTGGTATTATAACGTATACCTTGTGTAAATCCTTCTTTGCTATATAGAGATCATTTATGCACTAAAGAGGAGTGCATGTTACTGAGGGTAAGATCATAGAATCATAGAATAGTACAGCACTGAAGGAGGCCATTCAGCCCTTCGAGTCTGCACCGGCTCTTTCAAAGAGCAATCCAGTTAGTCCCACTCCCCCGCTCTTTTCCCATATCCCTGCAATTTTTTCTTCTTCAAGTATTTATCCAATTCCCTTTTGAAGGCTATTATTGGCTTTGTATCCAACACCCTATCAGGCAAGATAACATAAGTAATATTTTCTTACATATGTCAAGTATATAAAATATATAAATAGGTATACATATCAGCATAAAAATAAAATTGATTTATTATAAAACTTTTGTTTTAGTACCTTATTTGCCTTTTAGTTTAAATATGGTACATTATACTGCAGAGCTGTAGATTCTTCAGAAATATTACATGGTAGTTCTAAATCTGAACTAAATAATTCTGTACTTTAATGAAGCTTTCTCTAGAGCTCTGTTCTTTTTTGATTTACATGTAATGGTGATGAAGTTAAGAAACATACAAATTTCCAACACATTCGGCCCATTGTGTCTGTGCTGGTCCTTTGCTAGAACAATGTAAAACTATTCCACTGCTCCACTCTCCCCACATAGCCCTGTATTTCCCTCTGCTTCAAATATGATTCCAATTTTCCCTTGAAAGATGCAGGGGAGAATTTTTCGGGGGGTCAGCAGGCACGTTCGATGGCGGGTCAGGTGGGAAAAAAAAAATTTTGACAATGGGTGGGGACCCTGCTGTCAACTCGCCACCACATGCCTTTCCCAGATGTTGGGTCTGTCAGCACTGAACAGACCTGACACGCAGGAAATTCAGGTCATTATGACCATGTTAACAGCCCATTAAAAAGTATTTTAAGCTCACCTTTACATTTTATGAGGTCGCCTACGGGGTCCACGCTGCTCGGGGGTCATGTCAGGTAAGCAGGTCGGGAGTTGTATGACCATGGAATCATCTCATTACTTGACAGCTGCAAATGTGCTACAAAAGCTCCCATCTCACAGCTGTTCACTTTCCAAGCTCAGAAGCTATTGCTTACTGCATTTGGAAGACAGATAGAGCTTTATGCAGGTTGCAGGTGTTTGCAGCAAATTCTGTATCCAGTGTCACCTCATTGGAACAACCTCTCTCCCCATTGACAGATTGCTTCTGTCATCTCAACTTCACCTGCCATCTATTACATCAGAATGGGTGCAGTTTATACTCTCTCACCTTGGTCCTCAGAATCTGACCACGATCAGCAGCAACACCAGCAGAACCAGGTACACCAGCAGCACCAACAACAAGAGCGCCAACCTTGTCCTCAGCCACCTGATGCTACACAGGGCAGAGGGCATCAGCGCAGGGCTGGACCCCGCCGGAGGTGATACCCCCAACACGGGGTATACAGGCAGAGGATGTGCTTCCTCAACATGACTGAGCAGCAGTGCTTCAGGAGGCTCAGGCTATCGTGCCAGGTCGTCGCAGACATTTGCAGATTGCTGGGGCAAGACCTGCAGCCCAGAGGAACGGGTGGACACCCCTTACTAGTAGCTGTCAAAGTCTCCCTTGCCCTCAACTTCTTTGCCTTAGGCTCCTTCCAGGCATCTGCAGCGGACATTTGCGGCATCTCGCAGTTGGCCGCCCACAGATGCATCACACAGGTCACTGATGCCCTCTTTGACAAGTCCGCCAATTATATCAACTTTGCCACTGATGAAGCCAGTGTTACTGAGCGAGCGCTCAGCTTTGTGGCTCTGGTTGGCTTCCCATGGGAGCAGGGCATCATCAATTGCATACATGTGGCCATCAGGCACTCCATCAGAACCCTTTGTCAACTGCAAGGGCTTCCACTCCCTCAATGTGCAGCTTGTCTGCAACCATAGGAAGATCATCATTCATGTGTGCGCCAAGTTCCCTGGCAGCTGCCATGACTCTTATGTCCTGGGCCAGTTCACCGTTCCTCAGATCTTCGCACCTCCAAACAGTCTTTCCGGCTGGATGCTTGGAGACAAGTGGCTCATGACACCTTTGAGGAGGCCAACAAATGAGGCTGAGGAACATTACAATCTAAGTCACATCTCCACCAGAAGCGTCATAGGACAATAGGGTTGCTCAAAATGTGCTTCAGATGCCTGGACAGATCTGGAGGAGCCCTTCAGTATGCACCAGCCAGGGTCTCCAGAATCATTGTGGTCTGCTGCGCCCAGCACAACATGGCGCTGCAGCAAGGATTAGTGCTGCATGAGGAACAAGGAGCAGGAGGAGGAGGAGGAGCATGAGGTGGAAGACGAGGATGAGGCAGAACTGGAGGAGCCAGCGGACGATATGCCACCAGTACGTGACCACATTGATGCCCAAGAGGCCAGGGATGGGCTCATCATGGCCAGATTTAGTTAACTTTATGCAGCACAGCCATATGGCTGGCACATGCATTGCCAGTTTGGCATCACCCCACAGCAACGCCATAAAGCATCCCTACAATGACCAGTCCATTCTTTTCACTGTCACCACCATTGCTGGAGCTTAAATTAGCCCTTGTAGGATTTGGGGAATTACCCCTCACCCCGTCCAACAGGTTATAGAGTTCGGGCTTGAGACTTATGAGAAATTACACCAGACACACGGGTTCTGCCTTTAACCTTTTATTGTTCCTAAGACAGATTCAAAACCCCAACCAGTATTCGAGCAGTTCACCAATAATGTTACAAGACATCATGCATACAACCACCAGCGGATGATCAGTCCAGCATTGATTGCAGGCCACGTCCTTTCGACTGCAGCAGCTCTTCGAGTTGAGAGGATCAGCCAGGCCTCTCCTTCCGACTGCAGTGCTGATATTTTTCATCACTGGTGTTTTGTACAGTTTTCCTTGCCTTTTTTAGTAAATCAATCATTCAGAGATTGTGAGATGTTCCTTTAATATTCCACCTAAGTTGTTTGAGCTGTCAAACTTTCACACTCACACATCTTGTGTGGTTATCCATTCGCTGCCTTTATCAAAGCCCAAAATTTTTCATTCACTCATAAAAATTTACAAAAGTGGCAGTAAACCACTTGGTCACATTTCACGTGTTACGTTGCATGCTGTATTTCAGAACTTCAAAGGTTTGACTCCTCCCCTTTAGCCACCAAAAGTCGTTCTACAACCTTGTGGCCTGTTTTGTTGTAGACATGAAGTCTGCAAAACTAACGTGGTTTGTTTATCTCTGTTGCCTATGACTATCCCCTGCAGTCACAACCATTTGTTCTGTCAGTATCTACTATCCGACACCCAGCTTTTGAAATATCTCCATCACAAAGCAGCTTGCAAGTACAACAGTTCCTTTTGAAAGCACATTTGCTCCCAAATGTTTGCTGTCTTTTAGTAAAGCACATTCCATGTTCACTTATCAGTGAAAGATCGTCTGTTACAACTTTATTTCACTTCAAAACACCCTTCTGGCAAAGCATTTTAATATATACCAAAATTAAAATTAAGGGTCTGTGTATACTTACACCCTGACCGTTCATTCTGCCACTTCCAATTGTGCACACACATTTGTCAAGGACCACAAAGTTTTCCAAATAAATGATTTAATACAACAAATGAATTGAACGTAAACTTGCCATTAACATTTAAGAAGACATCAAAGTGACTACCCTTCTGACTATTTGTGTGGCATCTTTCTTTCCGTGTGCTTCTATGTGGTGCTACCCCTGTGGCTTCAGCAGAGGTAGAGGCAGCCTCCTCGCTTCCCTGCTGTGCCTGCTTAGATGCCTTTGGCAGTCGTCCTCTAGGTTTTGGAGCCTGTGAGGGCCCCGCCAAAGTCTGCTCCTCCTGCGACTGTGCAGGGGCAGACTCGGCCATCGCTGTCTGGGGAGATATCTGGTGCTCTGAGCAAGGGGTTGGCACCGGGGGAGAAGTGAGAGCGCTTAGAGAGGAGCCCCGACTTCCATGTCCCCTCCCACCATCATCCCTCTGATGGGCCACCCGCACTTCTGTACTAGCAAGTAGCTGGAGAGCACCTTCCTGCACATCAGTGGGGCCATGAAAACCCATGTCTATACTGACATCCCTCCTAGAAAGGGCATCTATGAGCCTCTGCCATCTATTCTCCATAGATGCCCATCTAGATGCCCATCTATTTTGAATAGAAACCATGTGCTCGTGCGACTGGCACATTAGGTCCTCCATGCAGGTGGCCATCCTATCCATGGTTGCGAGTGCATGCACCACGGTGGTGGTCATGTTTTAGATGGACTCCTCCATTCACAGAATCACAGAATCCCCACAGTGCAGATAGAGGCCATTTCGGCCCATCGAGCCTGCACCGACACATATCCCACCCTATCCCCGTAACCCCACGCATTTAATCCCCTAACACTAAGGGTCAATTTATCATAGCCAAATCAACCTAACCCGCACATCTTTGGACTGTGGGAGGAAACCGGAGCACCCGGAGAAAACCCACGCAGACACGGGGCGAATGTACAAACTCCACACAGACAGTCGCCCGAGGCCAGATTTGAACCCGGGTCCCTGGCGCTGTGAGGCAACAGTGCTAACCACTATGCCACCGTGCCCCCCACAGTCACCGCGGTTGCAAAACCAGTTAGAGCCTCCTGCACTTGTTCCTGCATCTCCAGGATTACCTTCTTCCTGGATGGCCCCCGAGGCTCAGCGTCTGCATGCAGCCGAGCGGAGCTAGGAGACTCCTGCACCCTCTGACGAGGAGTCTCCACTGCTGACCCTGTCTCCACCATCTGCTCTTGCTCACTTTTGATGTGTGAGAAACCAGGTGACACTACTCCATCTCATGACAGCCCCACCGAGGTGCATCTATCTGCGCTGGAGAAGGCTTGCCTTGTCTGAGGTGACGCTGCATCCTCAGAGGCTGGAGACTCCTCTGAGGAGTCCTCTCGCTCTTCCTCCTGGACAGTGGGGGGGGGGCTCTTGATGGACCTGTGGGAGAGTGAAGACATCAGTTAGATATATCATATGTAGATTGCCTACAGATACCATTATGCACATGATGAGCATTCACTCTCTCTTGACATCAGCACCCATATGAGTGACTGATGAATGCCATGTAGCTGTATTGAAACTGATTCTGTCACCAGGTTGTTCTGATGAGCCCCTCTCTCCGTCCCCCACTTCCGGCTGGTCCAACGCTCCACTAATGTCCAGGGCAGCCTCCTCTGTACTGGTGAGTATAGCCATTGACTGAGGGCCTCCTCCCATTCTCTCCCTCTTTTGTTGGCTCTCTTTTCCTGCAAGGCGGGAATGAAGAGAAGGTTGAGTGAGAGTGATGGAATGAGTGTAAGGAATGGATGGGTTAGATCTTTACAGGGAGACTATGATGAAGTGGGGTGGCAATACCAAGTTGCCTCCTTGTGTGTTGTTAATTGCTATGATTGCATTAGGATGAAGGTGATTGTGAAGGGTGCTTAGTAAGATGGGGATGTGATAATGTAGATGGAGAGAGAGGGATGGGTGAAGGTGCAAGGGATGTTGGTTTGAGTAGGGATGTGCAGGAGTAGGGTTAGGAAGGCAGAGTGATGGGGATGTAATGAGAGGCACAGCAGCATGAAGGTAAGTGTGGCTTTATACTCACTTTTCCTGATCTTAGAAGATTATTAAAGCGCTTGCGGCACTGCACCCAGGACCACATCATCATACACCTGCTGTTGACCTCCTCTGTAATCTGCAACCAGGCTGTCTTGGTCTCCATTGGCATTGGAAGAGAACCTCCCTGCGTGCTCTGACTCCCTCCACAAGAACATGGAGGGAGTCATCGCTGAAGCGAAGAGCAGACCTCTGCCTCTGGGAAGTCATGTTCCACACAAACAACCAATGTCAGCACTGTAGCCTGTCAAAATCAGAAGTGAGATCAAATGGGGCCATGGTCCCTTTAATATACCGGTATCATACGTGTCACCGCTGACGTCACCAGACCAACACCTTCTAATTGGGCCAGGTAACACGCAGGGTGGGCTTAACAAGCCCCATTATCGAAAAATCTTTTCTTCCAGCGGGATGAAGCCAGCAACGGGCTCACATCAGCTGCCCAGGTAGGCAAAATGACAGCTGCAATGTTTTCTATCTCAAAATTCCCTGTGGGAGGGCATGGGGTCAGGGGAGGGCACACCATATGTTCTATCACCTCTTAGTTAACGTACTTCTGAACATAATTCACTGACATGACTAATTCATATGAGCGAGTGCATAATATGTTCCACATCATGATATACTTATTGAATATAGTGCATTTCAAACATCTACACTAAGTACAAATTGCAACGCACAATAGAAAATTTGAATAAAATGTGGCTAAAATGTAAAGTTTGGGTTACAGATTAAAAACTTGACAAATGCCCACCATATTATACTTTAATTCATGCTAGCATTGTGGAGAAGTGCTTACATGGATCTAGATAAGAGCTATATTGATGTGTCAACCTGGCAAATACATATGGAAAATATTATAGGAAGGGGTTTTTTTTCTTTGAAATCAACTTTTTCCTGCTTTTCAAAAGTGTACTGAGAGCATAAATTAGTCTTGGATAACTAACAGATGCTACATGAAACACATTTGAAGTGTGTGTGTGTGTGTGTGTGTGTGTGTGTGTGTGTGTGTGTGTGTGGGGGAGGGGAATGTTTTTTGCTTCTAAATGCATTAAAGCTGACCACGTGGAAGCGCTGGGTTAAACAGTTGGGCAACAACTGGATTGAAGTCTTTATGAATTTACTGCGGTTGGTTGGCACAATTTCAACTTCAAGGCTTTTTTAACAAGAATGTTTTCCAGTATTGCAAAATTCTTTGTGTGGCACTTATACTTTATGCAGAGTGACAACTCAGTGCCATTGTTTCTAACAGAATAACAAATGATAGATCTCCGAAAGTATAGTAGAAATTAAATAAAAATAATACACTGTGAAGATAAAAACAAGTTAAATCTAAATAGGCAATTAAATAAATTGTGAGCGGTAGAAAAACTACTACCTATACAAATTATTAAATAAATGCTAATAGTGCTAACTTGAAACATCATGTAGGTTGCAAGACTAGAAGAGTTATTGAGATTGGAAAGGCTTTAGATGAGATTTTTGTTGAGATTTAAATCATAATATCGAAGCAAAATTATCATGGAAAGTTTTGAGGGAATATATGGTTGATAGAAAAAGGAATCATTTAGGGGATTGGTTCAGCATGAGACGAAAGATAAGTTTGTGTAGCGGTTTATGGGAAGAAGGGAGGGAAATTACAGAAGAATTATTTATAATCTGAAAGTAGTTAAATGTTTAAAGACACAGTCAGTGAGATTCAAGATGAAAGAGATTACAGAAGCAATGTTGCAATACAGGTTTAACGGCAATTTCAAGGATGATATGATGAATTTTGGTTTGCCAAACTACTGCCAATCAACAGAGGCACAGTAAAATGTTTAAGTATGACTTGTAGTTCAGGCAATGTGTTGGGTCAGTCATGGTAACTTTGCTTGATAGTTGGGGATAGATATCAGTCAGATGCTTTTTCTCCCTTGCGACTTATACACCATTTATGGTATGTCTCACACAGTGTCTGTAATATGTAGATTTTAGTGATTCTACTTCTGTAAGAATGTGTCTACAGATGATTATCCAGGCTTTTGGAGATGTTGCTTCAGAAGTCCATAAATGGAAGCATTCATGAAGCTAAAACCACAGACAGGCTCTGGAGGCTGGTGTATGCATCTTCATAGATGGCAAGAAAATATCCTGTCAACAAATCCCTAAGGTGATATACATCAGCCCCCAAATCCCCAGGGCCAAAGAGGGCAGAAAGCCTGATTTCTGCCGAGGAGAAGAGTATAAATTTGGAATAGAATCTGGTTACGCTGGGATACCACCCTACTTGCTGTGGGCCTTTAGATCCCAGTGAGGAGGGGGGCGGGGGGTGGGGGTGGGGTGGGGGGCAGTGAGCAGATCTACCGCTGCTCCCACTCTCCCGCCAAATCCAAGGCATTGTGTTTGAGGGAGTTCCTGGCTTCCCCAGGAATTCGGCTCATTATGCCCTTAATAAGCACAGCGGAACCACTACTAGATATTATTGGGTTATAAAGGAACTGATAAAAACAGACATCCCTTGGCTGCTGCTGATCCTGCCCCAGTGTAACGTGGCTGGGAATGTTGAACCTCCCATCATAGGGTGTGCCCCCCTCCTACCTCCTCCCTCCAGACCCTGTGCCCTCCCATGCCCTCTCATGCTACTGGCCTTCTAAGAAGTGGGTGGAGTCTCTATCCTTTTTAAGACTCATCGAAACCCTCATGAAAGGCTGGGTTTTGGCCTAATTTCTGGCCCTTCTGGCACAATCCTGCCAGAGTTTCAGCAAGAATGTGCCAGAACGACTGTTGATTTTGGCCTCTGGGTTCTGAGTTCTGTGGTCACCTTCTCTGCAATGGTAAGTGCAGCCCTAGCTGCAAATCTGCTTCCCAGTTCTGGCTGCAACAGGAAGCAGATCTGCTCCAGGTTTCTGAACTGAATTGTAACTTCTTATGACAAATCCAGTGAGATTTAAGAAGGTGCGCCAAGGTCTGTACACCCTGTTGGCATCGTATCAGCGAGAGGGTCTGTTTGTTTGTTGGTGCAGCCTTATAAGACAGTCTTTCCATGCAGCCACCAGGTTCTTCTCCTCTTCTTCCTCCAACATGTCTATTATATATAATTGGATCCCCATTGGGAACCCCATTGTGCAGCATTCATAGATTGTCTGCTAAATTCTCTAGGCAAATAAGTCTTTCCAAGGGGAATTAGTTTTAAAGTGAAGGCTTCAGATGAGCAGGGCAAAACATTAAAAAAAATGTAAAAATGTGCAACTAAAGCAAAGTGATAACCAAAATCATTTTCTTACCAAACAGTAGCTGCAGTATGCTTTTAAGACTCCACTATCAGCTTTATCAGCTGGTCCCAGCAAGCCCATCTGCTTTATACAGGTTCTTACTGGAAGGAGTAGGGTTCGGGGTGTAAATGATGGAACTTAGAATGGGTGATTGCACCCCATCCCAAAATCCATCAATGACATGCTTGCATAGTTTATAGGGTGGGCTGTTCTTTCTCCTGTCCTCATCTCCAATAGAATTTGGGATGCATTTTAAATAGTGCAGAAACTCAACAGATCTGGGTCCTGTCCCAAATTCCTGCTTCCCCCTCAGGCAAAAAGCACCACCATTGCCTTTACGACCCCAGGAATTTCAGCTCCACTGCATTTTATATTCTTACACAAGAAGATGTAAAAATGTAACTTAGTTTTGCCCCAACTAAATGAAAATATTACCAATGTGTAAACGTAAGCCTTAATCATCTCTATTTGTACAATTTGAAGAAGTAGTCAGAACTTTGAAATATGTAATAAATTTCAGATTTTATTTGTCTAAACAAAAAAGTCCTTATTATTGTTACTCTCATTTATAATATTCAACATTATGGCTTTACTGAATATCATTCTTGTACAAATTAGATCATGAAAAAAACAGGTTTGTGCTCATGCCAGGAAAATTCAGTACCTTAAAGGCTAACATCTGGGTACAGAAATCCTTTTTCAATTTTCAGTCCATGCCAATCAGATATATTTAGAAATTCTATTCTGTATGTACGCCTGAACTTTCTAAAAGTAGTGTCAGTAATAGTCTTTCATGTATGCAGTGAATGGTTATCGTCTTACTATGCTACCGCTGAATGTCATTAGTGTACATACGTTCTCAACAGAGGCAAAGCAGAGCTGAAGATGGAATATGGTTCCACTTTACATTTAATGACAGAAATGAGGTGTTAAGCTTACCCATTTTAAAGTACAAATAACAGATTTCAATGATCAAAAGTGGGAATAGAGCCATCAATCTGTTGTTTTAGACATTTAGGCATTGGATGTACAAACCATGTATAAATAAAAGTGAGAATTAATACTGTACACTTAATAGAACAGTGTTCTACTAAAATTAAATGGTGTAGAGAATTCTTTTTAACTATATGGATTTTCATGGGTATAGCCTGAACAGAAATAGACTTAAGTAGCAGATAGACTGGGGTAAATTTTCATGTTCAGAGCTTCACACTGGGAATGCATACTGGGAACCAGGCACAGAGGTTAAACTATGGGTCTGCGTTCCAAAACTTTACCCCATGCAATTTTACAACGTAGGGCTTCTATTTGTTGTCAAATTAAAGCTGGATGAGGGGTAGTTTTGTACAATGTGCTCACTTTTGGGACTGAACTGCAACTGCATTTTATGAGCAATCCCAAATAATTGTTAAAAGAGAACAGATGCTTATCCTTTCCATGAGCTTCATTCAAACCTAAGACCCAGAGGTAAAAGGACAGTCACAAGGCAGTTTTGTATTATTGATTGGGTCCTGGAGCAGCAATGCTCAAATAAAGATCCACGATCATCGTGCCCCACTGTCATGAATAGGAAATTTCAGTCTCATTTCCAATAATAAATCTATGGCCCAGTAATTGTTCTGGAGCTACATGGGCACCTAAGACCCAATATGATGGGCAGGAAGCACTGCTCTTAACAAACTGGAAATGCGCCATCTGCCATATTTCTAAAGGCAAAGAAATAGGCGCCCAGTGCCCGTGCCTCTAGCAGGCGTTAAACACTTTGTATAGATAAATATAGGGTCTAATGCCTGTTATAGAGGCTCCCTGTGCAAAATGGGGTTGCCCAGAACGCAACTGATGCTGGGCTGCCTGCGTTCAGCAAAACCAGGTCTCTCTGCAGCCTAACCGGTGGTCCTTAAAGGTAGTGCTGCAGGCTGCCACCAATAAGGGAAGTTTGTTAAAAGTACTTACCTGGCTCCTCCCAGCTCTACATTAAAACCGCAGGCGGCTGCCAGCCACCGGTCAACCCCCTCCCGATCACCGTCTTGACTCCCATTCTGATTGCCACATCAACACCCGTTCTGATATCCCAATCAACCCCCATCTTGATGTCCCAATCGCTTCCCCTCCAGGCCACCTGATCAACCCTCCCCTGGTTGGCCCTTCCCGATCCCCCTCCCTTTCCCGGTGGCCCAACTCCTGTTCACATCCCTGTTAACAACCTATCTAAAAAAAAATCAAAGTAACAACAGAAAATGCTAGAAAAACTCAGCAGGCCAGGCAACATCCGTGGAGAGAAAATAGAGTCAACGTTTCGGGTGAAAACCCTTTGTCAAGACTAAAGAAGCACAGGAAATGAAATAGATTAAGAGGCCAGGCTGGGAGAGAACAAAAGAGAAGAGACATTAAGAGGTATTCAAAATGAGACGAGATGGTGATAGGACTAGTGGAGACAAAAGACGGCTCTAGATTAGGTGTGAAATGTGCTGGCAGAATGAGAGACAGCTGCCATGTGGGAGAGAGAAAAAAAAGAAAGTGGGGGGAAAGGCCAAAACAAATGTGTGGATAAAAAATATAAGTAAAAATGTAATAGGGGCCGAGGTTATGATCTGAAATTGTTGAACTCGATATTGAGTCCGGAAGGCTGTAAAGTGTCTAATCGGAAGATGAGGTGCTGTTCCTGAAAAAAATTCAAAGCCTCTTCACCGGCGAACTGCCTGGGAACGCCCAAGCAGGTGTCCGCAGGTCACTGGTCTCATTTAAATGAAGCCTGAGGCCCAGTATCGGGTGTGCCACGAGCCTATCCATTCAGCTGTAGGGATTGTTCTAGGCCTATATATTTTGATATCTTTACACGGGGTCTGGCCATCAATTAATTGTTAGGTGCTACTAGCTGCTTCCTCAAGCTGTTGAGAATATACATTATGGTCTAGTATGCAAACGGTCACTTAATGACATTGGGCAGGTTTTTCCATTTCAGTACTGCTGCAACACTCCAGAAGCACACATCAGGAAATTGCGCACCCCAGCCCATGATTTTTTATAATTATAATGGATGGAAAATCATAGGCTGAGGATGTGAAATTTCTTGATATGCACTCCTGGTTTATGCCAGGAAATCCCAGCCATTATTCCTAAGAAGCATTTCCTGGCAACCTATCTATTTAAATGCTCTCCTATTCAATTTTGTCAGCTAAATGGTACAGATAGAAAGGCTAAGAGGTGTCTTTGAACCCTGACATGAATCTTGTCATTCATGTGGAAATGACTTATGAAATAATACTGGGCGGCCTGCTTGTGGCGCTGTCCAGGGAGAGTATAAATACTCGTGCATGGGCCCAGCTTGCTCGGAACATTCTTTAACAGGAACTAGTGAAGGACACAACTAGACTTCCATGTTGTAAAACAGTTGATTAAAGCTTTGTTTAACACTTAGACCAAATGCCTAGTAGTTTTCTTACGTCAAACCCTACCATAAGTGACATGGCAGCTGTATCTGTGTGGGCAACACTGTTTTGAAGCCTGTGAATGCTGACCATCTAAAGCTGTTATGAGAATTACATGTTTTAATTCCCTTTGTTCTGGGATATCTTCAAAGGAATTGGGAGCTATATGTTGGGCTGTACCAAATCAGTAGTCATTGTGAAGCCAACAATGATAGGACAATGAGGAGACTCCATGCTAGTGAACAGACACATAAGATATCAGTATTGTAAGGATCAGCTTTGTGTTGAGTGTTGTGGGGGACAATGCATCCACACTCTTATTGTGCCCCTGTGAGCAATCGATTTATCAGTGAAACTAATAATGCAACTGTTAAGTCCGTGAATGATTGAGACACGGACTAGCAGGAGAGAAACAAACAAATCTTTACTGGTGAAAGGCATAAACGAAACTAACCAACAGAGGCTCTCTAGCGCCTTTTAGACAGGGGTGGTCACTGCCGGTACTGCAGTCTGAGACCAGTTATTCTCTTAAAGGTACATACACAACAATTCCTCCCCTTTTAGATAAACAGTACATAACATTCATTTAACAACTAATGATAACGAATTACAATCACAATTACTGTTGCTAGATACATTGGTTAAGTTTAAGCAATTATAAGTTCAGTCTTTGAGGAGGCTTCCTGATTCTGTCTGGATAACGCCTCTTTGGAGTATCAGGTTCTTCTGGCAATGTTGAGTCAGAATCAATGTCGTTGTTTGGTTCATCTGCTTCCAATATTACCGGTTCTGCGGCAGCTGCAATTGGAACGTCGATTTCATTACCAGGTGTATCAGATCGTGGTGTGGAGTTGACGTTTTCCAGTGACTCTAGAATCTGGTCAGCATGGCGTCTTACAATGCTCTCCCCAACGTCCACGGTATACATGAGAGGTCCTTGTCGTGTACAAATCGCTCCTGGCTGCCATTTCTCAGTGCGGTAGTCCCGGGCCAAAACTGGTTGACCTATCTTAAAACTCCTGGTCGGCCTTTCATTCATATTCTGAAACTGCCTGTTCTCCACATCTCTTCGGACGTTTGGCTTAACCAAATCCAAGCGGCATCGTAGTCTTCGATTGAAGAACGTCATGGCTGGAGTTTGGTTGGTAACCGCATGTGTCGCATTCCGGTAGGCAAACAAGAAGTTGTCCACCTTGTGTTGTAGGGGTATATCTTCATTACACATTGTCTTGATAGCCTTCTTGAATGTTTGGACAAACCTCTCGGCCAATCTATTAGTGGCTGGATGATATGGGGCAGATGTGTAATGCTTAACACCATTGTTCTTTAAGAACCTCCGGAACTCTTCAGACACAAACTGTGGTCCATTGTCAGAGCAAATCTGTTCAGGCAGCCCATTCCTGGTGAATATGATTCGTAAAACTGCGATAGTTTTTTCCGTGGTGGTTGAGGACATTTTTATTACCTCTGGCCACTTTGAATGTGCATCCACCGCAATTAAAAACATCGAGTCCATGAAGGGACCAGCAAAATCAATGTGCACCCTTTGCCATGGAGATGAGGGCCACTCCCATGGATGCAGAGGAGCTTGTGGTGGGGCATTTTGGACCTTCTGGCATCCTGCACAGCTCTTGGTCATCTCTTCGATTTCTCTATCGATTCCCGGCCACCACACAAACGCTCTGGCTAAGCTCTTCATTTTTACCCCACCCAGATGACCCTCATGAAGCTCATTGAGCACTCTATCCGTCAACTTAGGTGGAATTACTACTCTGGATCCACACATCAAGGTTCCTCTGCACACTGACAGCTGTTCTCTTCTTGGCGAAAATGCTGGCAGCAGTGGTTTGCCATGTGCTGGCCATCCCTTCACCGTTAAATCATAGACCCGTGATAGTGTCGGGTCATTCCGTGTTTCCTTTTCTATGTTTGCATTCGTCACAGGGAGACATTCGACTATGGTCGAGTGGAATAACTCCATTGGATCCACTGCAAGGTCTTCTTCTTCTACCGTCGGCAACGGTAGACGTGACAATCCATCAGCATTTCCACGCTGTTTAGTTCCCCTGTACTCGATGTCATATTGGTGTGCCCCTAGGAAAAGGAACCATCTCTGCAGCCGTTGTGCTGTCATTATCGGTACTCCCTTCTGAGGGTTGAAAATGGAGACAAGAGGTTGATGATCGGTTAGTAGAGTAAATTTTTGACCGTGCAGATAGTGATTGAACTTCTTCACCCCCCACACTAGGCTGAGGGCCTCTCTGTCAATCTGGGTGTAGCTACGCTCGGCAGAAGTTAACGAGCGTGACGCAAAAGCTATCGGCCTCTCCAAACCATCAAGGAATTTATGTGACAGTACCGCCCCAATGCCGTAGGGAGACGCATCACACGCCAGCCTGATTGGCAGTGCTGGGCTGTAGTGAGCCAATACTTCCTTCGAAGTGATTAAGTCCTTACTCTTCTGAAAAGCACGTTTACAATCATCGCTCCATTTCCATGCTGCCCCCGTTCGTAGCAGGGCGTTCAGTGGATGCAGAATTGTCGACAAATTCAGCAAAAACTTATGATAGTAATTCACCAACCCGAGGAATGACCTCAGTTGCGACACATTTTCAGGCGCTGGGGCCTTAACAACCGCTTCAATTTTGTCAGGGGACTTATGTAACCCCTCTTCATCAATCACGTGGCCACAATACGATATCTGTTTCTTAAAAAATTCGCACTTGGGGCGGTTGGCTCGCAGCCCATGTTCCCGTAGTCTAGTGAGCACCTGTTCTAGGTTGTTAAGGTGTTCACTGTCATCTTCACCTGTTACAAGGATGTCGTCCAAGTAACACTGAGTCCCCGGAAACCCTTGCAGGACTTGTTCCATCGCTCTTTGCCATATCGCCGGAGCCGATGCTACTCCGAATACCAATCAATGATACTGGTAAAGACCTTTGTGAGTGTTTATCGTGAGATACTTCCTAGAGGACTCTTCAACCTCCATCTGCAAATATGCTTGTGCTAGGTCAATTTTTGTAAAACGCTTCCCTCCAGACAGTGAGGTGAAGATGTCTTCTATCCTTGGAAGAGGATATTGTACTGTGTGAAGGACAGGGTTCACCATCACCTTGAAATCCCCACAGATGCGAATCTTCCTTGGCTCTCCGGACTTATTGCTTAACGTTTTCTTCATGACAGGAACGATGGGTGTCGCCCACTCGCTCCAGTCGACCTTAGACAACACGCCCGCCTTCTCCAGATTCTCCAGCTCTGCCTCGATGGCTGGACGAATTGCATATGGTACCGGTCTCGCTTTGAAAAACTTGGGAACTGCATTCTCTTCTATTTTTAATGAGGCGGTTACGCCTTTAAGCGTGCCCAGTTCTTGTTGAAATACCTCTTTGGCGTTAGCTAAAATTGTTGACAATCGTCCAGGAGTGACGTCTTCATCTTTTTTACCGTCCACCGTCATTGCATGAATGGAATGCCAATCTAAGTTTATCTTCCTGATCCATTCCCGTCCCAATAATGGTGGTCCACCATTTGGCAGTATGTAGAGGTACAATTTCCGTATTTTCTTGCCATTGTATTCGACAGGCACCCTTATTTTTGCTCTGGGGTATACTTTTTGCCCCGTATACGTCGTCAAGACGATGGATGTCTCTCTCAAGGGTATGTGTGAAAATAGCTGCTCATAGTCTCGTCGATTCATGACAGTTAGCGCTGATCCTGTATCCAATTCCATTTTAACTTGGGACCCTGCTATCGTGAGGGTGACCCAAATGGTTCGGTGATCCTCTTTTGCGATTACATTGTGAAGTTTGAGACAGCTTAATCTCCTGTTCTCGGATTCACTATCGCTCATCTGGTCTTCGGAACTACTGTCCGTCATCTTTTGTACTTTCTTGTACGGTTCCTTAGTAGCCTTTTTGTTGTCGCTGGTCTTCTTCCCAGACCTACAAACTCGTGCAATGTGTCCAATCTTCCCGCATTGTCTGCATATCTTGTCTTTGGACCAGCAGTCCTTCTGGTCATGGTTAGTTCTGCCGCAGCGATAACATTTTGCAAATCCCCGTGTCATTTCGTGGGTGCCGTATTCCTGTGGTTTTTGTTGAATTTCTGCAGCTCCCCTGGCTGCTGCTTCATACGATACTGCCACGCTGAAAGCCTTATCTAGCGTCAGCTCTTTTTCTGAGAGTAACTTCTTCTGTGTTCCTTCACTCAGGAGTCCACAGACAAATTTGTCCCGTAGGGTATCTGCCAGTCCTGCTCCAAACTGGCAGTGCTTTGATAGCTTGCGTAGTTCCTAAGATACTCAGCATTGCTCTCATCTTTGTGCTGAGTTCTCCTGTGGAATTTAAATCTTTCTGCTATCAACAGCGGTGCAGGGTTTAAGTGCTCCTGTAGAACAGCAACAATTTCGTTAAAACTCTTCGCCTTCGGTTTGGCTGGAGTAATCAGATCCCGCAATAGGCCGTACGTTCTAGCGCCCATTACGTTTAGCAATATTGATGCCTTTTTCCCCTCCGCTATTTCATTTGCCTCGAAATATACCTCGACTCTTTCCACATACGTGGTCCAGTCCTCTAATGTATTATCAAAAGCAGTGATACAGCCAGTCTTCGGTATCTTGCAAATCTAAAATGGTGCCTCCCGCGCTTTGCCTTCTTCTCCGATTTAACAAAATGGCACCTCCCGCGCTTTTCCTTCTTTCCCGCTGTTGTTAGCGCTGCTTTCCACGGTTTCTTGCGCGTATTCTTTTTCTTTTATTATTTTCCCGTCATGGAGCGGACCCGCTGGAACACTTCCCTCCCTCTTCTGAGGTCCGAACGCTGCCCAGCTTCGAAACACCGGCTGCGCCCTGTATGCTCCACCCTCTCTCTCTCTCCTTGCTTCCCGACTCGCTGCCCGGCCCCGTTGCAGCCCAGGAAGGATCAGAGCACTACCTGCCACCAGCCCGATTAGCTGGGAAACCACGGACCGAGGAACCCAGCCTGGCTCTGGAACGTCGCTCCTGCAAAGCCTTGAACCCGATGATTGACGGTCGACGCCCGTTCCTCGAGTTTCAATGGACTCTATTTTTTTTTCTTCCGACCTTCAACGTCGTCGGAGCTGCTGCTGAGTTGCAGGTAAGTTCTTTCTAACTCGTCGCCAGTGTTAAGTCCATGAATGATTGAGACACGGACTAGCAGGAGAGAAACAAACAAATCTTTACTGGTGAAAGGCATAAACGAAACTAACCAACAGAGGCTCTCTAGCGCCTTTTATACAGGGGTGGTCACTGCCGGTACTGCAGTCTGAGACCAGTTATTCTCTTAAAGGTACATACACAACAGCAACCAGCAGACCAAATCAGAGAATCTTCAGATCCTAGTCAACCGGCTAATAATGACAACAACAACTCATCCAGCCAGACAGGTGGCTTTGAGGCAATAGGCGCAGCGCAGAAAATCCTGCAATTTAGGGTTGAGGGTCTCTCAGCAGCAAAGCATTCACTCATCAGCACTATCACTATCTCTCACAAGGTTGACATAATTTGCCTTGAAGACACCACATTGCAACAGATGAAGCTCGTCTCTTCGCTTTTGATGGATTGGATTTGGCATGGCCAAACTACCTATGTCTGCAACAACATCTTAGATGCAACTCACGTCTTATCCACTAATCACACACCATCATGACTTAGAAGTATATCACTGTTCTTTCATCGTTGCTGGGTCAAAATCCTGAAACTCCCTCCCGAACAACACTGTGGGAGTACCTTCACCACACGGACTGCAGCGGTTCAAGAAGGCAGCTCACCACCACCTTCTCAAGGGCAACTAGGGATGGGCAATAAATGCTGGCCTTGCCAGCGATGCCCACATCCCTATAATGAATTTTTTAAAAATCATTGTGATGCTACACAAGTTGGTGCTTTCAAGATTGCAAACATTTATAAGCCACCAAGTGAAACCTGGAAGATCAAATCAGTAGTCATGAATCTTGTCATTCATGTGGAAATGACTTATGAAATAATACTGGGGTCCCTTTCTCACCCAGGTATCTATGTTGGTGACTTCAATAACCAACGTACAGACTGGGGTTACTGACAATCCAATGAAGACAGTGATCGGTTACAAAATTGTACTTCTAGTAATGACTTTGCCTTGATCCACTATCTTAAATAACGTGGCACCTTCAAACTAGGGTCAAGACCATTTCCCTGATATCTGCTTGTATGGTTGACTTGGAATATAAATTGCTCAGCGGTAGCGTGTAAATTGCTGGGAAATACTTTTATGTATGGGTAAATTGGACACATATTGAGTGCGATTGTACACTTGAATTTTGAACTGTAGTGTGAATAAAGACCAATTGTATTGATCACAAACTTGTCTATCATTGTTACGCTTATTTGTAATTCTCGAAGTCTGACCCGTAGTAAAAGAAAGGTTTACACCATCCCAGAGTATAACATCCCAATTGAAGGTGTTTATGGCACCCTCCCCAAAGCTGCAGAATCTACAATCCCTCGTGGCTTTCGCTGCTTGTGCATCCCATGCCCGGACGAGTGTGTTGCACTATTGAAACTGTATGAGAAATTTAGAGACCCAAATATTGCAGATCATCTGCTTGAATCACTTGATGCTGTTAATTGAGCCTGTTAAACCTCACAGATGGATTTTACTCACTCGAGTCAGCAAAGCTGGAGTTCCATCTCCCGCCTGGGTGCTGCTCAGTGCCACCAGCACAGACCCAATCATCTGCGTCAGACAGCGCTGTTGCCAGTCACCTACTAAAAATGGCAAGAGTCCCCCTCAACAAAGACTTCAAATGGAATGTACATGATGAGTGGTACCATTTTCATTGAAATGCCCCAAACCAGGAACCTCACCAGCATTCACACCATCAGAACTCGACTCTGTGCTGCATAATATGAAACCTGGTACCGCAGATGGCTACGACAACATAGATCCTGAATTTTTGAAGTACCTTGGTCCACAAGCCTGTAATTGGCTATCACTTTCTTCAGTTGTGTCGGCCTTGAAGGTCAAATTCCAGCAGGATGGCACCAAGCAAAGATCATTAGCCTACTTATGCAGGCAAGTACTCATGGTTAATAGCAATCAACCGATTAAAAGAAATGCAATACCCAAAATAATCTAATCGCCAAGCTTGCCGGCTCTGCCTGGGGTGGAAATGCCTTCACTTTACGCTCATCTGCTCTCAGACTCTTAGCCAGTTGCAGAAAGTTGCACTCTGTTTGCGCTCGATCACCGCACACTAAGCTGGCAGTTACTCAACTGCATGCACCTATGTGTCAGGCACATTGCACCCTACTTCCCTCCCATAGTAACCAGTCCTCTGTGACATAGTTTCACCACATCTTTGTGATTCAGAAGCAATAGCAAAATGAGTGAATAGATGTTGTGTCAAAATCACGTTGCCAATTCAAGATGATTTATTCTATCCACTAACAGCATGGCTCTATTTTCTGATTCCTTTGACCTTTCCTTATCAACTCGCTGGTGAGAAAACTGGACAGCAGATGCTCCAATAAATCAGCATCTCATCTCCAACCCTACAGACTGTCAACCAGGATTCAACTTGGTACGTTTTAGTTGTTGGAGGTTCCTGGATGAGTGCAGCTCGAACAACACTCAAGAAACTCAACACCATCCAGGACAAAGCAGCCCAGTTGATTGGCACTCCATCCACCACCTAAAACATTCATTCCCTCCACCACCAGCGTACCGTGGCTGCAGTGTGTACCAGCTACAAGATGCACTGCAGCAACTCACCAAGGCTTCTTTGGCAGCACCTCCCAAACCCACGACCTCTACCATCTAGAAGGACAAGGGCAGCAGGCGCATGGGGACACCACCACCTCCAAGTTCCCCTCCAAGTCACACACCATCCTGACTTAGAAGTATATCGCTGTTCTTTCATCGTTGCTGGGTCAAAATCCTGGAACTCCCTCCCTAACAGCACAGTGGGAGTACCTTCACCACACAGACTGCAGCGGTTCATAAAGGCAGCTTACCATCACCTTCTCAAAGGCAATTAGGAATGGGTAATAAATGCTGGCCTTATCAGCGATGAATAAAATTAGTGAATAAATAAAAAAAAGTTAGGCACTTCTCAATTGCTGGGCAGGGGCAATGCACCGTAACTCTTCACCTATGAGCCCATTATGATGATGACAAATGTCCTTGTTGACAAATACAAACCATACCCAATGTTGTTGAATCATGCACACTAACTAAACTATCTGGCGGCTTACACACTTTGCATGCTGGTCTTCTTCTTATCATGTCAACGGACAGTCTATTCATAGCCCAGCAAGAACTGGACACATTTTTGCGCCTTGTTGTTGGATTCAGCAAGATCTGCAACAGTGCAGGGTTCCTCTAACGATGGGCATTGCAGGAGATGTTGCATAGTCTGTGCCTCAGTTCCACATTCACAAGTTGTCGGGCTGGTTGAATATCCCCATTTGTTTAGTGACACCTTTGAGCAACCTACACCGGTCCTAAGTCTGTTAAGGCACTTCCAGATTGCCCAGTTGCAATTAGCTCCTGGGGGAAGGCTTTCATCAGGTAAAATTTCCATCGCTGGGGGGTTGCCCAAGACTGGCGAGCCGGTCTTTCCACAAGGCGATGCGGGCTTCAGATGAGGTTAATTGTAATGGAACAACACTGTTCATGAAGCTCTTGACTTTAGGTGGCTGGGTGTAGGTGTATGACAATGCAGAGGGTGCCTCTCATCTGATGTTTGACGGAGTCGCTCTTTCTTGCTGGCTACCATTCTTCTTATATCGGGGGAGCGATACCCGCCAGGATGTATAGGCTGTTGGTGTTTGTTGGTTTTAAGCAACCTGTGATAAATCGGCAGCTTGCATTCAGAATGGCATCCATCTTCTTGGCATGAGTAGACCTTTCCCATGCAGGGCAGGCGTATTCGGCAGTGGAATAGCAAAGAGCAAGTGCACTGATTCGCAATGTTTTCGGGCTTGCTTCCCATCTTGTGTTAGTGAGCTTATTCAGGATGTTGTTTCGTGCACTCACTTTTGCCTTTGTCTTCTCGATGTGGTTCTTGAAGGTGAGGCATCGGTCAAGGGTGACTCCTAAGTAGATAGGGTGCTCGCAATGCGTCAGTGTTGCTCCACACCAGGTTACTTTCAACTGGCGTTTGGCTTCACGGTTTCTGAGGTGGAATGCATAAACTTGCGTCTTTGATGGGTTTGCGCGAAGGTGGTTTTCTTCATAGTAGGATTTTAGTCCCTCCAAGGCCTCAGAAAGCGTTTCCTCCACAGTGTTAAAATCAGTGCTTTGGGCAGTGACATATAAGTCATCAGCATATGTAAAACGGCGTGTGACACCGTCTATAGGTTGGTCATTCGTGTAGATGTTGTACAGCAGCGGTGCAAGCACGCTTCCCTGAGGAAGACCATTCTTCTGAATGCGCCACCTGCTGCGCTTCCCACCTAGTTCAACATAGAACCGGCGATTCTGAAGCATGCTTTCTAACAGCTCTGTTAAGTGAATATCTTTTGTCATCTCTAGAATCTTGCAGAGGAGACGTCTATGGTTCACTGTATCGTATGCTGCTGACAGGTCTACAAAAACAGCACCTGTTACCATCCCTTGCTCAAAACCATCTTCGATGTGTTGTGTGAGGTTGAGCAGTTGGCTTGTTGATTTGTCGGGGCGGAAACCTGCTTGCTCTGGAATGATCTTCTCATCTACAGTTGGTGCTATCCTATTGAGTATCAGGCGTTCAAACAGCTTATAGGTGTGGCAAAGCAGTGAAATTGGCCGAAAACTCTTAGGATCTGAGGGATCTTTTCCAGGCTTTAATAGTGCTATTACATGTGCCTTCTGCCAGATATTAGGTAGCTTGTGTGTTGCCAGACA
This sequence comes from Somniosus microcephalus, assembly GCF_052327205.1. Lineage (NCBI taxonomy): Eukaryota > Metazoa > Chordata > Chondrichthyes > Squaliformes > Somniosidae > Somniosus > Somniosus microcephalus. The sequence continues at coordinate 136,433,174 of NC_140995.1, forward strand.
GTGGTTGAACAATTGTAGGAGCCACTTCTTTGCTTGCTGTCCAAAATGCTTTACCTGCTCCGTTGCTATGTTGTCAAGACCAATTGCTTTCCCGTGTTTTAGACTAGATGTACCAGTTTCCAGCTCTTCCATGGTGAATGGTCTAGTGAAGCCAGGATCATCGCTGTACTTCTTCCTATCTAGTTGTGCTCTTGGTTGTTTCTTGTTGATTTTTCCATTTAGGAGCAACTGGTGTGCAACTTGGTTAGCAGACACATTTGGATGTTGGGCAGCTTTCTTGGGATCACCTCCAAGTTTGCATATGAGGGACCATGCCTTCTTGCTGTTTTTTTGTAAGATCTGTTGGCCTAGAAATTCATTATAGCCACTTTTGGGGCGGTAAAGTCGGGTGGCCGCTAAAGTTTGCGCCCGGCGCAAATTCGAGGCCACTTCCCCGATATTCATTAGCTTCACCCTAAGAGTTTGCTCGAGCGCTAAAACTGGCGATGCACGGCTCTCTTTAGGCGCTAAGCCGGCGGCCCGGGCGCTAACACCGGAAGGTGGGCGCAGGGCAGGTGCGGCGAGCTGCTGATTGACGGCAGACACTCTGGCTCCGGTGAGCTCTTAAAGGGGAAGGGTGGATTTGGTTTTTTGAAAGGCCGAGACTGCTGTATTTGTGTTGTTGGGGAGGGCTTCTCGCCATCAGTTTGTTATGTGGTACCGGCCCACCACCACCACCACCACCACCACCCCCACCTCCACCCCCACCTCCACCTCCTCCTCCACCGCCTCCTCCTCCTCCTCCTCCTCCTCCTCCTCCTCCTCCTCCTCCTCTTCCTCTTCCTCCTCCTCCATCTTTGTCTCTCACAAAGTGTTGCAAAACGGCTGCCTTTTCTACTGCAGGAGTGCCCTTTAATTTGCGCTCCCCGCGGCCCGCCTCGGCTGTGTACCGTTCCACTTCACAGTCGTTAGGGCCACCCGGCGCACAATGGGGTGGCGCGAGTGAAGTTCCGGTTCCGGGCGCACAAAGGGCGTTGCACGACGAAATGACGTCATGATCTGCGCGCGCAGCAGGGCGCGCGCTAAGACTTTGCGCCGGCGCTAAATGTCTACTGAAGTTGGGGCGAGGCGCAGATCGCGCTGCGCCCGGGCGCTAAGCGCCTAGCGCTCGAGATCTACTCCTCCTAAGGCGCTAACAGCTGGCGCGCCCAACTCAATTTCTAGGCCGTTGTCTCTATCGAGGTGTTCCAGGTGTTTTGACGTACTTGAGAGATACTTAACATCACCCTCTCACCGGTAGATATTGTTTCCTCTGAGAAGGGTCAGATTCAAACATTGAGACATACTCCCAGTAGAGTTGATGTTGATGACAATGCTCTAAAGTGGCTGGAATTATTTGCCAAGTATGCACATGCAAATAATAATTTGTGTTGATTGTTAGCACAAGAGAAGCTTCTTTCTTATGATTAAAAACATGGCTGACATCTCTCAACATCTCAGCCTGTATCCAACTGAGTCATCAAGGTTCTTTATCAATATGTTGAGGAATGTTATAATTACTGTAAATCTACAGTTTGAATGTAATACTGTTAATTGAACTGTTTGCCTATTTGCTGTTCATGAAATTGGTCCCGCAGTTTATAGTCTAAGCCATTGTCTGAAAGCATGTTTATTTTTCAGCCTTTCCAGAGTTGAGGAAAGTATATTGCAGCCTATCATCCCGTAAAGTGAATAAAGTGATATAGGATCTCTGTTCAATCCATGGGGCTCACTACAATTATCTAGATACTGGGTAGATAGAGGCATACCCCGGATCATAGGGGATGTGAAACTTGCTCACAGGAATGGTCAGTGAAGTCGAAACCAAACAAAATATCTAGGGCAAAGAAGTCAAAAATACAACAGCTCCTCTTCTCAATTTATATTGTGATTTATATTAAAATTGGTGCGTGGAAAATCATGGGAGGCATGTACCAAAAGCCCAATAGGGAGGGGCAATTACTGAACATTATGCTCTTGGTATACAACATTTTGTCTGCCCAACCATATTATTTTGCTTCTGGTGACACAGTGATGGTACAGAGATCCACTTCAGGAGGTGTTTTTACCCATACACTGGGGACAAAGCACCAGCAGCAACAATGGTAAAAAGGGGCGCAGTTCACAGACCACCTGTATTAACCAGCAGTGTAAGTTTTGCATTGATAGACACCTGTAGCAAAAGCCCAAGTTGCAAACATGACTTTTCAACAACTGCACCTGCATAATTATTTCCCGTTGCCAGTAGTCTGAATTCCACCCATATAGAAAGTCTTGAAAGAAAGAAAGACTTGCATTTACATAGTGCCTTTCATGACTACCGGATGTCTCAAAGCACTTTACAGCCAATGAAGTACTCTTGGAGTGTAGTCATTGTTGTAATGTGGGATATGCGGCAGCCAATTTGCACACAGCAAGCTCCCACAAACAGCAATGTGATAATGACCAGATAATCTGCTTTTGTAATGTTGATTGAGGGATAAATATTGGCCAGGACTCCGGGGATAACTCCCCTGCTCTTCTTCGAAATAGTGCTATGGGATCTTTTACATCCACCTGAGAGAGCAGATGGGGCCTCGGTTTAACGTCTCATCCGAAAGACAGCCCCTGATAGAGACCAGAACATTCAGAGCACTGAATTTAAAACACTGCAGAGCTACTTCAAGTAGAAGGAATTCAGTAGAGGAAACACAGCATATGAAATGCGTAACACTTTGAAATTCGGCTGCTTTGTGCCTGCTGTTAGCGCCTGTGGGGAGCAGTAATGGGGTGCTAAGGGGGTACCGACCGGGCACGGCAAATTCAGCGATGCCCATGAACTTCCCTGGTGGTTTTGCACTGGCGCTAACACTTACCGTTTCATTCTCTAGCGCCCCGGCGATTGTGATGTCATCAAGTGCGCAGCATTCCATTACTTCCCCGGATGTGAAATTGACTTTCGCCCCAAGCATTATTGCCCCATGCTAACAATTCCAGCAAGGGGGGGCATTCTGAAGTCGGATGGCTGCTTTGGGAGCGGTAATTAAAGGGAATGCTTTTCAGATCGCTGATCCGTTATTATTTGCACCAGTCTGGTGCCTGCGCAAAGTTTTCACTCTTTCATTGTTGCAGGATGTCCAAGCCCTCCACTTCATGACAGTGTTTGGGGCTGTATTGGCAGGCGGCTTGCAAGACTGGTGCAGTTGAAAGGATTGTTACTAGTCTTAGCCCCTGTAGGGCTACCACGAATCAAGCGTATCCCCCAAACGTTCACCTTCAACTAAAGTTAGAGGTAGCCGAATCCTAAAGATGCTTAATTGGGTCTAAAGGTCGAGACTATCTCTCCCTAAAGGAAAGGAACAATCTGAAGATGTTACCATCCTCCAGATAGCACTTTTAATAAGTTTAACTAGACTGTAACCTTCCGGATATTATGAGGGTCTGGAAAACTCCTCCAGAATTCTGCAACACCTCACCAAAGAGTGTACAGAGATTGAGTTCGTGAGTTTGATACAGAAGTACTTTGTGAGACAACTCTAAAAAAAATATAGATTTATTAAAGAACCAACATGTAACTTACAGCTGGTGATTCAATCGCAACATTAACAGTTCCAAATACATAAAACTTACAATCTTATTATCAGAGATACTTATTCTCAAATCTTAACTTCGTTACATTTTTACATTTCTTAGTCTTATTCCAGGATATCCACCAAAATCAAATACCTTTGATACCCAAGACTCAAAGAGTTAAAAACTTATAGAGCCTGCCTCTGAAGCATGAGAATCGCTTTGCCCCTTTCAACAAATCTATCTTCCCATTTGAAAGTTCTATATTTATACCCTTTCTGCAGTGGTATATCCTTTGAAGTTTTCTGCTGATGTAAGCTAATTAGCTCTAGTCATTTTTCTGTTGACTTCTTCTATTCTTACAGTCAGTTCAGCTGGTAGCTTGCAGAATTATGTCTGCTGTGTAGGTGTCTCAAGCTTATCATAAAAACAATGTGACAGCAGTGGTTCTATTTGATGTCATTTTTATTAAAGTCTCCTGTTTGTATCTTTTGCGTTTAGAGCACCTCAATTGGTTGTACCACAGACTTTGTGTCTCCTAGGTGTTCCAAGTTCAACACAAAAGCAATGTGATGGCTGTTGCCTCTCGTGTTTCATTTGATGTTATTTTTACGAAGGCATTCTGTGCAATTCTTTTTACAACGTATAAATTAAAAACACCTCAACTAGGGTGATCTATGCAATTCTTATTTACCTCAGTTGGTTCTACCACAGATTCGTGTCTCCATGTTTCATTTGATGTCATTTTTACAAAGGCACATGTTTCTTTAATGTTCTGTGTTACTTTCCGAAGTGTTAGTTTATAACACTTAAACTGGGTATGGCTATTGTGTTCTTTCCAAACTGCAGACTTCCTGGAACCTCCAACCTGCTGCTTCAATAGGGCTATTGTTTCAGTGTCAACAACCTATCTTACCTCAAAAGCCTGTATGCTGTTTACATTTTTTGATTGTTAAAGCTTCCAGACTTCCAGACCCAGTATGTCATGTTTTAATAAGTCAAAATTCTGTTCATAGGATGGTGTATTTTTCTGAATATGGCTATTCCTTCACACAGTATTGTCCCATCCATTTAAGTGAGGGAATCAGCCTCTGTGATTGAAGAGTGCCGTCTGGAATGCACTGCAAATTGTCCTGTGCTGTGCTGGTACTGCCCCACTCTCTGACTTTATCGCCCTAAGAGAAGTGGTTAGTGCTTGATTTAGCGCTCAACTTCCCTCTTGGAATGCTGAAGCTGAATTTCGCAGGAGCCTATTGATTAGTGGCTTAACTGACTAGCTGGCTGATGTAATAAAGGAGAAGTCTGGCAGAACAAAGACAGTTGCTGACAGTTGGAAAAAGCATATTACACGATGATTAGCGGAGTGAAAGAAGGCGAGGAGGCCATGCATTGAACAATGGGCCGCCAATCAAGGACGTGCGGTCAATACTTGGAATGGAAGGAGAATAAATGAGATAAACAAGATATGGGCCTAGAAATTCACTGGCACCCTGTTTGGGGCACCAGTCTCGCCAGGGCGCCGGAAGTACCGCCCCGGAAGGAGTCACAAGCGCCCGCCAGAAATTCAGTTTCAGCACCCCAAACGGAAGCGCGGCGCTACTCGAGGCGCCCCGTATCCCTCTTGGGGCGCTGCAACTGAAAATCGCAGCACAACGGGGAGGGGCCTGCTGCAGCGCGATCGGCGATCGCGAGTGCCGGCAAAAGAACCTGGCACCAAGGAGAAGTGCCGAGCTCTTGGGACACAGCCGGCACAATGCGGGGGGGGGCGCTCAGGAGGCCGGGGACGGCGGCGCAAAGAGGTGCTGGCAGGCGGCCAGCAAAAAAAATGGCCGCCCCGCACCTCAGCGCCTCTACCGCCGCAGGTAGGCCCCCCTGAACCGGTCGCAAATTGCGACCGGCGTTAAAGCAGGGGTCGTTACCAAATTTGGCGATCGGGGTGGTAGCGGGGCGCTGCGCACACCGATGACGTCATCGGTGGCGGCGCAGTGCTAATGGCTAGCGCCGCCATTAGTGCCCCGCTAAATTTAGCGGGAGGCGTGGTCAGTGGCGCAAAACCCACTAAGTGCCCTCTTTGGGCGCTAACTGGTGGCGCAGCCCACTGAATTTCTAGGCCATGATTTGCAAAGATGTGGTTAAGTGTCTGTAAATTAGATAAAAGCTGAAGAGCAGAACAATGGCAGGTGTGGAAACAGGGCAAATGGGATAAACAAGCTGGCCTAGAAATTCAGTATCGCCACGTTTGAGGCGTTCGCTAAATTTAGCGCCCAGTGCAACTTAGCACCACCTTTGACGAAATTGAGTTGCATCGCCCCAAGAGGTTGCTGCTGCGCTAAAGCAGGCGGTGCACGACTATCATAAGGTGCTAAGCTGGCGAGCTGAGGCGCTACCACCGAGGACGGGCACAGCGCAGGTGCGGCGAGTTATCGATTGCAGACAGACACGCTGGCGCCGGTCTGCTCTTAAAGGGGGAGGGTCGATTTGGTTTGCAGCCACGCCCTGCACACTGGAGCCCTGATTCTAGGCCTGGACAGACCTGCTTCGACAACGCTATGCCCACGACCATGGAGAAGGCTAGGGAGCGAGCGCAGCGCTTCAGTGAGGGTGCCCTGAAGGTTCTGGTTGGTGCAGTGGAGTGCAGGCGACCTATCCTCTTTCCTGACAGTGGCAGGAGGCCGCTGCCCAGCGAATATAGAAAAGCTTGGAGGGAGGTGGCACACAGAGTGACCTCCAGCAGCATGGTCCTCAGGGCACCAATGCAATGTAGAAAGAAGTTCAACGACCTCACTCGGGTTGTCAGGGTGAGTACCCTTTCCAGTATCCTCTTCATCCCTGCATGTGCACCTCACTTTATGGCCAAAGGGCTCAGAAAGCCCCATTGCCCAGCCCTTATCCAACACCTATGGGACTCTCATGAAAATCACATGCACAATCACCACTTTACACGCTGTCAGGGCTATTCAACCATGGGAGGCAGTGCAGGCAAGATGAGGGCTTGACACTGTCAGGGCTATTCGACCATGGGAGGCAGTGCAGGCAAAATGAGGGCTTGACACTGTCAGGGCTATTCAACCATGGGAGGCAGTGCAGGCAAGATGAGGGCTTGACACTGTAAGGGCTATTCGACCATGGGAGGCAGTGCAGGCAAGATGAGGGCTTGACACTGTCAGGGCTATTCAACCATGGGAGGCAGTGCAGGCAAGATGAGGGCTTGACACTGTCAGGGCTATTCGGCCATGGGAGGCAGTGCAGCCAAGATCAGGGCTTGACACTGTCAGGGCTATTCGACCATGGGAGGCAGTGCAGGCAAGATCAGGGCTTCACACTGTACTCAGAGCCCGTCCTTTCTCTTGCAGGGCAAGCTGGCCCACAATAGGAGGCAGCAGCAATGGACCGGGGGAGGCCGTGCTGAACTTAAAGACCTCAGTGACCTGGAGCAGCGAGTGGAGCAGATCATGGCAGGCTGGCTGATTGGCCCCGTCGCCACTGGAGATGCCGACCCCGTTCTGGACAGCAATGGTAAGGTCATCACCTTTTTGACCTCTCTCTTTCCACTTGTGCCTCACACCAGCATCCTTTGCCACTCTCGAACCAATGCAGTGCATTGCAGCACTCATGCCTCCCTCGCTGCCGCCCTGTCCTCACTCTAAAGCAACTCTTGTGCCTCCCTGCTTTCAGACGCTGATTCGCCAGGTGAGGAGGCGGGCCCTCAAGCTGGCACTGTGAGTGAATCAGAAGGCGAGGAGGAGGAAGAGGAAGAGGAAGCCAGACCATCAGTGCCACCCTCAGCCGAGGCAGCCCATGGCCATGATGGGGACACGTCTTCCCTGGAGGGGAGCAGGGGGGAAGAGTCTGATGGTTGCCCTGTGTTAACTTGATGCCATGTTCTTACTTAATGAAAGCCTACTTTTAAGCTTTAACCTGATGGATTCAGGCAGTTATTTGGCACATCAATTTTATTAAGTAACAACTTTTGGAAGATGGATTGATTTTTGAAACCAAAGCGTCTGGATATCGATCCCCATTCAGCAGACGTGTCGAAGAAATTTACGCATTGGCTTCGATGTTTTGAACACTTCATCGCATCGGTCGATTCGACGGTTAACAAGTTGGGTCTTCTAACCAACTTGGTAAGTCATCAAACTTACTCGATAATTGAAGATATTACTACATATGAAGAGGCCCTCGCAGCCCTTAAGGCCCAGTACCTTAAGTTGGTTAACGAAGTATACGCCAGGTATCTTTTGTCTACTCGCAGGCAATTACCCGAGGAATCTCTGGACGATTTCCTGCAGGACCTTAAGGCTTTGGCTAAGGATAGCAACTACAAGGCTGTCTCTGCCATAGTGTATCAGGAAGAAGCCATCCGCGATTCTTTCATACCTGGCCTCCGATCTAATTATATTAGACAGAGGCTCCTTGAGAACGACTCGTTAGTTTTAAAAACGGTCGTCGCTACTGCTCGATCGTTAGATGTAGCCCAGAAGAATTTAGAAGTGTATGCATCAGCCCATGCGTCTCTCTCAGCCTCGTGTGTTCTGAGTATGGAGGCATCCATAACACCATTTTAGTAAAGTGCGTAAGGGTAATCCTGTACCCGATGTCTTCTCTGCTGCCGCCTATCGTTTTACTCTAGCCTCGGCTACGGTTGACCAGACCATACCGTGTTCCTTGTCGAAATCTATGATGGACATCAAGATTAATGGTCGTCCTACTGGGTGTTTGATAGACTGTGGCAGTACTGAAAGTTTTATACGCCCCAACCTTGTTAACTCCTGTTCATTGAAGGTGTATCCTACTCAAAGTGAAATTGTGATGGCGTCCAAGTCCCTTACTTCGGAGGTAACTGGATATTGTAAAGTCACATTGACCGTTAAGGATACGAAGTAGAAGGACTTTAAACTCCTCATATTACCTCAGTTGTGTGTGAACTTAATTTTAGGCTTGGACTTCCAGTGTCAGCATGAGAGCGTTATCCTTAAGTATGGTGGATCTCAGCCTCCACTCACAGTCTGCGGCCTTTCTACTTTAAAAGTAAGTCCGCCTTCTTTGTTCGTGAACCTTGCTCCTAATTGTAGACCTATAGCGACTAAGAGTCGACGGTATAGTTCAGAAGATAAAACATTTATAAAAGAGGAAGTGGAAAGGCTTCAACGGGAGGGAATCATCGAACACAGTAATAGCCCATGGCGTGCCCAGGTGGTGGTGGTTAAAACTAATGAAAAGAAAAGACTTGTGGTCAATTATAGCCAGACTATAAACTTGTATACCCAATTAGATGCCTATCCTTTGCCTCGCATTTCTGAGATAGTGAACCAGATAGCTCAGTACCGCGTGTTCTCCACCATTGATTTAAAGTCTGCCTATCATCAACTCCCCATTAAAATAGAAGACCGACCTTATATGGCCTTCGAAGCTAATGGGCGCCTGTACCAATTCCTTAGGGTGCCCTTTGGAGTGACGAATGGGGTATCCGTCTTCCAACGGGAGATGGATCGTATGGTGGATGAATACGCGTTGGAAGCAACATTCCCGTACCTGGACAATGTTACTATCTGTGGGTGCGACCAATGGGAGCATGATCAAAATCTCGCGAAGTTCCTAGAGACTGCAAAGAGGTTAAACCTGACCTACAACGAAAACAAGTGTACCTTCAATACTACACGTTTGTGCATTCTTGGTTGCGTTGTGGAGAATGGGGTAATCGGGCCAGATCCTGAAAGGTTACGCCCCCTTAAGGAATTACCTTTACCTCACACTGTAAAAGCTTCAAGAAGGTGTCTGGGATTCTTCTCGTACTATGCCCAGTGGGTGGCTAACTACTCGGATAAAGTCCGACCTCTTATTAAGTCGATGTCTTTTCCGCTATCGGCGGAAGCTCAGGAGGCTTTCCTTAATATCAAACGGGGCATTGAGAAGGCAATGGTATGTGCCGTGGATGAAAAGATCCCTTTTCAAGTGGAAAGTGATGCATCTGATTTTGCGTTGGCAGCAACTCTTAACCAAGCTGGTAGACCAGTAGCTTTCTTCTCTCATACATTGCAAGGACCAGAAGTTCGACATTCTTCAGTGGAAAAGGAGGCACAGGCGATTATCGAAGCAGTCAGGTATTGGAGACATTATCTCGCTGGCCAACGTTTTATGCTAATTACTGACCAGCGATCCGTGGCCTTTATGTTCAACACTAAGCAGAGAGGCAAGATCAAAAATGATAAGATTTTAAGATGGCGAATAGAACTGTCAACATATGACTATGATATTCGGTACAGGCCTGGAGTATTTAATGAGCCATCGGATACTTTGTCACGAGGAGTATGTGCTAGTCTAGGTATAGATAAGCTTCAAAGTCTCCATGACGCACTCTGCCACCCTGGGGTTACCAGAATGAACCACTTCATTAAGTCCCACAATCTACCCTACTCTATTGAGGAGGTCCGGACAATGACCAGAATCTGTCGTGTTTGTGCTGAATGCAAACCCCGCTTCTATAAGCCGTCCGAGCCAGCTCATCTTATTAAAGCAACTCGACCATTTGAGCGTTTGAGTCTCGATTTTAAAGGTCCCCTTCCATCGAGCGACCGTAATGTCTATTTTCTTAATATTATAGACGAGTACTCTCGGTTCCCTTTTGTTATCCCCTGTCTGGATGTGACTAGTGCTGTTGTAATTAAATGCCTCTGCCAACTGTTTTCCTTGTTTGGCATGCCTAACTATATACATAGTGATAGGGGTTCTTCCTTTATGAGCAAAGAATTGCGACAGTTTTTGCTATCGAAAGGGATTGCAACGAGTAGAACTACCAGCTATAACCCTCGTGGTAATGGGCAGGTCGAGAAAGAAAATGCGACAGTGTGGAAGGCTATCGTACTGTCTCTGAAGTCGCAAGGCCTGCCGACCTCTCGCTGGCAGGATGTCCTGCCAGACGTGTTGCATTCCATAAGGTCTCTTTTGTGTACAGCAACGAATGCCACCCCTCATGACAAGATGTTTAGTTTTCCAAGAAAAGCTACTAATGGAGTAATGTTACCCACATGGTTGACGATCACGGGCCCTGTGTTGTTGCGCAGACATGTAAGAGGCCACAAGACTGATCCACTGGTGGAGGAAGTACAACTCCTCCATGCTAATCCCCAGTATGCGTATATTCAATATCCGGATGGGCGAGAGGATACGGTCTCTATTAAAGATCTTGCACCTCTGGAGCTCAAAAAGAGTTCGACTCTGAGGGTAGAGTTTTCAATCGTGGTATTGGACCTTCAGAGACACAAACCCTCAGTGTGGAAAATACTGATGATTCTGGGAATTCGAATGAACCGGAGTTAGTACTCCGGGAGGAGCCTCAGCAAGAGTTACGTCATTCCCAGAGGATTATCAGACCTCCTGACAGACTGAATCTATAGCAGGAGGTAAATGTGATGAAATAACTCTGTGTTCTGGCATTTGTATTGTTGTTGTTGTACTTGTTAATGTCTGGAATGTTCCACCGGTGTAACCACTAATGCTCCTCCCTAGCCCCGTCCCTCTTCTGGAATGTTCTACCAAGAGCTGGGTCGGTGATGAATGATGGTTGCCCTGTGTTAACTTGATGCCATGTTCTTACTTAATAAAAGCCTTTAGTTTTAAGCTTTAACCTCTTGGATTCAGGCAGTTATTTGGCACATCACTGCTCCTCAGACATGTTGAGGTAGGAGAAGTGCTGGCGGTATACCCTGGGAGGGTAAGGCCTCCTGTGCCAACGCCTGTTGGCCCTTCTCCGCCTGGCCATGATTGGCACTCTCTCTCGGCGTCTCTGAGCCCTTTCAATGCAATGCAGAAACCCAACGTTTCCACCCATTGCAGCCCCCATTATATGTGGCCACTCAAGGCTATGGCACTGAAAAATCAATCCAACTGCAAAGTTCTGGCCTGAAGCCAGAAGTACCTGTGCGAGTGCTGAGTCAAAGCAGAAAGCTCTCTCCCTTTGTCTCTTTCCAAATCTCTCTCTCACACAAAAGGAGTGGTTCAAAATGGCTACCACAAACAATGCAGGAAGAGTCCCCTTTAAACAGCACCCCCCCATCCCCACAGCGACTGGGAGCCATTCCACTCAACCAGTCGTTGCGAGTGCCAGGCGGAAAGAAGGGGGGCGCCACTGAAGTTCCAGTTCGGGGCGCACCAAGGGCGTTGCATCATGAAATGACGTCAGGATCTGTGCGCGCAGCTGAGCGGGCATTGCGGTTTTGCGCCACCGCTAAATCTTCACTCAAGTTCGCGAGAGACGCAGATCGTGCCGCGCCCGGGCGCTAGCCGCTTCGCGCCCCACTTATCGCCCTCTTAAGGTGCTAGCGGCTGGCGCTACCAACTGAATTTCTAGGCCACTGTGTTTTGTGAAGATGTGATTAAGTGTAAGTGACTTGGACAATTAATTGGCCAAGTCCTGAAGAGGTGAAGAAAACAAGATGTAAGATTGTATATAAGCCAACTGCTCAAATGTCAAAATTAGACTCTCGTCTCAGCTGCGGCTGAGAAAGCCTTTCCCTGTATGTGCTTGAATAAAGATCACTTGAAACCAGTACACGCTCATCTCTGTCTGCTTTGGGGCAGAGAGAAAACCCCCAACACTATCATCATTAGCGCCTGGCGCTAATTTTTCAGCTTTCGAAGTTTTAGCGACGCAAACGGGGCTATAATTAATTTCTGCCCCTTTGTTTTTTCTTTCCATTTATTTGAATGATATTAGTTGAACAACGTCAGTATGACATTCTGCAGTATTTGTTAGCTGCTTTTCTCCCAGTAAGTAATGTCCCTGACAAACTCATGATGAATATTATAAAACTTAATTCCCTTAGGAGAAGTGAGGATACTTCAAGTATTGCTAATTCTTTTCCTGTGTTTTTTCAGAAACATCCATTTGAGAACAGTGGAAAGTTGGGGTTTGCCACAATGTGTGGCTCAGTAGATATGCAGAGAGGATTTCTCGTGAGTAATAAACTGCAAACTTTGCCCAGAGAAATGAATTCTTGTGGGAAAAGCTTTGTGCCGGCTTTAAGCCTCAGAAGTAACTCAAGTCTTTGAAATCTTTCCAAGAATGCGCTGTTAGCCATTATGCTGGACCACCTCTGGGTGTAAGTAGTTATGATGAATTTGCTTTGTCAGGATAAAAGTACGGGTTACCTTTTAAATTAATGCAGACTACTCAACTGTAGATAAAATTGGGATAATCCCTGTATTAGCAAGTCTTGAGAAATTTTAAATTAAATTGTTAAAGAAGTGATTTTAAAAATGGCTGCACTTCCGCGAAGTGTTTATAATTTACATTTTGAGATGGTTGAAGCCTGAACATAAATATTTAAAGCCAAAGGGAATAGATTACCTCTTCATTCTTTCCCGCTCACTATCTGTAGCAAATAGTACGCATGTTCTTTATACTTGTAAAAATTGTTCTGCTACCAATATTAAACAGTTCTGATGAAAGGTCATTGGCCTGAAACGTTAACTCTGTTTCTTTATCCACAGATGCTGCCTGACCTGTTGAGTATTTCCAGCATTTTTTGTTTTTATTTGTGAACAAAAGAAATCCTCCCCCAAAATTGCTTTAAACATTCATATTGTGCATTGTGTCAGCTGTGGCTCAGTTGGTAGCACTCTTACCTCTAAGTCTGAAGCTTATGATCTAGGCTGACACTCCAGTGCAGTGCTGAGGGAGTGCTGCACTGTTGGAGGTACCGTTTTTTGGGTGATATGTTAAACCGAGGCCCCGTCTGCTCTCGCAGGTGGATGTAAAAGATCCCATGGCACTATTTTGAAGAAGAGCAGGGGAGTTATCCCCGGTGTCCTGGCAATATTTATCCCTCAATCAACATAACAAAAACAGATTATCTGGTCATTATCACATTGCTGTTTGTGGGAGCTTGCTGTGCGCAAATTGGTTGCTGCGTTTCCTACATTACAACAGTGACTACACTTCAAATGTACTTCATTGGCTGTAAAGCGCTTTGGGACGTCCGGTGGTCATGAAAGGTGCTATATAAATGCAAGTCTTTCTTTGTTGATGTGGCATGGAAAGACTGAATATGTGTATATAAAATATTTAATATATCAGGAGATGCAGATAGTGATATTGTGCTCTGTTCACTAATTTTAGTGAAAAGGTAGACACGAGTTAAGAATGGTGTTGTGTTGGCAGAAAGCACTAATGGACTAGTTCTCCATGTTTAATATTTCTCTGAGGATTCCCACAATCCCAAAAAATGTGTCAACAAATATCAGTGACAAATTCAAGAAAGAGGTGATTATTTAATTCCAGGTCAGACTGGGTATTAGTAAGCTCAATGAATGGGAACATTTCTCAGCATCACCATAGCAGTGACAGTAGTGAATAGTGCAGACTTTTCTGCTCAAGAGCACAGCTGCAGAAACCTCTGCCGGGTATCTTGCAAAGAAGCAGCAGGAGGAAGAAATGGCAACTTTGGAGTGCAGAGGAAGTAGATAGTGCTTGACACACAACAGGCATTATCACAGACAGTAGATCTACTGTAACAGAGTCAGCTACCTGGGAATAATGGAGGAGCAAGTTGTGAGAAACCTTTAGCTTCTGGTTTGTATCATTCAGCTACTCACTGACTAAACATACTGAGCCATCGGGTTAGTTTTGTTTTACATTCCTATTCACAGTTCATATTTCTAAAGGTAATAATAATGCAGTACCGCAGAGTGGATTACTAGAAAATTTCATGCATTTTATTGGTTACAATACTATTAAATTTTTTGATATAATTGCTGTTCATTAAAAATTATGTTGCATATGCAATTTCATATTTCCTTTAATTAGAGTCAAATCAGATATGGTTGTTTGATTGACTTGTGCTTCTTTTTATTTACAGATTGGTTATTACAGATTGGTTTTTATTACAACAACTTGCATTTATTTAGCACCTTTAACAATGTCCCAAGATGCTTCACAGAGGCATAAAGAAAAAAAATCGGACTTCAAGCCAAAAAAGTCGCTATTAAGGAGGCTCGGGGTACCTGAGGAGAGGTACAATATCAGTTAGCATGGCGGCCAGGAAGGGAAATTGGATGGTCAGCAGTTTAGTAGGAATAGGATCAATTGCTGGAGGTGAGTTTCATAAATGAGATGAGCTCGGCGAGGACATGAGAGGAAATAGGAGAGAAACTAGAGAGATGCACGGATCAGGACTAGGGCAGGAGGGAGCCTGGAAAAGATTTGGCTTGGTGAGGAGGAGGAAGGGGCAGGGAAAAGGAAAGGGAAGGAAGCAGCAGAGGCATTGAAAGAATGGTCCCAACCTTAGCGACAATGAAATTCTTGAGCTCCTCACACTTGTTGGAGGTGAGGGTCAGGGGTGGGGGAAAGTGAGAGAGGTTTGAGGAGATACTTGATAGTGGAGAAAAGGAACCAGGGATTATCGTTGCTCTCAAGAATGATCCTGGAATAGTGGGCCATTTTGTGAGGAGTGTGAGGCCCGATAGTTCTTTATGTAGTCCAATCAAATCTGCTCATGGATGGCTAAACAAGTTGTGTGCTAGATACGCTCAAGTCTGCGCCTCTTGGACTTGGGAAGGTGTAATTAGAGACCAAAGCAGGGGGAATGGCCAGAATGGGAGAGAGTACGTGTTTTGCTGGGGACAAGGACATCAAAGGTGGAGGTGAAAGAGTCGTTGAGCTAATCAATGGCTGCAGATGAAGATTGAAATCACCAAAGGTGAGGAATAACTCGGTGCAGAGGCTGAGGGAGGAAAGCAGGATATTTCAGGAAGATTCTTGGAGTGGACCTTGGGGAGCAGTAGGCAACGAGGATTTTAAAGGACAGGCGAGCAAAGTGGAACAAGATGAGGTGCTCAAATGAGTAGAAAGTGCCTGCTTCAGTAGTTAAGGTGGATGATAACAATTCCATGGCACTATTCAAAGAAGTGTTGGGAGTTCCCCTAGTTTTCTGGCCCACATTCCTCCCTCAATGAATACAACTGAAAATAAATTAATTAATTTTACTGTTCTTTGTGGAATCATGCTGTGTGCAAAATTGGTAGCCATATTTGCCAACATAACAAGTCACTGCGCTGAAATGTAATTCATTGTATGTGAGTTGCACTGAGGCATTTCTGAGAAAACATTATATGACTCTATTCAAATGCAGGTCTTACTCTTTTTTATTCCTGGGCCAGGTTTGTGCATAGTTAAGAGCCAACTACATAGTAGAGCTGGCAAGCTGAGAGGACGATGCATGGAATTGAGGATGAGGCATATAAGAAAGGGAGCAAAATAAATTAGGTGAAAAAGGAAACAAATCACTCGATCGGTTTTATATAGTAAAGCCTACTATGTGGTGATTTAAATCACTTCGGCCCCGAAAATGCGTCAGCTGTGATCCAAACAGATACATCAGCTGACAAAGCCGATTAGGAAATCTCAACGAAGGTCAGAACCCAGCGTATCAAAGTCCACATTGAACAACTTCTCCCTTGGCTCCACTCACTTCCTCCAAATTAAAGGTGTTGCTATGGGCACCCGCATGGGCCCTAGCGATGCCTGCCTTTTCATGGGATATGTGGAACATTCTTTGTTCCAGTCCTACCCAGGTCCCCTCCCTCACCTCTTTTTCCAATACATTGATGACTGTATTGGTGCCATTTCCAGCTCTCGCCCTGAACTAGATAATTTAATTTACTTTGCTTCCAATTTCCACCCTTCCCTCGCCTTCACATGGTCCATCTATGACTCTTCCCTTCCCTTCCTTGACTTCTCTGTCTCCATTTCTGGGGTTAGGCTATCGACCAACATCCACTATAAGCCCACTGACTCCCACAGCTACCTGGACTACACTTCCTCCCACCCTGCTTCCTGTAAGGACTCTATTCAATTCTCCTAGTTTCTCCATCTCCACCGCATCTGTTCTGACGATGCCACCTTCCATACCAGTGCTTCCGCTATGTCTTCCTTTTTCCTCAACCGAGAATGCCCCTCTACCATGGTTGACACGGCCCTCGACCGTGTCCGTTCCATTTCCCGCACTTCTGCTCTCGCACCTTCCCCTCACTCCCTGAACCACGATACTGTTCCCCTTGTCCTCACCTTTCACCCCACCAGCCTCCACATTCAACAGACCATTTCCGCCACCTCTAGCGTGATCCCACCACCAAACACATCTTCCCCTCCTCTCCCCTTTCAGCATTCCGAAGGAACTGCTCCCTCCGTGACACCCTGGTCCACTCCTCTATCAACACCCCTTCCCCTTCGCCCGGCACCTTCCCATGCAAGCACAGGAGATGCAACACCCGGCCTTTTACCTCCTCCCTGCTCACCGTCCAGGGCTCCAAACACTCCTTCCAGGTGAAACAGCAATTTACTTGTACTTCTTGCAATTTAGTATACTGTATTCGCTGCTCACGATGTGGTCTCCTCTACATTGGGGAGACCAAACATAGATTGGGTGACCACTTTGCGGAACACCTCTGTTCAGTCCGCAAGCGTGACCCCGAGCTTCCAGTCGCCTGTCACTTTAATTCTCCGCTCCACTCCCATTCTGATCTCTCCGACCTCGGCCTCTTACATTGTTCCAACGAAGCTGAACGTAAGCTCGAGGAACAGCACCTCATCTTTCTATTAGGCACTTTACAGCCTTCTGGACTCAACATCGAGTTCAACAATTTCAGACTATAAATTGGCCCCTGTATTTCTTTATTTTTTTCTCATTGCCTCACATGGTAGCTGTTAATGTTGTTGCCATCATCATTCACACATCATCTAGGGCCATCTTTTGTTTCTTAACTTGTCCCATTACCTCTCCTTTTGCCTTGCACTATCATCCCTTTTGTCAGTCAATCTCTCCTGCCTTCCATCCTATCACAGACCTTCCCTTAGTTCTTTCCTCCCCTCGTCCCTGCCCCTGCTTAAAAATCTCTCTTCCCTAAACTTCTCCAGTTCTCATGAAAGGTTCGACCCGAAACGGTGACTCCGTTTCTCTCTCCTCGATGCTGCCTGACCTGCTGAGTGTTTCCAGCACTTTCTGTTGTTGTATCAAAGTCCTAGCTACTTTCCAGGCTGTTCCGCTAGACACCAGCTGGAGTTATAACAGGAGTCCAGTGGAATGGCTGAGAGAATATGCCTAACATAACAAAGGCCTTGCTTTATACGGGGTGGGTGGGGGGAAGGGGGGGTTGCGGGAAGGATGCGCGTGAGCATCAAGAAATCAAAACTGATCTGGGTGGGCTGCTTTGCTTATATTGATAACTTGTTCTTATTGGATCTTTTACATAACAATCTCCCCCATCCAGATTTGAATAATTCGCTCATACAAATTCCCTTGCAGCAATACTTCTCCTTGCTTTTTTCTTGAGTTCAGCTGATATGATGCACTCTTTGTTTAAAAAATCTTGGTTGGCATTATCATTTGGCAAATGATTAGACTGCAGCTATTGAGGCGAGGCTCCTCATTGGAAACACACAATTGGAAAATTACCCCAAAAACTTCACAGCACCTTGTGATGCTAGAGTCATAGGGGGAAAAATTCAGTATCGCCCCGTTTGGGGCGCGATTATCCGCCATGTGCAAAGTTTAGCACCTGGCGCTAATTATCGCCTCCAACGGCAAACTTGGCTTTTATCGCCCCTGGAGGTGATTGGAGCGCTAAATCAGGTGTTACACACTTCTCTTAAGGCGCAAAAGCCGAGGAGCGAGGCGCTAACTCAGAGCGCGGGCGCAGCGCAGGTGCTGTCAGTTAGCCACAGAACACAGACACACTGGCGCCGGTCAGTTCATAAAGGGGAGGGTCGATCTTGCTCTCCAGCCATACCCTGCTCATTGGAGCCATGAATCTCGGCCTGGAGAGACCTGTGCCTAAATCTTGCAGCCAAGGACTATGGAGAGGGCCAGGGAGCGAGCATAGCGCTTCAGCGAGCGGGCCTTGGAGGCTCTGGTTGGCGCAGTGGAGCACAGAAGATCAATACTGTACCCAGAGAGTGGCAGGAGGCCTTTGCCATGCGATTACAGAAGAGTGTGGAGGGAGGTAGCACAGAGCATCTCCTCCAGGAGCATGGTGCCCAGGACCCATATACAATGTAGAAAAAAGTTCAACAACCTCACTCAGGTCGTCAGGGTGAGTGGCTTTTTTACAATACCTCTCCATCCCTCCATCTCAACCTCACTCTATGGCCAGAGGGTCTTAAAACCCCAATGCCCAACACTCATCCAACACCTATGGCCCTCTCATGAAACACACATGCACATTCCACACTTTGCATACAGTAAGGGCTATTCAACTATGGGAGGCACATCAGGCAAGACCATGGCTGCATACAGTAAGGGCTATTCACCTATGGGAGGCACGTCAGGCAAGACCATGGCTGTATATTTACTCAGACGCCGTCCTTTTTCTTGCAGGCCAAGCTATCTCATAATAGGAGACAGCAGCAACGGATGGGTCGAGGGTGGCCTCAGCTGCAACCCCTCAGCGATCTTGAGGCGCGCGTCCACAGGATTGTGGCAAGCCAACTTACTAAATCGCTGCACTCATCCCTCCCTGAGTGCCGCCATGTCCTCACGCTAAAGCCACCCTTGTACCTCCCTGCTTTCAGATGGTGATTCACCAGCTGAGGAGATGGGCCCGCAAGCTGCCAGTGGGAGTGAAGCTGCAGGCGAGGAGGAAGATGAAACCGGAGCATCAGTGCCACCCTCTCCCGAGGAAGCCCATGCCCACACTGGGAACACGCCTTCCCTGGAGGGGAGTAGGGGTGAAGGGTCTGATGAGGGTGAAGCTCCAGGACCCAGCAGGCTGCAGAAACGCGATGGGGGTAGGGAAGTTCGGGGGCCTTCTCCCCGGAGGGAGAGTATGCCAGTGAGTCCTACTGCACTGGACGCAGAGGAGGAGCGGCTGATCGCTAAAATGAACACCCAAGCGGTGGACTTGCACATTGAGCTCATGGGTGCAGTGTGAAGGGTTCCCGAATGCATTGAATCACTGGCAAGGAGTGTAGAGCACTTTGCTGTAGCACAGGTGGATGCCACGTAAATGTTTAGTGCTGCAATTCAGTCACTGGCTGCCATGACCCCATCTCTGACTGCTCTCATGCAGACTCAGATTGAGACCACGCGAGTACTGGCTGAGTACATCGTCGATGGTTCGGACACATTTCCCCGGGGCTCTCACCGCGCTGCAGCAGGCCAGCAATCTGTGCTCCAGCAGATTGCTCCAGATGCTGAAGTGCTGCCCCGTGGGAGTGCCAGTGTGTCGGTCGTGCAGGGAGTTGCTGTCCTCTCTCAAGATGACAGCATTCCTGCTGCCACCACTGTCACTTCTCCACTGCACTTGCCACCGCCCATGCAGAGTTGTGCAGTCTGCAGCCGGGCCCTCCAGGCCCAGAGCTGGTCGAGGCCATCCTTCAAAGGCATCTGCAGTCTCAGGTTCTGACAATCAGCAGCCTTCCACCAACCTTGCTGCAGCCACTGGGGCCCCATTACAGAGGAGCAGTAGGGTGGGAAGGGGGGAAGTGCACAAGGGAAGGAGATCACCCTCGAAGCGCAAAAAGTAGGAGATGTGACAAAATGTTGTTCATTTTTTTATTAAAGGCTGAGGTTCGTGGTTAAACTTTTGTTTAGTGTTTTGGACATTATCTCCAGGTTGTGAGAACCAGTTATGTTAATGACTGTTTTTTTGTGTTTCTTTCTATTAGTTTGTCATGAGGAAATAACACACACAGGCCTAGAAATTCAGTTGGCGCCGCGCCAGGGCTTTAGCGCCGGAAAGTTAGCGCCGGCGCTAAGTCCCCCTGCGCGCGCCAAAAATTCAGTAGCGCCGCGCCCAAACGGCTGCCGGCGCTACTGAAGGGTGTTTGCGCCTGAAAATGGGCGCTACCTGCCGCATTGCGGCGCTATTCCGGCGCTGCGGCGCCCGATGCGGTGCGGCAGGCTCGGGAAGTGCAGGCCTCCTCCTTCAGTTAAGGAGGAGCTGCCTGCACCCGCCCGCTGGCCGGTAAAATCTTCACAAAAATGAGCCCGGCACCTCGGGGAAGTGCCGGGCTCGCAGCCCAGAAGCATCTGTTCCGCGGGGGGGGGGTGGAGGAGTCCGGGGAGGGAGGTGCGGGCAGGCGGCCGGCGGGAAAGCGGCCGGCCGCCGCGTGACCTTAATGCGCCGGCGCAAACTCCTGTAAGACTCGGTTGCCAGAGTCTTAGTTGCGGCTGCCACGGGCGAGGCGGCCGCAACTCAATTTCGGCGCTGGGGCCCATCACCACGGTAACCGGGACGCTGCGCACACCGATGACGTCATCGGTGCCGGCGCAGCGCAACCGGTCTACCGCCAATGGTGGGGCCCCAGGGAATTTCTGAACCAGCTGTAAGTCCAGCGCAATGACCTCTAGCGCCGCAAAATGGGCGCAAAGCCCACTCAATTTCTAGGCCACAGAGTTTGTAAAATAAATAAGTTTTTGTATTCAAAATGTACATGTTTAGTCTTTGCAATCATTGCTGCCTTGGCTGGCTTAGGGGTTGCGGGTTGATTTCATTCATGTTGTTCTCAATGGCAGAAGCCATTTCCTCAGAAGGGGCCTAGAAGCGGTTTGCTATCAACCGTTGATGGACGGCCCTTCCAGTTTCTACATTATGTGCCTCCCTCCTGCCTTGGTACTGCTGATGATGATCATCCTCCTCTTCCTCCTCCTCTTCCTCCTCCTCCTCTGGTGGTGCTCCAAGGCCTGGTGGCATTGGCTGGGTCCTGAGGATTGCCAGGTTATGCAGCATGCAGCACACAACAAAGTGGGAGACTCGCTCAGGCGAGTACTGCAGGGCTCCTCCAGAATGGTCCAGACAGCGGAACTGTTGCTTGAGCACGCCGATTGTGTGCTCAACAATGTTCCTGGTAGCTTGATGGCTCTCGTTGTACCGCAGCTCAGCAGGAGTGTTGGGCATACGGAGCGGTGTCATCAGCCAGGTGCACAGTGGATATCCCTTGTCCCCGAGAAGCCAACCACCTGGGTGATGCGGTTCCTGGGAAAGTTCTGCCACAGTAGTCTGGCGCAGGATGTATGCATCGTGGCTGCTGCCAGGATAGCAGGCATTGACAGCGAGTATCAGCTGTCTGTGGTCACAGACCAACTGCACGTTTAAGGAATTGAACCACTTTCGGTTGCGGAAATCCTCTGCATTCTTATGCAGAGTACACAAAGCCACATGCATGCAGTCAATGGCGCCCTGCACCATGGGGAAGGCCGCTATCCTCGCAAAGCCCATAGCGCATTCATGCTGCTTGGCCGGGGTCATGGGGAAAGAGATGTACTCTCGTCTCCTTTTATAGAGGGCATTTGTGACCTGATAGATGCAGCAATGGACCGCGAACTGGGAGATATTGGCGATGTCCCCAGTAGCTGATTGAAATGAGCCGGCGGCATAAAAGTTGAGAGCCACTGTTATCTTCACTGCCACCGACAGAGACGTCTTGCTCCTCAGTTGAGGCTGCAGATCTGGCTGCAGCAGATGGCAGAGCTCAGTGACCACCTCCTTGCTGAAGCGCAGCCTTCACAAACACTGCTCCTCAGACATATTAATGTATGAGAATTGTTGGCGAAATACACTGGGAGGGTAAGGTCTCCTGTACAGAGGCCTGTTGGCTCCCTTCCGTCTGGCCATGATTGCCACTCTCTCTCTGCGTCTCTGTGGCCTCCAAATCTGCTGGCGCAGGACGAAGCCCCCAATTAGTGCAACCCCCATAGTCTCTTGGCAATCAAAGTAATGAAGGTCAAAAAGCAAAATACTGTACCTGTAAAGTTATGCTCAGTAGCCAAAACTACTTCACACAGCGTTGACTCAATGCAGAAGTCTCTCTATCTCTCTCTCAAAATCTCTCTCTCTCTCAGAACGAGTGGTGCAAAAATGTCTACCACACAAAAAGCCAGGAAGAGGCCCCCTTTAAATAGCGTCCCCCCAGCCCCACAACGACTGGGAAGCGTTCCAGTCTACCTGTCGTTGGTTGCGCCAGGTGGAAAGGAGGGGAGCGCCACTCAATTTCCGTTCTGGGGCGCCACAAGGGCATTGCATGCTTGAATGACGTCAAGATCTGCGTGCGCAGGAGATCGGACGGTATTGTTTAGCACCGCCGCAAAATGTCCGGTCAATTTCACGAGAGGCGCAGATATCGCCACACCCGGGCGCTAGTTGCTTTGCGCCCCATTAGCGCCCTCTTAAGGTGCTAACGGGAGGCGCAAACCAACTGAATTTTTCCCCCATAGAGTTATACAGCACAGAAAGAAGCCCTTCGGCCCATCGTGTCCGTGCCGGCCATCAAGCCCTATCTATTCTAATCCCAATTTCCAGCACTTGGTCCGTAACCTATGGCGTTTCAAGTGCTCATCTAAATGCTACTTAAATATTGTGAGGGTTCCTGCCTCTACCACCCTTTGAGGCAGTGAGTTCCAGATTCCAACCACCCTCTGGGTGAAAAAGTTTTTCCTCAAATCCCCTCTAAACCTCCTGCCCCTTACCTTGAAACTATGCCCCCTGATTACTGACCCCTCTACTACGGGGAAAAGTTCATTTCTATCTACCCTATCTATGCCCCTCATAATTTTGTACACCTCAATCAGGTCCCCCCTCAGCCTTATCTGCTCTAAGGAAAACAATCCCAGCCTGTCCAGTCTCTCTTCATAGCTGAAGCGCTCCAGCCCAGGTAACATCCTGGTGAATCTCCTCTGCACCCTCGCCAATGCAATCACATCCTTCCTATAGTGTGGTGACCAGAACTGCGCACAGTATTCCAGCTGTGGTCTAACCAGCGTTTTGTACAGCTCCATCATAACCTCCCTGCTCTTATATTCTATGGCTCGGCTAATGAAGGCAAGTATCCCATATGCCTTTTTAACCACCTTATCTACCTGTCCTGCTGCCTTCAGGGATCTATGTACATGCACACCAAGGTCCTATGATCCCCTGTCCTTCCTAGGGTCCTACCATTCATTGTGTATTCCATTGGCTTGTTAGTCCTCCCGAAATGCATCACCTCACACTTTTCAGTGTTAAATTCCATTTGCCACTGTTCTGCCCATCTGACCAACCCGTCTATATCATCCTGTAGCCTGTGGCTTCCCTCCTCGCTATTTACCACTCCACCAATTTTTGTGTCATCTGCGAACTTACTGAGCATACCTCCTACATTCATATCTAAATCATTACTGTACACTACAAACAGCAAAGGACCCAGCACCGATCCCTGCGGTACATCACTGGACACAGGCTTCCCGTCACAAAAACAACCTTCGACCATCACCCTCTGCCTCCTGCCACTAAGCCAATTTTGGATCCAATGTGCCAAATTGCCCTGGATCCCATGGGCTTTTACCTTCTTGACCAGTCTCCCATGCGGGACTTTGTCAAAAGCCTTACTGAAGTCCATGTAGACTACATCAACTGCCCTACCCTTATCCACGCACCTAGTCACCCCCTCGAAAAATTCAATCAAATTGGTTAGACATGATCTCCCCCTGACAAAGCCATGCTGACTATCCTTGATTAATCCTTGCCTCTCCAAGTGGAGACTAATTCTGTCCCTCAGAAATTTTTCCAATAATTTCTCTACCACTGATGTTAGTCTCACTGGCCTGTAATTCCCTGGTTTATCCCTACTACCCTTCTTGAATAATGGCACTACGTTAGCTGTCCTCCAGTCCTCTGGCACCTGCCTGTGGCCAGAGAGGTTCTGAAAATTTGTGTCAGAGCCCCTGCAATCTCCTCCCTTGCCTCACATAGCAGCCGGGGATACATCTCATCTGGGCCTGGGGATTTATCCACTTTTAAGCCCATTAAAACCATTAGTACCTTCTCCCTCTCAATACTAATTTGTTCAAGTATATCACAATCCCCCTGCCTGATTTCTATGCCTACATCATCCTTCTCCATAGTGAACACAGATGCAAAATATTCATTTAAAACCTCACTCACATCTTTCGGCTCTACACAGATTGCCACTTTGGTCCTGAATGGGCCCTACTCTTTCCCTGGTTATCCTCTTGCCCTTAATATACTTATAAAACACCTTGGGATTTTCCTTTATTTTGCCCACCAGTGTTTTTTCATGCCCCCTCTTCGCTCTCCTAATTTCTTTTTTAAGTACCCCTCTGCACTTTCTATACTCCTCTAGGGCTTCCACTGTTTTTAATCCTTTGTATCTGCCAAAAGCCTCCCTTTTTTTCCTAATCCATTCTTTTATATCCCTTGACATTCAGGGTTCCCTGGGCTTATTGGTCCCACCCTTGACCTTTTCGAGAACATGTTGGCGTTGAAAGACTCCCACTTCTCTGATGTGGATTTTCCTACAAGTAGCTGATCCCAGCCCACTTTGGCCAGATCCTGCCTTATCATATTAAAATTGGCCTTCCCCCAATTTAGAACCTTTATTTCCATTCCATCTTTGTCCTTTTCCATGACTACCTTAAATCTCACTGAATTATGGTCACTGTCACCAAAATGCTCTCCTACTGACACTTCTACCACTTGCCTGGCTACATTCCCTACAATTAGGTCCAGTACCACCCCCTCTCTTGTAGGACTTTCTACATGCTGGCTCAAAAAGCTCTCCTGGATGCACTTTAACAATTCCGTACCCTCTAAGCCTTTCACACTCTGACTATCCCAGTTAATATTGGGGAAGTTGAAATCCCCTACTATTATTACCCTATTATTTCTACACTTCTCTGAGATTTGCCTACACATCTGTTCCTCTATCTCCCCCTGACTGTTTGGGGGCCTATAGTACACTCCCAGCAAAGTGCTTGCCCCCTTTTTGTTTTTAAGTTCTACCCATATGGCCTCATTAGAGGAGCCTGCTAAGATATCATCCCTCCTTACGGCTTTCCATTCCTCTTCAGAAAGGGTAGTGTTAGCAATATACTGTTTAGCGAAATTTTCACACTATTGCATGGGAGCAAATGTAAACTCTTTAATATGTTTTATGAGGCTATAGTCACAATATTGTTGGCAATGCAAGAGGGAGAAGTGTAAATCACGTAACTGTGCTTTGTGGAGAAGCTCAGCTCTTTCGAGTGAAGGTAGACATTCCCATTAGTGTACAGGACTGCATCTACCTCAACAATGGGACTCTGTTATATTAGAGGGCTGAAGTTCACTACAGGCTTCAGCAGTCAGCTTTCCTTTGTGAGGTCACTCTCCTGCTTGAGGTTAATAAAAACCTGAAAGTCTTTTTTTTTGGAGGGAGGGTTTACAGGAAAATTTTTCACTGGCACAAAGGGAAGCTATGTATTATGACTTAGAAGATCTTTATTTGTAATCACTCAGTAGACTAGTCACAGATTACAGTATTTGTTATTACAGACCAGCCCATAACAAAAGACAGAAGACTTCAGAGCTGAAGACAAGTCTGTTTACTGTTCTGCCATGCTAAGTAACTACCAACAGTTGCCAATCATGCAAACAAGTTCCAATAGGGGATAAATCCAATAGGGAATTCAGGAGAAACTTCTTTACCCAGAGGGTAGTAAGAATGTGGGACTCACTGCCACAGGGAGTAATTGAGGCGAATAGCATAGATGGATTTAAGGGGAAGCTAGATAAGCAAATGAGAGAGAACGGAACAGAAGGTTATGTTGACGGCGTTAGATGAAGAAAGGTGGGAGGAGGGTTGTGTGGAGCATAAATACTGGCATAGACCTGTTGGGCCAAATGGCTTATTTCTGTGTTGTAAATACTTTGTAATACTTTGTTGTGAGGTTCCAGGTTAGAGGAAACAGTCAGGGAACTTCCTGTACTTGACTGTACGCAAAGATACAGCAATATTGATGCAGCATTCGAGACAGCAGACGTCAGGCATTGTATTTTTCTTGTCTCCTGATTTCATCCACTCCCTGTAATTTTATTATATTAAGTTGCACGAATAAATGTGATGTTCCATTTCAGAGCCAATTTTATTTTCTAACAGATAAGGCAAGAGCCATCATGGTAAGAGTTGTGGCACAACTTGGTACATTAACAAGCACACTGACACTTTTCCTTATGAGAAAAATTATTACATTTACAAAAGCAAAATACTGCGGATGCTGGAACTCTGAAATAATAACAGAAAATGCTGGAAATACTGAGCAGGTCAGGCAGCGTCCGTGGAGAGAGAAACAGAGTTAACGTTTCAGGTCAATGACCTTTTGTCAGAACTGGAGAAAGTTAGAGGTGTAACAGGTTTTAAGCAAGTGTGGGGCAGGGGATGGGAGGAACGAACAAAAGGGAAGGTCTGTGATCGGGTGGAGGGCAGCAGAGACTAAATGACAAATGAGGATGCTGGTGCAAGGTGAAAGGAGATGGTAATGAGACCAGTAAAGAAAAAAAAATGGGTCTAGAGGAGGTGTAAATAGGAATATCAGAATCATCAGCAATAGCTGCCGTCTGAAAAAATGGAGGCCGAGGTTATGATCAGAAATTGTTGAACTCAATGTTGAGTCCGGAAGGCTGTAAAGTGCCAAATAGAAAGATGAGGTGCTGTTCCTGAGCTTACATTGAGCTTCATTGGAACAGTGTAGGAGGCCGAGGACAGAGAGGTCAGAGTGGGAGTGGGGCGGAGAATTAACATGACAGGCGGCCGGAAGCTCAGAGTCACGGTTACAGACTGAAAGGAGGTGTTCCGCAAAGCGGTCACCCAATCTGCGTTTGGTCTCCCCAATGTAGAGGAGACCACATCGTGAGCAGCGAATACAGTATACTAAATTGGAATTCAACCTCCGTCGCCTCCAGTCCAGATCCAAGGTCATCCCATCCTCTGTCATTGAATTACAGTAGGCAGACGACGCTTGCATCTGTGCACACTCGGAGGTCGAACTCCAAACCATCGTCAACACCTTCACCGAAGCATATGAGAGCATGGGCCTTACACTAAACATCTGTAAGACAAAGGTCCTCTATCAACCTGCCCCCACCACACAGTACTGCCCCCTGATTATCAAAATCCAGGACGAGGCCTTGGACATGTGAACCACTTTCCATACCTCGGGAGCCTACTGTCAACAAGGGCAGACGTCGATGATGAAGACCAACACGGCCTTCAGTGTGCCAGTGCAGCCTTCGGTCACCTGAGGAAGAGAGTGTTTGAAGACCAGGACCTCAAACCCGGCACTAAGCTCATGGTCTACAGAGCAGTAGTGATACCCGCCCTGCTGTATGCTTCAGAGACATGGACCATGTACAGCAGGCACCTCAAAGCACTGGAGAGGTACCACCAATGCTGCAACCGCAAGATCCTGCAAATCCATTGGCAGGATAGGCGCACCAACATCAGTGTTCTCACTCAGGCCAACATCCCCGGCATCAAAGCTCTGACCACGCTTGATCAGCTCCGATGGACGGGCCACATCGTCCGCATGCCCGACACGAGACTCCCAAAACAAGTGCTCTACTCGAAGCTCCAACATGGCAAGAGAGCCCCAGGTGGGCAGAGGAAGCACTTCAAGGACACCCTCAAAGCCTCCTTGAAAAAGTGCAACATTCCCACCAATACCTAGAAATCCCTGGCCCAAGACCGCACAAAGTGGAGGAGAAGCATCTGGGAAGGTGCCGAACACCTCGAGTCTCTTCGCCGGGAGCAAGTGGAAGCCAAGCGCAAACAGAGGAAAGAGCGCACGACAACCCAAGCACCCCACCCACCCGCCCCTTCAACAACTGTCTGCCCCACCTGTGACAGAGACTGTAGGTCCCGCTCTGGACTCATCAGTCACCTGAGAACTCATTTTTTGTGTGGAAGCAAGTCATCCTCAGTTCCGTGGGACTGCCTAAGAAGAAGATGTGAAGGAATAGCCATGATTCAGAGAAATACACGATACTATGAACAGGTTTCTAATATTATTAATAAAAGACATACTGAGTTTAAAAGACACAAGTCTCAGCAGACAGGCTGTGAACAGAAATACAGGCTTCTGAGAAAAGATCAGTTGATAACAAAGTTGCAAACAAGCTTTGAAATGGGAAGTGGTTAAATATTCTAAAACAATGAGAGATTGAAGCAAACCATTGGTGCTTCCGAAGAGTCTAGAGTTTGGGTGTAACACAATGGAAGACCCAAGTGAAGTGTGAAGAGCTGACACGATAAAACAGAAATACAAACATTAAAAGAGGCATGTGCCTTTGAAACATGACATCAAGAAAAGAAACATCTGCTGGTCAAATAGTTTTATGTTAAACTTGGAAAACAGGAACCATAAGATTAAATATGCAACCAATTGAGATAGCTAGAAATGCATGAAACATTCAGTTGAAGTGTCTTTAATTTAGATATAGTAAAAACCATACCAACAAGAAGGCTTTGAAGATATAACTTCAATAGAGACACCAAGCAATTGCATTGTGTATGTATTGAACATGGAGAATAAGGAAAGACACAATGGCCTCGATTTTCATTGGGCCGTGAGGCGCACTTTTAGGCGTGCGGGGGGTTAAAATCGCAAATCCTAGGGGTCGCGACCCCCCCCCGGCCTGGTTCCCGCCTCCACGCCATTTTAACCTAGGTGTGTCTGATTGACCCGAATCAGTCCCGCCTGCAACAGGTGGGACTGGTCTTTAGGACCCTTAAGCAGCACTGATTGGCCTTTATAATCCCATTTTAACAGGCCCTTGCCTGTTTAACCCTTTTCCCACACAAAACGTGCCTGGTGGGGATCACGCCTGTGAAACCTGACGTGAACACTATTGGCTTGCTGACTATCAGCTGCAGGTCCAACATTAAAGAGGATATTTGTTGTCTCAGGCCTGGGGGAACTTTTAAAAGGCATAACCACAGCTGTGGAAGTTTGGAGCCTCACACACTTCTCCAGTGTGACCTCCTGCGAGACCCCTCTCGCCACCCTCACTCAGCGCTTCCTCAACTGAGGCACCTACCAGAAGCATGGGAGGTCTTTTTTTCCTTCCCCTCTTGGCATTGGAGGACCTCCAGCCCCATTCGCGAAATGACACACGCCACAACTGCAGAAGTTGCTATCAGAAATTTTATTTACAATAACCAACTGATGGCATTTTTAAAATAAACACAACATTTCACCCAAGTGACTACCCTTGTGACTATTAGTGCTTTATTTTCCTCTTACGCGTGCTCCTACATAGTGGTTCCCCTGTGGCTTCAGCAGATGTGGAGGCCCCTTGCTCGCTTTCCTGCTGCTCCTGTCTCGATACCTTTGGCGGGCGTCCTCTGGGATGGCAAGCCTGCGAGGGCTCACCAGCAGTCTGCTGCTCCTGCGGCTGTGCAGGCGTTGAGACCTCTATCTCCGTTGGGTGTGGACTCCGGTGGGGCTCTGACTGAGGGCTCTGCAGTGGCATGGAAGTGTGAGCGCTTGGAGAGGAGCCCCCACTTCCTTGAGGTCAGCCACCAACCTCCCTCTCATAGGTCAGGACCCCCTCAGTGCCTGCAAGTGGCTTGAGAGCTGCTTGCTGCACATCAGGGGGGCCATGGGGACCCATTTCTACAATGGCAGTCCTACTCAGAGGGCCTGCCATGAAGGTCTGGTTTCTCTGTTCAATAGCTGACCATCGCTCCTCCAGAGATGTCAGTCTATTCTGAACACTCACCATGTTTTCAACACTCTGGTGACTTAGCTCCTCCATGGCCATAGCCATCCTCTCCTCTGTGGTGGCCACCCTTTCCACGGAGGTTGCCATCCTTTCCGTGGTGATGCGTTCATGCGCCAATGACTCCACAAAGGCTCTGCTCATGTTCGCTATGGACTCCTCCATTCGCTCCACACTCGCAGCGACCCTAGAGACAAAACCTGTCAGAGACTCCTGCATCTGTGCCTGGAGTTCCATCACCTCTGACCGTACGGATGGACCCAGAGGCAGAGGGTCGACATGCAGCTGAGCCGAGCTGGCAGAGTCCTGCGCCCTCCGACGAGGACTCTCCACTGCTGTCCCTGTCTCCACAATCTGCTGATGCTCACTTGTGAGCTTGATACACCAGGTGACAACTCTACTCTATGTCCCGAAGGTCCCACCGAATTGTGAGTGTCTGCGCTGGTGCTCGGTGCGCTTATTGCTGATGACGCTGCACCCTCAGAGGTTGCAGATTTCTCTGAGGAGTCTGGCATCTCAGGCTCTTCCTCCTGCAGAGTGGGGACGGGGGCTCTCGATGGTCCTGTGGCGGAGTCAAGGAAAAGGTTAGAGATGTGATGCCAAGGTTACATGCACATTGAATTCTGCAGATGATCACAAGTCCATATGATGTAGCTTCAGAATCATTATCAGCGACTCATGCAATGCCAATGAGAGAGATGGAAAACTATTCTGTCACCAGCTTGCGGGGATGCTCCTGTCTGTCCTTCTCCAACGTCCACATCTCAGTCAGCCCCGGCAATCTCCAGGACGCCTTCCTCCCAGGGGGTGAGCTGGGCTAATGAGGGCGACCCTCCTCCTGTCCTGGCTCGCTCTCTCCTGTTGTGAGCTCTCTTTTCCTGCAATGAGGGAGACAAGTGGCGGTTGAGTGAGAATGAAGGAGTGAGTGCAGAGATTGCATAGCATAGATACTTAGAAGGAGACAAAGATGGAGTGAGGTTGCAAGATCAAGGGCCCTCCCTGTGTGTTGTCAGTTGTGTTCAAAGCATCAGAGTGAGAGGGAGTGTGAGGGCTGCATGGTGGCATAGTTCTGTGAATGTGAGCATAGAGAGAGAGGGAATGGGTAAGGGTGCATAGATGTGAGTGTCGAGTAGGATGTGCAGGAAGAGATTGCTAAAGCTGAGTGCTGGTGAGGAAAGGCAATGGGGATCAGATTGAGGGTGATGGAAACATCATACAGTACTGACTTTTCCAGTACGAAGAAGGTCATGGAATCTTTTCCTGCACTGCAACCACGTTCTTCGTGTTAGCCCCAAGGAGTTGACTTGACCTGCCACCTCTAGCCACACAGCCTTGGTCTGGCTGGGAGGCCTCTTCCTCCCTGAAGAAGGGAAGAGGACCTCCTTGTGGGCCCTAGCACCATCCAATAATGCCTGTAGTGAAGCCTCATCAAATTTGGGGGCAGATCTGGTCCTCCCGCTGGCCGTTCCTCCTGCAGGCTCCTGTGCCATCTTAATGTGGAAGGTTGGAAGGCTGCAGAGGAAGCAAGGCTTGCTGTGAACCTAAAAAGCAGCAGCAATTATGTCATCATATTCTGCAACTTTTTGACTAGAAATACTCAATTGCCAAGGCTTCCCACACGCTGGAATTCAATTGGCCAATTGTGTTAAATTTGCATCAATCTCACAGGCCCATTTACAACCGTGTCGGAATCACTAAATTTGGGGAACCCGCCAATTCCCCACACCTGAACGAAAATCGACCCCAATGTCTGCAAAAAAGCAGTTAAGCCAAAATTAAGAATTGAATGAAGAATCTTCGATAAGAAAGACATCAAACAGAAACCATAGCTGTCATTGTTTTTATGATGGTTTTTGGAACACCTAAAAGTAGAGAAATAATTATGCGTGCAATAGTTGAATTGATAGTAACATAGAAAGCATTCAAACAGAGGCATTCAAACAGAGGTATCAATAAAGACAATTAGCTGAGAACATCAAAGAAGAAACCAAAGCCAAAAGGGTATAAAAATAAGACTTTTTTTAACAGAACGTCAGAACACGCTGAACGGGCAGGGCATTTCTCAACTTACTCTGTAAGTTTTTAACTATGAGTCTCGAGAAGTTAAAGTATTGATTTTTGGTGGATGGTCTGGATTTAGAAATAAGAAATAATAAGTGTCCTGGATTTAGAAATAAGAAATAAAACGAAGTAAAGATTTGAGAATAAGGATCTCTGAGAAATAAGAAATGTAAGCTAATTGTACTTTGAATTGTTAATTTTGCGAATGATTCAACAGATGTTAACTGAATGCCAGCTCTTAAATAAAACTATATATTTTGAGAATTGTCTCAAAGAGTGAATCTGTATAGACTCGCAAACCCACAAATTCTGTACACTCTTTTGTAAGGAGTTGCAGAAATCTGGGGGGTATTCCGGACCCTCATAATATCCGAAAGGTTACAGTCTAGTTCAACTTATTAAAAGTACTATCTGGAGGATGGTAACATCTTTAGTCATTCCTTTCCTTTAGGGAGAGATAGCCTGAACCTTTAGACCCATTTAAGCATCTTATGTGAACGTCTGGGGAATACGCCTGATCTGGAATAGCCCGAAATGGCTAGGACTGTAATTATCCCTTCAAAATATTAAATTGAAAGAAGTACAAGTAAATTGCTGTTTCACATGGAAGGAGTGTTTGGGGCCCTGGACAGTGGGAAGGGAGGAGGTAAAAAGGCAGGTGTGGCATGCCCTGTGCTTGCACGGGAAGGAGCTGTGGGAAGGAGAGGGGATGTTGGGGGTGATAGAGGAGCGGACCAGGGTGTCGCGGAGGGGAGGGGAAGATGTGTTTGGTGAAGCGATCATGCTAGAGGTGGTGGAAATGGCGCAGGATGATCTGTTGAATGTGGAGGCTGATGACGTGGAAGGAGAGTACAAGGGAAAAGCTATCGTGGTTCTGGGAGGGAGAGGAAGGGGTGAGAGCAGAAGTGCGGGAAATGGAACGGACACAGTCGAGGGCCCTGTCAACCACAGTAGAGGGGAATCCTCGCTAAAAAAAAAGAAAGACCTATTGGAAGCACTGGTGTGGAAGGTGGCATCATCGGAACAGATGCGGCGGAGATTGAAAAACTAGGAGAATGGAATAGAGACCTTACAGGAAACGGGTGGGGGGATGTGTAGTCAAGGTAGCTGTAGGAGTCAGTGGGGTAATAGTGGATATTGGTCGATAGCCTATCCCCAGGAATGGAGACAGAGAAGTCGAGGAGGGGTAGGGAAGAATTGGAGGTGGACCACGTGAAGGCGAGGGAAGGGTGGAAATTTGAAGCAAAGTTGATGGCATTTTCCAGTTCAGGGCGAGAGCAGGAAATGGCACCGATACAGTCATCAATGTACTGGAAAAAGAGGTGAGGGAGGGGACCTGAATAGAACTGGAACAAAGAATATTCCACATATCCCATGAAAAGGCAAGCATAGTTCGGGCCCACACAGGTTCCCATAGCAATACCTTTTATTTGGAGGAAGTGAGTGGAGTCAAAGGAGAAGTTGTTCAATGTGAGAGGAGGGTGGTGGTGAATGGGGACTGGTTGGGTCTCTGTTCAAGGAAGAGGCAGAGAGGCCTTAGACTGTCTTGGTGGTGGGTGGAGGTATAGAGGGATTAGATGTCCATGGTGAAAATGAGACAATTAGGGCCAGGAAACTGGAAACTGTTAAAGTAGTGGAGGACGTCGGAAGAATCGCAGATGTAGGTAGGAAGAGACTGGACAAGGTGAGAAAAAATAGAGTTGAGGTAGGTAGAAATTAGTTCCATGGGGCAAGAACAGTCTGAAACGTTGGGTCTACCAGGGCAGTCCAGTTTGTGGATCTTGGGAAGGAGATAGAAGCGGGCTATGCAGTGTTGGGGACAATGAGGTTGGAAGCCATGGAGGGAAGATCTCCAGAGGAAATGTGGTTAGTGACAGTCTTGGAAATGGTAGCTTGATGTTTGGTAGTGGGGTCATTGTCTAGGGGTAGGTAGGAGGATGTGTCAGAGAGTTAGTGTTCAGCCTCCGCAAGGTAGAAGTCAGTTCGCCAAACAACAACAGCGCTATCCTTGTCAGCAGGTTTAATGACATGTTTAGGCATGGATCTGAGAGAAGAGTGCTGCAAGTTCATTATTACATTGAGTTATTCCAGTTCCGTTTTTTTTCCCAAATATCTACTCCTGTCTCCAAAGTAAACAAAGTGTCCATATAAATGGTGTTATTTCTTTCTAAAACATGCGTTATGGAACATGACTGTTGTGTATTGATTGCGAGTTTGACATCAGTCAATACGGTAATGTAATGTGCGAGTTTAACACCAGTTAATACGGTAATGTAATGTGCAAGGCATTATGGGAATTACCCGGGAAAGCTGCAGTCAGCCATTTTACCAATAAAGTAAAGATCACAGTTAGAAGCCTGTCTGCCTGACTCTGATTTAATTCGACGTATCTACATGCTTGATTGAACGTATTAAAGTATAGATACAACATTGGTGACGGAGATAGCGGACAGAATCTTTTTAAAAAGGTAGTTGCCCAAGTTTTAGTTAGCTAGGATGGAGAAGACCGGCATTCAAAATTTTGCATGCTTCGCCGAGCCAGCCACGTTGGGTCCAAGATGGACGAGCTGGTTAACGTCTTTTGAGCTTTATGCCGACGGCAAAGGACTCATTATCGACGATACCTCTATAGCTGCCACAAAGCAGAGGAGAAGAGCTCTACTTCTACACCTAGCAGGACCAGATGTCCAGGATATCTTTTCGACTCTACCGGACACAGGAGAGCCAGCAGCCTACACAGAGGTGGTTAGTGCTTTGAATCACTACTTCGTGCCCCAGGTCAATGCAGCATTTGCTGGACAGACTTTTCATAAGTTGTTCCAGAAGACAGGTGAGACTGTGCAACAATTTGCTACTCGCTTGTGGCAGGCTGCTAAAGACTGTGCTTTTGGGGGGGATGCGGATAATCAAATAAGAGACGCTATCCTGAGTAGGTGCACGTCAGCTTATGTGCAGAGGAAATTGCTAGAGGAAGGGCATGGTCTAACGCTTGCCAGCACATTACAATTGGCCTCACAATGTGAAAACGTCGAGGAGCAGATGTCAGCCATGTCATGTACAGAGAAGGCGGAGACAGATACTGTTCGTCGTGTTACACAGAAAAGAGGGTATTATGCGAAAAGCTCGACAGAGAAACCAAAGGGAAATGGCGATAGGAACAAAAGGAAATGTTACAGATGTGGACACACAGACCACATGGGCAGAGATCCGAAATGCCCAGCACGCGGGCAAACGTGTCATAAGTGCAAGGGAAAGGATCATTTCTCCAAAGTATGCCGCACAAAGGGTAGAAAGAAACACAGTGTGAACAATGTAGAGGAACAAAATAACTGTACATTTGCTGTTACTGGAAATAACGTGACAGAGAGACTTACCTTTTGTGTGGGGGGAGTAAACCTGAGAATGTTAATTGATTCGGGTGCAACTAATAATGTGATAGATGAGAATACATGGGAAGGATTAAAGTCAGAACACATTAAGTGTCAGTCACATGTCCCTAAGACAGAGAGAAAGTTATTCTCTTATGCTTCTAGCCGACCACTGTCAGTTAAAGGTGTATTCACATGTGGGATTACAATAGGTAAGAGAACTGAGCAGGCGGAGTTCATTGTGGTTAAAGGCCACGGAGAGCCGTTGCTAGGAAGGGAGACAGCTATGAAACTGGGAGTTTTAAAAATAGGCGCAGATGTCTCAGCTGTGGTAGATGTAAGACAGCTACTAGAACAGCGGTATCCAAAGGTGTTCCAGGGAGTGGGAAAGCTGAACACAAAGCAGATCAGTTTGTATATCGACCCACAAGTGAAGCCTGTGGCCCAGCCACTCAGGCATATACCATTCAACTTAAGGGGGGCAGTAGAGGCCAAAATAAAACAATTGAGGGACATGGACATTATCGAACCTGTAACTGGTCCCACCCCATGGGTAAATCCTGTGGTTATTGTACCAAAAGCGGATAAGGATGTAAGGTTATGCCTAGACATGAGACGAGCAAACCAGGCAATAGTGAGGGAACGATATCCAATCCCCACCGTTGATGAGATACTCCAAGGTATGAACGGCTCGACGGTGTTTAGTAAGCTAGACCTGAAATGGGGTTATCACCAGCTGGAACTGACCGCTGAGTCACGAGAAATCACAACGTTTGCAGTACATAACGGAATATACAGGTACAAGAGGCTGATATTCGGTGTATCTTCAGCTAGTGAGCAATATCAGCACGAGATAGCTAGTGCCTTAGCTGGAATAGAGGGTGTTGAAAACATCTCAGACGATATTATCGTGCATGCACACGACCAGGAAACCCACGACAGACGCCTGCACGCTGTCATGACCAGACTAATGGAAAGTGGACTGACGCTAAACTCAGAGAAGTGCCAATTCAACATGGACCGATTGATTTTCATGGGAATCCTGTTGTCTGAAAAGGGCATCGGACCAACAGCAGAGAGAGTGCGAGCGGTGGCAGAAGCTCGGGAACCAGAGAATGCTACAGAGGTGAGGAGTTTCTTGGGACTTGTTGGGTACAGTAGCAGATTCATCCCGCAGTTTGCAACGCTATCAGATCCACTGCGACGCCTGACGAGAATAGACACACCATTTAAATTTGGATCACAACAGAGACAGTCATTCAGTGCACTCAAGGAAGAGTTGGCCAGAGCCGGCACTTTAGCATATTTTGATAAGGACGCACCAACCAAGGTGATAGCAGATGCCAGTCCTGTAGGTTTAGGCGCAGTACTAGTTCAGGACCAACAGGGACAAGAGGTGCCAATATGCTATGTAAGTCGTAGTTTAACAGACTGTGAGAGGAAATACTCTCAAACAGAGAGAGAGGCCTTAGCTCTTGTATGGGCTTGTGACAGGCTGCATCCATATGTGTATGGCCAAAAATTTAACTTGGTAACTGACCATAAGCCATTACAAGTGATATACGGCCCACACTCTAAACCCTGTGCCCGTATAGAGAGATGGGTACTTAGATTACAGCCGTGCGATTTTAAGGTGATACACATTCCAGGCAAGCAAAACATTGCAGACCCACTGTCACGATTGCTGGGGGAGACAGCAAAACAGGAGAGACATTCTCATGGCTCAGATGAATACGTGAGATTTGTAGCTGTGAGTGCGACACCAAAAGCACTCACTACTAGAGAGGTGGAGGAAGCCTCTGCTACCGACCCAGAGCTGATTGAGGTACGGAAGGCAATCACAAACGGACATTTTGAGAACTGTAAAGCTTATGCAGCAATTGCAAATGAGCTGTGCGTAGTGGGGTACCTAGTTCTTCGGGGAACACGCATCGTGCTACCCACAGTGTTACACGCACAAGCCCTGGTGTTAGCACATGAAGGACACTTGGGAATAGTTGGAACAAAGCAACATCTCAGAACTAAGGTTTGGTGGCCTGGCATAGACAAGGCAGCTGAAAAACACTGTAAAGCGTGCCACGGCTGTCAGATAGTAGCCAGACCCGACCCACCTGAACCGTTGAGACCAACACCATTACCGGAGGGCCTCTGGCAGGATGTAGCTATAGACTTATTGGGACCCTTGCCATCCAACCACTCCATTCTTGTGGTAGTTGATTATTATAGTCATTACTATGAATACGACATCATGACCTCCACAACAACAGAGAAGGTTATTGATAGTTTAGAATCAATCTTCAGCCATCATGGTTTGCCAATCACCTGCAAATCTGATAATGGTCCCCAATTCAGATCTGAATTATTCAAAGAGTACTGTGCAAACAACGGGATCAAACACCTGAAAACGACAGCAAAATGGGCTCAGGCTAACGGAGAAGTCGAGCACCAGAATGCATCGCTGATGAAGAGAATCAGAATTGCTCAGTCAGAAGGACTAGATTGGAAACGTGAACTTAGAAAATATGTGACTGTGTACAGGAACATTGACCATGCCATGACAGGAAAGAGCCCAGCAGAGCTGCTCTTTAAACGGAAAATGAGAGGAAAGCTGCCAGACATCACAGAGTCGCGCGCAGACATGGAAGTACGTGACCGGAACGCAGAACAAAAAGGCAAGTCCAAACTGTACGCAGATGAACAGCGGAGAACACAATACTCAGAGGTGGAAGTTGGCAACACGGTGCTGGTACAGCAGGACAAAGTGGACAAGTTCACCACTCCTTTTAATGCCACACCCCACAAAGTTTTGAGTAAAACAGGGAGTCAAGTTGTAGTAGAATCTCCAGATGGAGCACGCTACTCGAGAAACACTACGTTTGTGAAGAAATACAGAACCAATGGACCAAAGGAGACACTCCATGAGCAGGAGGAAACACAAGGGACTGAGAACAGTATAGAAGACCCTGACACACATACCACTGTGACACAGGCAATACCCACTGACACCAACATGTCAGACATACCCAATACAGCCAGACCTCAAAGGGTTAAAAGAAAACCCCAAAGACTGTCTGATTATGTCACAACATAAACTGTGCGAGAACTGCATGGGTGATGTTAAATGTTTAAACCTGGGAATTATTTAGTTGTGTGGTAAGACACAAGTTTGTAAAAAGTTTATAAACCAAATAAGTAATGCAGTGTTATTGTAAGCAACTGTTTGTAAACTGCAAGTTTGTTTCCAAGGAAAAGGGGGATGTCGTGTATTGATTGCGAGTTTTACACCAGTCAATACGGTAATGTAATGTGCGAGTTTAACACCAGTTAATACGGTAATGTAATGTGCAAGGCATTATGGGGATTACCCAGGAAAGCTGCAGTCAGCCATTTTACCAATAAAGTAAAGATCACAGTTAGAAGCCTGCCTGCCTGACTCTGATTTAATTCGATGTATCTACATGCTTGATTGAACGTATTAAAGCATAGATACAACAATGACCAAAAAAGATTTTTCCATTTTTTTTTACTATTTACACTTCCCTTTTCAGATATAGGCCTGGATTATTTCTGAACCAACCCCTGGCAAGACTTCTGCCCACCCATGACCTTGCCATAACCCCAGCCTGGTTTGGGAGTCAATAGGTGTGCTCAGCAGGTTTCATACCATAAGCGTGCGTCCGCCAATAGCCCAGGAATATCAATGAGGTGAAACAACAGGACCACTGCTGCAGCACCCAAAGAGGCAAAAGGCAGCGTTGAAGTTGCCAACATAACTCCATCGATGTTCTATAATTTTTCACCCATAATCAAGTACAGGTAGTCTCCTAACTTCTCTCTGACATTGAAGTGTTTGTATGGTTGACAGCTTTTTGTAGTTAGTTAAAATGGCACAGTAAACTGCACGGCCTCGAGTTTCCATGGGTCCAGTAGCACACTCCCAGTGTAAAGCAGCCAGGACCTGGATGTGCTGGGTCCCAGCCCAAGCTTCCAATCTGTGCAGTAGCCTGGTTGGGATGGAACTTCAGTTTGCTCCAAGCATGGCCCCTTATGTCAGAGAAGGCGGGGCTGGATGGAAGGAATTCCCATGCTGGGAATCTCCTTGGCTCTAGCCTCCCTACTGTGAGTGCTCTGGGCACCAAGGTGAATCTGGCATATAGGCATGCTCAGCAGCTGAAGTGGGGATCCAGGCCAGAATCTTGACCTAGGCCCAAAATCAAATTGCTGGTTCCTTCAGTAATTCAGCTCCCTTTTAAAGGGGGCTGACTGAGTACAATTGAAAAAAATTCCCTTGCCAGTGACACTGGTTGAACAGCAAGGACCTTGCAGGCACTGCTTTTTCAACACTGCCTCCTCTGGTGTGGCACAGGTGTCCGTCATGTGTCTGCAAATAAGGTGACCTCCCCAACTCCAGATATTCTAGCGGGGTCAGCAGTAGAGTTAAAAGTTGGTCTACAGGTACAAAAAGTAATCAAAAAAGCTAATGAAATGTTGGCCTTTATCTCAAGGAGGCTGAAATACAAAGGGGAGAAAGTTATACTTCAGTTTACAGAGCTTTGGTCAGATCCCATGTGGAGTATTGTTTTTTGTTCTGGGCACCATACCTCAGGAAGTATATATTGGCCTTGGGGAGGGTATAGTGCAGTTTACCAGAATTATACTGGGACTAAAAGGGTTAAATTACGAGGACAGGTTGCATAATCTTGGGATGTATTCCCTTGAGCTTAGAAAGTTGAGTGGTGATCTAATTGAGGGGCTTGACAGGGTAGATGCAGGAAGGATGTTTCCCCTGGCTGGGGAGTCGAGAACCAGGGTCACAGTCTCAGAATAAGGGGTCGGCCATTTAAGACTGAGATGAGGAGAAATTTCTTCACTCAGAGGGTGGTGAATCTTTGGAATTCTCTACCCCAGAGGGCTGTGGAGGCTCAGTCGTTGAGTATATTCAAGACAGAGATCAATAGATTTTTGAATATTAAGGGAATCAAGAGATATGGGGATAGTGCAGGAAATTGGAGATGAGGAAGAAGATTAGCCATGATCTTATTGAATGGCGGAGCAGGCTCGAATGACCAAATGGCCTACCCCTGCTCCTATTTCTTATGTTCTTATGTTCTTAAAATGATAAAGGGATCAATAGAGTTGATACAGAGAAACTGGTCCTCTGGTTAAGGAATCCAGAACAAGGGGGCACAATGTTAAAATTAGAGCTAGGTAATTTAGGAGTGAAGTCAGGAAGCATTTATGCTTCCTGACTTAGGGTTGTGGAAATCTGGAATTCTCTCCCCAGATGGCTGTGGTTGCTGGGTCAATTGAAATTTTCAAGACTGATATCGACAGATTATTATTAGGAAAGGTATCAAGGGATATGGATCAAACGCGGATAAATGGAGTTGGGGTACAGATCAGCCATGATCTGATTGAATGGCAGAACGGGCTCGAGGAACTGAATGGCCTACTCCTGTTCCTATGTACTGGTGCCTGCCCTCCCACACTTCTGCTGGCGGAGCGGGCCATGCATTTCCGGGATCCACGTGTGCTTTTAAGCTCTGAAGTCTTCTGTTGTTCGTTACCGGCTGACCTTAATATAAAATGTTGCAAGGTGTTAGAATCGGAAGTAACTCACTCTGAATATACCAGAATGTTTTAAAAGAGGGGAAAAAATTGATGCCAGAAAAGCCAGCTCCCTATAACGTCATGTGTTTCTCAACTAAACTTACTCCAAACTAATCAAACCAATCTTGGCCCTGAATTTCCATGGTATTCTGATCTCCTGCCATAATTTGTGCTGTTTCTCAAGGGGTTTCACCAATCTTCCGCTAGACAACCCCCATGGAAATCCCAGGCGCCTGTACTGTTTTTGCTCAACTGTCTCCTGTTCTATGTGACTGCGTCATTTAAAATGGAAAAAAAAACTAAAATGTAATGCTCTGGGAATGTAGCCATTGTGCAGTTCTGCAAATCCCAGCAAAACAGAGATGACAGGTAATCCAAAAAGTAATTGGAAAAGCTTTAAAAGAATTTTGGACAATTATGAGATTGTATCACATCTCATTAAGCAATAACAAGATCTCAGTACTGCTAGAGCAAATTACAGTATCGTATAGGCAAAGAGGCATTAAAAATACTTAATGATCTTCAGGTTGAGACAGATGAAGACAAAACTGACGTAAAGGTTCTTCTTAGCAAGATTAAACAATTGTGTGTTAGAAAAACCAATGAAACCTATGAACATTATTACCTGGAATTTCCTTCAGGGTTCTCTGGAAGTTCTTAGCCATTTCTCAGAGGGTTCCAGCGATCTCCCACTGAAGGTAAGCCAGGAGATTGTGAGCACCTCATGAAAATTCAGGCACTAAATATTCAACAATTGGGACAAATATTCTGATGAAACAATAGAGTTGTCTATAGCATGGCTTCTCACTTCAGTTCTGATGTATTGAAGAATGACATTGAATTTAAATGGCACTCTTACTCGGGAACATGTCTGGATGAGGTCAACGATACCATCTCTCAAGCACCAGGAGCTAATTATTCAAATGAGTTGAACTCCAAAATGTTGCATGCCTAGCTCATTACACTTTTGGCTAGCATTGTAGTAGCACCGAGGCATTCTCAGGACAGGTTTGCTGACACTCCAAAATTGAGGCTACTAATGATGTGGAGTTGGCATAAAAATTATCACCAGCTAAGAAATCCCTCCCCCTACCATCAATTTTTTAAAATGTTTTAGGTAACACATATCATAGCTGGTAAAATTAAAGAACCATTGTGAACAAGATTTATAATCAGAAAGAGGGAGACAAATCGAAAATTAAATTTAACCCATGGAGCTGTGTTTATTTTAAAGAGTGAAATACATCAACGGGCTATATTTTAAACCAAAGTAAGTAATACTGAATCCAATTGAATGGGACTTGGCAGGTATGACAATACATTAGTGATTAATTGCTTTAGTTTCATGCTCGATAATTTAAAAACTCAGTTATTGTCAAATCTAGTGAGTTGACAATTATTTGAAATGATCTCAGTTCTTTCTGTTTCAAGAGGGAGACTCAAAAGAGCTTCCTTGTTACTTATTTAACTAAGAAATGTACTTGCAGGTTTTTAATGGCTAAATTTATAACAGGAACAGTAGTAAAAAAATATGGTGCTTATGATTTCAGGTCATTTGATTAAAGCCATATATTTTGCTGATCACAGAATATAATACCCCTTGTTAACTGCTCCAAGATGGGCAAAAGTATTCTGTTACTGTACTCTAAATCAAAAAGGACAGCACTGCAGGTTATCCGAGGACACTGCAACATTGTTCTTCCTTTGCATGAGTTTGATTAGTTACTGAGCAATAGCTCAATGTCCAAATATGAAGGTAGATTTTATGAACATGCATTCATAGCATGAAGCTTTGTGCACTGGGAATGCATATCAGGAATTCGAGAGCCAAGGTCAGTGAACCCTGCAGGATTTTCTGTCTATTAAATTTATTGAAACGTAAAATCCTTTGGGGCCCTTTGACACATAA
Source organism: Somniosus microcephalus (assembly GCF_052327205.1). Taxonomy (NCBI): domain Eukaryota; kingdom Metazoa; phylum Chordata; class Chondrichthyes; order Squaliformes; family Somniosidae; genus Somniosus; species Somniosus microcephalus. The sequence continues at coordinate 136,476,218 of NC_140995.1, forward strand.
AGCTCTGAATTGGAGCGCTAATTCATAAAATCTACTCTTTTTCATGTCAGACAACATTTTAAAACCTAGATATTATATATTGATTTATTGAAAATTGAGGCTATTGTTGAATAAGTCAGATTGTGTTTTAGTAGCAGAGGAAATAAGGATATGCTGGAGAGGCGTTGGAGCAGGATGGTGTGATCAACTGTGTCAAAGGCTGCAGACAGTTCAATGGAGACAAGGCACAGTCGTGGAGAATGTCATTCTTGACTTTGGTTAGGGCCGTTTTGGCGCTGTGGGAGCAGCAGAAACCTGATTGGAGGAAGTCAAACAGGGAATTATTAGGCTCTGATTTTAACTCCAGGTGGATTCCCCGCTCAGGCCTGAGTTAAAATTACAGTCCGGTTTCAATGATGTTATCGGGCCACAACATGCATGTGTAAAAAAGGAACCTGTTGGCTCCGGGCGCGTGACCTTACTGCCTGCTCAGGAGAGCAGGTTAAAATTGCAGATGTTGCGATCTTGGCAATTTTTGGACAGGTAAGAGCCAGGGTGATTTTACCTGCCCACCCACCTGTCACATATCTGGGAGGAGACAACACATTCAAGGGCGAGTAAGTGAAGGTTAGAGACAGAGAATGTCTTTCATGACTTGGTTAGTGAAGTTTTGATGCTGTGGGGGTGGGGGGGGGTGCAGAAATCTGACTTAAAAAAAAAGAAAACCAGGCACTTTTTAAAATGTGAAGAAGAGACATTAAGAGGTATTCAAAACAAGACGAGATGGTGATAGGACTAGTGGAGACAAAAGACAGCTCTAGATTAGGTGTGAAATGCGCTGACAGAATGGGAGACAGCTGCCATGTGGGAGAGAAGGAAAAAAAAGAAAGCGGGGGGGTTGGTGGAAAGGCCAAAACAAAGATCCTTTCATCGCTAACTGCCGCCGTGACATCGGCCATCTCCATTTCTCTGTTCCCCTCACTCACTCCAACCTACCTCTCTCTGAACTTGCAGCACTCCATTCTCTTAGATCCAACCCTGACATTGTCATTAAACCTGCTGACAAGGGTGGTGCTGTTGTTGTTTGGCGAACTGACCTCTACCTAGCGGAAGCTGAACGCCAACTCTCTGACACCTCCTCCTACCTCCACCTGGACCATGACCCCACTACCGAACATCAAACCACCGTTTCCAAGACTGTCACTGACCTCATCTCCTCTGGAGATCTTCCCCCCATGGCCACCAACCTCATAGTTCCCCAACCCAGCACAGCCCGCTTCTACCTCCTTCCCAAGATCCACAAACAGGACTGCCCTGGTAGACCCATCGTTTCAGCCTGTTCTTGCCCCACGGAACTTATCTCTTCCTATCTCGACTCTATCTTTTCTCCCCTTGTCCAGTCTCTTCCCACCTACATCCACGACTCTTCGGACGCCCTCCGCCACTTTAACAGTTTCCAGTTTCCTGGCCCCAACCGCTTCCTTTTCACCATGGACGTACAATTCCTCTACACCTCCATCCACCACCAGGATGGCCTGAGGGCGCTCCGCTTCTTCCTTGAACAGAGGCCCGACCAGTCCCCATCCACCACTACCCTCCTCCGCCTGGCTGAGCTTGTTCTCACATTGAACAACTTCTCCTTTGACTCCACTCATTTCCTCCAAATCAAAGGTGTTGCTATGGGTACCCGCATGGGCCCTAGCTATGCCTGCCTTTTCGTGGGATATGTGGAACACTCTTTGTTCCAGTCCTACTCGGGTCCCATCCCATACCTCTTTTTCCGATACATTGATGACTGTATCAGTGCCGTTTCCTGCTCTCGCTCTGAACTAGACAATTTCATTCACTTTGCCTCCAATTTCCACCCTTCCCTCACCTTCACATGGTCCATCTCTGACTCTTCCCTTCCCTTCCTCGACTTCTCCATCTCCATCTCTGGGGATAGGTTATTGACCAACATTCACTACAAGCCCACTGACTCCCACAGCTACCTGGACTACACTTCCTCCCACCCCACCTCCTGTAAGGACTCTATTCCATTCTCCCAGTTTCTCCGTCTCCGCCGCATCTGCTCCGACGATGCCACCTTCCACACCAGTGCTTCCGACATGTCTTCCTTTTTCCTCAACCGAGGATTCCCCTCTACCGTGGTTGACACGGTCCTCGACCGTGTCCGTTCTATCTCCCGCACTTCTGCCCTCACCCCTGCCCCTCCCTCCCGGAACCACGATAGGGTTCCCCTTGTCCTCACCTTTCACCCCACCAGCCTCCACATTCAACGGATCATCCTCTGCCATTTCCGCCACCTCCACAGTGATCTCACCACCAAATGCATCTTCCCCTCCCCTTTCAGCATTCCGTAGGGGCCGTTCCCTCCGAGACACCCTAGTCCACTCTTCTATCACCCCCAGCACCCCTTCCCTTTCACCTGGCACCTTCCCGTGCAAGCGCAGGAGATGTAACACCTGCCCTTATAACTCCTCCCTTCCCACTGTCCAGGGCCCCAAACACCCCTTCCAGGTGAAACAGCGATTTACTTGTACTTCTTGCAATCTAGTATACTGTATTCGCTGCTCACGATGCAGTCTCCTCTACATTGGGGAGACCAAACGCAGATTGGGTGACCGCTTTGCGGAACACCTCTGTTCAGTCCGTAAGGGTGACTCCGAGCTTCCGGTCGCCTGTCATTTCAATTCACCGCCCCATTCCCACTCGGACCTCACTGTCCTCGGCCTCTTGCATTGTTCCACGGAAGCTCAACGTAAACTTGAGGAACAGCACCTCATCTTCCGATTAGGCACTTTACAGCCTTCCGGACTCAATATCGAGTTCAACAATTTCAGATCATAACCTCGGCCCCTATTACATTTTTACTTATATTTTTTATCCACACCTTTGTTTTGGCCTTTCCCCACCCCCCTTTTTTTTCCTCTCTCCCACATGGCAGCTGTTTCCCATTCTGCCGGCGCATTTCACACCTAATCTAGAGCTGTCTTTTGTCTCCACTGGTCCTATCACCATCTCGTCTCATTTTGAATACCTTTTAATGTCTCTTCTCTTTTGTTCTCTTCCAGCCTGGCCTCTTAATCTATTTCATTCCCTGTGCCTCTTTAATCTTGACAAAGGGTTTTGACCCGAAACGTTGACTCTAATTTCTCTCCACGGATGTTGCCTAGCCTGCTGAGTTTTTCCAGCATTTTCTGTTGTTATTTCGGATTTCCAGTATCTGCAGTATTTTGCTATCGTACTTTTTAAAATGTAATCATTCACAAGATGTGGGCGTCGCTGGCAAGGCCAGCATTTGTTGTCCATTCCTAATTATCCATGAGAAGGTGGTGGTATGCCACCTTCTTGAACTGCTGCAGTCCGTGTAGTGAAGCTACTCCCACAGTGCTGTTAGGGAGGGAGTTCCAGGATTTTGACCCAGCAACAATAAAGGAATGGCAATACATGTCCAAGTCAAGTCAAGCCAAGTGTGACAGTGGCTGGTCCAGTTAAGTTTCTGGTAAATGGCAACCCTGGTGGGGGATTTGACGAAGGTAATGCCATTGAATGTCAAGGGGCGGTGGTTAGACTATCTCTTGTTGGAGATGGTCATTGCCTGGCACATGTGTGGCGCAGATGTTACTTGCCACTTATCAGCCCAAGCCTGGATGTTGTCCTGGTTTTTCTGCATGCGGGTACAGACTGCTTCATTATCTGAGGAGCTGCAAATGGAACTGAACACTGTGCAATCAAAAATGAACATCCCCACTTCCAACCTTATGATGGAGGGATGGTCATTGATGAAGCAGCTGAAGATGTTTGGGCCTAGGACACTGCCCTGAAGAACTCCTGCAGCGATGTCCTGGGGCTGAGATGATTGGCCTTCAACAACCATAACCATCTTCCTTTGTGCTAGGTATGACTCCAGCCAGTGGAGAGTTTTCCCCCTGATTCCCATTGACTTCAATTTTACTAGGGCTCCTTGATGCCACACTTGGTCAAATGCTGCCTTGATGTCAAGGGCAGTCACTCTCACCTCACCTCTGGAATTCAGCTCTTTTGCCCATGTTTGGACCAAGGCTGTAATGAGGTCTGAAGCCGAGTGGTCTTGGCGGAACCCAAACTCAATATTGGTGAGCAGGTTATTGGTGAGTAAATGCCACATGATAGCACATCACTTTGCTGATGATTGAGGGTAGGCTGATGGAGCGGTTATTGACTGGATTGGATTTTTCCTGCTTTTTGTGGACAGGACATACTTATCGGGTAGATGCCAGTGTGTAAAACAAGCTGGCAACTCACTGTCAGCCTGTTTACAAACTACTTTCACCCCTTATTCTTGATAGGATCTTCTTTGGTTGAAATGCAAAAGTCAGCTAAATTTCAAAATGCAAAATGTTATGAGTAGATTAAGTTGGTTTTGTGTGTGTGTGTGTAATGTTTCTGTTATCAGACTTACATCTGATCACATAACTTGGCCACCTAAAAAAAGGGCCCAGTATAAGATGGCAGCAGGCAGGAATGGAGCGAGAACCAGGTGGTAAATCTTTGTACGGATATTTTAACTGTGTGCCCACCCTGTTCCCACCGGGCGCTTTGTGTTAAAATCCCCACCCACTTCCCCATTGTGTAAAACATTTTGAAACGTATCATGTCAACCCCTCACTCTGCCTTATCAAGCCTACTCTATCACATCACTCCTCACACCCACTTACCGTGCAAGCCCACCCATCCTCCTTCCTCTCATACCCATCTATCCATCCACCACTCCCACTCGCCCTCATCCTTATGCAATTTCATGCCTCTCCCTCATAATCACCCTCACCAAAAGCTCTCCATCCATCAAGTGAACACATGCCATTACACACACTCATAGGTCTGTTTTTTTCTCTCGTTGCAGGAGAAGAGAGCACAGAACACGAGGGAGAGGGAGAAAATTGGAGGTGGCTCGCCACGCATTTCGCAACTTACAAGTGCAGAGGAGGAGATGCTGGAGATCAGTGGAGTTTTGTCGTTGCTGGCCATCGGAGATGGGGAGACGGGCAGCTCCCAGCTACTTAGTGACAGAATTAAACATTAGCGAACCACATGTCATACGGCACTGAGCCATGTTGACTTGATTTCGAGTGAAATATGATCATCTTCATAATGATAACTTGCAACATATTCTCACCTTGCCAGGACTAGTTCATGTCTTTTATCGCCGACATGGCCTTCGTGCATGCAGCAGAGGTCGGTGGAGGTTGCTGATGATGATTCCTCAGAGGAGCTGAGACCTTCTGAGGGTGCACTGTCACAGGAGTAATTCAGACCATGCACCAGCTCAGATACTCGCACTTTGGTGGCAGATGGTTGTATTTTCACCTGGTGATCCACACTTCACAAGCAACCAAGAGCAGATGGTAGTGGCAAGGACAGCAATGGAGAGTTTGTGTCAGAGGCTGCAGCCCTCTCCAAGCTCTGCTCAGCTGGACACAGATGCTGTACCCTGGGGGTCCTTGATGAAAAGGAGAATCATTAAGCAGCAGCAGCAATGCGCGATGCTCCACGATTGCAGAGAGAATGGAGGAGCTCACCTCAAACATGAGTGGGTAGATGTCACAGGGCATTGAGATGAAGGGCTGGATTTTCATTGGGCCATGGAGGTGGGATTGGAGACATGTGGGGGGTTAAACTTGCATAAACTGGCGGGCGGGCCCAACCCCGCTTCCATCCTGCCTCCAAGCAATTTTAAATAATTCGTGTCTAGTGGTCCCGTCTCCGTCCCGCCTCCAAGAGGTGGGATAGGCCGTTAAGGCCCTTAACAAGCACTAAATAGGCTCTATAATGCCATTTTGATATGCCTTTGCGATTTTAACCCTTTTCCCACATGAAACACGCCTGTTCTGAAACACGACGGTGAAACCTGGCGGGAGCACAATTGGATTGCTGACTATCAGCTGCAGGTCAACCATTAAATAATAGATTTGATCAGCCATCATTTGCAGGTGGCAGGACTTTGTTGTCTCAGGTCTGGGGGAAATTTTAGAAGGCATAACCACAGCTGTGGAAGTTTGGAGCCTGACACCCATCTCCAGTGTGACCTCCTGGGAAACCCATCTCACCACCTTCACTGAGCGCTTCCTCAACTGAAGCATATACCAGAAGCATGGGAGCCATTTATTTCCTTCCCATCTGGGCATTAGATGAGGAAGAAGACCAGCTGCGGCACCAGCAGAACCAGGAACAACAGCAGCACCAACAGCAACAGCACCAACAGCAGCAGCACCAGCAGGAGCGCCAAGCTGCTGCTCACCCACCTGAAGATGCACAGGCCAGAAGGGGCCAGCGCATGGAAGCCCGTCGGCGCAGGAGATACCCCCCAAAGAGGGTCTACAGACACAGGGTCAGCTACCTCAACATGTCTAAGCAGCAGTGCCAAAGGCGGCTCCGACTTTCGCGAGAGGTAGTGAGTGACATCTGCGCAATGCTGCAACAATACCTGCAGCCCAGAGGACCAGGTGGACAACCCTTACCAGTGGCCGTCAAAGTCACCACCGCACTCAACCTTTTTGCCTCAGGCTCCTTCCAGGGATCAGCAGCAGACATCAGTGGTATCTCCCAGGCGGCCGCACACAAATGCATTACGCAGGTAACCAATGCCCTCTTTGCCATCGCGCACAATCACATCGATTTCACCAAGGATCAAGCAAGTGTCACGGCGCATGTGTTTGGATTTGCTAATCTGGCAGGCTTTCCAAGGGTGCAGGGCATCGTTGACTGCACAGATGTGGCCCTTAAGGCACCCCATCACACTCCAGGTATTTTTGTCAACCGCAAGCGCTTCCACTCCCTCAACGTTCAGCTGGTGTGTGACCACAGGAAGGAAATTTTGCATGTTTGTGTCAAGTACCCTGGCAGTTGCCATGACTCCTTCATACTGCGCCAGTCTAGTGTGCCTCCGCTATTCAATCTGACAGAGCAACTTAACGGATGGCTACTTGGAGACAAGGGCTATCCCCTGAGGACGTGGCTAATGACGCCATTGAGGAGCCCATCCAACGAAGCTGAGGAGAGCTACAACTCCAGCCACATGTTCATCAGAACCATAATCGAACAAACCATCGGTTTGCTGAAGATGCACTTCAGATGCCTGGATAGATCAGGTGGAGCCCTGCAGTACTCAGCAGTCAGGGTCTCCAGAATCGTCGTGGTTTGCTATGTACTTCACAACATGGCACAGCATCGTGGCTTGCAGATTCCTGAGGACCAAGTGGCTCCTCGCATATCCTCCTCAGATGAGGAGGAGGAGGAGCAGGAGGAGGAGGAGCAGGAGAGCGAAAACGAACATCTTGCAGAGGCCCATCAACCAGCGGCAGCAGTACGCGAGAACATAGCTGCCCGGGATGCAAAGAATGCACTCATCTTGGCCAGATTTGCTTAGCCTAGCCACTCAAGCACTTTTGTTTCGCAGCTGCTTACCTGAGCATTGACAATGGCCAAGAACCAGCTGATTCCTAGTAATTTAACCACCATACTGACAATTCCAAGTAATCCTAAGCCCTCAATGTGGAAGTCCCATTCGCGAAATGACACACGCCACAACTACAGCAGTAGCCATCAGATTTTTTATTTACATTATTCATCTGATGGCTTTTCCACATAAAACATCAAATTTCACCCAAGTGACTAGCCTTGTGACTATTTGTGCAGTATCTTTCTCTTACACGTGCTTCCCCTGTGGCTTCAGCAGATGTGGAGGCCCCTTGCTCACTTTCCTACTGCTCCTGTCTCAACACCTTTGGCGGGCGTCCTCTGGGATGGCAAACCTGTGAGGGCTCTTCAACAGTCTGCTGCGCCTGCGGCTGTGCAGGGGTTGAGATGCCGATCTCAGTTGGGTGGGGACTCTGGTGGGGCTCTGATCGAGGGCTCTGCAGTGGCATGGAAGTGTGAGCGCTTGGAGAGGAGCCCCCACTTCCTTGATGTCTGCCACCAACTTCCCTCTCATGGGTCAGGTCCCCCTCAGCACTTGCAAGTGGCTTGAGAGCACCTTGCTGCACATCAGGGGAGCCATGGGGACCCGTATCTGCACTGGCAGTCCTACTCAGAAGGACTTCCATGAAGGTCTGGTTTCTCTGTTCAATAGATGATCTTCGCTCCTCCAGAGATGTCATTCTATTCTGAACACCCACCATGTTTTCTGCACTCTGGTGACTTATCACCTCCATGGAGGTTGCCATCCTTTCCATGGTGATGCGTTCATGCGCCAATGACTCCACAAAGGCTCTGCTCATGTTTGCTATGGACTCCTCCATTCACTCCACACTCACAGCGACCCTGGAGACAAAACCTGCCAGAGACTCCTGCATCTGTTCTTGGATTTCCAGCACCGCTGATCTTATGGATGGACCCAGAGGCAGAGGGTCGACATGCAGCTGAGCCGAGCTGGCAGAGTCCTGCGCCCTCTGACTAGGACTCTCCACTGCTGTCCCTGTCTCCACAATCTGCTGATGCTCACTTGTGAGCTGTGATACACCAAGTGACAACATTACTCTATGTCCGGAAGGTCCCACCGAGGTGTGAGTGTCTGCGCTGGTGCTGGGTGCGCTTAATTCTGCTGACACTGCGCCCTCAGAGGTTGCAGCTTCCTCTGAGGAGTCTTGATGTTCAGGCTCTTCCTCCTGGCTAGTGGGGAACAGGTGCTTGCGATGGTCCTGTGGGGGAGTAAAGGAAAGAGTCAGAGATGTGATGCCAAGGTTACATGCACATTGCATATTGCAGATGATCATTAGTCCATCTGTTAGAGCTTCAGAATCATTATCAGCGACTTAATGCAATGTCACTGAGAGAGATGGAAAACTATTCTGTCACCAGCTTGCTGTGATGCCCCCGTCTGTCCGTCCCCCACTTGTGCATCTTCCTCCACGCCCACGATCTCCAGGACCGCCTCCTCCCAGGGGGTGAGGTGGGCTACTGAGGGTGGCCCTCTTCCTGTCCTTGCTCTGTCTCGCTTATTGTGAGCTCTCTTTTCCTGCAATGAGGGAGACAAGTGGAGGTTGAGTGAGAATGAAGGAGTGAGTGTAGCGATTCCATAGCATAGATACTTAGAAGGAGACAAAGATGGAGTGAGGTGGCAAGACCAAGGGCCCTCCCTGTGTGTTGTCAGTTGTTTTCATAGCATCACAGTGATAGGGAGTGTGAGGGCTGCATAGTCGAACAGTTAGGTGAATGTGATCATAGAGAGAAAGGGAATGAGTAAGGGTGAATGGATGTCAGTGTCAAGTGGGATGTGGAGGAAGAGATTGCTAAAGCTGAGTGCTGGTGAGGAAAGGCAATGGGGATCAGATTGAGGGTGATGGGAAATTCATACTCACTTTTCCAGTGTGCAGAAGGTCATGAAATCTCTTCCTGCACTGTATCCAGGTTCTGCGGGTTACCGATAAGGAGTTGACCTCCTCTGCCATTTGCAGCCACACAGCCTTGGTCTGCTGGGGAGGCATCTTCCTCCCTGAAGAAGGGAAGAGCACCTCCTTATGAGCTCTTGCTCCCTCCACTAAAGCCTGCAGGGCAACGTCATCAAATCTTGGAGCAGACCTAAGTCTTTCACTGGCCATTCTGCCTCCAGGTCCCTGTAGCAGCAAAGGCCAAAAGGGTGGCAGTCTGCAGAAGAAGCAAGACTTGTTGCAGACCTTAAATGCAGCAGCAATGATGACGTCATCAGAGGCGACTTTCAGACTGGAAAAACCCATTTGCCATGGGTTCCCACACACTGGAACTCAATTGGCCAAGTAAGTTAAATTCGCATCAATCTCCCACATTGAATTAGATTCATGTGGATAGCACGAAATGCGGATTACACGACCCCAACCCGTCCCTGAATTAAAATCCAGCCCGAAGTGTTCTTGCATGGATAGAGTGGCCAGCTCCGAGGAGCATCAAACACGGCAATCAACTGAGTCCATGCAAGCCTTGATCATGGCCGTGCAGACTTTGTCAATATGTCAACATGTTTGCCACCTTAAATAAGATGACAGATACCTTAGCCTTGGCCTTACAATGCCACACTGATCTGCAGCAAAGTGCTCTCCAGCACAGTGGTAGCAGTAAAATGCGGCAAGCCATGAAAGGGTTGATGGCAAAAGGGGATATGGAAGTGGAGACTCCACTCAGAGCGCTTCCACCTCTCACCTATTACCCCCCACCCCCAGTCAGTACCCCACATGCTGCCTCATCTCCCCTGTCATCTCTCCCACAGGTGCAGGTGGAGCAGGCTTTGGCGGAGCCCTCAAATGTTGGCTCCAAAACCCAGAGGACATCGGCCAAGAGCATCTCAGCAGTCAGAGCAGGGATGTAAGCAGCCAGTCTCTACATTTGCACCACGTAGGAGTAGTATAAAAGGGGGGATAAGGCTTTGTAGTTGCACAAGGGTATGTACGTGGCTGTATAAGAAAGTGTTGTTAAGTATCTGTTGTTTCGTTAGGTGACATAAATATTATTATTTTATTCCACGTTCCTGTCTTCTCCATTCTTGGGTGCTGGGTGCTATGGCAAAATACATTTTAACTTGTTTCATGATGAATGGGAAGACATGAATTCATGGGGACCAATGGGTGGATGTGCAAGGGGTGTTTGGTTGTTTGCAGGACTGCTTTGTGCCAGTGGCATTGGGGTGGGGGGAGCAAGAAGATAGGTCATTGCATGTATTTGTGACATGGGTCCATTGGTGCAACCTTAGTGAACTTTGCATTAATAAGGGCATCCCTGGCAGCAATGTGAGCTGCTGGGAGTGCATTGCCCTCATCAGGGAGCTTGAACTGCCACAGGACAAAAGCATCATGGCAGCTCCTGGAAATAGGGCATACAGCATAAAGATCTTTTTGTGGTTGCACACCAGCTGCACATTGATGGAGTGGAAGCCTTTGCGGTTGACGAATACTACCGGTTGATCTGGGAGTGCCCTTATTACCACCTGTGTGCAGGCAAAGTTGACATAATTGCCGGCCCTGGCAAAGAAGCCATCAGTCACCTGTCCTTTGCATTTGTGGGCCACCAACTGGGAGATCCTGGCTATGTCTCCAGCAGAGCCTTGGAAGGATCTGAAGGCAAATAAGTTGAGGGTGGTGGTGACTTTGACAGCCACTGGTAACTCGTGACCACCAGGTCCAGCAGGCAGCAGATCTTCTTCTGGGAGGCTGCAGATGTCTGCCACCACCTGACATGACAACATGAGCCTTCTGAAATACTGCTGTTCAGACATGTCAAGGAAACTCAGCCTCTACCTGTACACCTTGTTTCGCGGGTAATGCCTTCTGCGAACTGCACCCCTCTGCTGCTGATCTCTCTGTTACTCCCATTTCTGCTGCTCCCCTCTCTGCAGCTAGCCTCTCTGCTGCTGATTTCTCTGCTGTCCAGCTGCAGATCTCTGAACAGCAGGCTGGTGCTAGTGCTGGTGGTGGTCATATTGGTCCTCCTCCGAGGTCCAATCTAAGGCAGCCACAGCACCACCCATCCTGATGTGATTGAGAAAACCTCCAATGTGTAGAAAGTAACCTCTCAGCAAAAGTACTGTAAACAAACCCTTTCCCACTAATAGGGAAGAAAGCAGCTGTAAGCTCTGAGGGCTGGATTTTGTCAATGGGGAGCTTTTGGAGGCGGGACTCCCACTTGTCGGATTTCAGTCCCACCTCCATCAACTTCTGGCCAACTCACGCTATTTTCCCTTGATTGACCTTATTAAGCCCGCCCAGCGGGTTTAACAGGCCAATTAAGGGAAAGCCTGTTACAGAGAGCGCCAGCGTATGACGTTTCATCTGTCAAAAAATTTTGTCAGCTAATTGTCATTGTTTGACAGCTCTGTGAAGCTGTCAAACAGTGACATTCTCTGTAGTTTGATGAGTTCTTGAATTCAAGACCTCATCAAACCTCTTTCTTTTGCAGAAATTAGATGGTTGTTGCATTGGAGAATGCAGCGGCCATCTGTCATCTTTACCACGGAGGTGCGAGACTCTCCGCATACCCACCGATTGAAGCCTGCAGGAAGAAACAAAGGTATGTAAACTTTTTCTAACACTTTCCACTCACCTCACATACTCACCTCTCCATCACTTACCTCCACAGCACACTTTTGGACCCCGCAGACCCCCGCAGACCCACTACTCGCCTCGGTGACCTTGGCGGGTTTTGGAGCCGTCGGGAAGCCCGCACTTGTGTGGGTAAAATGGGGATATTCCTCGGTTAACAGGCAGTTAAGTGGCACTAATCCCCTTCCTGCCTCCAAGGAGACGGGACCCGGCGCGGGACGGCTTCCCGCCTCCTGGCAAGATGGCACGGAGGTGGGTTGGGCACCCGCCCCCAAATTCTGCCATTTTCCCGGCAGTCTCGCCTCCAAACCTGCCTCCCCAGGACTGCCAAAATCCAGCCCTGACTGTTTATTGCAGTATTTCCTTGAATTTTATTCAGCCCCCTGAATTGCCACTGTGGTCTCGCCTTGCCTTCACTGGCGAGTTTCAGGAAGCCTGGGAAGCCCATGGTTGCGCTGTTAAATTTGAAAATGAGTTGAAATATCGCGCTAATTGAGTGATTAACATATGTTAATGGGCAACCCGCCTCCCCAAGCAAGCAGCCTAATACGCTCGAGTTAAAGCCGGAAGTCGGCAGGTTGGAGCTGGCTTCCCGACACACTCACATTTTTGCCAGTTTTAACCCACCATCCGCCCCCAAACACACATGCTTCTCCAGGTTTAAATGCCCCTCGTTAACTCGGTTTCTCTCTCCACAGTTGTTGCCTAACTTGCTGAGTATTTCCAACATTTTCTGTATATATTTGATGGAGTTTGGCATCTTCTGAGTGAATTTAATTAGGTCAAATAATAATCTCTTGAAATTGTCAGCATTTAGTATTGCAGTCATTCATTCTAAGCTTTATTGTTGCATAACCACTATGAATGGCTATGCCAGATGTGGCTGTCTGGGTGTGAAGATAATTTCAATGAACAGATACCTTTCACTGCTTTATTGCTTAAATTTATGATTTCAATATATAATATATCCAATAATTATTAAATCATTTATGAATACAATTGCTACTTTTCAATTTATATTTTTCTGATAAGCTTTTTTAATATGATTTCCATCAAGTAAATTGCTTTCAATGCTTAATTTTGTTTTAGTTCAATACAAACACATAAAACCATCTTGTAATGGACTGATGTGTGTTGAATTGTATTGTCTGGCTTAACAAATGTTAGTTATAACTAGGGAAGGGACTGTCAATAACAATCTAATTGGAGCGCTTGTTAGGTCTTTAGAATGTACCTGCGTAGACAATCATTGTTTTAAAAAAAAATCTGAATAATTTCGGATGTAAAATATTTAGCCATGAACCAAGTGCACAAAACATAGGGTTTATCTCTTACCCTTCTGTCCGATGGAGGGTACAAACACGAAACATTAGAAATTGCCTTTTTCCTTTAGTAGCTGAGTGACATCCTTTGTATTTCCAGCATTTCTTATTATTATTGCACAAACTACTGGTTATAGATGAAGTAGCACCACAGACATAAGAACATAAGAAATAGGAGCAGGAGTAGGCCATTTGGCCCTTTGAGCCTGCTTCGCCATTCAATAAGATCATGGCTGATCTTCTACCTCGATTCCACCTTCCCGCACTATCACCATATCCCTTGATTCCCTTAATATCCAAAAAGCTATCGATCACTGTCTCGAATACACTCAATGACTGAGCATCCACAGTCCTCTGGGGTAGAGAATTCTAAAGATTCTCAACCCTTTGAGTGAAGAAATTTCTTCTCATCTCAATCCTAAATGGTCAATCCCTTATTCTGAGATTGTGACCTCTAGTTCTGGACTCCCTAGCAAAGGGAAACATCCTCCCAGCATCTACCCTGTCAAGCCTTGTAAGAAATTTGAACTCACGTCTCTGGATCATTAGTCCAGCTCTACTGGATTACTAGCCTGGTAACATTACCACTATGCTACCATCTGTTAAGTATGTGTATTGTATTGAACAATTAACACAAAGACTTAAACGTATAACTCAAACAGGTCTTTACTGGTTGGAGGTAGGGACTATACATAGGTCTTTACTTCATGCCCACAGGCGGGAACTGAGGGGGATCAGTACCCACAGTACTATTTATACCCCTATGGCCAGGAGTGGTACTGCGTATCACTACGCCCAACAAGTAGTGCAGTCCTGTCCATAGGTTCAAAGTAGCACACATATTACATACACAACATTCCTCCCTTCCTAGCTTTACAGTCATCTCCCCATTTAACATAACGTAATAACATATATACATATATAACTTCAGGTTTACATAACAGAATAACATAGATAACTTCATGTCAAAACAGATCACAGATTCAGTCTCTGCGGAAAACAGTTCACAGATTCAATCTCTGTGGTGGAGTCGGTTCACGTTGCTGGAGTGACTCATTCAATAGTCCTTCCATGGATTTAACAGTTTGAACTTCCGAACTGAATTGGCTCCGTTCGGAGGGACCACGTGTGTGATCTGGTAGAGGTAATAATGGTTCAGATGGGTCATCTTCTGTTTCGACTTTTCCTTTTCTGCTTCTTGGAGACTCTCTGGGCTCCACTGTCAGCTGCCAGCTGCATGCGCAGTTCCTCCTTCTCTCCCTCCTTTTTCCGTAGTAGAGCCACCTTCTCCCGATGTTCTGTAGACTTTCGGTGCTCCTCCATGATTTCTGTATGGTGGGAGTCGAAGTTACAAGTTGGGCAGGACAGGACATAGTAATATTCGGTGTCGTCCTGATCTAGGCCAGCGAGAGGGTCTTCTATTTCCTCCATACCCAGCTGGGCGTTAGCCAGCTTTTGTTCCAAGTCCAGACATCTTTCCTGAAGAGACTTCTTCATGCGTACCTCTTCATCCAGCTTTTTCTGGGCTTTCAGCAAGTCGTTTACTAATGATCTCATTTGAGATTTTACTACTTCAACTTCTTTTGGAGATTGATTGATCGGACTATTCAATCCCTCTACCGGAGCAGCTGTTTCAGCGGTCTGTTGTTCTACGTTGACGTGAGTCAGCGTACTTTTGGCATCCAAGGGCTGCTCTGTTGCAGTCATCTCAGTCTGTGTTGCCACCTCAGCTCTTCCAATAACCTTTGATAGCTCCGAACCCCTTTCCTTTGAATATTGAAGTTCGTGTTCAAGTTTTTCCCATTTCAGAGTCCTGTCCTTCAGCATATGCAGGAGTTGGCTGACCGTTAACTCCTCTGACATCAGACGTTTTGTGTGCTCCTGCTCCATTTTCTCCATCAGCTGCTTCTGTTGTCTTTCCAGATTCTCCAACTCTATATCAAAGAACTCTTTCGTTGCATTCAACTCTTGCTCACAACGGCGAAGCATTTGTTCTAATTGCTGTTGTAGTTTGAAATGGAGTTGAGTTCGAGCCCGGTGTCCCTCAGAAATGGGCACATCAGTAGACTTGCCAGACTCAGAATCCACAGTTAAACTATGTTGTTGTTGCTCAGTGGAATTCTGTGCTGAAACTTTGTCTTTTGCACCTGAGTTGGGCTTACCATCATCCGTTCCAGAGTCTGGGCCGACTATCTTCACCGAGTTCTCACTCGTTATTGTTTGTAGGAAATGCCAGTCCATATTCATTTTCCTAATCCACTCCCGTCCTAGTAGTGGAGAACCTCCTTCAGATATCACATATAAGTCCATTATTTGACTGTCTTCGCCCTTGTGGACCACTGCAACCTCTATTTTCCCGATGGGGTACACTCTTTGCCCCGTGTATGTTTTCAATATAATCCCCGTATCCTGTAGGGGAACATGTTGGAATAACTTTCCGTAATCTTTCTTATTTATGACCGTCAATGCCGATCCAGTGTCCAATTCCAGTTTTACTTGGACTCCTTCTATCTGAAGAGTGACCCAAATTGTCTGGAGGTCTGCACCCTTACCAGCGTTGAGTACTCTTAAGCTAGCCAGTTCATTACTGCTAGCGTCTGAATCGGACTCCTGTTCGGTCACCTTGTGTACCTTTGCGTATTTTCCTTGCGGTGACTTCTTGTTGCTGGTCTTCTTCCCTGACCTGCATACTCTAGCTATATGTCCAAGCCTACCACAAGTTCTACATTCTTGGTTTTTAAACCAACACTGGTTCTGATCATGTGTTGTCTTTCCACAACGATAACATTTGCCAGAACTCTCACCCAATTTGTGTGCACTGAGCTCCGGTGACCGTAGCTGCATTACTGCCGTGCCTCTCGCTGCGGCTTCGTGTGCTGCTGCCATAGTGACCGCCTTCTCAAGCGTCAGCTCATTCTCCTCGAGCAGTCGCTTTTGTGTATCCTGTTTAAATAAACCACACACAAATTTGTCTCGAAGTGCCTCTGTCAGTCCCGTTCCAAACTGGCAATATTTCGCTAATTTACGCAATTCCAGCAAATAATCAGCATTGCTTTCATGCTGTAGCTGCCTTCTGTCGTAAAATTTAAATCGTTCCGCTAGCATCAGCGGCGTGGGGTTTAGATGATCTTTCAGGACAGTAACAATCTCATCGAACGTCTTATCCGCCGGTTCATCTGGTGATAACAGGTGTTTCAATTGCCCGTATGTCTTCGCACCCATTAAATTTAATAATGTTAGAGCTTTATCTTGGTCATGAATTTTATTGGCCTTACAATAATTTTTTACTCTTTCAACATATATGGCCCAATCTTCGAGGTCACTATCAAAGGTGCTAATATTCCCGTGTTTAGGCATTGTAGATTTGCAATTTCTCAGATTTTATTTTGTTTGCTTGTTATCAAGGATGGCGGCTTCCCGCTCTTGCCGTCGTCCTCCGCCCACAAAATGGCGGTTTTCCCGCTTCTGCCTTCTTCCCCAGCGGTTTTCCCGCGAAAAATGGCGGCTTTCCCGCGCTTCTCGCTCTCCCCGCCCACTTCAATGGCGGTTTTCCCGTGCTTCTCGTCGCTGACTTTCAGCCCGACTGCGGCTCTTATCTCCTGTGCGATCGCTGGTGCGCCGCCCGCCCGAAACGGTTCTCAGCCCTTATCACCGGTGCGATCGCTGGCCCGCTAAGCGCCTCCCGCTTGAAGCGGCTCCCGGCCTCTGGCTCACCCGCTCGGCGGCTCTTGCTCGCTCCCTCCCGGGCTCTGGCTTACCCGCTCGCGCCCTCCCGGGCTCTGGCTTACCCACGAGGTTATGGAGGCTTCAGGGTCCTAATGCCTGTCGCTTCCAGTCGCTGGAAGCTGTCAGGATTTCTGCTGCCCTTCAGTTTTCAGTGGGGTGTTGAGGATTGGAACCTCTCTTCAACGTCCTGTCTTTGGACGAAGCCGCTGTGGAATAACTGCCGCAGGGTTCGAACCGACTCGTCGCCAGTGTTAAGTATGTGTATTGTATTGAACAATTAACACAAAGACTTAAACGTATAACTCAAACAGGTCTTTACTGGTTGGAGGTAGGGACTATACATAGGTCTTTACTTCATGCCCACAGGCGGGAACTGAGGGGGATCAGTACCCACAGTACTATTTATACCCCTATGGCCAGGAGTGGTACTGCGTATCACTACGCCCAACAAGTAGTGCAGTCCTGTCCATAGGTTCAAAGTAGCACACATATTACATACACAACACCATCCCCTATATAATTGCTGTAGGACTACTTTACTCTTATACTCCAATTCTTTCGTAATAGAGGCTAACAGACCATTTGCTTTCTTAATTGCTTGCTGTGCCTCCATTTTAACTTTCAGTGATTTGTGTACAAGGACACCCAGGTCCCTCTGAATAACAACATTTCCCAATCTCTCACCATTTAAGTCATTGATATAGATTGTAAATAGCTGGGGCACCAGCACTGATACTTGAGGTACCCCACTAGTTAAAGCTGAAAATGACCCATTTATTCCTAGTCTCTGTTTTATGTACATTAACCAATCCTCAATCCATGCTAATATATCACACCGAATCCCATGACCACTAATTTTGTGTAATAACCTCTTGCAACTTATTGAATGCTATCTGAAAATCCAAATACACCGCATCCACTGGTTCCCTCTTATCTACCCTGCTAGTTGCAACCTCAAAAAACGCAATTAGATTTGTCAAACACAATTTCCCTTTCGTAAATCCCTGTTGACTCTACCCAATCATATTATGATTTTCTAAGTAGCCCTGTTAGCACGTCCCTATTAATAGATTCTAGCATTTTCCCTACTACTGATGTCAGACTCACTGGCCTATAGCTCCCTATTTTCTCTCTCCCTCCTTTCTTGAATAGCAGGGTTACATTTGCTACCATGGGCGTGTGTGCTGTGAGGAGGATGTCGAGAAACTCCAGTATGATTTGGACAGGTTGGGTGACTGGGCAGATGCATGGCAGATGCAGTATAACGTGGATAAATGCGAGGTTATCCACTTTGGTGGCAAAAAAAGGAAGGCAGATTATTATCTGAACGGCAATAGATTGGGAGAAGGGGAAGTGCAACGAGACCTGGGTGTCCTTGTGCACCAGTCGCTGAAGGTAAGCATGCAAGTGCAGCAAACGGTTAAGAAGGTAAATGGTATGTTGGCCTTCATAGCAAGAGGATTCGAGTACAGGAGCAAGGATGTCTTGCTGCAGTTGTACAGGGCCTTGGTGAGACCACACCTTGAGCATTGTGTGCAGTTTTGGTCACCTTATCTGAGGAAGGATGTTCTTGCCATGGAGGGAGTGCAGCAAAAATTCACCAGGCTGTTACCTGGGATGGCAGGAATGATGTATGAGGAGAGATTGGGTCGATTGGGCTTATATTCGCTGGAGTTTAGAAGAATGACAAGGGATCTCATTGAAACTTATAAAATTCTAACAGGACTAGACAGACTAGATGCAGGAAGGAT
Organism: Somniosus microcephalus; assembly: GCF_052327205.1. NCBI lineage: Eukaryota > Metazoa > Chordata > Chondrichthyes > Squaliformes > Somniosidae > Somniosus > Somniosus microcephalus. Next base: position 136,495,040 of record NC_140995.1, read on the forward strand.
GTTCTCGATGGCGGGGGAAGCCCAGAATCAAGGGTCACAGTCTAAGGATAAGGGGTAAGCCATTTAGGACAGAGATGAGGAGGAATTTCTTCACCCAGAGAGTGGTGAACCTGTGGAATTCTCTACCACAAAAGGCAGTTGAGGCCAATTCATTAAATATATTCAAGAAGGAGTTAGATATATTTCTTAAGGTTAAAGGGATCAAGAGATAGGGGGAGAAAGCAGGGACAGGGTACTGAGTTTGGATGATCAGCCATGATCTCATTAAATGGCGGAGCAGGCTCGAAGGGCCGAATGGCCTACTCCTACTCCTATCTTCTATATTTCTATGTTTCTATGTTTTAATCCACGGGAGTCGTTCTAGAATATAGGGAATTTTGGAAGATCACAACTAATGCATTCGCTATCTCTGTAGCCACCTCTTTTAAAACCCTAGGATGTAGGCCATAAGGTCCAGGGGATTTGTTGGCTTTTAGTCCCATTAATAATCTTCAGTACAATTTCTTTACTAATACTAATTTCTTTAAGTTCCTCATTCTCACTAGACCATTGGTTCCCCAATTTACAGAATTATTTGTGTCTTCTTCAATGAAGGCAGGTACAAAGTATTTGTTTAATGTCTGTGCCATTTCCTTATCCCCCATTATAATTTATCCTGTCTCTGCCTGTAAGGGACCCATATTTACTTTCACTAATCTTTTCCTTTTTACATGCCTATAGCAGCTTTTACAATCTGTTTTTATGGGGGAAAGATTCAGTTGGTTGCGCCACCCGTTAGCGTCTTAAGAGGGCGCTAAGTGGGGCGCAATCCAACTAGCGCCCGGGAGCGGCACTGCCCACGCCTCCCGCCAAATTCAGTGGGAGGTTAGTGGTGGCACTAACCGGTAGCGCCGCGCCGCTGGCGATGACGTCATCGGTGTGCGCAGCGCCCCGCTCACGCCCCAGCGACGATCTTCGGGAGCGCCCCCTGATTTACCGCCGGACGTTATGTCTGAGAGGGTCAGGGTGGCGTACCTGTGGCCAGGGAGGCGCAAATTAAAGGCGAGGTGCGGGGCGGCCATTTTTGTTGTTGGCCGCCTGCCAGCACCTGCCTGCGCTCCCGTCCCCGGCCTCCGGAACCCCGCCTCCCATGGAGTGCCGGCTGCACTCCAAGAGCCCGGCACTTCTCTTGGGTGCCGGGCTCTTTTGCCTGCACTCCCGATCCCCGGGGGCCCAGCTGGGCCCCAGATCGCGCTGCACAAGGCCCCTCCCCTTTAAGAAGGGGAGCAAGGCCTGCAATACCGCAGCGCGCCGTGCCATAGCGTGTGGCGCTGCGGCACGTAGCGCCACGATATTCACTCGCAGCGCCCCAAGAGGGAGACGTGGCACCTCCAGTAGCGCCCCGCTTCCCTTTGGGGCGCAACCGACCAATTTCCGGTGCAGGGGCACTAATTTTTCCAGGGTAGTGCCCCGGCAAAGTTAGCGCCCCTAACGGGGCTATACTGAATTTCTCCCCCTATGTCTCTTGCTAGCTTACTCTCATATTCTATTTTCTCCCTCTTTATCAATTTCTTGGTCCTCCTTTGCTGAATTATAAAATCCTCCCAAACCTCAGGCTTACTACTCCTTTTGGCAACATTATAAGCCTCTTCCTTTAATCCAATGTTATCTTTAACTTCTCTTGTTAGCCATGGTTGGACCATTTTTCCTGTGGGGTTTTTAATTCCTTAAGGGAATGTATATTCATTGTGAATTATTAATTATTTATTTAAATATTTGCCATTGCTTATCTACCATCATATCTTTTAACTAGTTTCCCAACCTAGCTTAGCCAACTCACCTCTCATACCTACTTAGTTTGCTTTGTACAGATTTATGACCCTGGTTTTGTACTTAACTAAACCACTCTCCAACTCAATAAAAAATTATATCATATTATGATCACTGCACCCCAGAGGTTCCTTTACTACAAGGTTATTGATTAACCTTGTATCATTGCACAATACCAGATCTAAAATAACCTGTTCCCTAGTTGGTTCCTTGATATACTGATCTAGAAAACTATCTTGACTGCATTCCATGAACTCGTCCTCTGCACTATTACTGCAAATTTGGTTTGCCCACTCTTTATGAAAATTAAAGTCCCCCATGAAAGCTGTATTAACCCTGTTACATGCACCTCTAATTTTCTGATTTATACTGTGCCGATACTACAACTACTGTTAGGGGCCTATAAACTACTCTCACCAATGTTTTCTGCTCCTTGTTGTTTCATAGCTCCACCCAAAGCAATTCTACATCTTATTTTTCCAAGCTAAAATCCTTTCTCTCTACTGTCTTTATCCCATCATTTATTATCAGAGCTACCCACTCCCACCCACACACTCCCCGACTCCTTTTCCATTCTACTTATCCCTTCTAAAAGTCAAGTATCCTGGAATATTTAGTTCCCAACCTTGGTCACTCTGCAACCATGCATCCATAATGGCTATAAAATTAAACCCATTTATTTGTGCTATTAATTCATCTATTTTGTTGCGAATGCTTTGCACATTTAGGCCTTAAGACAGCAAAATAATTACAGCTACAGTCAAATAATGCCTAACTTACCTATTAAGAAAAGAAAATGAGTGGTTGAAATTACATTCTTGTTATTCTTATGTTATGTTGTTGTTATTCCACTATGTCTTCAGCCAAAATTATAAAGTGGCTGATTTGTGTGTAAAATGGGCACAAAGCATACCAATTTAGCAGTGGGAAGGCTTACACCCACTGCTAAATTTGTGAGGCCCCACTTGTTTAGGCATCCTGGGCGTGTTCAATAGGGGTCAATGGGAAAGCCCTCCAGTGGCTGGAGTTAAACCTGATGAAAAGAAAGATGGTGCTGTTTGTCAGAGGTCAGCCATCACAGCCCCAGGGTAGCGCCCATGGCCCAACCACGTTCAGCTGCATCATCAAGACCTTCCCTCTGTCCTAAGGTCAAGAGCAGAGCTGTTTGCTGATGATTCCATCGGCCGGAATTTTCTGGGGGGTCAGCGGGCAGGTTCGGTGGCGGGTTGGGTGGGGACCCCACTGTCAATCCGCAGCAATGCGCCTTCTCCGATCCGACCCGACCCGCAGAGGTGGCAACCCAATTAAACCAACTCTTGGGTTGCTGACAGACCCTTAATAATGCTTTTAAGCTTACCTTTTAACTTTAACTTCTCGCCCACAGGGTCCACACTGCTCAGGGACCACGTCTGTAAACCTGAGGTGGGAGCTGAATAGCCATTGCTCCAGCTGATTACTTGACAGCTTCAAATGTACAGTGAAAGCTCCGACCTGACAGATCAGCACTTTCCTCAGCCACATGTTGTTTCTCAGTCCATTTCCAGCACAGATTATGCAGGCTTTCCACATTCCACTCTCCATACAATCTTACCTCATTGGAAGAACTCTCTCACCATTGACAGAATGCTTCTGTCATCTCTACTTCACCTGCCATCTACTCCAGCAACATGGGTGCCGCTTATACTGTCTCATCTTGGTCCTCAGAATCCAACCACAATCAGCCCCAACACCAGCAGCACCGGGCACACCAGCAGCACCAACAACAACACCAACCTTCTCTGCAATCACCTGATGCTGCATAGAACAGAGGGCATCAGCACCCAACCACATTGCTGCCTGGGAGGCATGGGATGGCTTCACCATGGCCAGATTTATTTCACTTGACGCTATACACCCTGGCTGCCACATGATGCACCAGGTTGGCACCACCCCACACCAACACCATAAAGCACCCATACAATGTCCAAGCCATTCCTTTCACACTTACCATCATTGCAGGGAGTACCGTTATGTCTCACCAGTCACTGCAACTCACTATTTCACTTCCAAAGGTGTACACAAATGTGTCCAAGAACACAAAATGTTGAAAATAAAGCTTTCAATGTTTGACAGCATATTAACAGAAACTTTACATGAACATTGGATAAAACACCCAAGTGGCTACCCTTGTGTGTTGTTAGTTGATATGATTGGACTAGGATGAGGATGAGTGTGAGGGGTGGCTAGTGAGATGGTGAAGTGATAATGTAGATAGAGAGGGATGGGTGGAGGTACAAGGTAAGTTGGTATGAGTAAGGATGTGCAGGAGTAGGGTAGGGAAGGCAGAGTGATGGGGATGTGATGAGAGGAAAAAGCAGGATGAGGTTTAATGTGGCTTTGTACTAACATTCCCTGATCTAATGAGGTCATTGAAAGGTTTGCACCACTGCACCCAGGTCCTCCTGACCACATCCCTGTTTGTGCCCTCCTCTGCAATGTGCAACCAGTCTGTGTTGTTCTCCTGGGGAGGTCTCCTCTGCCCATCAGAAGGGAATAAGAACTCCATGCGTGCTCTGACTCCCTCCATAAGCATATGGAAGGAATCAAGGGAGAGCCTGGGTACAGCCCTGTGCCTTTGTGCAGTGCTTGTCAGTGTTTGCAGCACCTCAATGCTATAGAACACTGACAGCACAAATGTCAAAAGAAAGTTGCCCATGGTCCATTTAAGGAAATCGGCCGGTGACACATCATGAATGATGTCACCAGACCCGCTTCATCTAATTGTGCTGGGAAACGTGCTGGATGGGCTTAACAAACCCCATCAATGTAAATTAATTTTCCAGAGCGGGATAGAGCCAGCAGCGGGGCCGCAACCCACCACTGACGTCGCTGCCCCGGAACCGCTCCATTCAGAACTCCTGTGATAATGAAGCGGCCCATGGCAACCTGCAGTAAACACAGAAACATAGAAGATAGGAGCAGGAGTAGGCCATTCAGCCCCTCGAGCCTGCTCCGCCATTCAATGCGATCATGGCTGATCATCCAAATTCAGTACCTGGTCCCTGCCTTCTCCACATACCCCTTGATCCCTTTAGCCATAAGAAATATATCCAACTCCTTCTTGAATATATTTAATGAATTGGCCTCTACTGCCTTCTGTGGTAGAGAATTCCACAGGTTCACCACTCTCTAGGTGAAGAAATTCCTCCTCATTTCTGTCCTAAATGGCCTACCCATTATTCTTAGACTGTGACCCCTGGTTCTGAACTCCCCGACCATCAGGAACATCCTTCCTGCATCTAGTCTGGCCAGTCCTGTCAGAATTTTGTAAGTTTCAATGAGATCCCCTCTCATTCTTCTAAACTCCAGCGAGTACAAGCCCAATCGACCCAATCTCTCCTCATACGCCATTCCTGTCATCCCAGGTATCAGCCTGGTGAATCTTCGCTGAATTCCTTCCATGGCAAGAACATCCTTCTTCAGATAAGGTGACCAAAACTGCACACAATACTCAAGATGTGGTCTCACCAAGGCCCTGTACAACTGCAGCAAGACATCCTTGTTCCTGTACTCAAACCCTCTCGCTGCGAAGGCCAACATACCATTTGCCTTCTTAACCACCTGCTGCACCTGCATGCTTACCTTCAGCGACTGGTGCACAAGGACACCCAGGTCTCGTTGCACTTCCCCTTCTCCCAATCTATTGCCATTCAGATAATAATCTGCCTTCCTGTTTTTGCCACCAAAGTGGATAACCTCACATTTATCCACGTTATATTGCATCTGCCATGCTTCTGCCCAATCACCCAACCTGTCCAAATCATACTGGAGTTTCTCAGCATCCTCCTCACAGCACACACACCCACCCAGCTTTGTGTTGTCTGCAAATTTGGAGATATTACATCTAGTTCCCTCATCCAGATCATTAATATATATTGTGAATAGCTGGGGTCCAAGGACCGATCCCTGCGGCACCCCACTAGTCACTGCCTGCCACTCGGAAAAAGACCCGTTTATTCCAACTCTTTGCTTCCTGTCTGCCAACCAGTTCTCTATCCAAGTCAGTACCTTGCCCCCAATCCCATGTGCCTTAACTTTACACGCTAATCTCTTATGCGGGACTTTATCGAAAGCCTTCTGAAAGTCCAAATACACCACTTCCACTGGTTCTCCCTGATCTATTCTACCAGTTACATCCTCAAAAAATTCCAGTAGATTAGTCAAGCACGATTTACCTTTTGTAAATCCATGTTGACTTTGTCCGATCCTGTCACTGCTTTCCAAGTGCTCTGCTATTACATCTTTTATAATGGACTCTAGCATTTTCCCCACTACCGATGTCAGGCTTACCGGTCTGTAATTCCCCATTTTCTCTCTACCACCTTTTTTGAATAGTGGGGTAACATTAGCTACCCTCCAATCCATGGGTACTGTTCCAGATTCCATCGAATGTTGGAAGATGATCAGCAATGCATCTACTATTTCTAGGGCCACTTCCTTAAGTACCCTAGGATGTAGATTATCAGGCCCTGGGGATTTATCGGCCTTCAATCCCATCAATTTCCCTAACACCATTTCCCTACAAATACTGATTTCATTCAGTTCCTCCCTCCCATTAGACCCTATGTTCCCCGACATCTCTGGGAGGTTATTTGTGTCCTCCTTTGTGAAGACAGAACCAAAATATGTATTTAATTGGTCTGCCATTTCTTTGTTCCCCATTATAAATTCCCCTGATTCCGACTGCAAGGGACCTATGCTTGACTTCACCAATCTTTTTCTCTTCACATATCTATAAAAGCTTTTACAGTCAGTTTTTATGTTCCCTGATAGCTTACTCTCATATTCTATTTTCCCCTTCTTAATTAATCCCTTTTTCCTCCTTTGTTGAATCCTAAATTGCTCCCAATCCTCAGGTTTACTGCTTTCCTGGCCAATTTATATGTCCTCTCCTTGGATCTTATGCTATCCAGTAGGATCTGGATAACATCCAGGCTTGAGCTGAAAAGTGGCAGATAACATTAATGTCTTTTGAAGTGTAGTTACTGTTATAATGTAGGAAACACGGCAACCAATTTGCGCATAGCAAGCTCCCACAAACAGCAAAGTGATAATGACCAGATAGTCTGTTTTTAGGTGTTGGTTGAGGGATAAATATTGATCAGGACACCGGGGATAACTCTCCTACTCTTCTTTGAATTAGTGCCATGAGATCTTTTATATCCACCTGAGAGGGCAGATGGGGCATCCATTTAACATCTCATCCTAAAGACAGAACCTCCAATAATGTAGCACTCTCAGCACACTGCACTGGAGCATCAGCCTGGACTTTGTGCTCAAGTTCCTGGAGCGGGACTTGAACCCACAACCTTCTGACGCAGAGACAAGCATGCTGCCAACTGAGCCACGGCTGACAAGTGTGGTAATTTTAATAATTTATTAGGTGTTCTAATTATAAAATACTTATTAAAATGAATTTGAAATCTTTAAAAAAAACTATCAAATCTATCAGCAAAAAAATTAAAACATTCTTTCGTCTCTTGTTAAACTGCAGACAGGCGTCCAGGACATAAATACATTACTGGTTTAACTATTCCCCTTAGGCTCGCCAACAGGTGGTTTACATTTCGCTATAAGTAACAGATATGTGATGCGAAATGGAAAATTTTGTTGAAACTTTCCATTACAAAAATATTGGTTCAATCTTTAAATCAACAGTTTTATTTAAAAATATGAAAAAGAGTGTCAACTAATTACATCTTTTATAGTTCTATTTCTTGTGCTGATTATGTGTCATGTTGAATTAATTTCAGCTGTTTCAAGTCTAAAATAAATGTTTAACAACATGTGTAATTTGTACTGGCAAACATCTCACATGAAACTGGAATTGTTAATTATTGACTAGAATAATGCTTACAAAGCATAATATATAAAACTCAAAACAGATGTGGAATATATCCAGTGGCTGCAGGTTATATTGCATTTATGGCAGTAGTATAGTCCATTGGAGCCCCAACGCACTGTGGGGTAGATCTTGACTTTGTGCGATAGTGTAATATGGGTGATAGTGACTTGGTAGACCATTTTACATAGAATTATAGAATCATAGGGTTGAATATTAACTTGGAGAAGCGCGAAATTGACATTGTGTCGAAAAGCTGGCTCTAACCCGCCGACTTCCGCATTTCACTCCAGTGCGTTAGACTCCATGCGTCCAACCCCCTCAGGACATGCGGGTTTTCAATTACATATGATAATTGCTCAATTAGACCGATATTGACATATTTTGCAATTTTTTACAATTTGACTTTGGGTCAACGGGTTTCCCAGGCTTCCCGGAACTCGACAGTGAAAGCAAGTCGAGAACACATCAGCAATTGAGGGTGCTGAAGCAATCTCAGGGAAATATGCCAATAAGTACTCAGTATTCACAGCTGCTTTCTTACCTGCTTGTGACAAAGGGTTTGTTCACAGTACTTGTGATGAGAGGTTACTTTACACACTTTGGAGGTGTCATCTACACTTTGGAAGTTTGGAGGACAAATTTGCACTTTGGAGTGCTGATCTATCAGATCAGCATGGGTGCTGCTTATGCTGCTTTTGATTGGACCTCAGATGAGGAACAAGATGACCAACAGCACCAGCAACACCAGCAACAGCCTGCTGCTCACAGACCTGCAGCTCCACAGGAGAGAGGGGATCAGCAGAGAGGTGCAGCTCGCAGGAGGCCATACCCAACACACAGGGTCTACAGGCAGAGGACAAGCTTCTTCGACATGTCTGAACACCAGTGTCTCAGGAGGCTCAGGGCATCGCGTCAGGTGGTGACAGACATTTGCAGCCTGATGGAACAAGACTTGCTGCCAACTGGACCTGGTGGCCATGCTTTACCAGTGACTGTCAAAGTCACCACTGCCCTCAACTTTTTTGCCTCTGGATCCTTCCAGGGCTTTGCTGGAGACTTTTGTAGGATGTCGCAGTTGGCAGCACACGCATAAGACAGGTGAATGATTGCTTGTTTGCCAGGGCCGCCAATTATGTCAACTTTGCCTGCGATGACGCCAGTCAAAATGAGCGGGCGCTCGGCTTTGCAGCGCTGGCTGGCTTCCCACTGGTGCAGGGCATCATCCACTGCACACATGCAGCAATTAAGGCATCTCCAGATCACCCAGGAATATTCATCAGCCGCAAGGGCTTCCACTCCATCAATGTGCAGCTTGTCTGCAACCACAAAAATATCTTTAGACAGGTGTGCGCAACATTCCTGGCAGCTGCCATGATGCTTTCGTCCTGCGGCAGTCCACCCTGCCTGATCTCTTTGCACCAGGAAGCAGAGATACCGGCTGGCTGCTCGGAGATAAGGGATACCCACTTCAAACTTGGCCGATGACACCTCTCAGAAATCCGAGGAATGAGGCCCAGCAGCGATACAATGAATGCCATATCACCACCAGTTCTGTCATCAAACAAGCCATCGGCATGCTGAAAATGCGCTTCAGGTGCCTGAACAGATCTGGAGGTGACCTTCAGTATGCACCAGCCAGGGTCTCCAGCGTGGTCGTGGTTTGCTACGCTCTGCACAACATTGTGCAGCAGCGAGGTTTGGACCTGCAGGAGGAACAAGGCACAGAGTACAGAGCCTCTTCAGATGATTCCAAGGAGAAGGAGGAGGGTGAACATGAGGAGGAGGAAGATGAGGAGGCGGAAGATGATGTGGGCAATGCACCACCAGCGACACACATTGCTGCCTGGGATGCCCTGATTATTGTGAGGTTCACTTAGGTTCCACCAGTGCACTCATCTAACAAACACATGCAAAAGCCACTTTTGCACTCGCTGCCGCCCCCCCCCCCTCCACCCCACCACCAATCCCAATGCCACTAACACAAAGCAGTCCGGCAAACAACCAAGCCTCCCTTCCACAGCCCCCCCACTGCTCAGCATTGGATCCAGGAGCGTGGCACCACACGCCTGCTACTGACCTCATGGACAAACTGCAACAGTGCCTTCTTTGTGTCTGCAGCAGACTGCTTCCTCCCATCACTAGGGAACAGCATCTCCCTCCAGGTCCTTACAGAGCCCAGCAGTACATCCAAGGAGGCATTGCTGAAGCGGGGCACAGCCTTTGCCTGTGTCGATTCCATTCCAATAAGTCTCTGTCTTTCCATCACAATTCCAAACTCCTTCAACTTGTGTGTTTGGAGTTCCCTTTAAATACTGGAGTTGAAATCGTTATGCGGGCCGTCATCACCCCGCTAACACTAATTGGATGGGAAACAAGGAAGTAAAATGATAATGAGGTGGCTGAGTTAAAAAGCCACTAACAGATGCCCTGCACTTACTTCCGGGTTCGGCACCCCCGGAATTGGTCCCAACCCTGTTCAGGTGCAACCCGTTCATCTTGAACAGGTCCCTTCTGCCCCAGAACTGATCCCAATGCCCCAGGAATCTGAAGCCCTCCCTCCTGCACCATTTCTCTAGCCATGCATTAACCTTCTTTATCTGGCCGTTCCTGTACTCATGAGCACGTGGCTGTTCCTGTACTCACGAGCACGTGGCTCTGGGAGTAATCCTGAGATAACCACCTTTGAGGTCCTGGTCCTTAGTCTCTTCTCTAGCTCCTGAAATTCTGGCTGTAGGACCTCAACCATTTTCCTTCCTATGTCATTGGTTCCAACATTGACCATGACTTCTGGCTGTTCCTTTCTTCCCGCAGAATTTTCTGCACCCGTTCCGTGACATCCTTTACCCTGGCACCAGGGAGGCAACACACCATGTGAGACTCATGTCAGTGATTTCAGAAATGCCTGTCTATCCCCCAAATAAAAATTGGAAGAGATGTAAAACGGGCTGCTGACTCGCTATCACCTGTTTTACACTGTCGCACAAAGTCAAAATCTACCAATGTGCCTCAAAGTGGTAGGATGTGGGTTTGTACCCTTGATCTTACCCCATGGGGAGTTTATGATCTCAGCCTTGTCATCTTGGGGAAGCAGGTGACAGGTGTTCCCTCACAGGGCTGATGGAAAAACCTAGACAGGGCCACGGAAGGTGAGCCTCACATACCTGTATCAGCCAGTTTCAAGCAGCATTGACGAAGGGCTTTAAGGAGGTCACCTTGTTGTTCTTGTGGACAAAAAAAAGTTCCGATAAAGAAGGAAATAAATCAAGAGTGTTCTCCCCAAAATACTATAGCTATTAATTGTAGGAATGTAAGGTACATTTTCTCAGTCTAACTCCTTTAGTATTATGCATGCACCTTTTAGGATCTATTAGCCAAAGGTGCAGTATATGTCTTAAATGAGAAAATCCTTATAATTTATGAACAACAAACTCATTACACAACATACTTACACAATCCAAACTGGTGAGATGAATTCCAGTAAAATGTACCCCAACCTATCGAAAAAAGGGTGTACAGACTACTTCAGCCCCACCTGTGTGTAGTTTCAAAAGTATCCTGCAAGTAATTCCTCTTCTGTAGGAGAAAGCTTTGTTTATTAAATTCACTTTCTCTGCCACAGAGGTCCTGTATTTAAGGCTTCCCTCATGTCTGGCGAGTCCACTAGAGTTGCTCCAATGAAGTCAGTACATCCTGGAGTAGCCTCCGACATAAGGGGATAGATTTTCACAATCGAGCAGCCAACTGACGGAGCACAGTGGCCGACTGCCCAATCCCTCCGGTGGAGGTCCAGTCCATTTTGAGGGCAGGGCCTCTTTGGTATGCAGCTGGTGAGGTGCGGGCGCCAAATATTTCCTACGTGCTACAAACAATTTATCCAAAGTAGACTGACTAATACAAGTCAGCAATTCAGTCTAGTACTCGTGAGAAAACTGACAGCACCGTATCAGCTGCTGTTGTGTGTGACAGTGTTTCACCTACTTGTTCCAGTAACACAGCCTTGGTAAGTCTTAAGTACTAGGAACCTGATATCAAATGGAGGATCAAAAAGGGAAAGGGAAACAGAAATGTGTAAAGACCATTCAGCTGATGTAGCTTTCTAGATTTCACCCTTTAAAGTAGTTTTGAAATCATTTATCCATTTGTATCAGCAAGTACACTCCTAGCATATCCACATACACTTTTAACTGCTGCTTAAGAGAATGTTCAAATTATGTAAGGACTTTTCTTCATTCATTTCAATGAGACAATTGTAGCCAGTTCCTGCAGCAAGAACGCATTCAACTTAAATGGTACCAACATTAAAGGGTCAAACAGCTGGACTGTAAAGGAAGTTTTGTGAAATTGACCAATCATAAGAAACTGAACTTCGTATCCTAGCATCACCTGAGGAACCAATGAGACTTTTAAAAGGAATTTGTAATACACGCTCTGGATTAAACAGGATGAGAACCACAGACATGACTCCTTTTACTTCATGAATATGCTAACCAAGGAAGTGGCTGGAACAATCAAACCACACAATGGCATGTGTTTGTGTAAATTCAACTGACTATCCTGTCCAGTGAAACTCCTTGGTCCAGCTGTTAACCAGACTTACAATTGGTTCCACCGAGTCTGGAACGGCTCCCTCATCTTTTGGAAATGTTAATGCCAGGATTGTCGTTGGATTGAAACCCATTCACTAACCTTTCAGACCGATGATAAGCAAGGAAGTGTCTAATCAAGACATCTCTTTGTGTGATAATGGTCGAACATCAAACAGGATGAAGACATTTCTTTTTGTATTATATGGTTTGAAATCAAACAGAATGGCAGAAAGACGAGATTAAGATGGTTCATGTTAGATCCGTGATTCTGAGAGTATGATGTTTTTCAATAACCACACGGATGCTGTAACTTAACAATCAACAGGTATTTACTGGAGTAGGGTAGTCTCAAGACTGGGGGTACAGAGGCATGCTCAAGGCTTATATACAGGTGTGGTCACTGCCGGTACTACAGTATACAAGAGCTGTAAAAGTAGTTCCCTCTTAAAGGTACATACACTACAGTTCAATCAAAAGGAGAAGGGTTTGCGTCAATTGTCACAGGTTTTGATCTTTTGTATTATAAAAGGGTGTGTTTGGAAACAGAGGGTAGCAACTTGCAAGGAAACTGCGTATGGTTTGATCACCTGTACAGATGGAAACAGACTCCTCCACTTGATCGCCGGGGTGAGTGGTGTTTGAAATTAAACAGTTAAAGGGAACGGTGTATGTTAGTATTGTTTGGAGTTATAAGGGAACAGTGCATTGACATTTGTATGTTATTCGTAGTACTATAAATAGTTAGACATACTGAGTTTGTGAGCCTTGACCATTTTACTCCACCCGGAAGGGGTTCAAGTCGGATTCTGAAATTATAAGATGGGAGGTGCGGGTTCACCTACCTACACAGTCTTAATAACAGCAAGCTCATTAATCCTGGGAAAAAGGCTTTCCTTCTGCTTTGAGGCACAGGTTGTTTTAGAAGAATGCACCTTCACTCAGCGCTTCCTCAACGGAGGCATACACCAGAAGCATGGGAGCCATTTATTTCCTGCCCATCTGGGCATTAGAGGAGCTCGAGCACCAGCCGCGGCAGCAGCAGTGCCAGGAACAACAGCAGCACCAGCAACAGCAGCAGCAGCAGGAGCGCCAGGCTGCTGCTCACCCACCTGAGGCTGCACAGGCCAGAAGGGGCCAGCGCCTGGAAGCCTGTCGGCGCAGGAGATACCCCCCAAACAGGGTCTACAGACGCAGGGTCAGCTATCTCAACATGTCTGAGCAGCAGTGCCAAAGGCAGCTCCGACTTTCATGAGAGGTAGTGACTGATATCTGCGCAACGCTACACCAAGACCTGCTGCCCAGAGGACCAGGTGGACAAGCATTACCAGTGGCCGTCAAAGTCACCACCGCACTCAACTTTTTTGCCTCAGGCTCATTCCAGGGATCAGCAGCAGACATCAGCGGCATCTCCCAGGCGGCCGCACGCACTTGCATCACGCAGGTAACCGATGCCCTCTTTGCCCTCGCGCACAATCACATCCATTTCACCAAGGATCAAGCAAGTTTCACGGCATGAGCAGTTGGATTAGCTCATCTGGCAGGCTTTACAAGGATGCAGGGCGTCGTTGACTGCATACATGTGGCCCTTAGGGCACCCCATCGCAATCCAGGTATTTTTGTCAACCGCAAGGGCTTCCACTCCCTCAACGTTCAGCTGGTGTGTGACCACAAGAAGGAGATTTTGCATGTTTGTGCCATGTACCCTGGCTGCTGCCATGACTCCTTCATACTGCACCAGTCTAGTGTGCCTCCACTATTCAGTCCACCAGACCAACTTAACGGATGGCTACTTGGAGACAAGGGCTATCCCCTGAGGACGTGGCTGATGAAGCCATTGAGGAGGCCAGCCAAAGAAGCTGAGGAGCGCTACAACTCCAGCCACATTTCCACCAGATCCATTATCGAACAAACCATCGGTTTGCTGAAGATGCGCTTCAGATGCCTGGATAGATCAGGTGGAGCCCTGCAGTACTCAGCAGCCAGGGTCTCCAGAATCATCGTGGTTTGCTGTGTACTTCACAACATGGCACAGCATCGTGGCTTGCAGATTCCTGAGGACCAAGTGGCTCCTCACATATCCTCCTCAGATGAGGAAGAGGAGGAGGAGGAGGGTGAAAACGAACATCCTGCAGAGGCCCATCAACCAGCGGCAGCATTACGAGAGAATATTGCTGCCTGGGATGCAAGGCACACACTCATCCTGGCCAGATTTGCTTAGCCTAGTCAAGCAAACTCTTTTGCCTTGCAGCTTTTTACCGGAGCATCGACAATGGTCAAGACCCTGTGGATTCCTAGCTATTTGACCAGCATACTGACAATTGCAAGTACAGAAAACTTTGGTTTATCCGGAGGTTGTATGTCAGGAAACCTCGATCTACCGGCAGAAATCAGGAGCCGTTTTGTTAGGTTTTTTTTCTTCTCGTGGCTTTTTTTTCAACAGTCAGGCTCTGGAAAGTCTCTCTGAAGCTGTTGCTAAGCTACAGAGACGCTTCCAAGGTACGGGCTGACTGTTTAGAAGCTGTTGCTAAGCAACAGCGTTTGTTGTCAGATACGGAGATGAAAACCTCCGTATGCTTCAACATTAACGCTGGTATGTCCGGCAGTTTTGATAGATCAGCAACAGCTCAGTCCCGTCGGTGCTGGATATAACAAAGTTTCCTCTAATCCTAAGCCCTCAATGTGAAAGTCCCATTTGCAAAATGACACACGCCACAACTACAGCAGTAACCATTAGATTTTTTTATTAACATTATTAATCTGATGGCTTTTTCTAACAATACATCAAATTTCACCCTAGTGACTACCCTTGTGACTACTTGTGCTTTATCTTCCTCTTACGCGTGCTCCTACGTGGTGCTTCCCCTCTGGCTTCAGCAGATGTGGAGGCCTCTTGCTCACTTTCCTGCTGCTCCTGTCTTGACACCTTTGGTGGGCATCCTCTGGGGTTGTGAGCCTGTGAGGGCTCGTCAACAGTCTGCTGCTCCTGCGGCTGTGCAGGGGTTGAGACCTCTATCTCACTTGGGTGTGGACTCCGGTGGGGTTCTGCAGTGGCATGGAAGTGTGAGCGCTTGGAGAGGAACCCCCACTTCCTTGAGGTCTGCCACCAACCTCCCTCTCATGGGTCAGGTCCCCCTCCGTGCCTGCAAGTGGCTGAAGAGCACCTTGCTGCACATCAGAGGGGCCATGGGGACCCGTATCTGCAATGTCAGTCCTACTCAGAAGGACTTCCATGAAGGTTTGGTTTCTCTGTTCAATAGATGCCCATCGCTCCTCAAGAGATGTCATTCTATTCTGAACAATGGCCATGTTTTCCATACCCTGGCGACTAAGCTCCTCCATGGCCGTAGCCCTCCTCTCCTCTACCGTAGCCATCCTCTCCTGTATGGTAGCCAGCCTTACCACAGAGGTAGCAATCATTTCCACGGAGGTAGCCATCCTTTCCGTGTTGATGCATTCATGCGCCAATGACTCCACAAAGGCTCTGCTCATGTTGGCTATGGATTCCTCCATTCACTCCACACTCGCAGTGACCCTAGAGACAAAACCTGCCAGAGACTCCTGCATCTGTGCCTGGAGCTCCATTACCTCTGATCTTATGGATGGACCCAGAGGCAGAGGGTCGACATGCTGCTGAGCCGAGCTGGCAGAGTCCTGCGCCCTCCGACTAGGACTCTCCACTGCTGTCCCTGTCTCCACAATCTGCTGATGCTCACTTGTGAGCTATGATATACCAGGTGACAACACTACTCTATGTCCCGAAGGTCCCACCAAGGTGTGAGTATATGCGCTGGTGCTGGGTGCACTGAATTCTGCTGAGACGCTATGCCCTCAGAGGTTGCAGCTTCCTCTGAGGAGTCTGGCTGCTCAGCCTCTTCTTCCTGGCTAGGAGGGACAGATGCTTGTGATGGTTCTGTGGGGGAGTAAAGGAAAGAGTCAGAGATGTGATGCAAAGGCTACATGCACATAGCATTTTGCAGATGCTCATAAGTGCACCTGTTACAGCTTCACAATCATTATCAGCGACTCATGCAATGTCAAAGAGAGAGATGGGAAACTTTTCTATCACCAGCTTGCTGTGTTGCACCCGTCTGTCTGTCCCCCACATGCGAATCATCCTCAATGCCCATGATTTCCAGGACGGCCTCCTCCCAGGGGGTCAGGTGTGCTATTGAGGGTGGTCCTCCTCCTGTCCTGGCTCACTCTCTCTTGTTGTGAGCTCTCTTTTCCTGCAATGAGGGAGACAAGTGGAGGTTGAGTGAGAATGAAGGAGTGAGTGTAGAGATTGCATAGCATAGAGACTTAGAAGGAGACAAAGATGGAGCGAGGTTGCAAGACCAAGGGCCCTCCCTGTGTGTTGTCAGTTGTGTTCAAAGCATCAGAGTGATAGGGAGTGTGAGGGCTGCATGGTGGAATAGTTATGTGAATGTGAGCATCGAGAGAGAGGGAATGGGTAAGGGTGCATGGATGTCTGTGTCAAGTGGGATGTGGAGGAAGAGATTGCTAAAGCTGAGTGCTGGTGAGGAAAGGCAATGTGGATCAGATTGAGGGTGATAGTAAATTCATACTCACTTTTCCAGTGCGCTGAAGGTCATTAAATAATTTCCTGCACTGTATCCACTTTCTGCGGGTGACTTCCAAGGAGTTGACCTCCTCAGCCACCTGCATCCACACAGCCTTGGTCTGAGTGGGAGGCCTCTTCCTCCCTGATGAAGGGAACAGGAACTGCCTATTGGCCCTAGCCCCATCGACTAATGCCTGCAGTGCCGCCTCGTCAAATCGAGGAGCTGCTCTTGCCCTCCCACTTGTCATCTTTCCTGCAGGTCCCTCTGACACCAAATGGAGGAAGCTTGGAAGCCTGCAGAAGAAGCAAGGCTTGCTGTGGACCTTAAATGCAGCAGCAATGATGACGTCATCGGAAGGGACCTTCAGTCATGAAAAACCCCTTTGCAAAGGCTTCCCACACGTTGGCAATCATTTGGCCAATTGAGTTAAAATTGCATCAATCTCCCACATTCATTTAGATTCATGTGGGAAACACGAAATTCGGATAACACGACAACAGCCTGCACCGGAGTTAAAAACGAGCACCCCAAGTTCGCACTTACCGTGGACCCTGGCATATGTAAGTGGTGGCAGAGCCTGAGGCTGCAGGGCATTTTCCTGTTCTCGACCACACTTGCTGCCACATCCTGGGGCCACCATGTGGAAGGTGGCAGTAGGCCCCAAGAGGAGTGGTAAATATCCAAATGGAGTGACCTCACTTCCCACCAAATGGCTCAAGAGACTTGCCTGTTGAAGGCACCACTGGAGTTTTTTGTCTGGCATTTGCAATCTCTCTCTTAGCAGCAGAAATTCTTCCAGGAGCCCACCACACATCTTGACTAAACCCCGACCCAAGAAAAATGATTGAGGCTGGGGCGGATACTGAGTTTGAGTGGAAGTATTGCCCCACCAAAACTCCGCCTAGAAGAGGAAAATCCTGATCTAGATGTCTTCCAAGGAATACAACAATGTAACATTTCTTAAAATGGTCAACCTCGTCTGCCAATTAACGGTGCTCAAACAAGTGTGTCCTACATTTTATGGCCAATACTTCAGTAACCATTTATTGCTTTCTTAGCTGGGCTCCTACTGCATTATAACCAATGATAAATAAATAATCAGCACAATATTTAAATCAACCTTTATTTCCTTTATTTTATAATATGTGTTATGTTGGTTACTTGAGCTGGCACATTGTTGCACTTTTGTTTCAGATGCATGATACCTTCTTTTGACTCCCTTATGAAAGGACTAAGTGCATTGAATGGCTGCAGGGTTTCACTGATAAACTACTGGGATTCTGGTAGCCCTAGTGTTATGTCTGACATTGGTGATAGGTACTCGATTGCCTTGGCCTGAGCACATGGAGTTTGATAGTGCTATTATCGTTGTATTGTGTCTGACATTGGATATAGGTATTCGATTGCTTTTGCCTGTAGAGTGTGTTTGGATCAGCCATTAAAAGCAACATGAACTGAGCTCTGCTTACGGCCTCTGGATTATCTTTGCAAATGCAACATTTGGCGACGAGGATGGCTGAAATCTCTCTTCCACCACCTCCTCCCTTCCTTGCACTACCCGGTGAGCCGCCGATCCCATGGGTTCGCTGGTTACAGTCCTTTGAAACCTACCTCATTGCTCTTGCACTAGAAAATGTGAGTACATCATGGAAAAAGACACTGTTATCCCATTGCTTGGGAGCGGAGGGCCAGCGTGTTCTTGGGACATTATGCACAGCAGACTCAATTCAAACATATGATGAGGCTGTGGCTCTGTTAAGCACACACTTCTCTGCCCCACAAATTGCCCTCTTGTGGCGATTCATTTTTAGACAGCGTCACCAACTCCCCAGCGAGTCGGTGCATCAATACGTGGCTAATTTGAGGGGGTTAGCTAGCTCGTGCAAGTTCGGTGCACTACCAGACGAGATGGTGCGTGATCAACTAATAGAGCACACCAACAACGTGAGAGTGCATAAAAGACTGTTACTCGAGTCCGACGATCTGTCGTTGTCACAGGCAGTCAACATTGCCTTTCAAGTGGAGTCTGCAGCCGAATGTGCAGCGAAACTAGCACACACACCCAGTGACAGCGTCCTCAGCCTCGACAGCTCTGACACGGTAATGCTCGCGCAACGGCAGCAACGCGCGCTACCGCGGCAACATTGTGGAAACTGCGGATCTCGTTCACATGCTACCAGAGCGCAGAATTGCCCCACGCACGGCCAAGCCTGTCGTAATTGTGGAAAACAAAATCACTTTGCCAATGTCTGCCGCTCTGCCCCGGTTGCTACAAATGAACACTCTCAGTCCTCAAGCACTATAATTCACAACGTGAGCTCTGGGCCAGTAGTGGCTTTCAAGTCATGCACAATTAACCTGAATGATGTGTGCATCCCGCTGTTGTTGGATACCGGTGCCAGCATCTCACTGCTGAATGTGGACACATTCAACCGCTTTTTCAGCTCCCTGCCACTCTCTGCGCCCTCCACTGCCCTTTGCAGGTATGGTGATTTGAAAATTGGACTAGTGGGCTCAGTCAACCTCACTGTATGCTATGAAACAAAAGTTTTGCCAGATTTTTGTTTTCTTGTGGCATGCCAAGGAGCTAACCTGATGGGACTGGATCTTTTCACTGACCTGGGTTTTTCTCTCTTGGACACCGGCGGGTCTGCGATTCTGCACGTCGCCTCACCGTGGCGCCAAACATGGCCAGCACTCTTCGAGGGTCTGGGCTGCCTGACTGCCTTCACCCACCAGCCCATGGTTGACTCCACCATTACCCCTGTCATTCAGCCACTGCGCCGCATCCCGCTTGCTCTCCGTGATGGGGTCACAGCTGAACTAAAGCAGCTACTGGAAGCTGGCATCATCGAACAAGTTGATGCCTCCCCATGGGTCTCCAACCTGGTGGTCGCAACGAAAAAGTCAGGTGGTCTACGCGTTTGTGTCGATCTTCAAGCAGTGAATAAGGCCGTAATCCCTGACAAATATCCACTGCCCACGTCAGAGGAACTCACAGCGCAGTTCTATGGTTCCATTCTGTTCTCAAAACTGGACCTTCGACAGGGCTATCTACAGGTTCCCCTACACCCCAGCAGCAGGGACCTCATTGCTTTTGTGACACATGCTGGCGTCTTTCGGTACACCAGGATGCCATTTTGACTTAGCTCTGCACCCAGCTGCTTCCAAAAGGTGATGCCCTCTGTGCTCGCGGGCATTCCTGGGGTGGCCATCTACCTGGATGACATCGTCGTGCATGGGCCCTCGACCTCCACTCACGACGAACGCCTTCACAGAGTTTTCACGGCTCTAGCAAAAAACAAGCTCACACTGAATGGCGAAAAATGTGTCTTTGCTGTTTCAGAGATCGAATTTGTGGGGTTGCGGTTGTCAGCTGACGGTATATCCCCACTCCAGTCAAACGTGGATGCCATTCACAGCATCCCAGAACCCAGCTCTGCAGCACAGGTTGCCTCCTTCCTCGGCATGACTGGGTACTACCTGAAGGTTTTGCCCCAGTACTCAGCCACCACAGCCCCACTGCGCCAGCTCCTGCGAAAGGATGAGCCCTGGGTGTGGTCACAAGCCTGTACGGAAGCTGTTCGCCTCCTCCAATCACAGCTCACGTCGCCTCCAGTGTTGGCTCACTTTGACATCGCCAGCCCCACCCTCGTCACCTGCGACGCGTCTGCTGCAGCTGTGGGGGCGGTGTTATTGCAGATACAGAATGGAGTGGAGAAACCAATCGCCTTTGCCTCCCGAGCCCTTAGCCCCACTGAACAGAAGTACTCAGTAGGCGAGCGTGAGGCGCTGGTGTGCGTCTGGGCATGTGAGCGGTGGCACCTGTACATGTATGGCCATGCCTTCACCCTGCGAACCGATTACCAGGCTCTCACAGCCTGCTGTCAACATCCGGCATGGGCCACAGACAACTGCGTCTACACTGCTGGTCTGACCGCCTCCGCCAATACAATTTCAGTCTCCAGTTCACACCAGGACGTGACAATGTTGTTGCAGATCTGCTCTCCCGCACTGTCTCTGCCCCAGCCCCACTCGTCGGGTCTGAACATGTGGAACAGGATATCGTCCAGATGCTGCACACGCCTCTCCAAACCATAGTCTCTCTCCAGGAGCTCAAAGAGGCCTCTGAACAGGATCCGGCCCTCTCCCAGCTGTGCCCCTTCATCAGAGATGGCTGGCCTCGCAAGGTGCCTGAGGAACTGTCTGCCTACTCCAGAGTTAAAGAGGAGCTCTCCTGCTGGAATGACTCCTGTGTTGCACGTGGGCTCTGCACTGTGGTCCCAAGTGCCCTTCATGCGCGTGTTTTATTCATGGCGCATGAGGGCCACTTGGGCATAGTGGAGCTCAAACAACGATGACAAGACCTAGTGTGGTGGCCGGGTATCGACAGGGAAATCGAGGCCCTGGTCAAGGACTGTGCAGCCTGCCTTGTAAGTGGCAAGACTGGCCACCAAGCTCCTCCACCCCTGCAACCCCTTGCCTGGCCCTCTCAGCCCTGGGAGCACCTGCAGCTGGACGTCTGCGGGGAGATCCATGGTGTCCCCCACCATCAACAGTTCCTAGTGGTGACCTATGACCTGCACTCAAAATGACCAGAGGTCACTGCCGTGGGCTCCGTCAAATCTTGGGTCATCATCGATATCCTTGAGTCCCTCTTCTCCCGCTGGGGGCATCCAAAGGTCATCACCACAGACAATGGCCCCCAAATGGTCTCTTCGGAACTCTCCTCTTACCTTGAGAGCAAGGGCATCCGTCACATACGCACACCACCCTGAGTCAAATGGGGGGGTGGAGCGTTTTAACCAGACACTGAAAAATGGCCTCAGAGCACACCTATCCCAGGGGTGTGCATTTGACAAGGTCCTCCTCCACACACTGCTGCACTACAGAGCCTCCCAGCATTCCACTACAGGGGTCTCACCCGCATCCCTCATGCTAGGCCGTGAGCTCATGCTGCCCCTTGACAGGCTCCGCCCCTCGCTAGCTCAGAGCCCTGCTCCACTGGCTCAAGCCACAGTCGCTAGACAGCAGGAGAAGATGAAACTCTGCTTCGACCAGTCGAAGAGGGCCAAGGCGCCCAACATCTCAGTCTCCGATTGGGTCAGAGTCCGCAGGCCTCACCGCAACAATAAGATGGCCTCATTCTGGTCCTCCCCTCTCCAAATCAGCTGCCAACTTGGACCAGCCACTTTCTGCCTCACTGACGGCTCTCGGCGGCATGCCAGCCGCCTTCGGAAGGTGCCAGCACCCCCTGATGCGGGATTATATGGACCTAATCCCCAGGCCTTACCCCCAGAGTGGTGGGATGCACATGTGGCTCAGCAGATATTGTGCCTCAGCCTGCTCCTCACCAGTCCCCACTTCGGCCTGCTCTTCACCAGTCTGCACCTCAGCCTGTTCGTATACGTTCTCGCCGTGGCTACCTACAGGACTTTGTCACTACATTTCATGTTTGAAATTCTGTGAGGGGGGAGGAAATGTTATGTCTGACATTGGTGATAGGTACTCGATTGCCTTGGCCTGAGCACATGGAGTTTGATAGTGCTATTATCGTTGTATTGTGTCTGACATTGGATTATAGGTATTTGATTGCTTTTGCCTGTAGAGTGTGTTTGGATCAGCCATTAAAAGCAACATGAACTGAGCTCTGCTTACGGCCTCTGGATTATCTTTGCAAATGCAACACCTAGATCCTTTGAATTGTGCATCATGAGAGCACTGCATGTGAATGAGCTACATC